>NC_080431.1:70189946-70832713 GCF_028018845.1 Melospiza georgiana
CCACGTAGTCTGAGGTCAGGGCTTGGTTTGCACCAAGGTTGGCCACAGTGCCACGAATATCAGCTTCACGCACCATTTCATGCAAGTCATTTTCTGGATCATCTATCTGAAAGAGTAGGGAGAAGCGTTACTGCATGCAATTCACCTTCCTAGAAAACAACGTGTAAAATGAGCCCTGACATAGCACTACTAGTACATGCCATGCCTTGGATTATATCCTGCATCCTCTCATTACTTTCCTTGAAGCGCTTCAGAGGAGTGTATTCTCTACTCAGCTTCTCAGCCAAACACATTGGGTTAGGCTCCAAAGGATATTTGCAGCTCTCAGCCCGGTATATAGTATAGCACAGACTTCAAAGTCTCACCAGGCACCACATACCAGGCCTCTGACTTGTAATTTGTCCTAGAAGAGATTTTAAGACCAACAGATGGCTAGATTTAGGGTCATGTTTTCACCTCCTACTGTGGTTGTACCTGCAGTTCACTTAAGAACTTAACCATGGTTTAACTTAAGACTCTCTGAACTATCAAATCCAAGTCATGGGGAAAAGAAAAACAAACAAACAAACAAAAAAAACCAAACAAGCCATGGTGCATAAGATGTCTAGAGAAGGCATTTACCTCTCACTGCTTATTGTGTAAGAAGCAAGAATGAAGCAAGTTCATGTCAGATGACCTGAACTACCCCACCTCGAACAGGAGACGCAGCAGTGAGCTCCTAGGGCTGTTGCAGGGCTGGTCATCAGCAACCTGATCCTCATGTCATTAACAGTCTGAACCTCATCCCTAATGACCACCTGGCACAACATGGGTGAGGGTGCCATCACCCAAGGCCCTCGATGGAATCTGTGCTCCCTGCTTGTGTCTGCGGCTCCGTGCAGTGCAGCCAGAGGTAGCAATTACTGCAGTGGGGATTTGTCCTGGAGCCACGTGCCAGGGAAGGGAGCGGGCAGGGGAGGTAAAGAGCAGTGGGAGGAGAAGCACTAAATGCCAGGGTGTGTTCATGTCCTTCTCAGGTGACCACAGCTCTGTCTGATCCATAGTCATTCCCATTGACACTGCCTGCAGCCGCTCCAGAGGGCTGTGCCAAATTGTCATTTTGTTCCTCAAATTATTAGAGGGTGAACATGTTGCTAGAAGTTCAGGGGTGGCAGATGATCTCTGGCAGCCACTGCCTTCTGTAGTCTCTGTCTCAGAGGGTGTGGCCCTCAGGTTCCCCACACTGTGCTGGCCCAATTAAACCTTCTGCCTTTGCCCCTGGCCCATAAATTGTTTACTGCACTATATAATATGCACTTTGGAGACACTATGACAGACAGCTCATAGTCAACCTTGAATCACTGCCAGGTCATCCATCCTTGTCTCCTGACCACCCTGCAGTGCACTTGGACAGCTACCCAACTATGTCCTTGCAACCTTACACAGAGTTTGCATCCTCTTAGTGGCACATCACCTCCTCACAGCTCTGCACAGGCCTGTCAGGGGGAAAGGGCCAGTGTCAGCAGCTGTCCATCACCCTCACCTGGGAGCTGAGCTCTGGCTGGCCTCCTGCACCAGCCAAACCCCTGCAGTCTAGGCACAGGGCTCCCTCTGCACCAAGCCTGGTCACAGTGCCAAGCCTGGCCATTGCAGAGGGCTGCATTGACCCCAAACAACAGGCTGCAGCTGGCTGATGAGGCCAGACATTTTGCATTCCACAAAATCACTGTCTCTTCCTGCCCCCCTCCTTCCCATGCCATTCTCCCCTTCTGATGAGATGACGGTGTGCCATGGGACAAGGGATGCACCCAGTGTGTTTAATAGCACAGAAGAGGTGAGGGGGATTGGGCATAGATGTGAGGTTGTGTCCAGGAACTGTCCTCAGTGCTATGACCCTTTGGAGTTTGACATCCTCTCAGAGACACTCATCCCACCTCACTCCCACAGTGAATGCTGCCAATCTACAAGGACACACAGACCTAAAATGGATCAGCTCTGCCTCCTGGCAGGAATTACCAACCTACACAAAGCAAAACAAACTCTCCCTATGAGCTGCTGCATGCAAACCTTGAGGATCCTATCAAGAAAATATGTCCCTGGTTACCTGTCCACTTGCAGGCCTTTGCACCTACCACCAAGATTGTTTGGGTGCAATTAAAAAAGAATATGACAAAAATGCAACTGTGTGCTGCTCATGTGTCAGGCTCTGACATCACCTAATTATGCTTATAATAACTCCTATTATGGTTTGTCATAACTAATGTGCACCTGAGGTTTCCATGCCTCCTCCAGCTCAATCCCAAAGGCAGGCTGTCTCAGCACTGCATCTAATCTGCATTGCAAGATACCTTTCCTCCCTGCTTCAAAAAGCTTCTGGCTTGTGTCACCCCAAAACATACCTGTGTTCATGGAGTCAGCCATGAAGCCACCTGTCCAAACAACCTGGAAGAGCTCAGGGCAAAACCCAAGCAGACAGATAAACTCCCTGTCATAGAATGGGGGTTTAAAAATAACTAATGTGCCTGCAGCCTGTATGGAAGTTAGCACATAACAATATTGATGTGTGTCACTAAGTGGAGGGCGCAGTTTGACAGAAGGGACAGAGGCAGAGGGGGATTGGAAGTATGGCACCACACAGTTATTAGGGCAGGCAGCTTCCACTGAGTTTGGTCACGTAACAAGGCAGGACGCTGCCACCCCCCACCTTCCCCACCCTGCTACATAGGATCCCTGAACTTCAGCTTCCCTCTCCCACCACCACTTCCTCAGGCACCTTTGCACCTTTATTGAAGTGGAAATGTTGGATCCAATCTTAGTTGGGATTCATACCTCAGAGAAGAGGCACACTGCACCTTACACTGAAGTTTCTGCAGTAGGACATTCACCGGTGGCTCTAGAAGTGCCTGTTCTCTTGACTCTCTACCAAGAGAGATTGCAGGAGCAGCTCAGAGCTAGCTGCACTAGAGCTGGGCAAGAATCCCACCTTGGTTGTCTGCCTGGTGGTGGCCATTAACCAAATGAAAACACAAGGTAATTCATCCAGCCCCTCATAAATTAGGATGGAAAAAGCAACTCCGGAGTTTTCCAGCTCTCTCTAAGCTACAGAAAGAATCAAACAGAGATTTTCAGACAACCAAAATGGAGTGAGGTAAAAGACACCTTAGTGACTTGCTCACAACCCCTAGGAAATCTGTGGCAGAGCATGTTTTCAGACCTGTGCCCGGGGGAGTCCCATCAGTACCCTGCTCATCAGCCTACCCTTCCTGCTCTCTAATTTTTCACTAATTGCTGAATTAATTCATTGTTTCCAGCTGCCAATCTGCGGTGGGTGGCACTGACATTCCTCACACTTCTCACCCAATTACTGCCTCGGTGCTACATTTGGCATTTGTTTCTCTTGCAGACATTCCTGAGGAGGGAGTGAGATGGTGCCCTCACCGCTTACATCATTATCCCAAAAAACGCATATGACAACTCTGAGGCCCTCACTGGAGTGCTGAGAGTGTTTTTATAGTGATTTCTTTCCGTTTGCTGTGTGTCTGCATCTCCATGAGCAAGCACATGCCACTGTGCAGCAGAGCCAGCCCCTACCCAGCCATGCCTGTCTTGGCAAGGAAATTACCCAGGAAATTGGTGATAGGAGCTCACTGGGCCGTGCGGCAGAGCAGGTGCTGCTAAGGGACATCTGCATTTCAGTTCTGGATGAAGGAGACCCATTAGTGTTGACTATGAACTACAGTCAACCTGTGAGGCTGCTCTGGAGAAGCCAGACCAAATAAAGGCTGCACCTGCCCTATTATTTCTGAGGCTGCAGAAGGTTTTGGTGACAGGACACACAAGGTTAGGGACTCTGGAGTGCTGGCAGGAGCCAAGACAAGATGAGGGGTCAAAAAGGATGGAGCAGAAAGGGCAGAGAAGCAGCTCAAGGGAGGTCCAGGGGGACCAAAGTTACAGGGTGATGGGGGGAGCTGGCCACTGCTCCATGGCAGGAGCAGCTCCTGAGCCTACCCAGGTGGACTGGGAGAGCTGGACCACAAGAAGCAGGAGCAGATATGGGGGCTAGAGGTGAGTGTCACTGGCCAAGGCAAATGGGAAAGGATCTCATCTCTGCTGCTTTACCTTGCTGCCTCCATGGTACTGCCCAAAGATTCTGCCAGCCTAGGTCCCCTTTGCACTTTAAAAATCTGCCACCCTTCCACAACTCAGTAAGGACAGATTCTGCAAAAAGTTTCCTCTGTTTGAAAAGGGCAAGCTCCCACAGCTTACCTATGAAGTGGAAGGAGCTCAGATCAAAACGCCCTTAGAAACTCCTGCAACTCAAAACTCAGCCCAGAGAGCCAGAAGACAGTCCAGGCTAAGATAACCACTTAATATCTCCTTCCTTCAATGCCTGTGGCCTTGTGGCCTTAGTTTCTCATCCCCACACATGAGAGAAATAAGCACAGCATTCTCCTGGCAGAGGGGTGAGCTGCCACTGGGTTGTGGCAACATCCAGTAGCTGAGGGCCATACTCCCAACACACTGCTCTGACTCTGCAGCCACTCCTGCTCTAACAAAGCACATTGCACACTGATAATCTCTCCTGAGCTCAACAGATGGGGTAGCCTGATGTTGCGGCAATATTCGTCATTATCACTGCTGAAAAATCTAAAACATTAGGGGGGGGGGGGGGGGGAGAAAAGCTAAAGTTTTCTTACAGCACCACCAGTTTTTAAAGGATTTCCATTAAATTGAACAGCCTGAAGGCCTTGCTTAAACATGCCAAGTGACAGGGGAGACAAAAATCATTGAGGCTCTGGAAAAATTAATTTTATACTGCATATTTCTGACCTGACTGTAACCTGCACGCCCCACAACACAGCAACTCATTTTCCTACCTCAGTCTGCAACACTGGGACACACTGAAAAGCTGCAGCATCAACTTGGTGAACCACAAATGGATGCTTTATCTCTGCTCAGTGAAGCTAAAGAGCCCCTATCAACACTGTGATCATACTGGCAGCAGAACAAACTTGAACTTGACACTGCGATGTTTAACCCACCAGCAGCTCCCTGCCCACAAGATCAGGCTGGGCAGGACAAACACATCACGGGTGTCAGAGAGGGCTTTCCTCTCCCCTGGCACTGCACTTTCATGCAGCAGCCTCTCCGTTTTCATTACAAGCTCCCTGGGACAAGAAACTATTTGTTTGCTCAGTTCCAAGCACAAAAATAAGTTCTGCTCATGCTAAATTCATACCAACACAAGTTCAACAAGCAGAGCTCCTGCCTCCTCTGCCAAATTCTAGCCCCGCTTCACCCCAGAGGAAACGTTCTCCAGGAAGAGTCGCTTTTCAGCAAAGGAAAAGCTGCCTTACCTGCGGTTCAACCAGCCAGTACTCCCACCAACTTCGAGCTGACTTTGTAAATTTAAAAGCCGAATAAAGAGGGATTTTGTCCTTTGTACTGTAGAGGGTTGCAAAGCGTGGCTCTTTGTTGTACTGCTGACAGATTTTCACATGGAACGGCTCCTTAAATCCTTCGGGTGGGACTTGTCCAGCGAAGAACACGTTACACTCGGCAAAACCAGCTTCATCCTTCCTAACAACTCTGCCCTGGGAAAAGCCTGGGAAAAGCGAGATGCAAAGCAAGAACGCAATTGACGTCTTCATGGTGCAGTCGCTGGGGCCGAGGGGAGCGCCGTGTGCCTCGGCGGGGTGCGGCCAGGGCGCTGCGCGCAGAGTCCATGCAGCGGCGCGGCCGGGGAGCGTCCGCAGCCGGGCTGTGCGGGGAGCGCAATCCGGAACCGCGGCCGGTGCCCGGGGCGGCAGCGCGTGCTGCGGGCGGCGCGTTGGACGCGGAACGTGCGCGAGGCGCTCCGACACACGCCGCGCACGCACGCACGGACGGACGGACGGACGGACGGACGGACGGACGGGCGGAGGGCGGGCGGAGGGCGCTGCCCGCGGGACGGGATGCCCAGCAACCCGCGATCGCCGGCGCTGCCCCCGGGCAACGGGAGCGGCAGCAGGGACGGCCGTGGCAGCGGCAGGGCTGGGGCCGAGCAGCCGCGCCGGCTGTCCGGGCTGGGGGTGTGGTGTGCTGCATTGCAGCAGTCCCCGGCAGGAATTTTGGCTGACACAGCCAGAAATGTTCCTGAGGCTGTCAGAGGGGATGCTGCAAAGTCAGATTCCACCACCCCAAAGAAGGTATTAGCCGTCCTCTCTCCGGCTGTGAGGCTGGCCAAAGGAGAGGGAGAGATAGAAGAGAGCTGGCAACATTGGAGCTGCTGGGAGCCCCCTTTGTCCCTTTTTGGGGTGTCTGTCATCACTATTGCTGCCAGCCAAATGCTGCTTAGATGCTTGGGAAAGGCATTCAGCTCCCATTTCTCCTGATGCTGTATGGGAAATTCAGAACCCTCCAGCATCACCTCATCTTGGGAGACCCTCTCTCAGAGGAGATTAACAACAGGCAGAAGGATGAGGACCCTCAGATCACGTACCCCTAATCAGCATCCACCACAGAACGTTTTGGCCAAACTTATGGAACTGGCAAAAAAAAAAGGAAATTAGGCTGCTCCTGTGAGTTTATGTTCAGTAGAGTAACCATCTACCCAATAAGCAGCTGCCTATGATACCTTGGCCGCTGCTGGGTGAAAGCAGCATTCCTTCAGTGACTGGGAAAATGATGTTTTCAAAATAATGGAGATGGAAAGGGGATTACAGAGCAGTACCTTGGAGTCAAAGAAAAGGTAGCATTTTCCCACCCAAGAAGTGAGATGCCATCAGCTGTGTTGCCAACAATTTTTAAAAATCGTTGATGCCAATAGGGCACAAGTCCCTTTTGTAATACAATTTCCAAGCAAAAAAACCTCCCAAGTGCTACCATCCCACAAGTAGTTTGCAGACAAGGTAGGATTATGTCCATACTGAAAATGATGAGGTGGAACAGTGAGTGGTTAAAGATGGTGAGCCTGCCCAAGGGCAGAGAAGGAGTCTGTGGAAGGCTAAAAATAGACCACACTGTATGACTATCATTCCTCTGCTCAGGGATGACTTCTGGAAGTAGCAAGACAAGGAAATACGTCAGTGCCTCTTGGTGTGGTGATATCAGCTAGGGGAGGCAGCCTGGACAGGCTGGGGAACAACAGGAAATGTAGTAAGTGGGCTTGGGTTTGGTCCAGGCAGATGACTGGTCACCCAGCCCTGCCAGAAAGAGTTAGTCATGTTCAGGAAAGGTGATGGAAAGGAAAGAACAGACATAAAATTTCATTTTCCTGGATGTAAAAAGGCTCCTGGAAAATCAAGAACTGAAGCTGAACCTTTGCTGTTAGGTGCTTTTCTGATCCCAGACTTGCAATTGCCTGGGCAGCAGAAGAAAATATTTTCATAAGCCTGGTAAGCTCTACTACCAGGCAAAGCTAGGTCAGACAATGAATTTGAACACCCCACTTCAAGGCTGGCATGCATTACCTCAGGATGGGCATGGTCCCAGTCCAATGAAAAAGCAGCATGCCTCAAAATGTGCATGACAGCAGGCACTAGCTGAACAGATCAATGATTCCCACCAGGAAACATCCTGCGTCTGTCCTATACCTGTGAATCAACCCCTTGCCTCAAAGCAGCAACTCTGACTCATCAGATGTACAGCCCCAAGTTGTCTTCTGAGCCTGAAGGGCTTTATGGGCTTTTGGGAAACTCTGAGGAGTTCTTTCAGGGTGTGAGGCTGGGGTCTGTGTGCTAATTCAGGTCTGCATTTACCAGCAAACAGCTAAATCTGACTCATCCTGAAGAGCAGGAGCTTCAGGTTCTCACCTCCCATGAGGAGCATCAGTTGAAAGCCAGCATGGAGTTCCACTCCTCTGCTCCCAGTTTGATTTTCTGTCCAAACGAGGTGCCTGTCCAGTTTCTATCTCATTTAAGATAGCTGTTGTGACCCTTGAACACACAGCTGTGTATTTTTTTCTCTTGCTAACATCACTACTACTAAAGGGACTCATGCCACCATCGTGCTGTGTCACTCACCATGCTAAAAAGATAAAGACAAAAGACTGCCCTGCCCTAGGAAGGTTACATTCTCAGCCAAGGCACCACAGACAGAGGGCTCAAACACAGCGAGATGGAGTTGGCCAGAGGTTTTGATGAGCTGGTGCTGCAGTAGCTTCTCTGCTATCAGACACTTTTATAGGCATCATAGGGAGTGATGCCTATAGGCTGTGATAGCGGTGATGCCTGTAGGAGCTGATGCCAAAAGGAGTCTTAAGATCAGATTCAATACAACCCTAAGGCTGTTGATGTGAGCAGAAGATCTCTGGCAAAATACACATTGGGTTGGCAATGGGCAGTGTGAGCTGGTGGACCTGGGACCAGCAGTGTGGCCCTGGGACCTGGGGCTGCCTTCTCCAAACCCATCAAGGAGTGACAGTGCAATAAGCTGAGCAGTGCCAACAGTGCAGGCAAGAACCTGATGTTTCATGTGATGGAGCAGAGGGAACCCAGAGAGGATGCAGAGTGATGTGGCCAAAGGGACACGTGAGAAAAGTGATCGTAGAGTCGCAGAGTATCCCCAGTTGGAAGGGGCACACAGGATCATCAAGTGCAGCTCCTGGCCCTGCACAGGATGCCCCAAGAGTCACACCATGTACCTGACAGCATTGTCCCAATGCTTCTTGCACTCTGTCAGGTTGGTGCTGTGACCATTTCCCTGTGGAGCCAGTTCCAGTGTCCAACCGCCCTCTGGATGAAGAACCTTTTCCTGATATCCAACCCAAACCTCCCCTGACACAGCTTCAGGCCATTCCCTTGGGTCCTGTCACTGGTCACCAGAGAGAAGAGATCAGTGCCTGCCCCTCCTCTTCCCCTCATGAGGAAGCTGATCACTCAGTGGCAGGCAGAGGCTGTGGGAGACAAGAGAGGCTGCAGACAACAAACTGTATAGACACAGAGTTTGCAAGGCATGACACAGGTAGAGTGTTGGGGAAAATTAAGAGAAGCTGGAGAGAAGGAAGGGAAGAAAAGAGGTAAGGATCCAAAAAATGGCATTGACTAGCAGGAAAAGGAAGATATTGGGCAAAAATTAGAGTGAAGGAGGATCTGCATTCCTGAAAATCTAGGGTGCTAAGAAAAGGTGAAGAAGGAAAACAAATGGAAATAGGTGTGAGGAAACCCAGGGGGCAGGTTCTGACAGGTCAAGTGAGATGATGACAGAAATCTGAGGAAAGTCTCTTGTGATAAGAAAATGAAGAGAAAATATGAGGAGGAATAGTGGGAAAGGAAAATGAAAGGTTTACATCCATCTTCATTGACCTGCCATAGATGAGCAGTTTTTCTCCAAGGGTCAAGAGCAGGACCAAGAACAAGCATCAAGAACAATGTCTCAAAAGGAAGAATACCTCCCTGCAAAACAAACCTGAAAATCATGTCAGCATCCAAACTCTCTAGCCATTAAGAAGCTGCCAGGCTTGTCTGTCTGCTTTCCCACACTTCTTCTCCAGCCCTGTCTCTGTTCACACGACTGACACTGGATTTGCTACAAATAGAAAATCTATCCACTCACATGCTTGACCCCTCTACCCTAGCCTTTCAAAACATTCTTGACTCCAAATATTTTTCCAGGCTGGATCTCCAGTCTCCTCTCATGGCCTCTGTGAGACTCAAGTGTTGTATGTGACTGTCTCTTTCTCCTGAGAAGAAAAGGAAGAAGACAGTGTCTCCAAGGGCAAGCAGTCTCATCAGAGAGACACCTTTTGTTTCAGTAGGCATACCAAGCTTGGACTTGGAGCACAGCAGTGCCAGCAGACACGCCATGGCATGTCAGAGAGCACATCTGCCTCCTCACTGTCTCATGGGGAAACAGTCTCTTTTTAAAATCAGTTTAAAAACTTGCTCTGGGAAGGGAGCCCAGTGCTGAGCTACAGGGAAAAGCAAGAGGGAAACAATTTTCCTATTGTAACTAAGAGATTCAAGGGCAAGGGGAGGGGGTGGGCAGAAGGACAACGAACTCTAGGGAAGAGCATAAAACCACATTTTTTGGGATTTTGAGTCCCACCTAAAGTGAGGTTTTGATGCCAATCTCTGCTGCCTTTTGTCTTCCCACCTTCCCCATGGTGTCCCTGGTGCTGGTGAGGAATGGCCCTCCACTGGCAGTGCTGCTTTGTTGCTCAGCTCTGCCATGATGCTCACTAGCAAGGGTGCCCTGGGAGAGGCCACGAATGCCTCAGACTGCCAAGGATGCTGCTCTGGCTCCTCTGCTTCTTCACTTGCATTTTCTCCTGTCCAGACTCAGTGTCCACTCACAGCAGACAGTGGATGCGCTGAAGTGGTGTCACAGTTGAATTCAGAAGAGAAAAAGAGTGTGAAGTTTTAAACAAAACATTATGGAGGAAGTTGTCCACGGTGTACAATCAGAGGAAAAGGTGACAACTGGGAAGAGTGAAACACCCACATTTCTCTATGGATGGTAACACCATTAGGATAGAGACATTCTCATTTTGTACAAAAACTTGCACAGTGGAAGTCTGACAGGCACCTTGTAAAATATAAATGAACCATGCATAATGAAGTATAAATGCATTGCATAAATACTGAATAAAATTAAGAAAATCCAAATGCTACTTCCTTTGGCATTTTATCACAGTCTTCATACCCAAGAGATCTCTGTTAATCTTCAGACTGTCTAAAAGAAGCACAATGACAATCCCATGCTAGACAGCAAAAGCAGGATGGATGTAGATTAGCAGTATAAGGCAATGTTTTTAATAGTGCAAATGATTATCTGTCAAAATGAGCTATTTAGAGATCTGCTGAAAGCTGCAGTATGTCCATTCTTTAAATTAGGAGGTGCTTTTTAACATGATAACAGCTAAAAAAAAGAGATGATGTTTCAACTGTAATGGCCTTTGTTTTACAGATTGTCAATTAGTCAGAGCCACAACAGTTCTTCCACACTTTAAATCTGTTTTGTACAGGGAAGTTATCCACTTACATGCTTTTCTTCTAGGTATTAATATTGATTTTTTTTTTTTACTATTTGTTTTATTTTATATTTTCAAAAGCTCGGTGTGATTCAGTCAATGCTGAGAGCTTGCTGTGCTGCATGCTGCCCAAAACAAGGCGTGAGAGAGCTCCTGACAGTCTGCATTGACAAAAGACTGGTGAGTGGGAAGAAAATTAGAAGTACAGGCTTGTTAGGCTTGCATCATCTTCAGAAGAGGGAAGGAGAAAGCCATAACCCTTGAGAAAGCTAAACCTGCTGGCGGGATCCAGAACCTCTAATCAAGAGGCAAGATAGTAACCACACCCAGGACTGCCTGTCTCCAGAAACAGCACTGTGTTTTGGAACCAAGGAGTAGTAGGAGGAGTGAGATGTTCTGCACTAAACGTTTGGCCAGACCTGTTAGATGGCTCTGAGGTTTCAGCGGCCCCCCAGCTCCAGCACCCTCTGTGCCACTCAGATTGGCCATGGAGAGGCCCCTATGGAGCCCACTCATCCCAACAGCCAAAGCAGAGAGGCAGGCACCACAAGGCTCTGACTTGCATCACTCTACATGGCCAGGTGAGGATGAGGGGGCACCTCCAGCTGTGCCTCTGTCTCTGCACCAGCTTAAAGTGAACCCAGGATCCCCACAGCTGGTCAGACAAACCTCAGGCAGGATCTAATGTACTCCTGCCACCACAGAGACTTAGTTCATGAAAAATTAAGTGTGTTGGCTGTGTGAGAGAAGAGCGAGCAGCGCTTTCTCCATTCTCATTTCAGGCCTTGGCTTGCTACTGAAATATATATATAGCAACTGCTCTACGCATAAATGTAATATCATATTTTCCACATATGTTTCTTCTTGGCCAGTACTGCCTAGGGAAAAATTCAGATGTGGAAAACACAACCACCAGTCCCAGGATCCTGTCACTACCACGAATATAGGGCTCAGATTCTGCCTTAGAGTTCACAGAATAGCATCAGTGCACAACAGCCAGGACAGGATATTTCCTCTAAAATAAAAAAGCAGCAATGCTTTTAGTCACACTGACAGCAGGGTGGAAGGAAGTTCTGGCCTCAAATAAGACCTCTAAACAAACAGGTGGCTGTTGGGATTGCAGGTAAATTACAAGTGCAAAACTCAAAGTCCCTGAGGACAGGTAACTGTCTCTCTCAAGCTCAAGGTAACTTTGTTTGTCTCTCTCAAGCTAGTTCAGCATCTAGGAAATTGAGGTTTAGATCCTATTTCCATCAGGAGGCAGAGGAGGTTTGGCCTCAAGTGTCTCACCCCTGCAAGAGCCAGTGACAGGAGTCACTGTTCTGATGCTCTGGGCGGCTTGCCACTGACCTTTGCACAAATAGTCAGAAGGAGAATCACCTTCTGCCCCTTAGTTCTATAGTGAAAGCACAAGAGCAAGAGTGTCACAGTGCAGCCTGGACCACCCTGCTTACAGTGCCTCTGAGCAGCAATCCCTGTGCCAGGACATGGTGCTCTCAATCTCCTGTGTGCAGCAGCCAAAGGAGCCAGAACTCCCTTGAGAGCACCACAGCCTTCTGACCTCCCTCCAGCACAAGGCCTGTGTAACCACCCCACATATTCCTAACTGAGCATCCTTACACCTGATGGGAAGTGCTTTGAAGCACGGACTACCAAGCTCATAGCTGGTAAACACTGCAGGAGCTGGAGTTGCTGGAGTAGGCAGGGTGCCGCACAAAGAAAACTTGAAGGGGGGAGAGATGTAAACAGTGAGGCACATTCATCACACGCCAAACATTCCTGCGCAGGCTCTACCCCTACAGGCACCAGCTCTTTCGGTCCTCCCTCCACAGCTGCTCACAAGCTGCCGTGCTCTGGTGGGTGGGACTCCCCACCAGTGGGATGCAGCACCTTGCACAGCACCAGGCCTCCTCCCTCTCTTCCTGCCTAAATTTTTACCTGCAAGGAT
The DNA here is from genome assembly GCF_028018845.1 of Melospiza georgiana. Taxonomy (NCBI): domain Eukaryota; kingdom Metazoa; phylum Chordata; class Aves; order Passeriformes; family Passerellidae; genus Melospiza; species Melospiza georgiana. The sequence continues at coordinate 70,202,825 of NC_080431.1, forward strand.
AGCAAAGCCAAGTCATTAGGGGCACAGTAAGATAGTTCTGGACAGGAGCAATGAGGTCAAGCTGCTCACTGTGCATGTGTTTACAGGGACAGAGATGTGGCTGCTTTCACCATGCTCATGACAGGCAACTGGACAAGGAGATCAGGAAAAGAGAGGGAAATGCAAAGCTTGGATGCAATTACTCATCCTCAATAGCAGTGATACAGAAACAGGCAGAGTCTTGCCAAGATGAGGCACATCTGCAGAGGCATTTGCAGCACACACACCTCCTTGATGTGCTCCAAGTCTTCAGGGGAGCATGCAATGCCCCGTTCAAAAGGCCTCCTGCTTAACCCATGGTGGAGCTCCATGTTCAGCTGAAGGAACTGGCCACCAGAAATCCTGAAGAAACCAATTCTGCTAATCATGTTTTCATACTCCTAACCAGTATTAACCACTTGAACTTCAACTGAACCCCTCCCATCTTTCTGCACAAATCACAAAGCAGAGATTAAAACCCAGGAAGGGAACAAGTTTTGCCAGGCTGGTGTAATCTGTAAGAGGCTTAAGTCAGGGTTACTGATCAGGTAAGAGAAGCCTGCTCTATCCTTAGTCTGAGTCCCACAACAGGACCCAGTTCACAAGTCTTGCTCAAATAGAGGTGATGGTTTTGATGGTAAAATTAAATGTCAAAGCCCTATGGGCTTTGTAATATGGGAAATAAAACTTCAGAGCCTGCACTTAAATGGGACATTACATCTAGAAGTTGCAGAGCAAAAGTCCTTGGTCCATTATTTGTGATTTTACAAAAAGGGAAATGCACAAGACTTGGGGGGAGGGGGTGATTTTTTCAAGGTCCCCTGGCTAGTGGCAGTGCTAGGAAGAAAATAAGAGTTTCCTGAGTGCCAGCCCTCTGCACTGACTTAGTTCCACAAAAGCAAAAGGCTCCCTTGAGGCCCAGAAGCTAAAATACTGTGAATTTGCAATCAAGAACTAAAAGAAAAACAACCTGCTTGATCCCACTTATGGGGATTTCATTGTTTTTCAAGCTCTTGTTCTTTGTTTCCATCTGAATCAGAATAAACTCACTTCTGCCCACGTCTGAAAGAAACAATGTGGCTGATTAAAACTCTTTCAAAGCCCGAGAGGCCTCATTACTGGCCAAACCCTTTACTCTGTGCGCTAGTTCAGTAAATAAAGGATAACTAAGAATAACTAAAGGTTATCACAGTGGTTAAGGGAACTCACTGCTGGCTGATACCAGCTAGAATCCTCTTAGGTAGGAACACATATTATATTTGTGTGGCATCTTTGCAGGTAGTAGAAATTGATCCTATGGCTGACCTTCTTTCAATTGGTTTGAGGACTGCATGACTGAGATGTTGCTGGAAAGGAACCTGAATTGTGTTTTAACTTGGTCAGGGTGACATAGAGCTGTTTCACTGTTCTTATAAACTCTTCCTTGTATTCCTGATTTGGAGACTGGAGATAAACTAGAAGATTCTGTGCTTCCACACTGGGTTCTCTATTCCTTAGAGCCCTGTTTACAAGAAGTACTTACCTGCATCTTGAAACTTTCAGTAACTGAAATTTTGAATCCAGAAGGATCTCATTTAACTTAACCTCATCTTTTTAGATAGTTTTACATTGTAAATTCCACATCTTCTGGTTGTTTTGTAAATTACTAATGAAATATAGAGCAGGATTTTCTGGGATTGCTCAAGCAAGGGAGTGAATCACCTCCCTTGAGGTGAGGAACCTGTCACTGTCCACTGAACAGATAAATGGCCCTAAAGATTTGCCTAGACTAGATATCTCACTTACCTGGAGTGGTATGAGAGTAAGCCTAAAGCTAAGGGAGAGATGCACATAAAATAAGGACTGATTCAGACAGAAAATATAGATAAAGCATTAAAACATTAAGAAACTTCCAGAGAAGTATGTGTACCAGCTCCTGATGTTGTTGCTAAAAGTTATAGCTGCAGCTGACTCTTACAGAGACAAGGTCATCTCCACTCCACCCTGCCTAACAAACTCGCTTGTGAATTACTTCACTGGTTGCTTTATTCCACACCTACACAAAGGGAGAGGTAAAGTGAACAGATTCAAGGCCAGAGCCACTGTGGAACATGGACAGCCAGCCCCTCCCTCCTATAACACCAGTATTCAAAATCTGGGCACCGGGCTCCTGAGACTCCTCCCAGCCAGACTGAGTCATCGTCAGCCAGCATTAAGGAAAGGATAAAATTAGCTTGGCTATTAGAAATGTTTGGTTAATAAATAAAACAGTAGGACACTTTTGCTTAACAGTAGATGCAACCATCGACAGAGGTATGTCCTGGCTGCTTGCCTGGATGTAAATAGTGCATGGCTAAAATTATTTGCTTTGTCCAAGCTAAAAAAAAATCCCTTGAGTAGAAACAAGAGAGCTTCCATGGAGCTGAGCATGCATCCAAGACCGTGAGTCCAGGAAGCATTAGCTGTGTGTGTCTTGGGGCGCCACTCCTTCCTGCAGCACCCTCCCTTCCCCAGGTCCCTGAGTGCCTTTTGGCTGACATCATGGCTCACGTTGGAAAAGCACTGGGATCTCAGCGGAGAGCCGTGCTGTGGGGAAGCAGACAGAGAAGAAACAATTGACAGAAGATGTATTCAAATCCCAGTGTGTTGGACTTGCAGCACTGGTCTGGCTCGTTTTATGGCTGGCTGAGGAGCCACAGTCTGCGGTGTCTGATGCAGGTCATCACTGCCTCGGGAGGATCCAGATCAGCTCCTCATCCTGTGTCTTTTCTTCCAGGGAATTCCTGCTCATTCCTGGGATTTTCCCTCTGTGGTGAATATGTCACAATCTAGGTCACGTCTCTGTTGCTGCAAAGCAAGCGTCTGCAGCTGCTAAATGCACCCATGACTGGAGTACTGAAGGCACAAAAATCCCAGCAGCCCAGGGAATGGAATGGAATGGAATGGAATGGAATGGAATGGAATGGAATGGAATGGAATGGAGCACAGAAGCAGAGAGTTGGAGAGATGGTGCAGTGGGAGGAGTCAGGGCAGAGGCTACAGGCTGGGAGGACTTTGTGAGCAGAGAGAAGCAGCAGTAAATGGCCTTTACTGTCCCATGGCAGGCAGCAGGGAAGGTGTGGCAGACAGCAAAAGAACACAACATCGGAAAGCAGCCCCTGCTGACTCACCAGCTGACTCACAGCCCTGCCCAGCTTCTATTCTTTTTCCAATCAAGGAAACAGCAACTTCCCACGAACTTCTTTTAAGGCTGGTTTGGATGCTGAGCATTCCTGCACCAAGTTTCCACTCTTGACAATCCCCTGTGCCCTTCTGTATCTGTTTCCTAGCAGGAGACACAAACCTTCAAAGCACACAGTGTCCTGAGGGAGGAAACGGTGCTGTGGTGCTGTGGCCACTCCAAGGCAGAAACGGGATTGACATTTACTGCTGATCAGCCATGCAAGCTGGGCCTCAGATGGCCAAAAACAGGCTCTCTCAAGAAACGGGAGGCAAGGGGAAAATTCGAGCTGGGAGATTTCCATTCCAGCACTGAACCTCTGCCTTGCTGGGGAAAATGCTCACCTTCAGAGCACTGCTTTGAAAGAGGAGATTGCACATTGTTCTGCTGTACTTTAAGGGTGGGAAGAAGACAGCCTACAGTGGGAGACATGAGAACTCAGGAATTACAATTGCTTCAACTAAATGCCTTTCTGGATCCAGGAAAAAAAATCTGTGAAAATCAATAAGTAAGAAGAATGCTAGAGATGGAAGAAAGGGGAACCAAAAGCCAAAGAATATACATTGAAAGATTTCAAGAACAGAAAAATTACACAGGAAACAGGAAAAAATCCCTACACTGGCAAGGCTAAAAGGGAGTTTTTAAAGTCCATTAGGAACATAAACAATCTTCATAACACTGCAGGCCAAGAAGTAGATGAGAAAAACATTAACAAGGCTCCAGACAGGCACAAGGTTTTTAGAAATGTTTTTGTTCTCTGTCAGGACACAATGTCGTTTTCAGTCCTGCCATGATCTCAGAGAAGGACGAGCACTTTAGTGAGACCTATATCCTAAAGCACTGGGATAACCAAAGAATGCTGGTCTCCTGGTGTGATCCACAAGCAAATACAAAATTGCACTGAGAATGTGTAAGGTACCATAAAGGATTTGGGACACTAAGAGGCTATGTCAGTGACACCAGCAAAGGATTTATTTTTAAGACCGATGCCTGTAACACAACCAAATATGTTTATTTATTGCAGCTCAAAGACTACATGGAATTTTCTAATCCAGATAATGACAACTCTGAGAAGGATTCAAGAGTCACCATGGACATATACCTGGATTCACCCAGTGCAGTGGTGTGGGTAAAAAGGCCAGCGTGATCCTCAGATAAACAACTACATAGAAAGCTGTGGTAGGAAAATTATTACATCTCTCTAGTTCACATTGATGGAGCTGATGCTGAAACAGTTTTTATATTTTTGTTGTTAACGGATTGGATAGAGAGCAAGAAAAAGCCCTCAAATAATTGGTGTGAGGAAGAAAACAATCCCAAGACTAGAAGAGCCTAGGCAGCAGCAAGACTAGATTACAAAGTATAAATACCTAGTGAGAACACAGGCTTTTAAAATTACCACACAAAGGCACAAAAGGCACCCGTGGTTGGAAACAAAGACAACTGAAATTAAAAATAAAGTACAGTTTTAAACTGTAAGGATAATTAATCACTGAAGGAAATGATCAAGGGAAGTGGTGACTTCTGCTTTTCATGTTTTCCATGCAGCACATAATACCTTTCTAAGCCTTGCCACAGCCAAATTGCTCAGCAAAGACTGGAGCAGCCATGGGAAGGGGGAAGATCTGTGGATTTGTTATTGTCTACTTGCTTACATTATCTGATGACATTTCAATGCAGAATCCAGGACACAGGAATTCACACTTGCCACCTTTACCACTGAACCTGAGTGGTGTCCCCTTCTACATCCCTGCATTTTGGTGGATCTTTAATCCCTTCACTTGGGCTTGGCTAGTCAAAACCACACAGAGAATGCTCCTAAATGTCAAAGCCTGCCTGGTGGGGCAATATTTCTCCATGTGTGGGGTAAGCTCTGCTTGGGAAGGAGCTCCGTGATATGACCCATAGGGACTGAGAAGCTGATGGTGCTATTGATGAGTGTGGATGTACTCTGAGAATAATTACTGGGTGAAGGCTCTCTGAGCACTTGAGCTGGGGAATAGACTAGCTGTTATTGTTAGGCCCTGGAGACAATACGGTGCTAAACTTCTTACTCCTAAACTAAACCCAAACAAGTTCAAGATTGGGAAAAACTCTGTGTGATTTGACATCTTTAAACCCAAAAGTTGTGCATCTGCGAAGGTTAGGTGCTTCTGCAACAAAACTGAGTTTGTATTTTTAGGAGTCTGGGCTCGGGCACCTCCAATTCACCAATATCCTTCTTTAGCGCTCAAGGAAATCAAGCCCTTGACCATAAACCAAATCTTGGTACACACAATCTGGGGGAAGGGAAGCTCCCTGGGGAACAATTTTGGCCAAAGACACAAAGCCATTCCTTTACTATTTGAGGAATCTTCCAATCTGTTCAGAGCAGGGACTGTGGAAGTTTTTAACACACAATGGAATGCTCGCCTTTTCCTCTAACCCAAGAGCAGGAGAGGTCCCTTCAGTTCTGGAGGTCTTTAATCAAGACTTGATAGCTTCTGCCAGATGGATATTACAACTGGACAGTAGGCACTGCCTTCAGGACACGAGCAAAACATGACATTCTGCTGCACCACGAAAGTCAAATTAGCATAACAGTCAGTGCATCCACAGATCCATAACCTAGGAGTAACACCCACCATCGCAGAATGATGCACTCAGTTCAGGCTGCTGCGAGCTGTAGCCCAACAACACCAATTTCCCAAAGCCAGACTTCTCTCCAAGGTTTGATCTTGAGTTTAAACTGCCTGTAGTGGCAGAAATCATAAACCCATTTCACAGGGTGCTGACAGAGGCTTGTAGATGAGAAAAGGCAATGCTGGATACTTTGTTACTGACAGGTATAGCTTTGAGGACCTGACACACTAATTACTGCCATTATTTATTCAACTTCAGAGCGAAGCTTAACTTGCTTAAAATATTTGATTTTTTCCTGTACTAAAGGTCCAGTTCTTCCAAGTGCTTTCTCTGACGGCTCGTTGAGGCAAAGGGTGCAATTGCCATGGTCGCTGTAGCTCCCTGGACAGCAATATCTGTGGGACCTCTTGTGGGCTCTCTCCTAAATTGCATTTTGGATGTCCGGCACTCGGGAAAATGTTTCTGTGCTCGCTTGTAGGTACATCAGAGAGCCTTTTACTTCACATGCATAAGTGTGGATTCACAGAAGCTTGACAATAAAGTGCATCTAAAAGGAGCAATAAACACAAGGAGGGAGCTGCATTTTAAGAGGGGGAATTTAATTCCTTAGTGATAGTCGTTCGTGCTTCAGCTTCTTTACACAGACAGCAATGATTACAGAATCACAGAACACTTTGGGATGGAAGGGACCTTAAAGAGCACCTATTCTAACCCCCTGTCGAATGGCTCAAAGCCCCGTCCAGCCTGGCCCTGGATGCTTCCAGGGATGGAGCATCCTTGGCTTCCCTGTGCACCCTGTTCCAGAGCCTTGTGAAAAATGCGTATTTTATGACTGGCTTTTTGCAAATATTAAAATGAATATTACATCTGCTGTGTTAGAAAGTAATGCTGTATTAATTATCTTAGGAAGTGTGTTAAATATAATTTTAAGTTATAAAAAATGTTAAAATAGAAACTATGCTATGTAGGATACTTTTTTTAAAAGAAAAGACTTGCAGTGAGATAGCAGCCACAGGACACCTGAATCTTTCAGAGAAAAAGAATTTATTGCCCTCTTATCAGAAGAAACAAACTTCTTCCCACCTCGAAGGTGCTGTTAGGATTCAGAGGAAGAAGTTGACTATGACCAGACAGAATCCTGTACTTGAAGGGAATTTATGCAGCATGTATGAAGTGTATGAATATGCAACAGGCTGTTTTTAAGGATTAATGCTTTGTTAATGTGTGTCCTTCTTCGAGTTCGTGTTGCCCAGAAAAAGGTACCAGGACGTCCGTAACTCTTTGTCTCTATTGTCTCATATTGTCCTAATTAAAATTGTCCAAATTATTATTACTCTAATTGTATTACTATTTTTATATTAATTTTATGACTATTAAACTTTTAAAATTTTAAAAACAAGTGATTGGTGTTTTTCACAGCCTCAATACTGTCACAGTAAAAGATGTCTTCCTTATAGCCAATCTAAATCTATCGTATAAGCATCTACACCATGTAAAGGACTTTTTCGCAAGGAGGGCAGGGACAAGTCAGACGTGACTTGCGACCTTACAGTCATAGTTAGGCTGATGTTCCTAATACACCCCGCCGCATAAAGAGAATGCTTTCTCCTCCGCCTGCCATTGTTTCTATCCTCCCCTGTTATCTGTCCAAGGCTACTCAACCCTCCTTTCTCCTAACCCCATCCCTCCCGGCCCTGACCCCGCAGCGCAGCCGCCATTGCCACCGAGGCGGCGCTGCCGCCCCAGCACTTCCGGCCCCATCATGGCGGACGCGCTCTCTGTGCCCGTCTCTATGGTCAGCGCTCCCGAGTCTATGGCCTGCCGCGGGGCATTGTGGGTGCCTGGCGGAGTTATGGTGGCGGTGTAGGGCTCGGCTGTGCAGAGCGGAGCAGGCCGCGCTGTGAGTGCCTGGGAAAGCGGCGGGCAGGCTGCGGGAGGGGTCTGAAGGCGGAAAGGCGGCTCTGGAACAGGGGGTGTCGGGGGCGAGGCGGGCTTGGCGAGGGGCCGGGCTGCGGCCGGGCCTGACGCTGCGATTTGGATCCCCCGGTCAGGGCTCAGCCCGGCAAGGCCAAGGCGATCCGGCTGCGGGCCGAGCTCGGTCATTCCCTCTTGGCCGATAACTCCTGGTAGTGCTAAAGAGGCTTATTCAGGTATTTCTGAAATCCGAGAGGTTTAAGGTTGAGTCTGGGTCTTTGAAGGCCAGCTTGAATCCAGACTGAGTTAGTTCTGCGAGGAGCTGCGGTTGTTTATCCTGGAGAAGAGGAGGCTCAGGGCAACCTCATCGCTTTCTACAAGTGCCTGAAGGGAGGCTGGGGCTAGTTGGGTGGGGTCTTGTCCCAGGACAAGAGGAAATGACCTGAAGTTGTGCCAGTGGGGGTTTAGGTTGGGCATTAAGAAGAATTCCTTCACCGAAGGAGTGATTGGACATTGGAATGAGCTGCCCAAGGTAGTGGAGCTATTGTCCCTTGAGGAGTTTAAGGAAAGACTGGATTTTGGCACTTAGTGCCCTGGTCTAGTTGACAAGGCTATATTCAGTCACAGGTTGGACTCAACAATGTCAGAGGTCTTTTCCAACCTGGTTAATTCTGTAACCTAAGAGAAGCAGGGATGCTTTCCAGATGCTTCCTGAAAATACTGGAGCCACACCAGATCTTATTCTTCACTTGATTTCATGGATCCCCCTGTTACACATAATTAGAACAGGATAAGTTGTGGGAACAAGTGACTTTCTTGGATCATGGGTCTGGCAGAATGTGTGCCAAGCGATCTAAAATGGCTCACTGATCTTCAGCTGACTGGTACAGCATCACTGAAAAGTGACAGCTGTCCTTGATTAAATAAACCAAGGCTAGTTACCATCTCACTTCTTTTTAAAGGTTTTTCCCTCTGTTAATTTTGTTTTTTGAGTGGTAGTTCAGTGGCAGTAACTGTTCTGCCTGATGGGATGTTACTTTGGGCCACACATGATCTTATCATTTTGATGCTGAAGTTGGGTATTTTGTGCTCTCATTCAGAGTGACAAACTAACAAACTAAGCTTGGTTTGGGCTTGCAGGGTCTCCAGGTCCTGTCAGGCAGTGCTGAGCATGGTGTGTGCTCCCAGGGTGGCTGAGGCTGCTTGGAGCCTGTTTCACTCTCATGCATGGAAGAGCTGATAGTGGAAATTTGGGCATCTGCCAGTTTGGTTTTTAGGACATGCTTGGTTCCTGCATGTTCTGGGGGAGAGTTGGTGACAATTTTTCCCTTTATCCAAGCTTTTTTCCTTGCCCTTTGTTTATGTTGCCTGAGTGCATGAGTGGTTAGTGATCAGCACCATCCTAGGCATGCTGTGTCCCTGTGAGCCAGGAGTGCTCTGGGGAGTGATGAAGGGCTCAGCCCAGTAGGCAGTCCTTCTTGAGGGTGGTTTTTCAGGAGGGGAAAGAGTTTAGTTACCAGACTGTACTGCTTGCTTTAGGGATGGGAGATCAGTTCCTGGCTGGTGTTATTTGCTTTACAGACATAGCTTCATACTTAAATAGAGTCCATGTATCATTTCCCAAGCATATTGGAGAAGACTCTGTTGTGAAACCTGAATAGATTCTGTCAATAAAATGCTACTTAAACTTGGAGGATCATGAGCTGAGTGACAGCTGGTATACCAGCTATGTGTTACCACTGGGGCTTGTCACTGCTTCTGCTGTTCCAGGGGCAGAGTGGCTCCTAAGGAGTGTCCTACCCTGTGAATTGTAGTAACAACTTGTTTCATCCCTTGGTTCTGTAGGAGTGAGGATGACGACAGCAGCCAGGCCAACGTTTGAACCTGCCAGAGGAGGAAGAGGAAAAGGTGAAGGAGACTTAAGCCAGCTATCCAAACAGTATTCTAGCAGAGATCTTCCTTCTCATACTAAAATCAAATACAGGTTAGTATCATTTTTGGAGTGTCAGGGCAAAGCAGGCTGGGAATGACTGTTTTGTTATGAGTGGCACTCTAAAATTTTCTCAATACATATTGATGTGCTTGACACTGAGCAAGGTCCAGATTGTGCAGGAGTGCTGAATAAGTGGGCTAAAAGTGAAAGTCTCAAAAGCAGAGCTAGGAGTTCAGATGCATTGCAGGTGATTTGGGGAGGTTTAATTTTAGTGATAATTTGTTGCTGTTTATGTGCATGAATTATCAGAAGATGAACATTGGAGACTGAACTTCTTGGCCAGTGAAGTGGAAAGTGAGTTGGCATTGTGGCTGAGCCACAGGGAGTACTGTCACTTACAGAGCAGGTTGGGATGAGAGAAATGAAGTTGAGCACATCTTGAGAGCTGGAGAACCACATCATGTATTTGGCAAAGGAGCACTGTGTAAGGGCATTGAGAGGAGGCAGGGGAGCCATGGAATAGCACTTGGATAGTGGGATGTGTTGGAAGAGCTGATGTTGAGCTGCAGGTAGTTTACACAGGTCCTAGGAGAAGAAAATTCTTTACCAGTGAGAAAGATAAAGTGATCTCATTAATATTTTCTTATGTTTGAAATGAATAATATTTTTTTTTCTTTTTGAAAGAGTAAATAAAACCTGGAGTCAGTATGATAAAATTTAAATTAAATCTGTCAATCTAAAAATGCTTATTTTATCTAATTGATGTTACTCTTGTCAGTGAAATTACTATTAAAGTTTTACTTTTGCCATTTTTTGTGTAGATATTTACCCTGCCCCCTCTTCCCTCCTGCCCCTTTGGTTTTCAAGAATATATATTCATAAGGGAGTTGAGTGTTTTGGAGAATACCAAAACAAACGACACAAAAAGTGCTGCCAAATGGGGAAAATTTCTGGTAGTTTGTTTTGTAAAAAAAAGTGGGGTTTGAAGCATCAGTCTCTTGTTTTGGAAGATGTCTGTGGGGACAGAATTATACAGTATATGTTTTAAATCCCTCCTTTTGTGTGAGAGGGAGAGATGGAGGGAGCATCAAGTGTCTTTTCTTCTTCCTCCCAAATAGCTAATAAAAAGTTGTCTTTGTGAAATTGCCAGGACTGTATCACTGCAGGAGAAGTCCAGTGTTTCAATCCCACTATGTTTGTGTGCATGGCACAGGGTTTGGGGAGATTTTCCAGCTCTAACAGGGATTCCAAATTCAGTTTTTTAATTACAAAAGCAAATTAAAGGCTTAATCATAAAGACAGGCTGTGCACTCAATGTGTTTATAATGGCTCATGTCTGGGTTTATTTCAGGCACTCTTACTTCCAGCACTGGGTTCAAAGGGAAGTGCTTGTTTTTATTCACTAGTTCTTTTCAAGATATCCACAAAAATTTCAGCAGCCTCTAGGTGGAATTTATCTGGCTTACATATATGTAGTTCATTGCTTTTGCTGGTGTGTTGTTATATAAAAGAGGGGTCACATGTATTTACAAGGTGTTTTGCCTGTTGTCCCAACTTTTTTATTATTGGTCATGGTCTGTGCTCATGGAGAAGAAAAGGTTCATGGAGAGGATGTTCTAGTCTTGGTCTTACCTGTAGACCTTAGAGATTGGGTTTGCAGCAGCAACTTTGGGTGGTGAAACAATGAAGAAAGGTGACAATGATGTTTGTAGATGTCTCCCAGGACACTGGGATTGGACTCCTGGAGAACAGAATATTTCAACCTAGTGAAATGCAGACAGATGTTACCATCCAGTTGTGTAGGAATTTAAGCAGGGTCTTTCATCCATTCAAGAGCCACCAGGAGGGGCAGGGCTGTGTGGTGTGGCAGGTCTGTGTGTGCAATGCACATGCACACAGGAGGGCTCTGCTGAAGAGAGAATAAACATATGTTACATGGAACCCAGTTCTTGTTCCCTGTCCTTACCTGTCAGCCCAGGATTTAGTGGCCTCCATGAAAAACTTGTCCCCAGCTGCAGAGTGTCAAACTCCAGGCTTTCTCCCTGTTTGTTGTTGTAGACAGACCACTCAGGATGCTCCTGAGGAGGTGCGTAACCGGGATTTCAGAAGGGAGCTGGAGGAGAGAGAACGAGTTGCTGCCAGAGAAAAGAACAGAGACAGACCAACCAGAGGTAAAAACCAAGAAACAAAAATATTAACTCCTTTGTGAAACATTGCTCTTGCATGAAATTTGGTGTTGTAAGAAGTTTGCAGTTGCAGACAGCATGTCATGAGAGTAGAATTTAAGGTATTGGCCTGATAGTTCAGAGCTGTTGACCTGCAAGGGAATGTCCACTGGCTTTCACACTGGCTTCATGCTAGCAGGAATCTAGGCCAGCCCGTAGAGAAGCATGGCCAGCTGATACAGGATAATTGTAATGAATTGGCAACAAGTGTGTACAGCTAATAAAGGGCTTTTTTTTGTACTTGGACCAGCAAGACAGGAAGGAGAAAGTAATGACTCATCTTCTGTTACAGCACCAGTGTAACAATAAATCTGTTTGAAAGTATGCTATTCTTTTCACATATGGTGAAGTAATAACAAAATCAGAGAGCCTTTTGAGAAATATTCATTTTTAGTATTTAAGTACAGCCTCTTGTACTTTAGGTTTAGCTGTGAAGCTATTGCCTGGCTTTCAAATTCACAGGAGAAAGTACATGTGGTTTGGACCAAACTAGCAAACAGTAATGCTTTGGGATCATCCTAAATGGCAACCCTCCAGTTGGATATACATAATAAAAATATTTCTCCACTTCTGTTTTTTATGGATTTTTTTTCTGATTAATAATAATGTCAATAATAATTACTTAAAAAAACTTCTGGAGGCCAAACTACAAGTGTGGGATGTTATTGCTGCTCTTGAGGTTTCCTGCGGTGGGAATCAACATGGGCATTAAATTTGAGAAGTGAGGGAAAAGTAAGCATAAGCTTGTTTATCTCACTCTAATGCAAGACAAATTGTGAAGATTTTTGCTTTCTGACACTAGATGCTGTTAAATGAAGTGACTTAGACACTTTTTGTTTTTACTCTTACTCCGTAGAACATACAACATCATCTTCTGTGTCTAAGAAGCCTCGGCTAGACCAGATTCCTGCTGCAAATCTTGATGCAGATGATCCTCTTACTGATGTATGTATCTTCTTTTCTGTCTTCTTTCCATTTATTACCCTGCCTTAAGGATTTGCTGTTAATGCTATAGATACTTCTAGGTTGCCTAAAGATTTCAGACAGGTTCCAATGTACTTTCCTTTTACAGCTTCTGAAGTGTGGTGAAAGTCCAGAGTGGTTCAGAGGATTCTGGTCCATGCTGTAGTGGTATTCTTGGAAAGCACAAAAAATCTAGGAAACTGAAAATACCACTTGCAGTATGGGGAATTACCACTGGCTTAGTAAGAATTCCCCAAGGATAGAGCTGTTGGGGTACCTGCGAATGACTGTCTGCAGGAGCCACCAGTGCTTGCCTATGACTGTGCTTCTTATTGCTGATATCTAGGAGTTAAGTCAGAGGCTTGACAATAAGCTCTGGGCTTTTTAATCCTGTGGTTTTTGGTCCCAGCAGTACTGGACAGGTTAATCAGGCACACAGAATGACTTGTATCACAATGATTGGAGAGTGACTGGGGACAGCCATTCTCTAGAGCCTGTCAGTTATGTAGCATTTTTAATTGCAGTCATCCCAAAAGCATAAACATATTTTTCTCTTGACTTTACTATAAAAGAGCAAAAACCCTATTTGTATTGTATTTGTTGCTACCCAAGTGTTTCAGAAATCAGCCAGCAGCAAAATGTAGCCTTAGTTTGGCAGCCCAGGGCCATTTTTTATTAAAGGAAATGAGCTGATTCTTGCTTTCCATTTGTTACTATTAGGAAGATGATGAAGATGAGGACTTGGAAGACAGTGATGATGATGACACTGCAGCCCTTCTGGCTGAACTGGAAAAAATAAAGAAAGAAAGAGCTGAAGAACAAGCTCGAAAGGTAAAATCTCAGACATTAAAAAGCACTTGTTTTTTGTGAACTGATGTGTGTTAAAACTGGTGTGCCTTAAGTACTTGGGATGAGTGAGAACTGGTAAACAAAGTGCTGTTCAAACCTCCTCTCAGATGGATTTGTTTTTCTGTCTAATAATTACTGGGGTTTTTTTCCAAATAAGACATATTGAATGTTTCACTCGCTGAAACATTTCATTCCCTTTTCTTACACTTTGTACAGGCAGTGAGTAAAGATAGTCTTGATTTCATGTGTAAGTCCTCTGCACTCAGCTATCATACCAAAGGATATAGTGGCATTAGTGAGCTGCATGCAATCTGGTGTAATTTAGTTTGCTAACTAGCTTTTATGAAACAAGAAGTAATATTTTTATTTATGAAATAAAAATGTGTGCTTTTTGGTGCTGCTTCTTATGGCTGCAGGTTTTATACAGTAGTTGTTCTGTTACAGCTTTGGTGTTGCAAGGAGCTCCAGTTTGAACTGTAAGACCAGAACTATTTTTGTGTGATTAAACACAGGCAAATTCATTTGAAAGTTGTCTCTGCAAAACCAAATAACAATACAGTAGTCTTTTCAGAACTGGGAGACTCCATTCACGTGCAGCTTTCATACCTGTCTGTAATCTCTCTCTACATCACGTTCTGCCCTTGAAAGGGGAGGAAAGTCTCTAGTTACAGATGTTTTCCTGTGAGTAGGACTCAATCCTGTGCTAGTGGTCCTTGGTGTAAGAGGGATTGTTGGTGTGAAGTGCATTAGCAAGATTCCTAACTATTGATTGTACTTTGGAGTTTGGACTAGTTTCTGGGCCTGGTTTGTGTTGTCAAACTTAGCAGGTTTTAGGTTTGTATTGGGTACTGGTTCTAACATTGTATTGCAGCAGTGTTTAGAGTCCAGGTATTTCATCTGCACTGCTGAAACACTCCTCTGGTGGTGCAACAGAAGTAGTGGGTATGTACAGCATTCCCTCATCTGCTTTTACTAAGTGCTTTCTATTTTTGAGTAAGGCTTAAATAATTTTAGTGCTTTTGTGAAACTTTGGTTCCTTCACCTGGAGTGGTTTTGTACATTTTTATAGTATACTCTCCATTAGTGTAAAACAAAACAAAACCCCCAAACCATCAAAAAGTCTGTCAGAAAACCAAGCTACCTGTCACCTGTGTGTAAACTTATCTGAGGTATTTTTTAGAACATGCTAAATAAGCACATTAGATGCTGATTAGGAGACTAGTCAAAGGCTGCTCTGACAATGTCATGTTTTAGTGCCTCTGAACTACTTATAACCTTTCCTGTAGCTTAACATACACATTCATAGTTCAGTGTTTTTCATGCATGTTTAGCTGGCAGCAAACAGGGCTGAGCTTCCAGCAGATACTAGGAAAAGCTAGGGGAGGATAATGTTTTTACTGCTGTTGGCAGCGTTGTAATTGTGAGCCTGTTCTTGCCTAACAATATAAAATTTTACCTTTAGAATCAACAAGGCCTGTAAAACAAGTGAGCTCTGCAGTTTTGCACTTAAATAGTATGCAAGGCTAAAAGCTGTACCATGCTGCTTCATTGCAGAAATTGTGCTGTACAAGACTGTTGCTACTTGATTGCCCATCTGGCCTGTGAGAGGTTTTCTGCATTAAAGGATGTCTGAAAGTATTTCTTGTGTCTTTATCTAGGCATTTGAGGCACACATCATGAAGCAATGAATTTGTCTTTTGTAGTAACAACATGGTGAAAATTACTTAAAAACCCTGTCAACAATTCGACCATGTATTCCTAGGTGAAATGTACTAAACTACAAATTAAGTGTAGCCATGTGTAGGAAACATTTTAACTTCACTTGTCCTTGCACAGTACTTAAAATGAAATTGTCAGTCTGTGTGGATTTTCCACTTTGCTTGATAGTTGTAAGTTATGCATCAAGATTAACCAGCATAACTGGTCACATTTCAGTGTAGAAAGCTTGCATTAGGAAAATAATAGTAAATTGCAGCTCAGATAACTAAGTGCTTTCTTCTTTTATAATGTGTGGAAAGTAGGAATATCATAATCTCTCTGAAATTCTCATTTTGTCACTAGATGGTGCTAAAAGCCACAAAGTGTTTGGGATAGCTCTTGTTTTGTTTTGCTGTCTCCTACAGATATTCTATGTTACTTTCATTGATGTTCTCTTACCCAGCAGCAGGGCTTGTAATGTCCAGTGCTGCATGCATAGTGAATAAGATTGTGTTATTTATTTGCAATAGTGCCCACTATTGCACACTCAGAATCTAGACCTACAGTGTTCACAGGTAGTCTCTCTTTAAAATTGGCACCTTCGATAAATAGAGGGTGCTCTACAGGTACCTGGAATTTATTTTCTTGTGGTTTTTTTGGGGAAGAGCAAACTAAGACTATTTTGATGGAAAAAGTTAAAGCCAGAGTGGGCCACAGCCTTGGAAAGAGTCTTTAGGAGTGTCATCTTTGGAAAGAAGTCTTCTGTTTGTTGGCTTTGGTGTGCAATCTCTTTAGGTTATGCCTTGTTTTCCACGGCTTTGGAATAAGGTGTTACAGGCTAAGCATTTTAGAGTTATTTTAGAAAAAATCCTTTTCCGTTAAGGTGCATGTTATTTCATGTTACTATGTACTGCAAGCCATAATTTAGACCTAATTTTATAGGTAACCTTGTATTAATAATTCAGATGACTTCAGGATAGCATCTCATGTAAATTCTTAGCTGTGCTGTTGCTGTTAATCCAAATCCATGTTCAGGAATGCTTTTCCTGCTGAAATGCTGCTGTCCAGAGTAGACAACGTGGATAAGCCAGTGGCCAGGCAAAGAGAAACTGTGGGAATACCTGTTCTCTCTTCACACTGATCGTCATTCTCTAACCCCGTTGTTGCACAGACAGATTAATGTGTCTCTTCTTGTCATCTTCTTGGAACATTCCAGGGTTTTAACAAGATTAAGTAGGTAAACTACTGTAATATATCCCAAACCTCTGCCATATATAGATATTTTCTCTTATACTTTAGTTATTTTGATTACTTCTGGGACTTCATTTAGAGTAAACTGTATTTTTGTTAATAGTCTTCACTCATAACTTTGGTGTCCATTATTTAAGTTGCCACTAAAGGAGAACGGCTTCTTTCCAAATGTATCTGTGCTGAAACAGCAGTTAAAAACAAAATATGTGAGTCTGCTTTTTATGGGGTGTCCTGTTCTCTGTTAACTTCCCTTATGGGCAACACCAATTTCCATAGAAATCCTCTAAATCTGATTTTGACAGTATTAATATTAAGAGATTCTAATTGTTTGTCAGTCAAATAAACAGTTCCTCTCAAAGCTTGTTAACTTCTCAAAATGCTTAATTCCCTGAAGTTATGTAGAATCATTAAATAAATACTATGAATGTTTTTTAAAAATTGTTTGAGCGTGGGAATCCTCTTGATGTTTCCTCTACAATTGTAATCTCAGATTGTTTCTAGTAGACACTAAGCTGACCAGGAAATTCTAGTTTTGAATGCCCTTTCAGTGGAATTATTCTAGGTCTGTATAAAACTGTACAAACCCAAAATCATTGTCTGTTTTAGCCATCCACAGATAGGTTTCAGGAAACATTTCAATATTCTAAATTAAGCTTTACAATGCTTTTATTTTTCAGTTTTCAAGTGCTTCCTTAAAAAGTAAGTTGAAGTAATAAAAAGAAACATCAAACCCTGAGCAGCTGAATGTATGTGTGCAGTTCTGGCAAACCTGTTTTAATATCCAGTCGTTCTTTGCTTAGCTGAGAGCAGAAAAAGTTTTCAATTTGTTTTCTAACAGTTTTATTTCACCAAGTGATTTCTCTATAACTGAATATATTACTTTACTGGTGGTCAGAGTAAATCTTAGCTCTGCCCCCCCATTTTTGCCATGTCACAGGCTTTCAAATAAAACATCAGAAAATGAGGCTTGATAGCTATTAACCTTTTCACTTTAAATCTCAAGGATCTGACTAAAACTAGAAGATCAAATCAGTGATTAAGAAAACTTCAGTCAAGAGGCAAAAGCACATGGCAGAGTATGTTTCTTCATTCAGTGTGTGAGACATGCCAGGAACACTTAAACCTTGACAAGAACTAGTGATAACATCCCTTTCCCTGTGGACAAAATCACAACAAAGCTATGTGTGGACACTGCCATTGTGATTACTTTGTGCTCTGTATTTTTGAAGTTCCAATTAATTATTTGAGTCTCTGTGTTGCACAGTTAGTAACTTGCACAGGTTCAGATAACAGGGTGTGTCTGTGCATTCTTGAATTTCATTCCCTGCTGCTAAAGGCAGTGCTGTCATAGTTTGTCATTCAAAAATTAGCATTTAAATCAGGTTATGCAATTCATATTTTTAAACTTTTTTTCAGCCTTTGATGAGATTGGGTATTTCAGGTTTTCTTTCAGCTGCTCAACATCTATAAAAACTGAGTAGCATAACTAACTTTTATACAATGGAGTCATTTGGGGAATTTCAGCACTTTCTGTAAAAGTAATCTTGCTCTGTGCTAAAGGTAGGAACTATGCTCAAAATAAACACGGTAACGATGTTTTTCTTTCATTTGCAGTCAGAAACAGATATGCCAAGGAAAGAAATTCCCAAGATTGCCTCTACCACTTGTTTTATCTGCCACTTCCCAATCCCCTGCAACTGTAGTTGACTTAAGTCAATGCAGTGTTTTTGCTAGCAATAATCAGCTGTAGACAGAATTCAGTTGAGCCCGAAAAGCCAAATTGTTGGGGCCAATGTACAAGTTGTGTCTCAGCCTGCATGGTGGTGCAGTGGAGATGCAGGCAGTAGAGCCTGGAGTGTGGTTGGTCTCCTATGTCATAATTTAGTGTGAGCTCTAAAAGCAGTCTTGGCTCCCTCTTGTATCCTCTAAGCTCAAATCTGCCAAGATGTGAGCTCAGGTGCGTACGGGACTATGTCCAGCTGTTGGTGTCTTAATCCAGAGCTAAATCCCTCTTTTAGTCTTACACTAGTGCTTGTAGTATAACAATTCTTAAAAGTGTTATTTCAGCTTTGATTTTTTTTTCTATCACTGCATTTTGTCACTTAATGCTTTTCTTTGTTATTAGAAATCAAACTATGTCAGACTGATTGAGGCTGAAGGATATCATGTGGGTTATGTCAAAGCAGATAAAAGGTTAGAGTGATGTATGTATGTGATGCCTTTTAGAAATCTTAGTATAGAAGATTAGAATGTGCATCTGTGTGTAGGAAGTACATGGGAGTACTGTATGCCTATTTTTTATGATTCTTAACATTGGCTTTATCTTTCTCTAGTGATTCTGAATATTTCCCATTCAAATGACTGAATGCTTTTTGCTTCTCTTCATGCATGGTGGAGAGTGCTGGAATTGTCAGCTTTGTAGGAATTGATGAGATTAAATCTGAAATGGGGAAAGGGAGGCAGGAGGAACTGCAGTTCCTCCTGAAGAGGTGCTGGCTGACTCCAGTCGATTTTTGACCACTAAAAAAATTGTATGTGAAATGCATTGTAGTTCTCTGCATGTGAGTGGTGTGTGGATGCATTTTCACGCATCATAAAAACCCAAACCAAATTAGTAATGTCTGCCTCAGATAAGGTAATGCGTGATGCACAGGTTCAGTGACTTTGGATCATGGCTGAAGTTAATGTCTTAGAGGATGAGACTGTGCCATGCTCTACCTGCCACCTTCAGAAGAGTTCACCTGGACTCCAGCTCTAATATGAGAAACTGCTGCATCTGTTTGCATATAAGAGCTTGGAACAAGTTCACTCCACAGAGCCATTTTTCAATAGAGGACTATTAATTTCTTACAATGGTCTTAGTAGTGCTGCCTTCTCTTGATTAGGAATTTTTGGTTTGTAACCTTTTCATTTGCTCTCAGTGTTTTTCCCTGGCCTGTTGTGTTTTCAAAGCCTCACTTTTAATGCAGCACTGGAGATTAAAGTTAGTGGTGCAGAGCCCACCTCATTTTGGACATCACAGGGAAAACTTCACATGCTTGCATCCAGCTGTAAATTTGCTGATGCCATAAGCAGTACCCGATCACCTCCTGGGAGGTACCTGAAGATCAGTACTGGGTTTTTGCTTGTTCCAGTATCCAGGATTTTGCTTGGTTTGAAAGCAGTGCTTTGCATGCATGTGCTGTACAACAATCTGAGGGCTGCTGGATTTCTGGGAACACATGGCAACAGACTGCAGTAAATGGGATTTCATGGCTCTTGGCTGTTCCATGTTACATGGAAGGAAGATGGTAAATCAAAGGTTGGCATCCTGTGCTTAAGCAGCTGCATACATTTCTTGTCTCTGATCCACAGTGAAAAGTATAATAATTTGAGTTTATATTTCTAACATGGGAGGAAATTGCTATTCCATATCAAATATTTTTGTTCTGCATGTTTCCTTACTTACTGGGGTGATAATAACAGAAGCTGGACAGCAAATATTAGATTTAGAGCTGTTTGAAAATTCAAAACCTCAATTGATTCGTGTTAATAACTTCTAATTGTTGTGGTTTGTGTTAAAGCTCCATGGATACAGTAGCAGGAAAGAGCAAGTTTTTCCAAGGCATATATTTTAATAAGGGCATTACAGGGCTTGTCCTGAAGCTGTACTTTGCTTTTGAGCAATGTGCCCATCTGGGGAACTTTTTCCATCCCACTAACAATTAATTGCAGCTGGTTCTACATTTTGTGAGAAGCAGTGTAATGGTAGGTGGTTTTTTATAACTAAAACTTGAGTATATTTTGAAAAGTAAAATCTTTACCAGTGATTCTGTATCATCTACTGTTTGTGTGTACATTAAGTCCATGTTCTTAAGAAAGCAGAGGTATTTTAAAAGAAAATTTCATAGAATCACAGAATGATTTGGGTTGGAAGGGACCTTAAAGGTCATCTCCTTCCAACCCCCTTGCTGTGGGCATGGACACCTTCCACTAGACCAGGTTGCTCAGAGCTCCATCCAGCCTGGCCCTAATCACTTCCAAGGATAGGGCATCCATCCAAAATTACACATGCCTGATCAATTTAATAGAAAAATACTGTAAATTGTAGGTTATAATAAATAACTTAGTATTGATTACATGTTTGAAGCTAGGAAACTCTGGCTAGCATCATCATCAAGTTTAGCTTTTAAACCTTGTTAACTCCTGCAGCAAGGAAACTGTTTCCTCTCTTGAGATCCTGTAGAAGTCCTCAGCAGTTAATTTACTGCAGACTTTTTCTTTCTCCCTAGCTTGGGGACAAACCCTCACCTCATGATCTCTTTGTTTTTAGTTTATGTAATTTTTAAAATGGTTTGATGGTTTGATTCTCCTGCAGTGCTAATGAGGTTTCAGTTAATTTTTTAACCAGTGTCTTCACGCTGTACTTCAGAGTAGGAAACCTACTTAGTTATCCTAATTTAAAGAATTACTTTCTTTCCCTACTAGTTGTTTCATCAAAGAACACTCCCTGCAACATCTGTGGAAGCTTGTGGAAAAATATATAAAATTAATATTAAACATTAATTTTGAAGTCTGAAAACATTTAAGTCACTAGATGGGCTAATAGAGCTTGAAAGTGTGGGCAGTGAAATTACTTTGTGTTACTTGTAGTGCATTGCTTCACTTAGGCTTGAGTTATATGCATTTGACAGTACAAGGACAAGAAAATTTGTCTGCTTCTTAATATTGAAACTCTTAAATAGTCTTATGACATCCTCTGTTCATTTCACTGTGGTGAGGTTCTCAATATTCTTTTTAATTGGTCCCTAGGGAAGTTGTAGTTGTAAAATCCAAACAGCTGCTGAAAATAGAGGTTTTAATATGCTGTATGTTTTCTTCTGCCTACTGAATATTGTATGATGTACTGTCTTTTCTCATGAGGATAAAGAAACGCTTTTAATGTGTATACAGTTTCTAATATAATAAATATGTATGTGATAAAGCTAGAATTTACCTGAATATTTGATGGCACATCAGATCTATGTAGAGCTGATATGAGTGTTGCTAGTTTGACAGTTTATTAGCAAAGTCAAGCTCTGTAGAATATCTGCTTCTGTCCTTAATCTCCTCATGTGCAAGTGCCAAACACTCTGAAAAATCTGAGCTAAGAATTAAAGCTCCATCTGTGTGAGTGTTCAAAGCTAAATAATGTGTGTCTCTACCAACTAGAGGAGAAAAGTGGCCTAGAAAAATAATATATCCATTTCTGGTTCTCAGGAACAAGAGCAAAAGGCGGAAGAAGAGAGAATTCGGATGGAGAACATCCTGAGTGGTAACCCACTGCTGAACCTCACTGGGCCAGCACAGCCTCAGGCAAACTTCAAAGTTAAAAGGAGGTACTGTGCAGTCTGTGCAGTGACACCCATCCTCTTGCTGACTCTCACTGTTCAGAGTCAGAAAGTGTTAGCACTGTAGCTGGTTTCTGTTTCCTTCCTCAGATCTTGTCACAAGCATGTAGTCGATAGCTTGGGGTAGAAAAACAGATCATCTTTTCTGAAAGACTGAAATCTAATCCTAATGACTAGTTGTTCTGTAAGAGGGTCAAACTCCATTTATATATTTTTGTATATCTCACCTAATTTTCATACAAGCTTACTGAAATGAAAAATTTCTGTTTTCAGGTGGGATGATGATGTTGTCTTCAAGAACTGTGCCAAGGGGATAGACGAAACGAAAAAGGACAAAAGATTTGTCAATGATACTCTGCGATCAGAGTTTCACAAAAAGTTCATGGAAAAGTATATCAAGTAGTACAGTTTTATGTGCAGTAGTGCAGAAGGACTTGGTAGGTCATGGCTGTTCCCTCCATTTCCCTCAGAATTTAAGACTGAATGTTTGGTCATGGATTCTCAAATGCTTTTCCAAGACCAGCAACAGCTTCATAATTAATAAGTGATATGTATCTAGAGTTTTTATTCCTGCATATTGTTTTCCTTTACAGTTTTAATTAAACCAATTTGTGTCTCATTAATGTTTTTTTTTCTTCATATGTGTTTACTTTTACTGTCCACCTGTAAATGGTAAAAGAGAGAAGCTGATTTGCAATAAATACTCCTGATCATTTAAATTGCTTTCCAAAATGCCCTGTATTTGTAGTGATGATGGTTTGTAACTTACACAGCTTAGATAGATGTCAGTATTAATCAAAGGTGAGGAAGAGCTGAGTATGGGAAGCATTGTGAGCTGAAAAGAACTATACTTTCTGTGGCAAACTTGACTTCCTCTTAAAAGCTAGTTAGAAACTTAGTTAATCTTGGTTTTTAGTTTCTTTTTTTCAGTCTGTGTGTGTGCCCCTTAATGGTGGTAATATAATTGTCAGAAACTTGCAAGTGCTTTTATCAAACAAGTGATACCAAGATACTATAGAGCACTTTGTTTTCTAATATCTGTGTTAACACTTAGGATGGTATGAAATATGAATGATTGCAAAAAAAGCTAAAATGTGAAGGTTTTATTTTTTTCTGTTCTCCTGTCATCTCAGTTGCATTTGAAATTTTGGCCAAGTAATGCACTGAATAGGAACATAACATTTTCAAAATGGAGCAGTTACCTCTCTGCCTAGGAGGTGACAGTGGCAGAACTCAGATGTATTTATGTAAAATTCTTGCCCTTTTCCTTGCCTATATTATGCTCTGTTGAGTTTGTTCTCACAGATGCTGTTTCTTAGTATTATTTTCAATTTCTTAATTTGAAAACTTACCCAATTTTCTTAAGAGAGTAAATGTAGAGCACAGCATTTCAGATTTTTGTTTGACTGGCATCCTGAAAAAGCTTTCCTTAGCTTTAGCTGTATTTACCACCCTTTCACTAAGCTATGCATAGCTTACTAATGCCAGCAGCTCATACCCGCCTTTACTTGGAAATGAGATTTTCAGCATGCTTGGGGTCATGTGAGCTACTGGAGGAATATGTGTTTGTGTTATTTCTGCTGCCTGCCTCACGGTAGAAATGATTCTTGGGAAGCAGAAAAATGGGTGTAGTTTGTAAGTCTTAAAATTAAGTGACTAAAATCTTGGTATATAGGCAACATGTTTAGAAGGTGGGAAGAAAAAAGTTAAGGGCTGTACTTGTCAGGGCCTGGCAGTGGAGAATCCAGCTGCTGCTTCAGGTCCAACCTAGCAGCACAGTTGTCATGGCAACAGTAAAAAATACATTGGTCTCGCAGTGTTCTGAAATCTAATTGCTGTGCCAAAGCGAGTGAGCGCAGAGTCTTATTGGGTGGGGAGACAGATGGAATGCCAGTTCAATGCCCTCATGGGAAGTCACACATGCAGAGTGACAATCATTTGTGTTCCTGAAGTCATGTAATTTTTCTTGGAAAAAATAACTTTGGAGAAGTCAGATGGCTGGGGTTGAATGAGGTCTTCCACAGGCCTGCAGGCAGCTGTTCTGCACACCTGCAGGAGCATCCCTTCCTTAAATTGAAGCATGACACAAAGCTGTGCTGGGTCATCTCTCCCAGTAGCTCCCTCCCTCACAGGTTCTGGAGAAAGATCTGTGGGGACTGTAGAGCTCCAGGCTGGAGCTTCATTTGAGGGTTTTTGTTGGCATTGTTTTTCAGCTCCAGCACAGAATTTGCAGATTTTATCTCTGATGTTCTCCTTCGAAGCTTTTGTATTTTAGCCTTCTGGAGTGTGAGCTGACCCACAGTCTGAGGACTCAGCAATACACCAACACAATATGCTAATTAAGGAATCTCAAATCTTACCTTTTGGTGGGTTTTGTATCATTAATTACTGAACTTCCTTTACTAGTATTGGAAAATCTGAAGTGCTCTGTGATTTTTTTGTCATGGAAGTGCTTTCAATATTGATGTTTAATTTTCTACTGTCCTTCTTGCATGCATCCAGGAAAAATAAGCAGGTCATTTGTTTTTGTAAAACTGCAGTGTGAGTTCTTGAAAAAAGAAATCAGATTGACATTCTACACCTCTCCTCTCAGCAGAGCTTTTTTTCCAGGAACCCCTGTTCAGTATGACAAATAGCTTTCAGCAAGGACCGTGGACCTGGCAAAGGCAACTTTTGGCAAAAGGCAACCAGTAAGTGAAGTGGAAGAAAGTTAATGTTCAGTATTTCAAGGGAGGCATTATTTTGCAGTTCTGGCAATCAGGATCATTCAATCATGTGGTTTTGTAAGCAACATCTGAACTTACTAGGTAGGTATAGACAAAGCCTGTCTGCTTTATAAACAGTTTCCCTATTGTTTATGGCTATCTTTGGAGTAGCATTGCAACTGAAAACTAGGATCTGTTTTCCATGGGGGCTAACAGTTAAACTTCTAAGGTTTTTTACAAAGCCTCATCTTTCAAATTTTTCTTGGAGTATGTTTTAAAATTCTGAAGGGATTAATAGTATGTGGAATAAAGCCTAATGGTAGTCCTGCAGCTGGAAATAATTGTGCTGTGTGTATACAGGGTTCTAAAACATTTAGTGTCTATTTGTCTTCAAACCTTTTTTGGTGAGTGCCAGTTTTTCTGTGCACTTGTATTTTGTTTGAAGTAAAATCCTGGGGCAGGGGTGATCTGGTACTTGCTCTGTTTCCCTTGGAGTGTCTCATGAGCAGCCCAGCTGGTGCCTGCTGTGGTGAGAGCCCAGTGTCTCTTTTCAGCCAGGCAGGTATCAATTCCTACTGAGGTGCTGAAATTTCTCTCTACAATACAAATACCTAAAAGTCTTTCATGCTGGAGGAGAGATCTGAACACAAGGTCAAATGCATGGGGGATGTTGCCCTCAAGTGTTTCACTTCAAAGAAATCTAGGATTCAAGCCTTGAAGGGATGTGCTGATGCTCAGAAAGTGCTTCAGACTCAAGTGTTTATTCATATCTGCAGCCAGGGCTAGTTGGAGTGTGAAGCTTTTTTGTTTTTGTAAGGAAAGTCAATCACATATAGGTGCTTCTCTGATTTTCTTTCTTTCTCATGGCATAGTGCTCTGTGATACAGATTCAGGAGGAGGGAAAGGAAGTACCCACAGAAATGTTTTCATCCATGTTTTCATTCCATCCTCATTCCATCTCCTGTCAGCTTCTAGAAGGGGGTTTAATTAGTTGTTATTCAAAACCAAAACTCCCTGTCTAATTTTGTCATGCCTGTTTGGAAGAGAAATTTTGGGAAGCTTCTTCCAAGGAAGCTTCTTCCAAGGAAACAAAGTCTTGTTGTGAGTTTTGCTGTGAGTTCAGCTGTATCTTCCTTACCAAGGCAGACTGAAACATCGTATCTAGTGATAGAAGCAAGTGCAGCCTTGCTACCACACTGTGTGTCCCAAGATACAGTGCAAGCAGAGCATAAATGGGCACATCTGGAAAATCCATGTTCCCTAAGAAAGGCTTCTCTGAGCTCTCTTTTTGCATTGTGGATAAGCAGAAAAAAGAGTAATACTTCCTTACATGCCCCAGTCACTCATTTGAAATAAATTAAAAAAAAAAAAAAGGCAAACAAAAAACCAACACACTGAATTCTTATGTTACTCAATCACAGATAGATACTACCTTTGTGCTGCTTTCCTCCTTGGATTGAGGTCAGACAGGTTGGCCTTTCTGTATCTCAGACTTGACTTTGTTTTCTTGGCATAGGTGGGTGTATCATGGGATGTAACTCAAGAATGACAATAATATTGTGTCTGGTGGGGAAAAATTAAATAGTGACTATGTCTAGTTTTAAATTGCTTTAGTTCAGAGTTGGGATATACCAAAGGATTGTGTAGTAGTTTTCTTTCCCCTTTGTAGCATCTGACCAGTAGCTCAGGACCAGAACCTTCAAGTCACTGATTTTACCAACACTTGTAATTTCAAGTGGGGAGCTTTCATTATAAAACAAAACCAGACAAGAAAGCACAAAATTGCTTGGAATTCTAATGTGCCTAGTGCAGCTCTAATGAGAGGAAAAGGTCATGTATATCTAAACAAATTATGTCTCCTAACCCAAGTCCCAGTTTGCCACCAAGCCTAAGAAACACATTCTGAAGTAGAGGGAAGAAGTGCTGTACAGAATGAAACAGTGAAAGAATGGAACAGAGAAATCTGATTGCTCTCTGTTGAAATCAGTATCAGCTGCATAGGAAAAGATTATTTCTAAATTGCATACTGGAGTATCATTTGGAAGACCACAATGGGCATCTGTTCTGATAAGTTTTATGGAAATGGAGGCTGTAAAGCAGGCTGTATTCTGAAGAGCTTAAATGCTCAGCACTCAGGGTGAAGGGCAGAATGAAAACAGGGTGTTCATTCCCCCAAAAAGCTGTATTTGGATGCTGAGTATTGAGCTCTTCTCCCTTTGATGGCTACATTACTTACAAATCTGCCACTCCAACCAGGTCTTGTCTCAGAAATACTCCTGTTAAGAAATTGGGCTATTTCTGTTTTTTCTGAGTTTAGTGGATGGGATTTCAAGCAGTTGGGCTTTCTCCAGTGAAAAATGGTTATTTTTTTTCCTGCACTGGGAGAACAAGCTGTGAATTTGAGTTGGATGAGGGTGAAGGATACATCTGCCAGTTAGTCTGCTTACTTTCAGATGGGATCCCTTTTGGCTGGTCTTTTTTGGGGCTGCCCAGTTGAAGTTGGTGGCACATGGGTGCAGCATTATGATTTATTTTAGAAGGTAAGACTTCATTGGAACTTCTTTGCAGTTTGAAACTTTGAGTGCTGAATTCATTTCATTTGGAACATAGGTAAGCTGATGGTAACAACAATAAATCGTGTTTTCTGAGAACTATAGAAATTATTTGTAGATGTTGAAATCTCTAGCTGTTTTATGCCCACCTCATATTTTAATTTTCGCATGCTTTTAAAAATGTATATTCTCTCTTTCAATGCATCCTCTTTTCAGGTGAGAGAATGAATAGTTTTAGAAAATTCTGGGGCCATATAATTAAAAAAAAAAGGCAAATAAAACTCCTTCTTTATGTAATATGCTTTTCTACCATTTGTTCCAATATAGAATACAAGCCAGATGGTGTTTTGTGGGGTTTAGAGCAGGGGATTGTAACCAGGGCTCTGGAGTCTCTTTGCAGCCAAGATGGTGGCCTGGATTTTATTGCTCTTGATGGACTTGTGTTGCAGAACTTGTTATATTCATGGAGTCGGGCATGAGACAAGGGATGAGGCAATGATTTTAGCCCTGCTCTGAGATGGGAGGGAAGCAGGGTTCAGGGTTTGGCTCTACTTCAGCTTTTGTGAATTTACAGGAGTGGCCCAGGCATGTAAGCTCTTCCAGTCCCAAGCCTGGATCTGAGGAGAGAACTGGTGCTGGAATCCCAGCTCTGATCCTGGTGGAAGTGGGTATAGTTCACCCTTGTGGTGCTCAACAACTTGGAGCAAGACAAGGACCCTCCTTAAAGCATAAGAGAGATGCAGAAGCTCTGAGTTAATGCTGCTCAAGGCAGGGGATAGCAGGAGAAGTGCTCAGCATTGGTCACTTGGGGAAGTTCACACTTGGCCAGGTCAGACTCCTGCAGGAGGATGGAGCTTGGGACATTCCTTTGGCTGCTGGGATGTCTCTTAGCTCAGCTGTAGCTGCAGAGCATGAGAGCATGTCTGGAACCAGAGGGAGAATGCCTTTGGCATGAAAATTTTAATGAAATTCCACATTTTCAAAGTCACATTTTTCATCAATTAGCAGTGATATGTATCAGAAATATTTTTTAATTTTACTCTTCCTTTTAATAGAAAGCTACTGGCAATTGCTGATTGCGAATGGGAGCACGCACGGATAAAGTTTCTCCATTCCTTACTGCTGTAGCCTTCCTGGCTCCTCTTCAGCAGTTGTTGGTTTGGAGTGGATTTGTTACTTAATTTCATCCCTTTTTTCCCCCCAGTAATTACTCCTTGCCAAGAGTATCAAATCTGAGAAGTGGAGTGAGTGTGTTGCAAGAAAATGGAGAGATGCCACAAACTGCCTTGGTACAAGGGAATGTGAGGAGGGATTTCACAGAAGACCTGGAGGGTGTTTGGACTGCACTCAGCTGGAGGGAAACACAGTGCAGAACTGGCAGATGCAGGAAAAATATAATAAAATTGTGAAATTTAGTAAAGGGAATAGATCTTGAAAGCTATAGGGAATAGATCAGGAGGAGTGTGATGGGTAAGCAGGAAAGATGAGCAGAGTAACAAGGACAGAAAGGAGCTCTTCCCACTCCTGCAATGTGCTTTGGGCAAAGAGGTGATAGCTCACTAAGTGGGCCCAGGTGGACTCTCTGTGTGCTCTCCAGGGCTCAGCAGCACTTGTTTCAGCTGCCCCAAAGAACGGCTTCCAGAGTCAGCACAGACACTTGATCCTTAGAGAGCCAGTTCAGGGGCCTGTCTTTCAGCCAGGCTTTCCAAGGGACTTGGTGTCTGCGGGAAATGCTGAGCAACATCTGAGATTGTGGTCAGTTAAGAGCCATCTGAAAGGGAGCTGGAAGATTTTAAAGCTCTGATTTCTGTCCTAAAATGCTCAAAAAACTGAGATGTCAGTCCTGTGACTGGCATGGCTCTGGTTTTATCCCAGTGTTTTACTGCTGCCTGTGGTGGTGGAGTTAGTCTTGGTCCTTGCTGTTGTAAATGGGAGAGCGAGACCAAGACGTTTCTAAATATGTTTCTAAATACCTGAAATTCTCTTTTTTTTTTTTAGTGAAATACAATCTCTAGAGTGAAAATATCAATAAACCAAAGAGTTTTTTAATATCCTGGACATCCTAAGAGTCAGCTATGTATTTTCCTGCCAAGTGCAGGGAGTCTAGTAGGATAAGCTGCCCCTGGCAGCTGCAAGGACAGTGAATAACTGAGTGTCTGAGAAATCATCTCCAAACCCAAGGAGGCAAGCTGGGCATAGGAGGGGTGGTTTGATGCTGAATGGCATAATTACGGAAAAACCCAGAAGCTGCTCTTCCTAAGAAAAGAGATTTGTCAGGAAGCTGAAAACTCCCCGCAAGTTTTATTGGCCAATGCAGCAGAAACAGCAGAGACACTCTGGGGACAGTGGAGTGGGAGCATGAAGGACACAGTGGGACAGGCACTGGGTCTTCAGCAAAAACAGCTTCTGGAAATAGGGGAGTGAGTCCAGGGTTTGGTCTTTTTGAGGTTTTTCATCCAGCATTCAGTAGGCCAGAACACTTTTTTTTCAATTTCATTTTGTGGCATTTTATTTCCTTTGCTATCTTTTCATTTCACTTCATTTCTTGATTCCTCATTTCACTTATTTCATGAAATGAAATCTTGACATTTCAAATAAATAATTTCTATAAATGAAGATTTTTCGTGAAGGAATTCAGTGAAAACAATGGAATGGGATTGGGAGAAAGGAAGTGCATCAAAATGAAGCTAAAATACTGAAATAATTTTCATTGAAATCTTGAGATTTTGTTTACTTTCATGAACTGAAGGGGTTTTGTCACAGCAGGGTGCCCATACTGCTCACTGTACACTATTTGAATCCAGCCATGGTGCTGTGGATCTCAGCAGCAGCAATAAGCTGCCATTAGGGCTTGGGTTGGGGTTCGGATTGCTGCAGAGCCTGCAGCTCCAGGGACACTGGGGCTCGGAAAGGCAGTGCAAGGCATCAGGGCAGGGTGCTACATTCCCAGCTCACCACTTCTTAATCCGTACACCTGTGGCAATGAGAACCTCTGCCTCAGTGCCAAGCTGCCATTAGGGTTAGGCTTGGGCTCAAGCTTAGGCCTAGGGTTAGGGACAGGGTTGAGAGAAGAGTCTCTTCTACTTCAAGCATAACTTCATGCATGTTTTTCACATGGGAAAAATCTTGCTGCTGGTGAAAGATCCAAGGAGAAAGCTGGCATGGGTGGGGCGCAGGCTGTCGAGTGCTAGGAAATGTTTGCTCTAAAGGGGTGTATGAAATTCCTCTCTAAAACAGAAATGAACCTGGTCTGTGGTAGCTGTTTTGGGTCTGAACAGTTCAACTGGATGATGCACAGAGAACTGTCACACCCAGGGGCTGTGTAATAAATTAGTGTACAAATCCAGACCCAGTTCCCACGATCACACAATCCTATTCGCTGCAAGCTCAAAGCCCCGTGCTTAGGTCAAGATTTTTTACCTGGAAAGTTCCACATTTGAACAGGCCTGGTCACAGCCAGGGTCACTGGGGGATAACAGAAAAATTTCCCTTAGCATGAAAGTCTAGCTCACTCTAGAATCAAATTCTTTGTATTCAAACTTTCTTCTGCCACTGGAGGTGACCAGATTTATTTTTCTCCTTGTTCTCCTTCTTCTCTTCTTAATTTTATTGTTCCCTATAATTAACCAAATTTTTTATTGTGCTTATTCCCATTCCTGTTTTTCTTATTTTGTTTTTTGATTCCTATTCTTATTTTTTATTTATAGCTTTATCATAGGATGTTTTGGATTGCAATGGATTTTTGAAGGCCATCCAACCCCCATGCAATGACAGTGGACATCTTCAACTAGATCAGGTTCCTCCTAGTCTGGCTTAGTTTTATCCCTCTTGCTCTCTCTCTTCATCTACTACTGCTGCTACTATAATTGCTGTATCTATTATACTACTGGTATTAGCATTTTCATCATGTGCAGGACTCACCAAAACCCCCATCCCAGAGCATTCCCAGTTTCAGTGCCAGGTGAGAGCAGGCGGGATGAGCCAGCAGAGGGAGCGGTTCCCACGCAGACGCCTTGTGCCAGCTGGCTTTGCCCAGGAGTTGGCCCATGGCTCCGGAAAATGGCACAGGAGGGGTGGATGGGGACAGGGATGATGTAGGCTGGTGCTGCAGTCCTGTTCGGGGTCGGGTGAGGCTTCGGAGCCCTGCAGGCAGAGGAGCCAGCGCACACAGCCATCTGGGTAACACGATAAGGCACTCGTGGCATCTGAAAAGAAAGGCTCAGCCATCTAAAAAAAGCCCCGTGGTGGGGATAAGGCATTATTTAACACCTTAACTGAAAGGGCTCTGACCTGTGTGCCAGATTTAGGCTTGAGGAATGCATACAATGATTTCATTTTAAAAGCAGAGGTGCACAGAGCTGGCATAATAATAATCTTCAACAAATATCCTTATTTACAGCTTGAGAGTATGATTTGGGGCTACCACACATGGCCCCACTGTGAAGGCACTGTACAAGCACCTAGATGAGGGTAGCTCATACCTCTTAAGCTGTTCAGTCTCAAAACTGAACAGTAAAACTGGTGGCACATGAGAACCTGACTGCCTGGGCTTTCACTGCCTGTTTCTGGCAGGGTTGAGCTGGAAAAAGATGTGGGAGGCAGCGGGGTGAGGGTGCAGCAGAGCAGGGTAGGATGTGCACTGAGAGGGTGAAAGCCAGAGCTACAAGAAAGCCGGAAAGGGAGCTTTTACAAGGGCATGTAGTGATGAGACAAGGGGTAATGGCTTTACAGAAGAAAAGTTTAGAGTGGACATAAGGAAGAAATTCTGCCTTGTGAGGATGGTGAGACAGTGGCACAGGCTGCCCAGAGAAGTTTTGGATGCCCTATCCCTGGAAACCTTCAAGGCCAGATTGGATGGGGCTTTGAGCAACTTGGTCTCACAGAAGGTCTCACTGCCCAGGGCAGGGGTGTTGGAACTACATGTGCTCTTTAAGGTTCCTTCTATGAATTCAGATGGGATTTACACCAAGCAGCAATTTTTTTGCACACCAAATTGCATTGCAGTTTTAATAGCAAGCCTACCAGAAAGGGTCATCTTAAAAATGCTCCAAGTAACTGGCCAAGTAAGAGGGCCTCCACCTCTTCACACCTTACAATACCTTTTTCTTCCTTCTGGAGCTTCCTCCCAGCAGGATTTCCCTACCTGGGCTGCTCAAGGCCCAAAGCAGGGAGCAGCAGAGGGATGTCAGCTGCCATCACGGTCCCCTCTTCTCATTCTGAGCCCAGCTGTTCTGGAGGAAGCTTCACATGCCTGGAGGGTCACGGGCTGTCCACAGACACAGGGCACACAGGCACCAGGGGAACCATGAACAAGGAGTCAAAGAGTCCACCAAGCAGCTGGAGAAGCCACCACAATGGTCAGAGGTCAGGTGTGAGTCTGACTTCCTCAAAGGTTGTAGCACTGCCATCCTCCAATGTTCAGCTTGCCAAAAGCTCCATCGCTGCCTCATCCATCATGTGGCACTGGGGGAAAAGTGTTCCCTTTCAGCACTAAACTTCGCTGCAGGTCTTCAGCCTCTCACAGGATGGGGGCCAACACAGACCTGGGGCTCATCTCTTAGTTGCTGCCCTGCTTTGTGTCACACTGGCACAGGACTGGGTTCTGGACTGCAGCAGGGCCATGCAGGGTTACTCTGGAAAATATGCACACTGATACTTTGTTCATCTAAAGCTGAAGTGGTCGGTATGAAAGAAAATATCTTGTGGTCTTCATACCTCGAGTCAATGAATTCCTGGGCCTTTTATAGCTCAGGAATGCTGGGCACTCGTGTTTGGTTTTACGAGGCTGTGAGGCTGCAGCTTAAGGTCTGGATGAACATTAATCACAGCGGCACGACGGCAGCTGCTCGTGTTTTCACCCCTCCCTCAGGTGGGACTGCACTGTGCACGCTGTGCCCTGCTTTCCCCACTTGTTTGGTTTGCTGAGAGGGGGTTACTGCCTTCAGGCTGACTTACCTGACCCAGAGTGGTCCAGGAACGCAGTGGGGTGCTCAAGACCAGCCCGGTTTGTTGGATTGCATCCAGACCCCAGACTGGGGATCCTGAAGACAAGCAGGATCCTGGCAGCATCCTTTCTGCCAGGGAGTGAGATCTGAACTTTTCATGTTTCACTGCAATGTACTTTAAGTCCAGACCCAGAGGGTATTTAAAGATGTGTGAAATCACAGCTTTTTCCCAAGAATGCACCTCGCTACTGTTTGTACATTTGCCCCTTTCAAACTTTAGGAGGAGAAAAGCCCTGAAAATGGTAACAAACCAGCACAGAAGAGATGATACAGCTGCACAGTGCACGGAATCCAAGCGAATCCTGAAAAGGTCCTGTCATTTTGGATGGGACTAGATTTTTGAATGCTTCTAAATGGCAATCTTGCTAATATTTTTAGTTCTTCTGAGCTCTTTCTTTACACAATGAAAGATCTGTTACTTACTTTTGGAATAATGGACTTTAATGTTTAATCAAACTGACTCTGGAAGTTTGCTTCTTTGCATGTTTATTCCTGACATTAATATGCAAAATATTTAACCTGCAGGCAGTGTTACAGTGACATTCTGGTTTTTGGCCAGAGCATCTCTAGTGAAGACACAATCCAAAAGTGAAATAAGCCCCCTCCTTGTTGTACCTGAACACAGCTGGCCAGGAGGCTTTTCCCATCCTTATAATGGTTTGGCCTCTGTTAGTTTCCTTTTCTTCCATGTTTTTGGCATGTATCTTGAAAAACAACATACATGCCAAATTTAACTGTCAAATCTTGACTTGAAGGAAGTCAAAAAGCCACAATCTCAGCAATCACCAAACTTTTGTTCTTGGCACAACAAATACTGCCAGCTGCCATATCGTGAAGATGGAGCGATCAGATGGGTCAGGCTGACCTGTGCTTGCATGAGGAACACAGGGTGCTGGGATCTGGGTCAAGCAAACTTCTCCTCATGCTTCTGCAACCCCCCTGGATCTTTGCTGACACACTCCTGCTCAGGACAGGTTGTTTCTTTTCAATGTGTGCAAGGATCTGGGGAGAGAAGGTTGGGACAGGCAGAGAACTCATAGGAGAGAGAGGCCCCCAGTGGCATTCATGCCTTTCATGCCTGCAGCTCCCTGGGACCTGATTCAGGAATTTTTTAACAGACACTTTCAAGAGCATGTGAGAGCCTGCTGAGCAAACCTCCCTAACTCAGAGCCAGACACTTGGCTCACTTTTGCTCCCTTCCCCCCATTTATTTCAGTTGCATAAACAAACATTGGAACAATATTTCCACCAGGCTGGAGCATTCCCCTTGCCAGCACTACAGCATGAAATGGGATCTGATCTTTATTCCTTACTGAGCACAGTATATAATTCAAGAACATCTAGATATAAAAAATATTTAGGTACCACACACACTGATCCAACATCTGTCAAATAAAGAAGGCTCAGACCTCAAGAAAAAATAAAATTAAAAAAAATCAGTGTGAGTTCTACGCTTAGCAGGAACATAGGCCTAAAAAATATTAATATCTTCATCAAAGTATCTCATTAAGTTTCCCCTCTCATTTCCTTCCAGTGAAGACAATTCACTAAAATCATATCTCTTCTTGATCATCTCTAAAATCATGCTCCTCTTGCTTGGGCAAGCTCCCAGTTTGATCCTCTGCCTTGGAGACCCACAGATTTCATGCCCACATACACCTACTGGTGTCACCTGCTGTGGGGCCTTTCATTAACACATGTGAAAAATGGAGAAGATGCAGCCTTAAAAGTCCCTGAGGTATCCCCTCTTAGTCCTAACACACTGTTTGCAAAGACTCAAGAATTTTTTTAAAGTTCTTTCTTCTGGAGGACTGAATGTATTCACACTGGAAAAGTGAGAAAATAAACATGTTTATACATTTATTATCTACAATAGTAAGGCACAAATTTAAACAGCAAAGAATAAGAAATCTTTGGCTGACCAACAATATCAACATTTGCTGGGGGTGACACATAACATCCTTCATTTCCCCCCCTATGTACAAATCACCCTCCAGCTGTAAAACACTGTACACAAACTTCTCTATACAACCAACAGCAATAAAAAATGACAGTATTTTACAACTAGTTACCACTGACATCACCTGGAATGGCTACAGCACAGTTTCCCAAAAACACAAAACAGTTCAAAGAGCTGGGAAAGCCAGCACAAATGGAGCTGGGCCGCTCTGCTCAGCGGGGCTGACATATGGCAGTAGTACTCCATCCAATCCTGTGAGTGCTTGGGCTGGAGGGAGACACACCACTCCTCCAGACCTTCCCTCCAGGAAAACGAACATCTCTTGAGTTCAACAGAACTGGTGAGAATTTGGTTTATCTGAGGTGTTGCACACACACTGTCTCTAAGAGTTTCCTATATCTGGGGCAGCATCAAGTGTAAAGCTAGCTTTGGATAGCAGCACCTGGAGAGACTGCTCTCCCCAAGGAGGAGTGCTGTACTCTAGCTGTGTTGGAGAACTCGAGCTGAACCACTACCAAACATAACTGAGAGCTGATCCATGCTGATCCAGCACTGTTTCTCCTGGATGCCTCACTGTCTGCCTGCACACACTTTACTGAAGAGTTTCAGCAAAATAAATATTACAGCTGGTAACAAAATGCTTAGGGACTTCCAAGCACCTGGGTATCTTTATTTCTTGGATAAAAAGCGATGCCATTAAAAATTCACCAACATTTTACTTGTATTCCCTTGATTTGTCTCTCTCTTGCCCCATTCCTACCCCAGATGCTTGAGGAAGAGCCACGAAAGTGGTCAGTGGTGATGTCACACGCGGTCCCGGCTTTTATGCAAACAATTACAACGTTTAAATTAACTTTAGAGAGGAAAAAATTATCTTACAAGGCATATATTAAGCTGCATAACATCTTCCAAGGGTTTTACACCTTTGGTTTCACAATGCAAAGCTGCTAATACTTGAAACACACAGTGTGCTT
Organism: Melospiza georgiana; assembly: GCF_028018845.1. NCBI lineage: Eukaryota > Metazoa > Chordata > Aves > Passeriformes > Passerellidae > Melospiza > Melospiza georgiana. The sequence goes on from NC_080431.1 coordinate 70,239,062, forward strand.
CCTGCACAACCTACCTACCACTACTTTGTTTAACAAGTGCGAAACTCAGAAAGAGGGTGACAACAACATACGTCTAATTCTAGGTACACGCAAAAATAAGTGCATAGCTTTAACATAGCAATTTTGTTCTTTTTAAAAACAAAAGGTATCAGCCAGGCAGTACAGAGCACAAGGCTCTGGCCTGTGAAGGCTTTGAGTTCACAAGGGCTTCAGTTTTTGGCAAAAGCAGAGTTTAAAATGCCTGGTGTTCTCAACAGTCAAGGGCTCTGATTTGTCGCCTACGGGAAGAGGTGACCTCGAGCCAGCCCTGAGTGCACGATTACTTCTAGCACCCATCACTTTTCCACTCTGGGCAGCTTCACATTAGATCCCATTGCTCCTCTTCCCATAGTTAAGCTCTCCTTAAAGTGTACCACAAGCAGGAACTGCAAAGCCAATACAGAAATGCCTCCCGGAGGAAAATTTCCCCATCGGCATGTGCAGTGCATGAAGCCACGAGTAACACAGTGGGTGAGCTGGCTGCCTCCTACTGAATTCAGGGACAAGGCTGAAAATAAGAAATGTTCCACCCTGGGTAAAATAAGGTGAAAAGAAACCGCAGCTCAGCACAGAAAACACATGATGCTCACGTACTGCTTTGCAGTTAAACCCTTCCCCGCCTGCTCCTGCACTCCTTAATGTCTAAGTACCACATCAGCTTGAACAGCAGGTTTGTATGCCCAAAGCTAGGATTTGGCTATAAGAATTGAAAGTTCTTATACACTGAGTATAAGAATACCAACAAATACACTGACTCTTCAAACACGATGAACCACTGCCCAGAAAGAGGTATCTTCTGATCTCACATGGCAACCCAGCTTAACTCCTCTAAAAACAAACCCATGCAGCTTCCCTTTGAAGGAACTCTAACTCACAGCCCTTTAGGGAGCTGCTGGGATCCTCCCCTAACTTTCCCTCCTGAAACTTTCCTATGGTTACAACAGGGTTTGCTTCAGCAGGGTCCCCCCTCCCCCTTCTGCATTCATCCACCAGGAGAATTCCAGCCAACAACTGCTCCTATCAAAAAAAGAAGTCTCAGCAAGCTCTGAGGTTGCAAGACATGAATATTTGTACTGTAAATTCAGCTCCAAGAGAAACACTTGTCCGGCCAGGAAAGAGGCACCTGACCTGCCTGCCCAGGAAAGCCACGCCAATGCCACTTCAAACAAATACTTACAAGAACCTGCCATGTACATCTACAGACCAATTATTCACAAAAATTAAGAAGTGAAATTTTTGAGACGAAACCTTTGAGAAATGCATTGATATGGAGGAAGATGCAAGTTTTTCCTGGATTATTCAGAAACTTTCTCTGGCCTCCAAAGAGACAGGATTTCACTCCCTGTCCTGGTTGCTGAGGCAGGAAAACAGAGCAGCAGCGTGCAACCAGTCTGTAACTTCACTACTTTCTCTTTATGCCAGAAAACACAGTTTCCTTTTTCCTCAACACTCCCTTTCTCACACCACTTTCCATTTTCAACGACCCTTTCTGTTCAGAAAACGTCAGACGTTCATTTCATCACTCCTCTTCAGTGCTCTTGACTTCTCGCCTGGTGAAAAGTCTCAACGTGTCAGACTCTAGCTTCAATTTGGGAATAAACTTTGTCTTTTTTCAAACTCTCAGGGTTAGTTTTCAAGGTTGGCACACCGAGGACCATCTTGGGCCTGGCTGTACACACACAAAACCCCAGAGATGCTGTCCTCTGCTCAGATGAGGACTTCCATCATGTCTGTATCTGGAAACTCAGGCTTGTGGAGCAGGCTGCTCACTCTGCCTTTGCTGTCAGGCAGCTTCCCGTGGCTGGAGTTCTCTGCAATGGAAAGAAGGGAAAGTTGGTCTTCAGTCCAAATTCAAGTTGTTCAAAGCAAATATCAACCCATTCCTTGAGGGTGGGGCATGTATGACCTGTACATCCTACATACTGAAAGCCATATTTGTTCAGGACACTAAGAATGTGTGATGCTGAATTCCCCACACAATGACAGCAGGTATGTTGGTGTGCACAGACCCCAAGGTGGTATTTAAGAGATACACACCAAAGAACCTCTTTAGCTAAAACCATAGAATGGTCTGGGTTGGAAGGGATGCTAAAGACCATCTAGTTCTGTGACAGTCAGCCCTTTTAATGATACATAGCATGTTTTTAGAGGGAAAACTTCCTTTTGAGAGGAGATGAATGTGTAAGAAACAGGCTCTTTCAAAATAACATGCATAAAATAAATATCTCCTTTGCTAGGGCTGCAAACCAGCAGTTTCCACCTTTCAAAAATAACTAAAATTGTACTTCTTCACCCCTCCTAAAAAAAAAGTCTCCACTTTCTCCTTCTATTGCCCCCAGCTTTTCTTTAAAAATTAGGGAGAAAATGGTGGTTTAACCAACCATGCTTTCAGTTGAAACAAAAGAGAAGATTTTGAGCAGGTGGGGACAGTTTTCAAGGTGTGAAATTCTAAATTTTATATCAAGCAGCATAAATATCTAACCTGCCACAGATGAACAGAGCTTTACAGAAGCTGCTGAGCACAAAGCTCTGCAAAGCCACCCTGGGCAGCCTTAGAAAGTTCTCTCTCTACAGTTTTATTTTCCCTGAAGAAACCTCCACCACACCTTACACACTGTGGCAGCAACACATACCCACACCTTGCCCCGTTAATACTGATGTGTCTCTGGGATTGCTGATAGCCCCGGGGCTGCTGACATTTTGCACTGGCAGGGATCTGGCAGAGCTCACCCAGTTTCTCGCTGGCCACTCGTGTCCCCAGGGGCCGTGGGGCTGGGCTGTGTGCCGGGGTGGCACCCAGGCGTCCCCGGCCGGGGAAGGAGGCGGTGGCGGGCCAGAAGAGCTCCGCAGTTTTGTCCGTCTGGGTGCTGCTGTCCTTGCTGCCTGTCTTGGCGTGGGAGGCTGCCGGCACTGGGACGGGCATGCAGGACAAGGAGGGCAGAGGAGGAGGCAGAGAGGGGCCTGATGGGTGGTCATGGTGCTCCTTTCCCAAGAGCAGCCCTGAAAACACAGAGAGGTCAGTCACATCCTGGCTCAAATGCACGTGCTGTCCCCCATCCCACCCTGGAGCTACAAGATGCTGGGTATGGCTCCAGTCATTTAGCTCAGCTTAGCTTTTCCCCTTGATGATGCTTTTTCTGGAATCCACATGGTACTTTCCTACAAAACAGCTTTTTGAAAGCAGCTTCCCCTCTCTGCCTCCCCTCCTGCACATCCATCCCAGTGCACTTACTCCCGACACTGCCTTGCACACCTCCACAACCCCATCCTATGTGGTCCCAAACAACAGGCCGTCCTGCATTGATTTACCCATTTATCTGCCACATCACATCATGCTGTCCTATCCAAACAGATCCTACCCTCTTGATTAACTTTATTCAGGCTTCATTTCTAGCCCAAATTTGTTATTTACTCCCACAAAGTTGCAAACATTATGTGCTTGTATTTGGGAGGTCTTCCCTCAACTATGGCTTTCTATCATCAGACTGATTTAATATGATTCAAAATGTAATTAAGGTACGATGCAAGGTTAAAGAATGGTTTTTTACTTAAGCACAAGGACACATTCTGCCCATGGAAGGTGCTCTGGATATGATCTGTCAGGGCAATGTGTGCCAAGGCACTTTGGCTAAGCTCAAGCAGAAGGACTAGGATGAAGCGATAGATGAACCAAAGCTTAAGCAAAAGCTGAACTCACCTATGCTTCCCTTCCAGAGCTTTTCCTCCTTCCTCTCCTCAGCTATCTGGTTGCTGGTGAGCGAGGTCTGGCGCGAGTGCGTGCCGGCAGCGGCGGCGATGGAGGGCACGGAGCGAGCCGGACGCAGGCTGGCGCTGTCAGCTTTGCCGGGGTCCTTCCGTGACCGCTGCTGAAGGACCTTGATCATGGCATCCTTCTCAATTATTTTGGCGTGGAGATTCTTTATTCTGCCAAAATATGAATGCTCTGCTTACAGGAATGGAAAAAACATTCATATGGGCAGGTCTCCACAGCTGGAGGGAGGTGCCCAGGCAGATGCCCTGCTGCTCTGTCCTGTCTGCTTTTGGATACTTGGGCAAGACAGCTCCCAGCAGTTCCTCCAAGGATAACCAGGCACTTCAAAACAGACAGCATTTCTAGCTATTAAGCCAAAACTTTTCTGCAAGGTCAAATGAACCCATCTATGCTATGGTTTTACTAACCCAGCAGGAGCAGTGGGCAATCCTGACCAGGCTGCACCTTGCTACATTTACAATACAAACACATAGGCAATTTTCACCCCTGTAATGCATTGGGGCCAAATCTGGAAACTATGCTTTGGCAGACTGAGTTAACCCCAGGATTCAGGTCTGTTGTCAGATGGAGTAAAAAGACCTGCTGAAGTGAACTCCTGTTGGTTTCTCTAAGAGGTGGTCTGGGCTCTTCCTTCTCCCTCACTGCTGCATAAACAACCAGCACATGGTATTCAGAGCTGAGCAAAGCTCACTACTTCTCTCATACCCTTCAGACTCTAAAGACTCTCAAATCACTAAAAAATTGGGATTACCTGAACTCTTCTCCAGAAATTATTAGCACCAAATCATACTGAACAACTACAAAACTATGTTTTGCAAAAATCTGTACACTTTGACAGTCAAATTACTAGCCTGACTGTGCTGAACAATATATAATGCAATGCAGGTGTATTTTGTGAAGCAGTGAAAGCATTCGTTTTCATCATCACACGTTTAATGAGCAATTTAAACACAAGATGCCAATCTATATTTATGAAGGCAGTGGCAAAACTCCACTACTTCCTTGGAAGCAGGATTAGCTTGCATCTGTGAGTGAAAAACAAAACCCAAACCCAGTAAAAACAATCACTGGTATTTTCCACAGCAACAAATACACCTTTTGTATAAAAGTGTCTGCAAATTTATGTCCTTGTATACCAGACTACTTTTAATAGTGGAACAGCCTCTGCTTTGTAAAAATGTTGGGTTTGCCACGGAAGGCTTAACAGGAAGGTAGGGAGGAAGTTATGACAACAATTCTTTAATCCCTGTTTGAATGCTGAAGAGCAAAACTAAGTCAAAGTGAAGCCAAGCCCATCCTTTCCAGGCATGTAGGAAGGAACAGAAGGGCATCCTGGTTTATGTGAACCCAGCCCCAACCCCACAAGAAGCAGGAGTGGCAAGGCATATCCCTTACGTGTACTCCATGTCCTGGCAGCGGCGGTTGGCTTGCACGATCTCCTCCTCCTCCTGCCAGCCCCGCACGTCCAGCGCCGCCTCGCCGTAGCTGCCGTTGTGCGAGTGGCTCGGGGCCGAGGCATCCCTGGCAAAGGGTTCACCACAGTCAGTCAGGCTCCTCAGACTGTGAGGCTGCCTTCTGCAAGTGACATTGAAACTTGCAAAGAAAACCCCAAAGCCATGCTCAAAGAGCAACCCAGGAATGCTGTCCATCAAGCAGATGGATACCTGGCATCAGGTATCCTGTACCAGGCTATTCTTGGCTTGGGCTGGGTCATTCATGCCATTCATTTAACTAGGTTAAAGGAACAGAGAGCATGCTGGAATCATGATCCACACAGGGATAACAGCCACCCAGAAGGAGAGGGTCAGACAGAGGGACCCATGCACCAGATTCCAAGTCAACAAGACTACATCATGGAACCAGTAACAAAGCTCTACACTTTGGAAGTTGAAAAACAGCGCAGTAATTGCTGCCTAGACTGGAGTGTGAAAGGAAAGTCCATCCTGAGTCACACATTTGAACACCTTTCAAAGGGAAAACTCACTTTAGGATGTTTCCTGGGGATTTGGTTCCTAAGAAACTGGGTTGAGAAGTTAACTATCCCATCCTCCTGACCACTGGGAAGTGTCACTGCCTTTTGTGCTTTTGGCCACCACACTTTGACACAGACAAACTGGAGACATATCCAGACACAAACAATGTGAATGGGAAAAGGTTTACACTAGGGGATGCAGGAATGGCTGAGGGGAGGAAGCTAGTTCGGACCAGGGAAAATACAGGGAATATCTGTCTTCCAATATTTACAAGGCTATTTAAACATCAACAGTGGTCAGTTGTTCATCCTGTATGCCTGGGAAGGACAAGAATCAATGGAAGTAATTTGCAGTGAAGAAGTTTAACTTAGCTATCAGGAAAAACATTTTAGTTTGAAGATTAATGAAGTGGTGAGAAGGGTTATTTAGGCAATAAAATTTCCCTTACTACAGGTTTTTGAAACTAGGTTAAACAATCTTGTTGAAGGACAGGGGATGGATGCAGCCATATACCATGTCCCTGCTCACTCTGCTGGGATACTGGGAGGAGCTGCCTTACCTGTGCTGTGTAATTTGGCACCTTAAGACTCCCAGAGGGCATTGCTTCAATTTGATGCCTAGATTTGATAAGCATTTGGACCCAGTCAGAAGGATAAATCCTGTCTCAAGCAACTATTCTGTCTCACAGGCATGACACCCAGGAGAAGTGCATTAACCCTGGCACTGTGACTCAGCACAGCAAGGCAAGCAACATCCACCCTCAAGAGAACATCCATTCTGTACTATTTTGCCATGCTGTCCATGTGAACAGAGCTGTCTGCTTACAGCAAGGCCACCTTACCTCTCTGTGGCAGCTGTGGCTGCAGCGTTCATGGCAAAGTGCCGGATCGTACTCTCCTCCAGGTACTTCTGCTCCCACTTGGTCATGTCAGCTTCCAAGGCCAGGATCCTCTCCTCCTTCTCCCGCACCAGCTCCATCAGGGCCGGGGCATTATGCTCTGGAAGGCTGCTTGCCTGGTAGCTGCCCTGCCTCTGCCAGTGGAAACAGTGACAGATATTCATGCCCCGCCAAGCATGGCATGCTGACCCTTTTTTCCTCAGTTTTCTGGCACATAGAAAGACACATCCCCATGTCTTTTGACAGAGCCAAGTGAAAATCCCAGGCTAAATCCCTTAGCTTGCAGGAGAACAGGCACATTGACCATATGTGCAGCCCTCGCACACACTTCCCCAGACCATGCTGACAGAAGCAGGGATTTGGCTGCTACCCTGGACGTGCAGAGATTTCCTGGGATAACCCAAGCCAAGGGAAAAGTAGGAAAAAACATTGGTAGTTAAAGAAGCAATGAAGCTTTAAAAAATACTTTTCTTGCTGGGACTCCATGCCCATGGCTGGGCAGTGCTAAGTATGGACAGGCAGTTATTACCAGAGGGTTTATATATTAAAGCTGACAAAAAGCACCTTGTGACCTAGTTACATGTACCCTGTTTAAAACAGCAGCTGGGAAATTATCCCAGCCATGCATTTAAGCTTGTCCCTTCTGGCACATTAGTTCTCTTGTGCCCTCAGGGGATGCTTTCCATGGTGTAACAGCTAACTTTCTAACTAGAGGGGCAGAAGATTCCCAGGCACCTGTGGGGTGGTTCCCATGGGATGCTGACAAGCAGCAATGGGTGCATAACTGTTTCCATCTATGCTGCAAGAAAAGTGCTTTGTCCAGGCAGGATTTATTCCACCCAGTTACAGCACTTTAATTTAAGTCACCTAAGCAGCATGGGTAGCTACCCTGAGCTCCTCTCACTGCTGACAGGGAGGCAGAGGGAGATCCAGTCCTTGGCTCAGCAGAGGGATGAGTGCACAATGAGGGGAGAGGCATGAAGCTCTGGGAGAACTCAGTAGAAATAAATTAATTTTTCATAAATGCAAGAGATTTGTTATACTCCATGGTGAATGATATTGTGCTGAAGAGGAAACCATGTCTCAGGAGCACTGACTTCTCATTCATGCTGCACCTTGAGGTTCCACTGGCAAAGCTGTACAATTGAAACTAGAGATACCAGGAAAGGGCCGCAGCCTTTGCCTCTGGTGCAGTAACAACATGTTTGGAAGATGCTTTCTGGAAATGCAGTATGGAGTGGCCCTTGGGATCAATGGCTGTGACACTGCTCCTGCAAAAATATTGTCAAACCTCTGTCAGGAAGGTAGTATTTTGGAAGTGTGATCCTGGTCTACAGATGGTATTCTGGAACATCACAGAAGCTTGTCATCTTCTGAGTCAAAACATCTGCCAGCCCTGCACACTGAGCCTGCAGTGCTGACTGGAAGGGTCTGTTTACTGGTCCCAATTAGTGTGTCAGTGATAAGGAAGATTTGCCATTTGGACTCAGCTACCAGCAAGCCAGGGACAGAAGAGATTCTGGCTCACTGTCTCTTTGTGTGCTGGGTCCCTTCTGCTCACTCTGGTAAAAAAATGAGAAAAGAAAATCACCTTTTTTTCTCTGCAATGAGAAAATGTTTCAGTAGCTATAACTTTGATTACTCAGAGAAGACAGCTCTGAAGCAAAAAACTGAGGTATTTTGAAGTAAAGTGAGTCTTTGCAACAATGTGGCTCATAAACAAATAGTATAGATAAAAATAGTAAAAATACCCCAAATTTTCTCCCGAATCTTATAGGTAAGACAAGAAGTTAAGAGTATCTTTCCTCTTAAAACTGACTAGATGAAATGGGTGCAGGCATTTGAAAATTATGCCAACCCAACAACCAATTGCTAATTATGGTGCCAAAATAATTTTAAAATAAACAATCTGTAAATTAGAGAAGAATTTTCTGCCAAAATGAACAGACATAGCCTGCACTTGCAAGACAAGGATTTCAGCAACAGTCCATACCTGTTACTTAATATATCAATCTGTCCCAGCCTTGGTTCTAGCTTTACATTCATTGAATTTTAATTGTATTTTTCTCAGATGTTCTTTTCTCAAATGGCATTAGCATGTTATATTTTACGTAATTCCCTTGTTAAACTGGAAGAGAGCTGGCTGAGGGGGAACTGAGAAGACTTGAACACCAAGCCTGTGGTGGACAGGGCAAGAAAGACTTAAAACACTTCTATGGCAGCAAGGAAGAGTAGAGATGAATGAGTAGGGTCTGCAGGAAGCAGCAGCCAAGTGAAACCTTGGGCAGGGTGCTGGGGAACCTGCCCTGCCCTGGGGCTGCCAGAAGGAAGGGGATGCTCTCAGGTCTGGCTGCTTCATGACTCTGCAAACTCCTGACACTGACCCTGACCGTAGAGCTATTTCCCAATGGCATCCTGCCAGCAGGATCAGCCCTCTGCTTTCTGGCAGCACAAGCTCTGTGTAACAGCTGCTTTGGTGTCCACTAATGGCTTATAAATAAGGAAAGGTTATAGTAGCAGATGCGTGCGATGACAGATATGGGTGAGTGCTTCAAGAGTTTCAAGAGTTCCAAGAGCATCATGCTTTGCTTATGTTGCTGCTTTTTCCCCAAGCTGTAGTCTGATACATTTAGCATATCTGCTCACTCTCCTCCAGGGCCAATGCCTATGTATTTGGCATTTGGTGTGGGCTGCATCCTGGAAATTCTCCCTGCAACCTCCTCTTTTTTTTTTTTCTTTTCAAGATGACTGGACTTTGTGACTTAGGGATGAAGGTGTTATAACAAAGGAGTAACTGTGCGTAAAATACAAGCATAGCAATACCCCTCTAAGGACACAAGGCTGCCGAAAAACAAGGGAACACACACAGAATTTCAAAGGTATACTCCTAGCCCATTCTGGACTGGACTGATATACAAATAATTTATTGTCTGAAGATGATATCACTTGGCTCCAGATCTGTCATGGTTGAAGTTTCTGTGAACCACACACATCAAGTATTGTACAGAACAAATATGGGCCTAGATGTTGGTCCTACCAAATCCCTCATCACCCCACTTGGCCTTTTCAATGAAACATCAGCTAAAATTTTTGGGGTGAATCTCACACGTACTGCACCTTTCCTCTCCTCCTTCTGTGTGGAGCTGGTTTTTGCACAATCTACCATTGCTAGAGACATGGAAGGACATTTTCCCCTGCCTGCCCTTGGGCAAGGGAGCCAGGACATCTCAGCCCAGCAGCAGGCAGGGTTCAACTGTATCCAGAGCCCCACAGCAGAACGGCCCCATCCTCTGCTGAAGATCAGGAATAAGAATCATAGAGTGATTTGGGTTGCAAGGGACCTTCAAAGATCATCTAAATCCATCCCTCCTGCCATGGGCAGGGAAAACTTCATGAGTTCAAAGCCCCATCCAACTTTAACACTTCCAGTGACCAATGACCCTATCCAAAGGAATGGTTTAGGAGGAAAGCCCAAAAATCACAATCCAAAGACAAGGTGTCACCTGGCAAGGCTGCAAGTGACCACCTCTGTTCAAATCAACACCAAAGGCCCCATGCTGGGGTCCTTCCCATATCACCCTATGCTCACCTGCTGCATCCTCAGCGAGTCCAGCTCTCTCTCCAGGCGTGTGCGCAGCCGCCGCTCCATCTGCTCCCTCTTCTCACAGGCTGCCTGCAGCTGTGTCAGCGCCTGCTGCAGCTTCTCCACCTTCTCCACGTAGGCCTGCTTCCTGCGCAGCTGTGGGGCACAGGGCTCAGCAGGCTGCAGGGCACTGTACCCCACCCCGGGCCACTGGGACCCCTGAGCACTTCAGGCACACACTGAGCTTGAGCATGGCTTGGGTCATTTGCTTCCAAGAGGGAAAGGATGGCGTCTTTGATGGGCAGGGAATGTGCACAGCAGGCATTGCTGGGACACAGCTACCCTTTTTGGAAGGAATGCTGCCCCAAATCTTCAACCCACTGGGGATCTGCTAACCATGAAAACCCCCCAGGCCATTTCTAGGCAAGAGCTGTGATGTTGGTGGACACTCTTTGGGCAAATACTCAGGACAAATCCAGTTAAGAGGAATCCCCATGGGTTTTATTGACTGCTGACACTCAGCACACTGCCTGCACACAAACAGAGGGGTTCTTTCTTCACTCCTGCTTATTTGCTCAGCACAGGTGGAACAAGTGGAGTGCCAGCAGCCAGAAGCACTCCCACATACTCCATCCTGTCCATGGTGATCTGAAGATGGAATGTCCTGGCAGCTAAAGCCAGGCCCTCTTTACATCTATAATGCAATTACTGAAGGGCTAAACATGACACAAGGATTTTGCAATGCCGGGTTTTACAGCCAGAGAGTGCTCAAGCAGCATACCCCAAAAGGGGTACAAATTCCTCTTCTGTCACCCTAAATCCATCCATGTCACAGGTGAAGTGAAATCCAGACTTGCTTACAGCAAAAGCATAGCTTGGTCTAAACAAACCTCCCTAATGCCCAGCACCAACAACTGGCAGAGTGACCTCCTTAGCCCTGCTGCAATCTAGGGTAATGCTTACAGCTCCCTGGGCTTTCCCTGAAAATTAATGAGATTATAAACCCCACCAGTCTCTGGCAGCAGCATGAAGACTGCATTCCTTAGGAGCTCACTACTTGGCAAGACCCACATAGAAGAGACTTCTTGCTGAAAGTGCTATTTTGGCAGTAGGAAGGTGTTTGTGTCACCTCCAGCCACACCAGCATGGATAGAGAGGGTTAGGGAGCTCCCCCAGGGTCTGTGGCAGCAGACCTCATCTGCTCTCCCATGTCCTGCCAAATGCTGCAGGGTCCATCTATATTACAGCAGCCACAACTTGGCTTTGGAGCAGCCCTCTAGGCCCCAGGGTTCACACTCACACACCTCTGCCCTTGTGGCTGAGGCGATGCTCATGTGCCCACCACTGCCTTCAAAAACAATTTTGCATGAGATATGCAACAAGACAGTTCTCATAAACATTCATAAGTTTATAGGGAGGTTCTCAAGCCAATTCTGACTTTTCTAGTCTGCATGTAGATTCAAAAACAACAACAACAAAAAAAAAACCACCAATGCATATAAAACACAAAGTATAAAATCTTGTAATTCAAATTAATTTGGGTTGTCAGTGAAGCATGGATCCATAAGGGAAAGCTGGCTAAAATCAGAGACATGTGACGCTAAGCTCCAACACCTCACAGACACACAGACTCCAAAAAACCCCAAAACTGGATGGCAACTGGAGAGGTACCAATCCATCCTTCTGCTGCATGGTAGGATCAACTGCACATAAAACCTGGCACATATCTCTATAAGCTGTTTACAAAATCACCCAGGGGTAGGAATTACATGACCTATCCCTGCAAACTACTTCACAGCTTATTTTTCTTTACTGCCAGAAAACTTTTACCCTAATGCCTAATCTGGCTTTCTCTTATGCAATTTAAGCAAAATACTTCTTGTTCTGTTTCCAAACTGTGATCTACTAGAGCAAGAAGCATATAATTAAACAATTCACTTCTTCACCAGATCAGCAAACTTGCCTGAACACTGCTCTTGTCCTGGGAATTAGAAAATAAAGATGAAGAACAGCTAAGGATAAAAGAAGATCATCCAAGCAAATAAATCTGAGTAAAGATGAGTGGGTCTTGGAAAAATATCTGTGCTAGAAATGTAACTCCAGTCTGAACAATTGAATTCTACAGATACGAGATTTGAATGAAAGACTGTAAGAGATGGAGAACCCACTATCACTCTAAGTAGATTGTTTCAGTGTTCATTACTCTTAACTCTTTATTTTCAGCCTGATTTGTTCAGCTTCAGCCTCCAAACACTGCATCTCATTATTTCCTCTTGTGTTAAATAGAAATGTTTAATCTCTCTACAGCAACCCTTCTTCATCCATCCCTGGATGGATGAAGGGAGAGCAGTGGATTTTGTCTACTTTGACTTCAGCAGGGCTCACCATACTGTCTCTCACAACATCCTCATGGGTAAACTCAGGAACCATGGATGAGTGGACAGTGAGGAGGATTAAGAATTGGCTGAGGAGCAGATCCCAGGTGGGACAGGGTCTTGTTGGAGGCTTGTCACTAGTAGTGTCCCCCAAGGTACAATACTGGGCCCAGCTTTGTAAACCTATGAATCAATGACTTGACTGAAGGCACAGGTGCCTCCTCAGCAAGCTGCATGCAGAGACAAAGCTGGAAGGAGCTGCTGATAGCCCAGAGGGCTGTGCACCCCTCCAGAAGGACCTCAGCAGGCTGGAGAGATGGGCACAGAGGAACCTTCTGAAATTCCACAGGGGAAAATGCAGAGCCCTGCACCTGGGGAGAAATAAGCCCATACTCCAGTACAGGATGGGGGCTGACATGCTGGAGAGCTCTGCAGAGAAGGACCCGAGGGTTCTTTACTATGTGGGTGTCCAAGCACTGGAACAGATTGCCCAGAGAGGTTGTGGAGCCTCCCTCACGGCAGATAATCAAGAACCATCTGGACACAATCCTGTGCTCTAGGATGACACTGCTTGAGCAGGGAGGTTGGACCAGAAGACCCACTGCTGTCCCTTCTAATCATAACCATTCAGTGATTCATGTTCATGTGCACAGTCTGAAGCTCAGACAGCTTTTCACTTAAACTCTTCCCAGCAAAGAACAGCTTCTGGACCCCAAATAAATTGTACAGCTGCTTTCTGAGCCCTCTCCAATTATTCAGTTTTCTATTCAAAGCATGGAACAGACACATGATTCCCGTAGCAGTCTGCTAAATGACATGTGGTAATAATACCACCTACACATTTTGAATTAAATCCTTCTACAAGCAGGCACTCAAGGATAATGCAGATTTATACAGAAGACTATCTTATGTTAATTCAACTTACTCGCTACTGCTTATTTCTCAAGGCTTGATTTAAAATGCTGTTAATTACATGCTGGTGGTAGAACAAATCTGGGCAGATTTACAAAGCAGTGTATGAGCTAGAGCTCTGTTAACAATAATAACAGTCATTTTGATTTGACTGAATTTGTGTTTTCCTCAATATATTCCAAATTATAGTAAAAATCCCTGGCTTAAAATGAAGGTTTAACAGTGCAGCTTATCTTCTGCATGTGTTTAAGTAAGATCCAGAAACATTGGAGACTGTTGAAAAGGTGCTCGGATTCAGCCATGAAAACAGGACAAAAGGGAAAGTGAGTGCTGGAGTTTGGGCATGTGCTGGCAGCCTCAGATTACCTGCACTTCACCCAAGCTGCCTGATACTGCCTTGAACAATTAAAACATACAGCTGGGCTAAAATTCATTTGAACTGCCCCTAGAATGAAAAAAGAAGTTAAAAGGTACCAGATCAACATGGGTTTGTCAGGCTAAGGACTCTGATATAGTCTGGCAAATACCAAGGCATCACTTTCATATGTCACCTCTGAGACTTCCATGCCCAGGGCAGGAGATTACCACCTCTGTAACACCTACAGTACCCCAGGCAGGAATTTACCACCTCCATAACTCCTACCATGCCCTAGGCAGGTTAGGAGCTCCCTAGAGCTAACCTCTGCTCAGCTCTACCAGTCCACAATCCAGGATCCAGCAGAGGCACATTTCTGTTGAATGGCTAGACTAAAACCTGACTACTGCCAAGCTCTTAGAGCCCTAAGGCTGCAAACATATTTACTACAACACGGCAGGCACAAGGTAGGTTCTTGAACCACCTGCCTGGAGACCACTGTATAAATGCTTCTGCTACTCAGCAAGTCAGTATTACCTGCCAGTACCACACTGACAGTCTGTGGACCAGACACAAGCTAACCACTATTTCTTCCCATCCCCTGCATGATGCCATGAGTGTAGAAGCAGGCATTGCCACCTAAACCATTCCTTTATTCAGCCCTTTGTAATGAAATGCAAATAGAAAACCTCAGGTTGCCTTTCAGCCAAAGAGTGTCAAGTGAATTATGTACAGATTAAAGATATGCTGGTTCCTGCAGCTATCCCAAAGGGACTGCCTCAAATACACCCAGATGGTGAGCAGGCTTTAGCCTAACTAACAAAGGAGCAGTTAAACTTAATGTGATCTTCTTCTTGCTGCTGAGTGCATCCATCCAAGGAAATCGAGTTTTTAAAATGTTTCTAAACAGGGAGTCAGAATGGGCCATTTTGGTCAGGTACAAACCAGCAATGTCTTCAGCACTCACATATAGCACTTTAAATCTTCCAGACTCTAAGTAACCATTGGTTTAGCCTGACAGGGAGTCTGTCATTGTCATTTTACTGTCAATAAAAAACACTCAAAAACCACAGAGGTCAATTCTCCCTTCGTATTTCCAAGACAATGAATGGCACTTAGGTTAATTGCAAATATTAGAGAAAGGCTTTCTCTGCTCCCCACAAGACCCCTTGCATCCCGGCTCCCCTCGCCAGCCCCAGGGAGGGAGCAGGTGGAAAATGAGGCCCTGAAGGGGAGCAGAGCTGCCCAAGATCCTGCCAACAGTCTGTGCCAGAGTCTGAACCTCTACCTAATCTGCTAGGGCAGAGGGTCATCAACAGCCTTCCTGTCACTGATGACCTGCCACTTAGGTAGTAAAGATCAGGCACCTTTTACTCCCCATAAAACATTCTCCCTCTGTTGGTCACAGGGACAGAGATTTTAGGGGTCTGAAAGGTCAAAAGGGCCTGTTTTGACAGTTTTACCCGATCTGCTAGCATGCATAGACTTTCAACCAGTTACTAGATCCATACTTCCTGATTTGAAGGTCCTTAAGGAATACAATAAATTGAGACTTTCTTCACCCATGATGGAGAACTGATATTGTCACTCTTAGGTATAGACAAAACTGAACATTATTTCCACTATGAATTTGTCCAGTTTCAGCTTCCAACTGCTACGTATTGCTCTGTCAGTTTAAAGAGTGCCTGTGCCTGGGATTTCGCTTCCTCTCTGAATACCTATTTTCACTATCAGGCTTATATGATTACTTATTGGGATTTTTGCACTTCTTGGGTCTCACAGTATGATAGGTTCTCCTCAGATCTCAAATAAAACCCGCAGCTCTAAATCCTGGTCAGTCAGTCTGCTTCCAGCCAGATCAGCCAGATATTTTAAGATGTGAAGTCACCAAGTCCTGCACTGCTGTGTGCATCTCAAAAGCTGGTACTCTTTGGTGAGAAATGGGATGCACTAACACCACATGTCTCTATCACAGTCCCAGGCCAGTGAGTACTCAGTTTTTTATTCAATTTTTCTGTTAAATACTACCATTACCTCAGCCACCAGCTAGCTGAATTTAATCTTCCTCCATGTTGAAGGCTTTGCTCTAGACACAACTATGGTCTCCTTTGCTAGCTTGTTTGGCTCAGTATTGTGTAACTACACATTTTCTCTATAAAAGGGCAAGTGCAAGGGAAACAGGAAGACCTAGCACCCTGTGGGTAGAAGAGAATCAGGACTTGGATGGAGAAAGGTCTAACCATGAACCATGTGCATCCTCAGAGCACAGAAATATTGTCCATGCCTCACCTCCTCTTCCAGCTTGATAACCTTGGCTTGTGCATTGTTTAGGGCCTGGTCAAGGATTTCAATGTGCCTCCGCTGGTCCTCATTGGCTGAACGCAAAGCTGCCAGCTCCATCTCCAACTTTTCCTTCTCCTTCAAGTTCTCTTTGTCTGAAAGAAAGACAAGAACAAGAGCCACTCCATGAGGAAAGCTCACAGACCACACACCAGAGGAAAGCTGCCACCTCCCTAGAAGAACAGAAATTATGAATAGCAGCAGCGAGCAGGGCCTTTACAACACAGGGCTGAGACACAGTGGGCAAGGAACTCCTACTGGCAGGGCTCAGCCCCTCAGTGCCCAGCCTTACACCAGCAGCAGAGACCAGTGGCAGCTTGGGCTGCATCTGTACCAGCAGAGCTTGTGGCCCCCAGCACTACCTCAGAGCTTTCCATTCTGCTGAACTGCTAGCACATCCCCCAGAAACACTCTGGCTTGCACCAGGTACCCCTTTTTTACACAACACCCTGCATCAAGAGCTGCTGATAGCTGCCAGCTTCAATTCTGCTGCCTTATGTGCTGGCCAAGAAGCCTCAGCCCCATGTGAGGGCTGTGCCTCGAGCTTTTTATTTGCAAAGATGGAGATCATGACGCACAGAAAATTTGAAGAAGCCAAATAGTAAACACAAATCTGTGCTGGACAGGCTGAAAATGGAAAGAGGGGAAAACAGGAACAAAGAATATGATAGGAGGCCTCTGTACAGGCTTCCTCTGCCCATGCAAAGAAAAGGGAGGCTGTGGGAGTCATTTCAGGCCTATGGGGCTCTGGGTGACCTTCCAGACCTGCAGGACTTAAGGATCCAGTGGCCAGTGCTTCCCTTCTGTTAAGCATTAAGAGTGAGACTAAAGCACGTAGATAACCTCTGTGCTGAAAAATCATCCCTTTTTTGGGTAAGATTTAAAACAACATTAAAAAAATAAACAACCGGCTAAATTCAGTCTGTTCTGCTCACATCTTTGTCTCCAGCAACACATTGCAGGCCCACCATTGACTTTGCTGGCAAACTGCCTGGGGAAATGCTTGGCTCCATCTGCTTCTGCCCTGACAGTGCTGAGAAGCCATTTCTGGGAGCACAAGTGTCACAGGCCAATCACTGGTTCCCTGATGTCAGAACACAAACAGTTAATGACTGGAGTGAGCAGGGGATCGAGGTTTCTTTCAGTCACATCTGAAATTTCAAAATCTGGCCTTCGTTCTGAATGACAACAAATATAGATACTTGGAAGGCCTCCAGGAAGGAAAACTTCCTCCAAAAATTTATTTGGCATCAATTAAATGTTGTTTTGATTTTTGATTTTTTAAAACATAGCATTACATAATTTATTATTTTTTAACTGAAGTGAAAAGTTGTTTCAAAAACACTGAAACATGGGAAACCTGCCCCAAACATCCAGCCCACACCATCCAAATGTGGCCGCTCAAGCTGGAAGCCCAATCATCCACCTTCCCCCAAGCAGGGTCAGAAAACTTCTCATGGTCAAAGCCATTCCATTTTAGACCTGAACTACTCCCAGCAGAGCCACATTCTTCCTTAGTATGAGGTGGGATGAGAACAGGTTTAATTCACACACCATCAGCAGGTGTCTGCAGCGAGGTGAGATGGACGCAAGCTGAGCCATGCATACAAGGCAAAAGTGGACGAGGTGAGCCCAAACCCACCCACCTGTCCTCTCATTTATACCACCAGGAGAAACTCAGCACCTCATAAAAACTGCTGGTGCCAATACCATCATGCTGGTCACTGCAAAGCCCACAGGCAAAGCCTAGTGAGTGCTGTGGACACTGCACCACTGACTGCCACCATGAGCCATCTTGGGATGATGGTGGCCTTCCTCTTCCCTTGTTGGCATGGGATTTTATGTTAGACGTGCAGACCTCTTCCTTCAATGTGAAAATATTTACTTCAATCAGATTAGCCAGAAGGAACATTAGTATCTATTGTAGAAAAGTGTAAATCTGGGCAAATTATCAGGAAGCTAATGTCATTAGAGGGTGAGGAAGCTGGAAGATGAATGCTATTTCAGCCCTCCACTCCACCACCTCATGCTGGGACCACACATGCTCTGCTCTGGATTTGAAACCCGTGTTTCACGTTACACATGGGGATAACATAACAAAGCAGTGCTTGGGATCCTCATTTTCAATTTCCATTCATGGAAGTTGAAGTCCTCAGCCTACCCCGTTGCACTGTGCTTTCTATCCTGCCAAGAGGACTAATTATACACAAATACACAAAATAATCACCACTAGAAAGCTGGCAAGAAAAATTTCCTGAACAGCTCTCAACATTTCTCCATGTCAGCTTCATCCTGTAAAATTCTAGATGTACATTTTATAAGTTCTTTACTTGCATTCATTTTTAGTGATGAAGGACTTAGTTGAACATATCTTAAATTCTCTTCAAGTGCAAACAAAGTATCCTTAAAGTCTTAAAACACTGTTTTACTGCACTACCCTTGCATACACCCTTTTAACTAAAGATCTCTAATTAATAACTATTTCTGTGTTCTGCTGGGTCACTGCCATACCCCATTACAGAACAGCTCCCAAAAGACTTCACTGTTGCAGCTCACAGTTGTAATCTCACAGCTTTCTACAGACTGACTCTGACTGTTGTACCTCCACACACTGTGGATATTACACTTGTATTCCAGCTGGGTAGAGGAAAGGGGATGAAGCAAGGAGGCTGCTTCAGTACTTCTCAAACAGGCTTTCTGACTTGTCAGGCTGGGCAAGTGCATCAAAAGTAGACAAGTCTTGAATCTGCTTTGAAATGGAAACTTTAGACAAAAAGATACAGGCACGAGATGACACAGACTCAGTGTAACTCAGATGTGACTCCCACCTTAGCAAACATTACATCTGAGTATCAACTTATTTGACCATCTCAATACAACCCAAGCTGATTTTTGCCTTGCTCTGATGCTGCAGAGTGGCAACATGGACATATTTTAAAGACAGTCCTTGCTACTACAAAATGACCACTGCTGGCAGAAGAAAATATATCAAGTTACAGCAGCTGGAGACTAATTTGGCTGCAGGAGATTTCCTGCAAACAAGAGTGGTTCCCATAGCACATCCCTTGCAGCACTTCCAATAATTTCTCTTATGCAGGTTTTCATTTCCCAGTGGTGGCTCTTCACTCACAGCTGTCAATTCCACAGATGCCTTCCAGTGACCATGCCTTTCCTCGGTGAAACCTGAGGGACTTCTTTAGTCTCTTGTCACTCTTGCAGCTCCTGACATAGCAAGTGTGTGGAGGAGCTCTGTCATCTGCCATCACTGGTCACAGGTGTACACCATGGCAGCTGCTGCCAGTCACCCTTGGACCAGCTGATGTACCAGGATGGGGCACAAGAGTCACCTCTCCTGCTCACCTAGATCAAACTGTATCCCAGCCAACTCCAGCAGCCCAACCTTCCCAAACAGCCATGGCTGTGAGACAGGGGATCAAGAGCAGGATGGGCCCTCATGCTCCAACAGCCTCCCCAGATTGACTGACAGAAGGCATCTGAAAGGAGGACAGGACCTTGTTGCCAGCTCCAAAGACCTTTCAGCAGCTGGTATCCACCCCATATTAATAAGCAAAATAAATGAATTTGTATTTACACCAAGCAGCCAAATACGAGAAGGTTTTCCACAGCTTTACTAAATTCTCTACACATCAAATAGGGCCAGGTTGCCAGACATTTCCCTGCAGAAGGGCAGCAGAGCTACTGTCCATCTGTCCAAGCCTCACTCAGTCCTCTGCAGCTGTGGTTTGATGCTGATAAAGCTGGGCCAAAGGAGGCCTGGAGCAGCAATGCAGATTATTTCCTGATTATTTCCGGTCTGGAAATGGAAACACTTCTTTGCCTGGGATATTTGGGACAGAGATATATGCACAAGTTCATGGCACATGAACTGAACACTCCCACAAAGTGTAAGGCTTTATCAACACACTGCTAAAACTGTCCATGTATCCCCACTAACAGATGTGGAGCCATGTGGATGGGCACAATCTGTCTCAGACACCTGGAAAAACAGTGCTCCCACAGTTCAGAAATCCCAAAAAAACACACAGAATTCTCACACTCCATCAAAATATATTTTTCTCAAGATATGAGGATAATAAGCTGCACTGTAAGCTTTCTCTCAGCCCTATGTCCTTGAAACCATGCTAAATCATCCTGCTTCTTCCTTTCCACAGCATCTCTCAGCCTCCTCCTAAGTGTCTCTTCTCTTGCCTGTATGGGCCTATATGCCTCCATCAGTCACTGCTTCACGGCTTTCCTTAAAAAAACCCTTTCCTTAAAAAACCATAATTATCTTTTAACTAATATGGTGTGATTATTTTCCAGCCCTGCCTAGCACTCAATTCTTAGAGGCATGTGGCCTGGCTTTGTCTATTATAATTGCAAAGAATAAGATTTTTTTGTCACCTGTAGTCTCCATCTCAGAGTACATGACTGCTCTGCACTGTTGCACTGCTGATGGAAAGCTCTGTGAGGAACTGAGAAATGATCCTTGAACATCCTTCCTTGTCAGATTTCTTTTTCTGGGAGTCTTTCTCAATACTGGAGTTTTACCATAAAAAAAAATGCTATGCAGTATTACCAGCCTCAATAATCTTATCTTTCTTCAGCTCGTCACCAGAGTGGCTTAAAAACGACAACTTTTAGGAAACTGTGGATGTTGGAGTCTTCTTATATAACTTGGGTCATGTTTCCCATCTGTCCTCCATAAACATAGGGACTAGAAATCTGCTTTTGCTTTCCTAATGAAAATTTAGATTCGCATTTACTAACCTGCATTTACTTAATAACCTGCCACTCTTTGGAATAAAACCAAAACATCACCTTCACAACAAACCTTCTTCTCTTCTTCTAAAATGGCTATTTCAATCTCAGTGTATTTAAAGCAGCTAAAACTCAGTTTCCTTCTTCTCAGTTTTCTGCCTGTGCTTCCTGTTAAAAGACATGAGGAAGATAAAAACTGTGCTTGCAAAAACCCCCAGGTGAGCAATGAGGTGCAGCCGAACCCCAGCCACAGTCTGCCCCAGTGGAAGACTCAGACACACACGAACATCAGGGTATAAATGCAGTCAGCAAAAGAGGATTTCCAAGCAGAACCTTTTATGGACTCTGAGAGGGGTGTTTGTTAGGCAGACACCCTGATATCGAGGTCAGCACTGTGCATGTCCCAGCAGCCCAAAGAACATGACTGAAGAGACCTGCTTTACATGTGCCCATTTTTCTATTCTTGGAAGCACTCTGCATTGCATTAGTAACATTTAGCTCGCTGGCCTAGCCAGGAGACACTCCAAGCATCCAGACCTTCTTATGTGACAGGATCCAAAAAGCTATATTTGTTTGTAAGCTGTGAATTGATGGCAGCAATATGCTGAGTGCACAGCACAAAGTTGCACTGCTAGATATTTACCAGCAGAAGCACAGAGCATGTTTATGTACTGGAAAAGAACTCAAACCGAGTCCATCCTGGGTATTTAACTCCTCCTTGTAGCTAACAGCATATGGCAACACTGCCAGGCTGTCTCTACATGAAGAGAGCAGATCCCGGTCTCCAATTTCTACTGAGCAGCTTATCCCATCTGAACTCTTCCCGAGGATGACAAGATTTATACAGCAATGCCATTTCCTTAAGAGATCATCCCATTGCATTTGCAGCACTATCTGCACACCTTTATGCCATTTGCTAATACGGCAAAGCTAACGTGTCATGGAAAAGATCACTGGATTCTCTTCTGGTTTGTGCACACGTGTACCAAACAATCAGCTGTGCTGGCATCATTGCTGCTGGTGGGAGCCAGGAGAAGGCTTTCCAGCATTTGGAGCAGCTGCTGGACATTGCAGGGCTGGTGGTGAGACATGTTGAATAGTACCAAACTCTGCAATGGAGGTGGATGGTTCTGCACTGCAGTTGCAGCTCATCTTCCAAGGAAGCTCTCGATGCGATAAAACAGAAGGATGAGCTGTAAATAGCAATGAGCTTCACTGGGATTTCAGCTCACAAGACACTGCACAGCTTCCAGGTGGCTGAAGATGCTTAAGATACGAAAGAAGCCACACACTGCCACACAGCATCCCGCTGCTCAGGTTGGATAGTCACACACACATCAGTGCATGGCAAGGAAATCAGCAGCACTATGGCCAGTCTTTATGGGAGACTGGGAACGGATGCTTCCATAGCAAGAGAAGCTCTTGCTTCTTTGTCACTTTGACAAATCTTTGTCACTTCAGTCCTTGGTAAAAAGCATGGCTGAGCTCTGCTCTTTCTGCTGTTAGTCAAACCATGGCACTGATAACTAGTCAGCAGAGCTCATTCTGAGCTTCTCCCAGCCAAGACAAGAATCTGGCTCCTCTAAAAAGCATGCATCTTTAGAGATTATCTCTGCAAGCAACACTTCACAATTTCAGATAAATATTTATCAAAAATAAGCTAAGTTGTGTTACCATTAACTCCCACTGCTTGGTTCTGGTGCTCAGAGAGAAAAAACCCTACCCCAAACAATCCAGTCTGCAGCTTAAACAAGACTGTGTGATGAATTAGCTGAGTAAAACCAAGCCACAAGCAGAATAACAATTAATAGCAAAGTATTCACCTCCACTCCACTATGTATACATGTGTGCATGTATATATGCATATATATATATCTGCATCTTCCAAACAGATCAGCACAGTACTCACTCTGAGTGGCATAAAGGCCCTCTGTTGCCTTATCCTCGTGCCCATCGAAGTCTCGGCTGGCCAGCTGCCTATTGGCTGTCTCCAGTCGTTCTGCAAAAAACAGGAAATACTTCAAGTATAAATATATGTATATAAAATTGTAGGCCAACCAAGAAAATAAGATGCATGCCAGCAGAGAAGTATAAATAGACTCTCTGAAGGAGGATATTAAAATGGAGGCTGACACATACATAAAAGATGAGGCCTTTGACCTCTTCCATGAAGCTGTGTTATTCAGATTCACAGAAACTGGAAGAAAGTCTCTGCCATTCACAGCTGACATGCCCAGGCAATCATGTCTCACACTACTCAAAATGCACAAGGCATTTGCAATCTGAATTACCCAACTGTGTAAGGAGATGGCTGCTTTCCTGCAGTGAAGAGCTGCCCCTGGTGCAGCAAGACATCCTGGGGAACAGGAGCCCCCAGCCCAGTGACACCACTCCTTGAGGATGCCCTGGGAAAGAAGGCATTTTCTGCAGCCAAGGACAGCTTTCCCTGGAAAAGTCCTGCCTTCAGAAACTTCCCCCCTCAAAAAAGACAATGTGTCCCACTTACATCATTGCAAAAAATGTAAGTCAGCTTGAAAAAGGCACCTCACTGCAGGAGCAGTGAGTACCCAAGTAGGCCCCATAGGGAACCTGGATGGGCGACAGTTACCCAACATATCATCCATTTGCTTTCTCAAAAGGATACACCCTCAAATTTAAGTTTTTTAAAAAAGAGATAACCTTTGATACTGGGCTACCGACCTGTGAAGGCATTGATCTTGGAGATTTATGGGTAACACAGCACTGTTCTACATTACAATTTGCTCTTTAGCTCTTTAGGAGTGGGCAGGTGTCTCAGTTTGAGATAACAGGATACTGTGACTGGTGGCCTCGCTGTCAAATCCATATTTTCAAGTGTTAAACACAAAGTCACCATCTGGAGCCAATTCTTACACTTTGCCAGAAGGTATTTTTGCCACCAGGAGGGTGACAGCAGTTTTGTCTAATGCCAATGAGGAAGGCCTTATTTCTCATGATGTGTACCTAAATATTGTGTGAAGCCACTCCTCTAAAGCCTGCTGCTCTGGAGCTTGTTAGTGAAACACCATGCCAACCAAAGGGTGAAAAAAAACACAAGCAACTGTAACGTACCACGGAGATCCCTGTTGAAGTCATGAAGTCTCCTAATTTCTCCTTCGAGTTTGTTTCTCATGGCTTTGTCCAGGGACTCCCTCTTAGTGGTGGTCTTCACCAAACCTTCATAAGCTTCTGAAATCCTCTGAATCTCAATCTCAAACTGAAAGGAGAGAGAGTTCTCGTTAAAGCCCTGCAGGAATGTATCCCATTCCAGTGTTTGCCCAGCACATTCCAAGAACACAAGGGGTCAGGCAATGCTCATGTCCAGTGTCACGCCAGCCACCAACTCTGCAATGACTGATCTCCCTGGCAGACAATGGCACAAAGCCCCAGCAATGCTGGTGGTTCCTGCACTGGGGACCCCCATAAACACCCTGTGGGGCAGCTCATCATGTCACAACACCCCAGGACACCCCACTGGCTGCTCCCAAAAAAGCTTGAGGTGGGCTAGACTTGATGGAACTGCTTGGTTGCCTTTGGTCTATGACCAAGGTGACTGTTTTAATGCCACCCAAGAGGAGAAAAAACAAGAAATGGTGTACTTGTGTGGGCTGTATTCTCTCCTAGAAAGGGTGTAGGAGGCAACATTTATTGTTCAACAGGTCCCTGATCCAGAACTTATCTCTGAGTTCTGAATGTCACTGAAAGTATTTTAGACTCAGCTCTGGCCTCCGGTCACTTTTAAACTACTGTGATCCATTCCTTTCCATCCTTGACTGAAGACTGCTTTATACAAGAGAAACTCTCTGTAACAAACAGAACCAATTGTTTTGGGTTTTTAATCTTCTTAACTTCACCTTCTTGAAATCTGGCAAACTGCAGGCAAGGTATGCAGAGGAATCCCTTAGTGGTGAACTTGCATTTTAAGACCTAAGCCCAGCAGACTGACAGAAGAATAGTCCTGAGTAGAGTTTTGCTGTTCAGCTCAATCCATCCAACTCTTTTAATAAGATAATATCATGTTAAGTGATGCAGCTTTGGTTGAATTATTGCTGCAGAGATGATCATTGCTGATGTGGGAATCTGTTCCTGCATGCCTGGCCCTTGTGTTTGTGGAGAAAGGCTTGATAATGTGCACAGGCTGGAAAACCAAAAGACACACATGGCCTCCCACGTACCTTTCTATATCTGGTGCTTTTCTGGTCTCTTGAGTCATGGGTGGGACAGATTCATGATTTTTGAAGCCAGGGTGCAAGCTCACCTCCGCTTGCTGAAGAGCTAGGTTCCTCTCAGTAAGCTTCAGGCATGATTTTCCAGCTGCAGTACTTGCAGAATGAGAGCTCCAGGGACACTGGAGCTGTCACCCCTCTCTGGGTGTGTAGGCTCCCACAGTGAGGCTCCAGCAGCCTGGACCACTCTGTGGAGACACAGCCCGTGGGCAGGCAGCACCTCCAAACCATGCACCAAGGAAAGCCTGGCAGAGCCATGAAGGGGAAACCTGATTACCTTCCCCAATTTCTGCTTCCAGCTTGTTCACAAGCACAAAAGCTGAAACAAGTGGGGAGATTCAGACTAGCCATGAGAAAGCATTTCTTTACTGAGTGGGTGGTCAAACCCTGGAACAGGTTTCCCTAGAGAGATTGTCCATGCCTCCAGCCTTTCAGTGCTTTAGAGGCATATGAACAATGTCCTTAGCAAGATGCTTATTTAGTTTGGTTCTCTCTGAATTGTTCAGGGAGTTGGTGAGCCACTGTCTGCAGGAGAAGATGCTTTCTCCAGACAGCTCCTACCACAGTAGAGTAGATTTGCCAGCACAAAAGTGGCTTTCCACAGCCTAACAGTCTGGCCCAATGCAGCTGGTTATCACAAGGGCTCTACTTGGCCCTCTACATGCTGGTATTTCCCAAAACACATCACCACACCGCCTGCAGCCCTGGAGGCAAAAACTTCCTGTAGCAAGTGCTCCATCAGCACAAAATTAAAGGAGAGCAGAAGAACAGCCATAAATTGTGTTGGTGTTTCTCAACAGCTCTGGGATTTCCTTCTCCTTCTTCCATGGAGGAAAAAAAACCAATTCAGCCTTTTCTCTGCCTGGTAGCTCCTGGAGCCAACCCACTCAAACAACCCACACATGTGGCATGGGGAAGAGCCAGCCCAGCCTAGCAATTAAACTTCAGCAGTTAACACTACTCAGAAAAGAGAAAATCATCCAAAAAGCTCAAAATGAAATGCACACAATTCCTCTTCCAACTTTTTTTAGGTAAGAAAAAAAGGCAACTCATCAAACAGCAGCGGGACTCATATCAGCACCTTGTACGTCTCTAGAAAAAAGTCCGTTCACACAAAACTGAGAACATGACAACCCTCAGAACTGAGCTGTTTGTGCAAATGCCCAGGGAGTCCTACAAGTCAGGCTGACTTTCTCCAACTTCTTCCCCTATTCTGTAATGAATAAAAGTGATGGGAAGGTCATCCTACCTAGAATAAAATTGTTATCCACAAACAAGAAGTACTCATTCCTGACCTTTCCACTTGCAACAGGAGGGAAGAGTTTTCACATCCAAAGTACATAATTTAACTCAATCACATTTTCAGAGGCAATGTTTGTGGGAACTGAGGAAGACCTGCCCTGACCTTGTGTTCAAACACGGCAAAAGCAGCATGGGAGGGATACCATGTGTTAGAGATTTGGTTTCCTGAAGAAAGAATGCACTTGAGTACGTGTTTCACTTTAATACTCTGCTTACATTCCCCCAAAGTCAATGGGACTCAAGTCCACACTTTATTGACTGAAGAAAGACTTCAGCCCATGCTTGAATACCTTTCTGTTGGTGTCTGATGCAATAGACTTGCAGGGCATCCAAGATAAAGAGAGAACCATTTCTAAGGGTGAAAGAAACTAGAATATTTATAGGGCATTACACTTAAATACCTTTTACTGAACAATGCAGCTTCTGTAAAATTAATAGCTGGAATATTTCTTTTTGCCCACAAAGGCCACAGGAAGTCAGCAATAAAGTTTTTGCAGATTTCTTCATGAATAGTTAACACTGCTGCAAAATTTTTTCTAACTAAGTTTAGGAAATTCTGGGAATAAACTCAACTCATCTTGTTGCAGAGGAGGCAGAAAGGACAGCAGCCACAAAACACTTGGCCTTTTTCCTAATCTGTTTCTTTTTCCTAATCTGTTTGAACAGATTGTCACAAATTTCTCCCAAAGCTAAGGAGAAGCTTCTCCCTAAGCTGGGACATGGTCTCTGTGAGCTGCTTCTTCTTCTCTGAAGGGCGTCTCCCTGATCCACACAGCATACAAAAAAAATTGAGCTCCCATATAGACTCCTAAATTCAGAGAGAAAAGACCTGCAGTCTAAGCTCATTTGTGTATAAGCGGTGGGAAGACATAAATGAAATAGTAGTACAGGGTCCTAAGTAAGTTACTAGGTCTGAACTCTTAGGACCCAAAGCCAGCAGATCTGGTGAGCATCTCTGATTTGCCTTCAGTGAGCCTCAGTTTTAAGAAACTTCTACTTCATTAGATCCAACTCTTCATCTTCTCACCCCAGGCAGTGCGCAAGACATCACCCTCCTGCACTGAAAAAACCTGCATATTTATAGAAAAGAGCATGCAGGATCTCTTAGAAAAATGGGTTTCAAGTAAAATCTTTATCAAATGGTCCTTTCAGATAAGGGGACAGTGCTTTTAGAACCAAAATGTTCAAATGGATAACTAATATCAGTTCTTAGAGGACTGGAGAAGTAACTGAAAGCCTCTAAGGCAACCCAGTTCATCAATTTCATAACAATGGACAACCCCACTGGCGGCTGTTACACTTCCTAAGAGTGTGGAGCACCACATGAGCTTATTGTGGCAGGCAAGAATGCTTGGGAGAAAAAAGAACGTGCTCTTCATATGGTTCTCACCTGCATCTCTAACCCCTGTGCAGATGGTGCAGGACCCTGCTGCACCAGGAACATACTGCCCATGGGAGACTTCCACGGAAAGCTCCAGTGAGGTCAGCATGGAAGATGGAAGGGGAAAATACCCAGTTGAGAGATACCTGATGGACTGCTCTGTTTCATCCTGAAGACAGTAGAGCCCACAAGGCTCTACTGTGAGACCACCATGGAGAGGCAGTAATTAGAAGCAGCCAGTGGTGCATCCCCACTACAGTGACGCAACTATGAAGAACAGTGTCCAAAGGCAGAAGCACCAAGATGTTATCCTGGCCAGGGATAACCATCCCAATCTCTAGACCTACCTTCTGCAGCTTGTCTGCCTTCTCATAGTAGCCCTCCAGCTCCTGCCGCAGCACGTGGTTCTCCTCGGAGAGCATCTCCACCATCTGCTGCGCCCGCTCCACGATGGCAAAGGCGTCGGGTGTCAGCTGCTGGCCCGGCAGCGTCGGGGTCTGGGCAGCCACGGGGGCCGGCAGTGGGGGCAAGGAGCCTGGGAGCAGAGGGCCAGCGGTGGCCTGCGAGGACATGGGGCTGTGCTGCTGGGCCGGCGGCGGCGGGAAGGGCGGCGGGCATTGTCGGCTGTGGGAAAACACACATGGGAGAAGTGTCAGAGCCGCACGCCCTCGAAATGCTTACGGGAGCTTTCACCTAGTGGCTGCATGGTTTATTAATAGTGTTCTAACTGGAAAGTCACGACTCCTAAATGCCAACAATCGCAGCAGAGACTGGGTAAATTGCCTTCTTGCCTGCTCTTGACAGTGACATACACGTCTGGTATGAGCGCATAAAGGAAGCACTGACTCAAAACCAGCATTTTTGCCTAGGTGTGCAGCTAATACTTCAGCAGCCACCAGCCTCTTCCTGCCTCCCCTTCCCACCAACACCATGGCTGAGAAGCATAAGCTGGCAGGCTTGAAGAAAACACAAGGGATGCATTACTCACCCTTCGAACACCACTCCCTGCCCAGAGCAAGACCAGTGGATCAGCTGAGCTGGGAGGCAAGAAGAAGTGATGTGAGCAAAGCAGCATCCCTGAGTGGCTAGAGCAAGTAGAAGAGGAAGTGCTGCTGCAGAACTGCTAGAGGCAGCCCCATTCAATCACAGCGAGCCATGAAAGCCATCCTCCAGTAGGAGACCTCATTGTGTCACTTTCCCATTAAGGGCATCTATCACTCACCAGACTCATATCAGGGAAAAATAAGCAGTAAGCTGGTAGTGGATCTGCTTGTAAGCTAGGCTTGCTGTCAGCAGGCAGCTCTTTAATACACCCGAATCATAATTTGCAGTGGCTGGAAGATAATCCAGGAGGATGTCTCAGCAGTGAGGGTAAGGCTGGAGCTGACAGCCAGCTGGGATCAGAGTCCCTCACCCGACCCATCTCCATCCCTCCCTCCACTGCACAGGCAGCCCTCAAAGCCTCGGCCATGGGAAGCAGTCCCCGGCAAAATCTCACTGTGCACAGGCTGAGCCACTTCTCAGCCCTGATGCCAAAGTTCTGAAATTTCTACACTGATCTTGTTAAAGAGACTCACCCTAGACCACGTGGTACCTCAGGCCCAGTTTGGCTGGAAAATAAGTTGGCGGCTGGACCCCACCTGAAGTCTGCAATCAAACACCTTCTGGATTTGTATTTTAAAGTAACCACAAGCTATTAGGCCTGCTGTGGATACCATTACCTTTATTTCTGTACTCTACACACAGCACAAGACATAATGAATGCACATATTTACCCCACTGGCACTCAAAGAACCATGAATGCTTTTTCTTAGACAGTCAATTTTGTGCTATATAAGTACATAGTAATTATGGTTACTGCTGTCTTCAGCACCTACACAGCTTCTCAAAATAGGATTTTCAAAAGCCTTCAGTGTTGGCCTAATTCTATTGACAATAACCCACCACTTTGTTTGACTGCAGCAGAACAAAGCTGAAAAGTGAAGGCAATTTTAAAATCCTGCCCTAGAAAATGAACAGCACTGCTCTAACAAACTTGTCCCTGCCAAGCCACACGACAGCAAAGAAAGCCAGCAATTCAGCCTTAATCTTCTGTCCAAACTAGTGAAAGCAAATCTGCAGGCCCTCAGACACAGCACACACACAGTCCCACACTCCCATCCCAGCTTTGCCCAAGGCATCCACTCTGGCACAGAAAGGTACTGAAATGGAGGAAACACTGAACACAAGTACACTGCTAACTTGGTCAGAAGTACAGACCAGCGTCCCTGGGAAGAAGATCCCAGCAGAGCTTCATGCAGCCAGCAGTGAGGAAAGCTGTGCTGAGCTCAGTCTGACATTGAGATGGCTTTGACCGGCCTAGCACAGACATGCTCTAAGGCTGTGTCTCTCCTGTAAATTAAACATCCACAGAGACAGCTCATGAGCACAGGAAAGAGGCCATTTTCCCTGGCAGCTCCCAGGGCCAGAAGGGTTTGCTCTCAGTCCCAGGCATATAAGCTCTCTGGCAGAGGTGCAGGCTAATAACTAAGGAGCTAGATGTCTACTGAAAGAGGATAAAAGACAGGAAGCCAGGGAGGTGCTGCATGGAGGTGCTGTATGACACTTCACAACAAAATATACAGGAATGAATAGAATCACAGAATCACTTGGGTTGGAAATGATCTTTAAAAGCCATCTAGTCCAACCACCCTGCCACAGGCTCACACACCTTCCACTACATGAGGCTTCTCAGGGCTCCAACCAACCGGGCCTTGAACACTTCCCATGACAGAGCATCCAGAACTTCTCTGGGCAACCTCTTGCAGTGCCTCACCACCCTCAGCATAAAAACTTGCTTCCTTATGTCTAATCTAAATCTACCCTCTTCCAGTTCAAAGCTATCTCCTTTTATCCCATCTCTACAGGCCTTGGTAGAACTGTCCTGCTCCAGCTTTCTTATAAGTCCTCATTAAGTTTTAGAAGGCTGCAGTAAGATCTCTCTGGAGCCTTCTCTTCTCCAGGCTGAACAACTCCAACTCTCAGTCTGTCTTCACAGAAGAGGTGCTCCAGCCCTCTGATCATGGGCATAGTTCTCACACCATCCCCACAGTCCCCTTTTCCTTCTGGTGCTCCAGTGTGCAAACCTGGCAAGGGACCTGATGCCCATTGTGGGACTTGAATAATCTTTTGCTCAAAAATCTGAACAATAAATAACATCATGAGTGAGGGATGTCACTCCCAGTGCAAAAGATGTTCCACAAGTGAATGTGAACTCAGACAAGCATGCAACACCTCCTCAATGCTGCTGACAGCCAGTTTGTGCTCACATATTTTACCACAGCAATTAATTCAGTTAAATGTGAGCTTGTTTGTCTTTACCAAAAGAAAAGGCACCACTGGTTTTGTGAAAGTAAAAACCCAACTGTGTGGATACAGTTACACTCCTACAAAGACACTTAGTAGTAGAAAATTTGGAAGATTTGCTGCAGATACAGATTTTCTCACTTCTTTATGGGAATAGCGTAGAGCAATAGAATTAAATTGATCTCTGAATCTAAACCAGTGGAGATACAGCAATCTTTCTTTTTCATTATGAAGCACAGCAATCTTTAGATTGCTTTAGACCTTTGCATGAACTTTTGACACTGTACTTTTGGGAAATCTTAGCCTTCCATCAATTTCATCTTTTCTTGTCACTTTAGTCTGTCTAGCTTTACACTACAGAGGAAGGAAAGACCACAGAGATTCTATTTTCTTGAACTGCAAATGATTTTCTGAGATACTAAAGATTTACACCCTGTAGCAGCTGCCAGCCACCAGTCTCAGCAGCCATGGTCACAGGAGAGATTCTCCAGCGTTTTCCAGCTCAGAAACTGAACAGGTACAACTGACTTTATAACTCTTGAAGCACAGCTATTCAATAAAATTAATGTTTCTAACTTTCTTTTTACTTGTTTAATCTGTCCCAATTTAGTTCTGACTTAGCCAACTGCAAAATCTCTGAGTACATATGTAATAAAATAAACACAACAATTCACATTAACAAATCAGCATTTGCAAAAATAGGAATGTTATAACAGCAGCTTAGCTCCTATCCAAATTCTCATGTAAAGCTCCAAAGAAACGCAGCAATCAGGATTATCCTGAGGTCCTTTGGGCTTAGTAAAGAATGACATTCTCACAATGCTTTTACTGTATTCTAAATGTTGCTCTTACTCTGCATTAGAGCAGGTTAAAATCTTTCAGCCAAACATTCTAGTTAACAATCATCCTTCTTAAAGCATGCAGCAATGGAACATTATGAGTTTTGGCTATCTCTGCAATATTTCAGCTACATTTCTATTAAAAACATATTTTCTGTTGGCATTATTGTAGATGTAGGGCCCCCATAAGCTTCTGCAATGTATTGTAAAGAAGGGAAAAAAGAAAAAAAATTAAGGAAAACAGCTTTTTTAATTAAGAGCACCAGCAGGGCATGAGGCTTTCAAGGGCTGCTGTGCAGGGGTCACCAAGCACTCTCTTTCTTTTCAGAGATACAGCATGCATAATAGCTTACTATCTATAGCTTGCAATACAATGTCTTCAGCAAAATACTTGACAATGGACCTCACTTTCATAAGAAATTCCTCAAGATGTTGGGGCTGCCCAAGCCCCCAGATTTAGGCAACGTCTTAATAGTCCTCTTATACTGGACCACCTGGGAGTAAGAATTACCAAGACAGAGAAATTTGGGGAGAATTTGTAACTTTATGTAGAAATAAAAAACCTGGAAAGGAAAATTAATGATAAAGTCCACTTGCTGTTGATGACCAGGAAATCATAAATACAACAGAGTTGTTGTTGGATAAAGCAGTGCAGTATTAGTAAATGAAAATGCCTGTAAATGTTCTGGAAAGGAAATTCCACCTCAGCCTTGCTACAGTGAAGCTCTCCTCTCTTCAGGGATGGAAAGGGGCCAGTAGAGGAAGGACTTTGTTTCCAACACACCGTGGCATTTACATTCATAATTAAAATGCCCTCCTCTAACCTATTTAGCTCATCTTTCTCTGAATGCTGGGCCTTCCTCTGCCTCTAGGGCAGACTGGCCTATTTCATCCTTCAAAGACTCTCCCAAGGAACTTTATCTCACAACTTCATGCATCTTCTGTGGATGCTCTGGATGAGTCAGCGATGAGAATAAGGCGTTTCTGGGGTGCAGTTCTTTGAAGTTGCCTCAGGCTTTTACCTTACAATGAGAGTAAAAAAAAAGTGTGTGAAATGTGCTTATTCCTGCCCATTGACTGGGAGCCTTCAGCCAGGATACTAACCTCAGACCAGGTGTCTACCTGATTTCATTATGATTTCAGCAGTCACAAAGTAGACTTCAAACACTATTCTATCTCACTGGGAATAACATGGAAGAAACAGTATTATGACCATGAAGGAAAAAAACAGGATCATGGCAAAGTCAGGAAGCCCAGTCTGATGGTCATGGTGCAAGGAAACACAATTATAGATCCATCACTAAATGGTGACACAGAAAGAAATGGGAGAACATTTGCCAAAGCCCAGACATGGCCCTCATAGATGGAATCAGCAATAGTTGCAGTGTTTGTTTCAAAAAACACTCTGCAGACTTGGACTCACATCTCTCGAATTCACTGTTTTGTTGGTGACATTTGTTAGTTCTGGAAAGACTTGGCCCAGCTTCTTTGGCACAATTATGTGAAGATTCTCAGGGCAAAATGATAATCTAAAAAGACATCTGCTGTATCAAACACACCCTTGATAGTAGAGGGGGACAGGATACTGTGTTTCCTCACAAAGATTCACACTCAGAACAGATTTTCAGCATAAAGAAAAGGTGCCTTCCTGAACCTCTGCACTTCTAGAGGAACCAGCTGGGATAATAATAGAGAAGGGTAAGGAGAAATGACAGGGCATCATCCAAGCTGTGGAAACTGCCTAATTTCACTTTCATTTATTTTAATGTAAGGCATATTAGACCAGAAGGAAAGGATACAAAGCAAAGCTCTTCTGCAGGGCTGTCAGATGGAAGTGTAGCCTCCAACCCACGCTCATGCTTGGGCTATCCTTGCCAGAGAAAAGCCAGGACAAGTCAGTTTGGGTGTAACATCCTTCAGCTTGTGCACAGTGCCAGCAAACCCGCCTGCCTGGGCTGTCTCAGGGAAGAAAACGAGCTCCTTGTGTCCTGACAGCAGCCACAAACATGGCTGAATTGGTAACTATCAACAGGTTGTCTGAAAACAGCAGTAGTATGTGTGGGGGAATAAATACACAAATACTGGAGAAGCAGCAGACTATTTCAGCAGTTAATTATAGACTTCTACATCCTGGCAGGGTGGAATTTTATGAGGCACATAAAAAATGGGATGTATTTAAAAACAGCCCAGATTTATTCTTTTCATTGATTCTGCATGCTGATTTTGAAAACGCAGGGATTAAATCAGAATGAAAAGGTGCCTGCATGATTGTCTTCTGCACGTACCAAAAATTAATTCCCCTCAGTAAGAGGCAGAGTTTCCAGTTCAAGGCTTCATTTGCATTATACACACTTTTTATTAATAGTGCAGATAAAGAAATCATTCTGAATATAAGACACGAGGATCTGACAAGAGCCACTGAGATCAATGAAGAGGATTCATTGCACTGAGTGATCTGGATCACAGTTTAAGCACGACATGGAGATACAATATCGACTTGAGCTGGTCCAAGTTCATCCATCCAGGAATAAATACAGCAAGCTAAAGTGAAAGGGTGGAAAATACTATCCTGGGCTGTGACAACTCTCACATGCCTGACTGGGTAATAAGCTGTATGGGGAGATCCCAGGGTGCCAACTGCAAGTGTTAATGAGCTATGTAAACAAGGAACACGAGTCAAATCAGAGGTGTTACTACACCTGATTAGCCTCTGGTCCAGCTGGTACTGAACCAGTGTTCAGGTTGGCTTTCCACAGTGAAAAAAAGGAATTTTGACAATAGTGAAATAAGTACAGGGCTCCAGTCTCCATCTGTTAAATGTTTTAAAGGACTGATAGCACAGGTCTCTTCACTGTATTTGACAAAGATTTTGCAAAATCCCTGGTAACTAGAAAACACAGGCTGAAACTAAAATGGAGATCTTTGCCAGAGATGGCAATTAGCTAGTGGAACAAGGCTATAAAATCCGTGATGGATTCTCCAGATGGAGATTGTTATACTCACCAGGACTGAATGTTTCACAAACTGGAATTAACTCACGGAATCGTGCAAAAAACTAAATTAGATTAGTTCCAAGCCCTTTTACCTAACAAGCTGTGACTTTCTGAACCTACACCTAAGAAAAGTTAGCAAAGACACCATTCAATAATGGCTGCACATCTAGGAAAGGAAACCTTTTCTAAAGATTATTATACTTGGCTAACTTAAAGCATTCAGAAGTTGTGAGTCAGGGCCCCAAGCATCAAGCAACTGGCTTAAAAATACTGACATTTTAAAAGTAAAAAATACTGGTTCATTTTTATTTGCCTTCTAGTTGTTTTGTCCTTTAAGCTTCAAGGTTGATATTCTGGTCTGCAACTGTGATGTCCATAAAACAGAAGTCACTAAATCTAATTTATAAAAATGCTGAGACTACAACATCATATTACTCTAGGATTTCTTCAGTACAACACCAAGTAATAATCTTGAAATTTACAATAAACTTCAAGATTTCACCCCAATGATTATAAAGGCAATGTCTCCTTTAAAACCAGTCATGTGCAAAACAAAAAGTCAAACCAAAAAAGGAAATTAAGCAGCAGCTACAGTTATTCCATAATCCTTCAACAGCTCCTGGCCAGCATTAGTCCATTTCCAGCCACATTTCCCTTGTCAAAGAAGGACAGTGGGGAAATGGGGGTTCAGTGGCCCTTTAAGTCTTTTCCATCCCTGGTACCTGTGAGTGCTTTATCTGGATCAATGCTCTCTGTGTTTCTCCTCTTTTGTGGAACACAGAAGACACTCGCAGGGTCACTGTCCAGAGGATGAACCTGCACTGATGGATGGGCTGGGGAACTGATATGACCAAGACAGGGAAGGAGATGCTGGGGTACATGAGATTCCCATCTGACCATAAGCAAAGTTCTGTTTCCATCAGCTTCTTTCCCAGACACCCCTGATGAGATGAAAGCTGAAATTCCTTACCTCACTTGTTCCTGCAACAGAAAAACCAGCCTCTCCAAACCCTACCCCTACTGTTAATTAACCTTATGAAACCAGGCAGTCCCCTATCTCAACCTCTTCTGTCACAGTCCAACATCCCAGCCAGATGCCTGGCAGTGAGCATCCCCAGAGCCCAGGTAAGGGGAGAAGCAGTGATCAAGTGCAGGGTTCACAGGAAGGTTTATGCCTGGGAACAACCCAGGAGCTCCCCCTGCACCCAACTCCTCCAGCAGGGCTCAGACAGTGACTGCTGCCCGGGCAAATCCTCTAGCAAAGACAGGGCTGACTGACATTCCTGAACAGGTAACCTGCCTTTATCCTCTCCAAAGACTGAAATACTTGGCATAGAGACCACTTTATGAAATTGCATTTTAAGCAGCGCAGACACGGGCAAGCCCATCCTGTCATGCATCCCAAGAAGCATGCAAGGATGCACTGGAGCACAGCTGCTGAGATAGAGAAATGACAAGTGATGAATAAACATACAGGGACTGAAGTCACCTCCAAAATGCTTTTGTCAACCAAATCTTCCTGGGTGACAGCACCATACAGGACCTGGGACCAGTTATAAACTGGGATAAGCACAGAATAAGCTAAGTGAGTTTATTTCCTGGTTTGTAGTGACAGTAGTTCATAATAATTGAGAAAAGGTAATGAATATTTCAGTGTGCCGAAGGAAAGTGAAAAGTTGACATCCTTGTGTTAAAAAATACAGAGAAGGCTGAGATGAGGATGAAGACCACCGCTTTGCTGAGACCCAGAGGCTCACTGTCTGACATCTGAAAATAGTCAGATATTCCCCCATTCACTGACAGAAAACCTCCCCAAAATCCAGGCAGCATATGAAGGAAGCCAAGAAGGACCTGAAAATGACCACCTGTACATAAGGATCCAGAACTGCCTTAAATAAAGCTCAAGAAACACCACATACCTTAGAGCAAACCCTGATTTGGTGAAACAAGCCCAGCCATGCCAACCCCCTAAGCTACATCTGAACAAGTTTGCTGGCATAGCCAGGGATAGCAGACTGACAAGTATTAAGGCCCTTGCTGAGTTGCAAGAAAGATACCACTGAAGATATTTCAGTAAGTGTGCAAAACTTGGCTCTGCTCTGCTCTGTCACACTGCCAGTCCTCTGCTGCACAGAATATCCCTTCCCCTGGTGCCCCAGGACCTGACAGGAGGGAGATTTCTCCAGCACCATGCAAAGAAAGCACACAGGGGTAGTAGACTCCTCTCTGCAGTGTGATTTGGGGGTGAACGATGCTGCCTTGCCAGGAATGAGCAGTGACCACCATCACGAGCCAGTGGATTTCTCCCCACAGCTGCTGGGGTGATCCAGCCTTTGCTGAGGACTGGCATGGAAATCTGCACTGAATCAAGGAGGTTTCTCAGCAAAGATCCCTTAACACACCATTTCATCTCTGAAGGCAGGACCTGCACCACTGGCAGGGCTCAACGCACAGCCAGCAAACACTGGATTATTTTTAATGCGCTTGGAATAAACCTGTGCTCATAGGGAGGCCTGGCATGAGGGGCTAAGTACTGTGAAAGCCCCACGTGAGTTCTGTGGGGAGATGCAAGCAGCACATAGTGGAACATAAGCTTTATAGAGTCCTCTGGGAAACGCAGGTACCTCCACCAGCCAGGCCTGCCATCCCGGCCACAGGATGTTATGTCCCCACGGCAGGGTGCGATGTCCCCAGCGTGTGCCTGAGGCTACAGCTCACTCTGGCCGTGTCTCCACAAGATCCAAGCCCCACAGACACCCGGGCAGGACCAGGTGATCCCGCAGACCCCCAATGGCCATTACCTGCTGAGCCCGTACTCTGGGGGCGGCTGGTAGCGCACGAGGGCCATCTCTGCCCGGGCGGGCTGGGGGGCGGCGTAGGCGGCCTTGAGGACATCTTGTGATGATTGCTCGCCGTAGAAGAGCCCGTGCTCCTGCGCCTTGCTGCCTGGGGCTGCTGCCTTGCCTTTGTAGGGGTACTCGGGAGGCGGGCCCCGTGGGTCTGCGGCCTTGCTGGGTTGTGGGGCTGCCTTGAAACCCTTCCCACCTCCTGGGGCTGGGGGGTGCTGCTTGGCCCCGTTCCTCTCCAGAGAGAGCTGCATGATCCTCTCGCTCAGCGAGCGGACGTGGCCCTGCTTCAGCTCCTTCAGCGCCTCATCCTTATGCGCCTGCCCGCTGTTGGCCCGGTTCACCGTAGGCCTCCCCTCCGTCCTGGACTTTTGGCTGGAGGAGCCATAAAAACCCGGCGTGGCGGCGGTGGCTGGTGGTGCGGGCTGGCCACGGAAAAACTGGGATTGAGCCTTGGCCTCCTCATAGGTGGGGAGCTCCTCGGTGCCGTGCGGGGGCTGCGGGGCCCGAGGCTGCTTCTCCATGGCAGCACCGTCCCCCTGGTGCTCCTGCCCCTGTGGTTCCTGCCGCCCTGACGGCTGGACCATTGGCAGGTCTTCGGGAGCAAGGTTTTCTGCGGAAGAGAGAGTGCTGGCAGTGCTGTTGGAGGGGCCGGCGCTGCCCGTCGCCTGGTGCTGGATGGCCAGCAGGTTCATGTTCTCGCTGGGGTTGCCATACCTCAGCCGCTCCTGGATCAGGCGCTGCAGGACGGTGCCGGCTGCCACCTCCTCCGCCCCTCGCATCTCCGCCTCTGGCACACGGCGGAAGCTGGGCGGGCGCAGGGTGCAGAGGGTCTCCTCGGCTGGGCAGGGAGAGAAAGGCACCCATTAGCTCTGCTGTCCAGAAGCTCTAATTCCCCCTGCTGTTTCTTCCCCTCCTACATCCCACAACGGTGACCCCATGCCCAGGATGCGCCCCCATGGTGCAGGGGACACCCTGGCAGCACAGCGGACACGGCTGGAAGCCAACAAAGGAGGCAGAGCACTGCTCCCTGCTCATCCTCCACCCCTACACCCTAATTCTGTCTGGCAGTGACCCCTAGGAACACATTCCAGTCCCCTCCCTGGCCTTCCCCTCCATAATATTCCATGCGTCCAGTGCCCACAGCTCTGAACCTCCCTCTAAGTCAACAAGGGGCATTCCATGTCACAGGAAAATTTGGTATTTTCTAACATGGATAAGATAGGATAGGATAGGATAGGATAGGATAGGATAGGATAGGATAGGATAGGATAGGATAGGATAGGATAGGATAGGATAGGATAGGATAGGATAGGATAGGATAGGATAGGATAGGATAGGATAGGATAGGATAGGATAGGATAGGATAGGATAGGATAGGATAGGATAGGATAGGATAGGATAGGATCCTACCATGGTTATCTCATCCCACTGCTTGGCCAATTCAATGCCCACAATAAGATAAAGCATTTTATTAAGGCCTTGTCCAAATTGCCTCTTTAAACACTGACAGGCTTGGGGCATTGACCACCTCTCTAGGAAGCCTGTTTCAGTGTTTGACCTCTCCCTGGAGATGGCTTGCACAACTTACAGAGGCAGCCTGCAGGGCAACACTAACTGCTGTATTTTTGATGGCCAAAGGTGTAAGTGAACTGTGTGCCCTGACAAATAAAAATGTAAGATGTGTCACAGAAAAACTGTGAAATGGACCTGAAAATGAAATGGTCCTAAAGGTCAGAGAATAATCTGTGGTCTGGCTCCTCCTCTAAAATGGCAATTTCCCTTCTGGATGAAAACACTATTTCTAAGGGAGTCAATAATAATTGTTGCAATTTTACAAGGAAGGCCTTATGGTTATAGATGTAATGCCAGCATTAAAAAAAAAAAGCACAGACAAATTAGCTACACAACCCTAACACAGGCTACTGAAGTCATTCAGAGTCAATGGCACCATGTTTGCACTATATATGCAGTGGAGCTTGCCTGGAGCTAAGCATCTAGAAGCATTTGGACAAAGCTCTCAGGCACATGGTGTGATTCTTGGGGTGTCCTGTGTAGGGCCAAGAGTTGGATTTGATGATCCCAATGGGTCCCTTTCAACTCAGCATATTCTATGATTTAACCATGGCTGAGACTTCTGGAATTCCTCCCTCCCGGAGCCCTCCTTCCATCCCAAAAGTGCTGTAAGATGTCTATCTGAACACTGTCTGAGCTCAGACAAATGCTTCTGAAAGACTCCAGTGCAGACAAAAGTGAGAAGAGTCTTCCAATGTCCCTAGGCAAGAAGGAGGTACTTTCTGCAGTTTGGTTTCTTGAGGTCACTCTTGGCAACTTTCTCTCTCCTGCTGTTCCCAATTCTCAGAGGAGTTTGTCAGAACTTACATATGTTTCTTGGCACTTGAAAGCAGTCTAAAAGCAAACTTTCTCTTGAGGTCTGGTCACTTCTCTGAGGTTTCATCAGTTACTACACATGCTGTGGGATAACTTACATACAACCCATATGCCAGAGGGAAAGAAAAGCCTTTGACTCTTAACAATGATAAGAGGTCATTTCCACTAACATTTCTGTGGCAAAGCCTTAAAGATGATTGGGGGGCTCAAGAGAGACAGAAGATTCCCAGGCTGTTTCACTCCACAGCTGTCCTAGCAGATACATCTCTCCTGCTTTCCCTGGAACAATGTTATCTGCCTGCCAGCCTCACTCACTGGGGCTGCAGTCTGGCCACCAGCTCTCAGAGGGTCTGTCAGCTCCTGGGGACAGTGTTTGAGGCAGGAAGACACACAGTGCATCTCCATCTACCTGTCTGCTCAACAGTCAAGTATCCAGCTGCTTTAAATGTCCCTGCAGTTACAGCAAACTCTCGCTGCTTTGTTCATGTTATCACAGCACACAGAAGCCTCATCACACTGGACACCTTCACAGACAAGCTATAATGTCTCCCTTACACACCAGAAAGCTTACAGTCTAGGTTGTTAGACAATGCCTGAGAAAAGCCTGAGGAAAGGGGATAAAGCCAACATCAACACAGTCAAGGCAGTTTTTTATAATACATCAGGATTTCCACTTCTGTGCTAGTCATGTTATCATCCTTTTATCTGGGAGGTGTACTTTAAATTGCCTATTATTTAAGTCCAGAAGGATTGACCACAGTGAGCTTTCCACAGTGCCTACGGTCTTGCTCAATCAGCAAAAGAGCCATGGAAATTGGTCCAGCTGTGCACTGAAAAGCAACCATGTCCTGAAGGACAAGTGGAAATAATGCATCCTCCACAAATACAGGAGATCAGTGATGGTGGGTCACAATACACAAGTCAAAGGTAACTTTGACTCTACCAAGAATGAGAAGCTGGCCTTCAACTCTCTAAATATTACTTGTAAATGGCTTGAACTGCTCAA
Organism: Melospiza georgiana; assembly: GCF_028018845.1. Classification (NCBI taxonomy): domain Eukaryota; kingdom Metazoa; phylum Chordata; class Aves; order Passeriformes; family Passerellidae; genus Melospiza; species Melospiza georgiana. The sequence goes on from NC_080431.1 coordinate 70,280,417, forward strand.
TTTATACTTTGGGAAAAACCTGGAAGAAAACGCAGTGTGTTCATACAGAAGTGTGGTTGTGCACTTACCAGCTTTTTCTTTGGCACTGATCACTTCAGCCGTTAGCGGGGACACCTCATGCCTGCCAGCAAACAACTGATCCTGGTAGAGAAAGCCAGAGTCTTCCAGTACCTGGACTGGGCTGGTAGGCTTGTAACAAACAGATGTGGAGCCTGTAAGAAAGAAGAACGGAATGTCAGTAAAGAAACTGCATGAATGACAAAATGTGAAGCCATGACATATGACAATGGTAAAAAAAAATTTCTTGAGCATGGCTAGGTGCTGAGAAGCCCTTCTGAGGCCAGTGAGTAAAACAACTCTTCAGTCTGCACTTCCCAAATAACACATTAGCTCTGGGGAACAAGAGGCAAAACACCAAGTCACCAGGGCTGTTTGATGCATTGACCCAGCTTGGCCTACAAGGTGGTCAGTCCAGGTACAAAGAAAAGTTTGTAGGAGCTAACAGTGAAAAGTCACAAGCTCACAAATCAAGGCATAGCCCCAGGACATGAAATCAACACAGTCATAGTAAAACTGAACAAGGGAGTGGGTAAAAAGAAGGAAAGGTAAGGACACAGCCACACATTAAATAGGACTATAGTCTGGGAAAGGTCTTACCACAAAATCTGCTCATGAGTAATAGTTCAGCAATACAGAAAATTGCTGAGACAGAAAATACAACCAGCGCTATCAAGGGAGAGAGTTTATAAATCACTTTGTCCAGATGTTCTTAATACAGTATGGAGCGGATGTAGCTGGAGGCCACGGGAATTTGTGCTGCAGACCAACTGCACAGGAGCTGCATGCCCCAGCATCCCACAGACACTGATGGCTGCACTGCACTGGTTTTGGCTAGGACAGAGTTAATTTTCTTCTCAGTAGCTACTGCGGGGCTATGCTTTGGATTTGTGCTGGAAACATTGTTGATAATACAGGGATGTTTTAGTCTCTGCCGAGCAGCACTTACACAGCACTAAGGCCTTTTCTGCTTGCAACTTGGCAAACAAGGCTCATCCTAAATCTGTTTTCAGGGGTTCTTGTTCTAACAAACTGATACAAAACACATCACAGCAGTGTTAGGCCAGGAATGACATTGGCTTGACCCTATATTTCAAGCCACAAATGGCACTGGCATAATCCTACAATTCAAGGAAGAAACAGACTGTACAGGGTCCTAAGGAGGGCTGCAAAAATCATCAGTGGGCTGTAGAACTTGTTCTGAGAGGAAAGGCTGAAGGAGTTTGGTCCTTTTTCCCCAGAGAAGAGAAGGCTGTGAGGGACCTCTCAGTACAGTCTTGCAGCTTTTAAAGGGGGGCTACAGAGAGGAAAAAGGGTCTCTTTTCACAAGGAGCTGCAGTGAGAAGGGGCAGCAAGCACAAGTGCAGTAAGAGATGTTTTATCTTGACATAAGGATGAAACTTTTTACAGTGAAAACAATCACTCACTGAACAACCTCCCCAGGGAGGTGGCAGACTCCCCATCACTGGAGGTTTTCAGTATGCGATTAGACACTGTCCTAGATAATCTCATCTACATTGTCTCCTTCCCTCAGAAGGTTAGACCAGATGATCTGTGAGGTCCCTTCCAACCTGGTCTGTTCTATGCTTTTGTGATTTTTACTTTCTCATTTTTCTGAGAATTTACTAATTTTGTAAAGAGAGGCTTCTTGAGATTCAAACTTTGGAAATGAGCATCTTCTGGCTGCAAGTACCCTGGCACAACAGGCACTCTCAGGCTCACTCTCCACTCACCCACTGGTTGTCACAGGTTTTAGGCTAAGGAATGGGAAAGGTCATCAATCTCTAACCCCAGCCCCTTGCCAAGGACTTGCTTGAGCAGGAGGCAGAGTGCTCAAAGTGGCACCAGTGGTGCATCTGGCCATCCCTGTGGGGCAGGAAGCCCACAAGAACAGGGATCCACAGCATCTCACTCTGCAGGAAAAACAGTCATCCATGAATGATCTGGATTTATTAATCCTAACTGCTTGGTTTGTGCTCAGCTAACTGCATGCTCCCTGCATACATCACACAGGTCATCACTAGCCCCGTGCAACTGCATGGAGCAAGGCAGCAGGGGGATGACAAGGGGGGGTAGGATCCAGCCTGTCATTTCTACAGGCACGAAGATACTATTTTCTTCTGTGCCAGGAGGAGAGGAAATAGGCATTTCTGAAAAATGTTAATGAATTCATCACTTTACCATTCATATTATGCATGAATGTGTATGGCAGTTATCTATATTTAGAAAGCAAGAGGGAAAGATTGCTTGCTTGAGTAGATCTAAGCCATATATGTACGTGAAAACAAGCATAGGAGACTGGTCTGTAAATTGTGCTGATGCTGACACAGACCCAAGAAAAATCTCAAGTACACTAATTTCCAAAATTATTGGCCTTTTCTGGTAGAGAATAGGATTAAAGACACCCTTCGTTGTTCCTCCACACACACACAGTCCTGCCTTGGAATTTGGAATCCTGTATGCAACCAGTGCACTTCAAACCCGAGCTTGTTCTATGAATAAAAAGTAGATTGGGGTGAGCAAAGGAAACCTGCACACCCAAGGAAGAAGACAAGCAGCTTCAAGACAGGCAACATGGGCAGCCAGCAGATACTGGCTTGGCCCCACCACTCACCAAAGAGAATTCAAAAGAAATAAACTGTTAGTAAAATTGCAGCCTCGCCTTCTGCATTTCGAGTCTGTAGGCACCCTTGGGTCATGGTTTCAAATCTTACAAGATGGAGAACAAAGACATGTTTTTTTTCTTTAACAGGAGCAGAAATTCTCACCTAACCACTTGTCCCTGGTTGTTGTGGCAGAGCAATATTCTACTAAAATCAGGACTGGTAAGTGCCAGCATCTGCCAAACTGCTCAGTTTCTCTATTGTATCACAGTCAAAATCAAGTAGCCCCAATCCAGGCAGAAACTACTGGACTGTGCTATACCCATGTTGATGTTTTATCATCATAAAATGATGTCATGATGTTTTATGATGTTAAAAATGATGTAACAATATTTTATGTTCATTCACAGTAGGTTTTAATAAAATGTCAGCTGTAACTGACACAGAAAACCAGTTTCCGTGTAACACAGAAAACAGATGCCAATAGATCAGTGCTTGGCACACAGCCACAATCCAGATCATGGACAATAAGGCACCACTTGAAAGCTTAGTGGAACCTCACAAGACATTTGAAGCAAGGCACAAGCCCTTTTTCTTTCTCCCCTTGCTGTCACTGGTACCTTCCAAACCCCAGCTCCCCTCTCTCAAGGGAAAGGCTTTATTACATCCAGTTCTGACATGGTACAAGGCACCCATCCAATGGTTAGGGACTTGCTCCTTTTCCCAGACCTCCTCATTCCTCTACAATGGTCACCAGAAGAGCAATTTTCATCCTTATAACTGATTCCTAGTGCCAGAGCAGTGGTGCCCAGCAGCCAGGAGTTAAGAAGCCAGTTGAGGGCAACCTAGAATGAAGATCATCACCCTGCCAGGGGCGCGTCCCTGGGGAATGGCTCTTTACCCATATCTAGCCCAAACAAGCCACAAACCACAGCTGCTGCAGCTCCTGCCCCATGTTTTGTGGCAGCCACTGCCAAGAAGAACTGACCTCATCATGCCTGTAGGTGCCTGCAGGCAGCTGCCAGCTGTGCTGTGCCCTCTGCTCTTGCCCTTCCAAAGCCAGGCCAGCCCCCTCAACCCAGAATGCCAGGATGCAGTCCAGTCCACAGACATCATGCCTTCAATTGCCATGTATCTAATGTCTCTTACAGCCATCTCTATAAGACATGAGCATATTTCTGGCCCAGTTCAGTCCTTGCTAAATTGGGCAGCTGCTCCAGGCCTTCATTTCTGCATCTCTACCAACTCTCCTACATCTAAAGGACTGCCTGACACCAATTCATTTGTTTTTCCTTTACTTTTAGATAAGCACGCATTCCACTGTACAGAAGCAGATGTATTATCCTGGAGGTTACTGCATAACACTGCAATTCATTTGAAGATTCAGAACTATTCAAATGAATCAGTTGCTAAGATTAACACCAGACAGTCAGCCAGGACCCAGAGACAGTGGAGCAACACTTAAATATTTCCTGTTTCTGATGTGGCTTCAGTCTGGTTTTGAAAAGGATCTAAAGCAAACCACATAGGAAGCTCATTGGTGGGACATGAGAGGAAAGCCATGTTTTTAAAGCAGTAACAGCATCCCCAAGAAACAAATTTACAAAAACAGTCAGAGAAGATGGTTTTCTTACAGCCAAACTGTACTACTACTCTCACCTTCAGCAAAACACCGGAAGATGCCAGTTGTGAAAACACAGCTTGCTGTTATTGAGAGGCAACACCTCAAGGCAGAGCCCAGGTAATGAGTTTCTGCATCACACCCACTGGCCACCCAGGTAACATAATGTGGCTGCCCGCAGCACAGCCCATGCTGGCATGTATGACTCCTCTTCTACCACCCAAAAGCCACCCAGCCAAACAAAACCACAGACCTGACCTTCAAAAATTTCTCTTTCAATCTGTACTCTACTGACCTAGTGGTTCAAAAAAGACTGACGTGCTTCAAATATGATCCGAAGTAATCACCTGAAATTAAAAAGTAAAGAGGCTTTACACTCTCCTATAAACCGTGCCACAGTAAGTAAGGGAAGTCCAAAAATGACAGGAGAAAAATTACATCATTTCCAAGCCCACATCTGTCCTTCTGTATCACAGCTGCGCCAAAAAGGAGGATAAATACCTTATTCGACATTTAAAATATTTTCTCTGCCCTGCCGCTGCATAAAAACTTCAGGTCCAAAAAGGAAGAGAATTATTTAAGGGAAATAACAAAAGAACAGTAAAGCACTCCATGGCCTAGGGGGCAGCACAAAGGCTGTGCCATGAATTGCCCAGGGTGCACCAATTAGTTCCCACAGTGGGTGACAGGAACACTCTCTCCAGGATGGACACCCCTCCATGAGCATCCTGGCCCATGAACCCTACTTTCTCCCCTAAGCATTAGCCCAGCCATACAGCCATGCCACTCTCCCAAAGCTGGGAGGAAGACTTGAGTTTCCTTTGCCACAGAAAAAAATAACTCGCATGTCTCACTTATTGGTTTAAGTGTAAAAATTGGACTCCTAACAATGTCACAAGGGATGCTTTTGGTACCTCCAACCGCACTGGGATTCTTTTGCAGCCACAGCTCCAAGGAAGTGCAGGGACTCAGGCAGCCACTGGTGATTATTTTCCATCAGCAGCTCTCCAGTCAATGCACAAGTTTTCTAGGTCACTTCTGGGGTGCCTGACTCATCCTCACACCCCATAATTCTGCCTGGGAACCTTGCATCTGCGGCCAGGGCTCCTCAGCCCTGCGAGGACTGAACAAGCACCACTAGTATCACTTCCACAGGAGCAGAGCAATATCTTGCAGGACAAAAATCCAACATGCATAATGTACACCAGATGTGAGTGAGCAGCACCTCTCATTTCCCACATGAAAGCGAGAGAAGCTGCACCCCTGTGCCTGACAGGATTATCAGACCAAGCTACACCTCCACAACTCACCGCTCTGGGGAAAGAGATCGTCATCCCAGTATCACCTCCAGGATCCACGTTGTGCTATTCCCCTGCTCAAGAAGAGTTTCTGGAGTCTCCCATCCTTGGTACTGTCATTTCACTCTCCAGAAAGTGCATTGTCCAAGAAAGCACGAGCAAGACTAATGGGACTAGGCAATGAAGTCAGCCAAACCCCATCTTTCCCAAAGAATTGTGCTAACACGTCCAAATTTAACTGCCTACAAGGATGAACATTTTCCATGAAACTTCAGCCTCATGTGCTTATTTTCATATATGCTTCCCTTCAGCAAAAACCAAAGCAGGGGAGAATAAAGCCTATGAGAGAAGCAAAGCAAATGTGCTTGGAAAGCAGCTCCCAAACCTGGCATGAGATCAGATGGATACAGGCAAGAGTGGAGCCAAGCCTGTGTCCCCGGGAGATCCCCTCGGATGCCCACACTTCCCCGCCTTCCCGATGGAAATCAGGTGTGTGGCATGTAGGGGCAAACAGTGCCCATCACCACTCTTTCATCTGAGATGCTATCAGCTTTTATAATGCTAGAACATTATAAACACGCTGGTTTTTCCCCCCTGACCCAGGCACACCCCAGAAGAGAGGCAGGATACAGGCAGAGTATTCTCATCATACCTCCAGGTGCCAAACATTACCTGGGCTGATGGAGGAAAGGATGCATATTCCTTAGGAAGCTGCGTTCGGCTTTGCAAAAATATGTGCATTTTAAGGTCTCTCCATATTATAAGTGACACATTTGCCTTTGCAGCTATAACATTGAGTCTACAAACACATCCAGCCCAAATTTATTCCAAGAATTGAATCAATAATTGAAACTCTTGCTTTGATCAAAGTGCCAGTGGCACAATGACAGCTCATGTCAGCGTTGCTGCCCTGAGATGAAAGGATAAGTATTATTCAGAGCTGAAAGCAGGGGAAGAAACTCCCAGTAAAAGAATGAAATACAAAGGCTGACATGGAGCTTGCGAGTGAGACAACACTTCTGCTACAGCCACACAACTTGTCAGCCCAGCAACTGTCTGAAGACATTTTCACTACACTATAAATTCTGATTTCCAAGCAATAAAAAACCCTCCAAGATAAAAATGCATCACATAAATTCTTAGGCAAGGAAATCTTTTCCCACTGGGGGAAAAAAGCAAAATCATCATTCAGCTACAACTTACAGACAAGACACTTGTAGAGCAGGAGTTTAAGCCATGATAAATTTTGCTGTAGTTACTGCCTTTAAAAATGATCACATTACAGAAAAGCGCTGGCATGATCCGTGTCACTCCGATATTTAAGCCCTTCCATTAATTAACCAGAAGTGAAATAGGACCTAGGTCTGTGGATCATTCAGTCGTAGTTCCTTGTTACTTCAAGCAACTAAGTTATAAAATTCCCTTCCTGAACTGAATAAACAGCATCCTGAAGAAGAGGATTTTTTTTTCATCCTGTTAGGAGGAGGTTTTGGGATCTCTATTCCTCAGACACACACAAATATTCCTCTTGGTTCCCACTCACAGTCACAGACATTGCTCTTTATCCATCTATGTTGGGTTTTTTTTGCCAGTGGTGTCCTTTAGGTTAAATAGCTTTCTCCCTGAGTCATTCCCACAAGCTTGCAGTGTACAAAGGAGCCTGGGATAAGGACAGAACAAAAATAGTACAAAGGCTGTACAGTACTCTCTAACTGAAAAGGCGGGCATTGAACTCTATCGTATGGATTTCTAGAGTGTTTCCATTTTTTAACACAAGCAACAAACCATCCTAGGGATCTACAGTTCTTCACTTGATCTGTGTGGAGAACTGCTCGTTCCTCACTAAGACAACCCTACACTAAGCAGAGTTTTTGCACAATTCTTAAGTGTCATAACTTAAAGCAAAAAGAAATTAAACCTTCTTCCCACCAGAATATATATTACAATTATGATCCTTCCATTATTAAAACATTACATGCAATTTATATTCAGCCACTTCTAAAATGCAGAAATTTAATAAAGGTATTACACGTAGAAGTGCTAACAAGATAACTGCCTGTAGTTCTTGCTCCCAGATAGCTCAGCTCATATTTAGAACAGGGAAAATCACAGCAACAGCCACTGGTGTGGAGCCTTCATCATACCAAAGCCAGCTTCAAAATGTTGCTGGTCACAAGCAGGACACATCCCAGGGAATGGGACATGTCACTAGCAGGAACCTTCTGTCTGTCCCAGGTAGCCGTCACAGGGAGGAATTTTACTAAAAGCATTTCAAATCCTTAAATCATTCATTAAATGAAATTAACAATGTCATTATTTTCCAGCCTGAGACTTGATCACTGGAGTTATCGTTGTCTAAAGCATGTTTATATTAATAATGATGTTTATATTTATATTAACCAGCATGGTCAGAGCAGATAATCCCAAGTGCTGCTCAATTATTTAACCCCATGCTATGTGTCCTTGAGACATGTCATGCCCCTGTAGATTACCCCTCTCCTCGGCTGGTGCTGCCTTGGCATGTGCTGGTGCCATTGCCTGGTTCGCACAAAAATGACACGCTACAACTACAAGATGTGGGACAGACATGCATCAGGAAAAAAACCACAGCCACACACCGTGGTGGGACACGTTTGACCTGGACAAGGCCACTGGAAGCCAGCAAATGCTGCAGGATCTCCTGCTGCTAATGGGATACACCACAGTGTGTGACCAAACTCTGCTCTCGCATGCACCAATCCAAACCTGGAGCAGTTTCACTGGCTTCTACAGATCTACCTGAAATTTACACCCACAGTAGCATCTCACCTACTCATAAAATCACTAAAATGACCAAAAATGGACACATACATTTCCTAAATGCAGCATTTGGACAGAAAACTTGCCCTAAGAATTTTTTTCTAAAGATAATGTTGTTCTTGTTGCTATTATTTTCTACTTACATCTATTTCTACTTCTGCCCTGAGTGGAAGGCAGGCCGTTCCATTTAAAAATTCAAGACACAAATGGGGACCAGATTACATCTATCCCAAAGTTGCCAAAAAGCAATTGCTATATGAAGCCAAAAATTCTCCTGGGATTTTTCTCAAATCCACAAAATATTCCCGAGCACTAAACTTTCCACTGGGACTATTACATTAGCAGATAGTCTGTGTGTGAAAATCCAACTATGCAGCTGTCCTCCTAATGGTTTCCAGGACAAGAAGGCTGCACAGGGCACACACTCCTGCCTCAGCACCAAATAACATTTATACCAGACCTGGCCTTTAAAGCAAGTTACATGCCTATCAGTGAGAAAAAAAGGCACCGTGGACTCTTTCCTGAAGGAAAGCTGCAATGGTCAGCAGTAACATCTCTGCATAATCCTGAAACCAGAAGAGTTTGGTTGTGCCTGACCCTCCCCAGGCTTCTGCTGGGATTCCTTCCAACCCCCTTAGGTGTGTCTTTGCAGGAGAAATGCAAAGCCTTTGGCTCTGTGCTGGCGTTTCCTCACAGAGGAGCTCTTGCAAGGAGCACTAGAGCTGTATCCGTGCATCCATCCCTCCATCCAGGCACCGATGCGCAGAGGGCTTGGTCCAGATCGCTGTGGGAGGCCAGGACTTGGAAACTGCCCTCAGGCCTGTCACCAATCCTGCAGATATCTGCACTTAGGAGAGGCCACACATGCCTCTTCGGATTGGAGCTGCCCTCCTCCAACAGCTGAGTGCTTTCCAAAAGAAGAGGGAAAGCAAAGTTTCCCCTGCCAAACACTGACAGGGAGAAAAGGGGAGCAATGGACATCAGGGCAAATGAGAACGGACATGCAGGTGATCGGGGAGGTCCAAGTGGCCCCACACAGCCTGGGGAAACTAGGAAGCCCAGCAGCACTGTGGGGCACATACCTCCCCTGTTTAACAACCTAAAACCTGAAGCCTCCCCTCAGTCATAGCTGGGGATAAGGAAGGCTGGGCAGGACACAGACGCTCCATGCAGGGCTGTACCATGCACTCAGCACAGCTTCAGAGAGGGTTTTACTACAGGCTCTTGCCAACCCAATGTTCCCTGCCCTCACCACTTGGACATTTCTGGATAAGGTACTTATACAATCCTTGGAAAAGCTTTTCTGGCCATTAGAAATAACTATATATATATACACATATATATGCATAAAAGTAAATATATACACATGGTCTGTTTTTATTTATATACAATATATACAGCCATATATATCTATAGCTATGTAAATATATAAAATACATAAACATACATCTACATCTATTTAGATATATATTTCGTATCTATATATATAGCTATATACATGCACACCTGTTAGCAGGAATGGCGCTGCCAGCTAGCTGTGCTCAGGAAAATTCACAGCAATTATGCTCACTGCCACTCTTCTCTCAGGAAGCTTTTAGGCTTATTTCTATACATAAAAAGGCATAACCTGAACTCAGTGGATGCACAAGAAGGGCCTTGCAGACCCTCAGCCACCAGATTCTCTTCTCTGGCAGCAGCTGCCCACAGCTCCCGGGATGCTCGCAAAGCACCAGGAAAGAGAAAAAAAAACTCTTTCCATCGAAAGAGGAAAAAGCCCAAGCAGCGACCTTCCTGTACTTAAAGCTATGAATCACAAAACCTGGCAGAAGGATTAGGGTTTAAATTCACGTCGTGGGTTTTGGGGTTTTTTTTCCTTTCAATGCTGACTTTTTTTTTTTTTTCCTAACCGGAGTTTATCTTTGTTCCCTGCATGGATAGGAAGGTTAAATATAAAAAAGTTCCCTCTCACCATCGTCCTGCAACAACAACGTAAGAAAGCGCTCTCCTGGCGTGGGAGGCCCCTCCTGCGTGTCCCCTGCGGCCGGCGCTGCCGCGGACGAGACGAGACGAGGCGGGACGGGACGGGGCCGGTGTCCCGGTGGGTGCTCCGGGGCGGCTCCGAGTGACAGCCCGGCGCTGGGGACCGCGGGGACGCCGCGCTCGCTGCTGCGGAAACGGCAGCGGCCGCGCCGAGCGCCGCTGGAAACATTCCCCGCGCTCCCGGCCGGCGCTTCGCTCTTCCCGGGAGCGCCGGGGCGGCGAACCCCGGCGTGTTCCCCCGTCACAATATACTGCGGACACCCCGCTCCGAACCGGGGCTGTTTCGGGGCGCCCCCCGCGCTGCTCTGCCCTCCCGGAGCGGGGAAGATTCCCGGGGAGGACTCCGGGAGCGGAGGAGCGGCGGCAGCGGCGCCCGGCGGGCGGCGGCTCGGGTCTGCCGGGGCGACGGGCGGCTCAGCACGGCCCCGGCCCCGCTCCCGCACCGCCCGCGGGGCAGCCCGGGGCAGCGGCGGGGCGCGCTGGCTCCGGGAGCCGGCGGAAGGCTGCCCAGGCCTTCCCGCATCCTGCCGGGAGGGCGGCGGGGCACGGCAGCACTCACGGGTGGGCATGAGAACGGGCACCGCGCCGCGGCGCGATCCCCCGCACACACGTGGGCACGGGCACCCGCACCCCCCGTGCACAGACAGACAGACAGACAGACACACGTGTGCGCGAACATGTACGCACGGACACGCAGCCGAGCGGGGACACACGGACACCGTCTCCCTCCCCCGCCATTACCTCCGGCTCCGCGCCCCGCCGTCCCCGGCAGCACGGCTGCCATCCGCGCCGCTCCCCGCCGCCGCCGGGCGCGCTCCGCCGGCCGCCAGGGCCGGGCCGGGGCGGGCACAGCCGGGGCGGGGCAGCCGGCGGGGCGGGGCCGGGGCGGGCCAGGCACCTCCCGGCGTGGGGCGGCCGCTGCCCGCCCCTCTCGCCCCTCCTGTCGGGGATGGAGGGGGGAGGCACGTTCGGGGGAGCCTCGCACCCCAAGCTGGGGGCTCGCAGCCCCATCCGGAGCCACTGAAGGCACCAGGGTACGCCCGGGGTGAGCCTGTGTGGCAGCACGGCTGCCCCACCTCGTGTCTGGGGATGCTCGGCATCTAAATCCTGACCTAGAGACCGCCACAGACTGCCTGGTCCCTTGCGGGACAGTTGTTGGGGGTTACGCCGAGTCCAAAGGCCAGGAATGAACTCTGGGCATCTTCCTCGTGTCCCAGAGCTCTAGCTTCTCCTTGGGCACGGAGGAGTCGATGGCTGTCGGGCATTCACCGGGGATATCATTTAGTTCCTAGACTCAGGGCCACGTTCCTGAGCGCAGCCCCTTGCCCTGCTGCCCACCTGCTCCATCACACATCTTTGTGGGTTGGCACACCAGCTCCACGGGATGAGCGTTCAATAGGGCTGAAGTGACCCACTGCTCCATCGCCCCAGACCACTCCAGCCCTCCTGCCAAGGGTTTGACAGAGGGGACATGGCAGAAGAGCTGCTCTGGTGTTTGCACAGCACTTCATTCCCATCCCTGCAGCCATGATGTGGGCACAGACTAGGTTCGGCAATCCCAACGCACTCTATTCCCAGCACTGCCCCATAGGGGAGGCATCTTTTGGGATGAGTGGCACTGCCAGGACACTGCTTGGGTTTCCCCATCTCAGTGCTTCAACCTATTTCAGCCCAGCAAGCTGCCCAGTGATGCCAGGTTATCTATTGTATTTGTACTTCTTTCTCCCAGGGACTGATAAGTGACTTCTTCCTCCTCAATACTGTGCCAGATGGATAAAGACAGGTAGGAAGAAATGCAGCGACAGGCTGAAGAAGGAACCACTCACTGTCACCACAGCCCCATAAAGGGGCACAGCAAGAGAGGAACTGGCCCAGTGCCATGGCCACAGGACTGGATGGATGCAGAGAGGACTCCCAGCAGCTCCAGGCACCGGGAGAGTGCTGGAGGTTGACAGCAGCCTGAGGCATTGCTTTTTGCATCATAAAACCCAGCTTTGCTCAGAGTTTGAGTTTTGCTCAGATGCAAGACAGAGGGAAGCTATAGGATATGGGAACAGGCAAAGAAGGATAAAATATTCAGTGGTGAAATCAGGTTCCTCAGTTCTTGCATCTGAGCATTTCCTGCATCTGAAGATCTCCCATGACAGAAGTTACCCCAGAATGATGTTTGCCATGTGAGCTTGGCATCCTCAGAGGTGCCCTTCCCTCCATGCCTATGTGCAAGGCGAGGTGCCAGTCAGGTGCTGCAATGTCTCTCTGAAGCTTTGAAATGGAAACATCTTTTATCTGTCTCCATGAAGTCACCTAATACAGAGTGGGGTTATGCTCAAACAGGGGAATTGCAAATATGCTGCTTTTTGAGGTGGGGACAAGGGGAACCATCACATCGTTGACCACTTCAGGAGAAAAACTACAGGCTTAGGGTACCAGACTTGGATTAGAGATAGATTTTCTGTTCCTTTGTCATCTGCAGATGCCCTGAGTGTGTGGGAGAAGATTAAGCCCAAAATCAGGTTTTTGACTGCCTAAATCCTCTGCAAAGTCATGGAGAGCCTTGACAACAGTTAGACACCTCAATCCCCAAGAGGACCTTGCCTTGGATTTTTCAGATTTTCCTAATCTTAGCTTTGCTTATAAGCCCAGATGAACCATGAACCAGTTCAGTTGTAAAATGAAGTGAAATTTTGCCTTTACTTGTTAAGGGCCTGTTCACTGTGGCAGATGAAGTGGGATGAGGGCACTGCTGTCCAGTGAGCCCACTGAGTCCAGTTTAAAGTGCCAATTCAAGCACTACATTTTTTCATGTTCCAGCTGGATCATTTGGTTGGGCAAAATGGGACACATTATTTTGGTTATTCTGCTTTCCAGTCTGTGTCATGGGGGCCTGGGCACAATCTGGCTCTACTGCCCTTGGCCAAGCAGATCCAACCTCTTCAAGGGCGTATTTTTGTTTCTCATTCTGGCCCCAGGGTTTGTGCTCCCCTTTCACCTAGTGAAAGTGATCAGTGGTGATTTTGGTGCTAGAAGAACAAATATATCAAGGAAAAAAAATATCTGCCAGCTTGTCTTTCAATAGACTTGCAGGGACCTGGTGAACCAAGATGCTATATTCCCAAGGAAAGGATTCCTTTTTTTCTGCTGAAGTAAAAGTATGGTTTCAATTTTCTCTCATGTTATTAGTTTTCTGGTGTGTATTTCCACATGATTTTCAAAATTCTTTTTCCTGTTCAATTCCATTTTGATTCGATAAACTGGTAAGTGGCCACAAAGGATGGCAGATTGGAGAGGGAGTTCTCTAACCTCTTGTGGTTTGATACATCTGATAACCTCTGGGGAGCTGTGTCTGCCCAGGAGGGCAAGGCAACTGCCACCCAAGCTTCTCTCCTTTGCAGCTCCAATATTTTAATAAATTTCACATATACTTAGTAATTTGTTAATTTATATATTTTATAAATAAACAATTTGGTCAATTTGGGAATAGCTCCAGTATTTTGATATTTACTTGCATGTTTGTTTGTTTGTTTGTTTTATGTCATTCTAAGGAATTTGGGGCAGGAAAGAAATTTGGTTTTCACTCCTTTTAGTTCTAATCTGCTCAACCAGGAACAAGTGCCACCAGAACTCCAGCTGTAAGGTCAGCAGATATATGACAGTGATATCTCTTTTCAGGATATGACAGTAGCATCTCTTTTCACTGCCTCCCTCCTGCTTCTCCCTGGGAGCCACGGACTCAGGAGACCTGCATTATCCACATCTCCATTATATCCTGCTAGGGAAAACAAACACCTCTCATGGATATCCCACACATTTTGGTGAGCTACATGGGAAGGGAGAAGCATTTCCAAGAACCACCACAGCTTGGTCCTTAGCAGCCCCCTGTGTCACTCAGCATCCCTGCTGTATCCCAAACACCTGCTGGCTGGGGAGCTGTGAGCAATTGCTGCTGACAGACCTGGGGCTGGACCCCTGAGGCCCTGCAGCAGGGATGGATCCCAAACCCCGGGCGCACACGGGCATTGATGCTCGTTACATTTGCAGCCATCCATGCGTGTAATCCCACAAATTCCAAATGCTGCAAGCAAACAAATAATTGTCCCGCTCCGCCTGACAGTGCGGCAACCCCAAATGCCCGCACACAATTCCACTTCTTGCTGCCTCTGCTGCTTTTAACAGTGGCTGATGGGCAGACTGAGGGGTCCAGCCCCTCTCTGAGGATGGCACAAATGGCTGCCCTGCAACGAGGAGATCACAGCAAGAGCTGAATCAAGAAATATGAATACATTGCATAGAAACTTCCACCCAGGCAAATTTAGTAAATAAAAGCCACAAAGCCTTTGACATAAAAGATGTTCTTACCATATGTCAGGTGGAGAATACCCTCTCTTCTTGATAGCTACAGGCTTTACCTGCCCTGCAGAGACTTCTAGCTACTAGGCAAAGGCAGATTCTCTTGTAGCATTGGAGCAACACTTTCCAAGTCACATCTGCGGGAAGTTTTCAAGTAATCTTGTAACCTGGCAGCCAGTAAACTCAGCTCCAGTAAACTTGGAGCCCCAAAGGAACCCATCCTGCTAAATAATTAGCCACTGTTAAGATTTCTACCACAACAACTGCGCACATTTATCAGATTGCCTGTGATACACATTTCATAGGCAGCATTGTATTTGGAGGCAACAGAAATATCTCTGCACATCTGTTTTTCCAGTTCTGCCAAAGAGCTTTCATTTTTCTCTAATAACTTGACCTCTTTGGTTTCTGGCAGAAGACAGCTAAGCAGAGCACTCGCTCCCTGGATTTGCTCCAGTATGGGATGAGGTCAGGACAAGAAAGAAAAAACAGCTGGATGGTTATGAAGCAGTGGGAAGAAACAGGGCAGGGACCAGGGCTTTTTCTTTCCTTCCCTTTTATATCTAATGGGATTTCATTTCTGGGCGTGTTTATTCCCCAGGCAGACAGTATCACCAAAGCAGTATTTCCTGCAAGCCGCTGTTGTGGGGAACCTCCTCCAGCAGCTGACCATGCCCAGGGTGCACTTATAAATAGCACAGCCAGCTAATTCCCCCTCTGGTCGGCTGTCAGGGAATGTGAGGCGCAGGTCCTAGGGGTTTCCACTGATATATTGCATCTCCTGTACGTATTCATCTCAGTTCACTCAGGCAGAGTGAGGTTCATACCCCCCACTCCCATGTTATTTTTCCATTTCATCACATTCTCATTACTCTGCCCAGGGCTTTCTGTGCTGGGGGCTTTCACCTCGCTTTTTATATTCTGTCTGCTTCCTTTTTCTCTGATATTCAATTAAATCATCTTTAGGCAGCAAGCAGAAAAAATGCCAGTGAGGTGGGAAGGAGGTGGAAAAGAGAGGAAAGATGAGGAAATGGAAAATGGGGAGAAGATATGCCAAGCACGGGAGAGACAGAAAAGTAGTCTGCATATGTTCCTCTGTTGGGATAGTTTTTCTCTCCCTGATCTCACTTTCTCCATAGCCAGAAATTCCACCTCAGGATTTGCCAAGGCAAAAATATAGCATTTCTCTGCTGGGCCACAAAGCAAGTGTGAAATGTTCTGTTTTAATCATTTACAGAACAAAAGGAACACAACAGTCACCATCTGATTCATATCTGCTGAAATCCAGCAGCTAAACCTGTGGGAGAAGAGATGAAGAAAGGAAAGGGTGGTTTGTTTTTTCTTTCTTCTGGTTTGTCACTGTTGACTTAAGACAAGGAGGACCACATTGGATTACTGCAGAGTTTAAGAGCTCCTAGTGTCCTCTCCAGTAGATGACTGCAAAGAAAATACATAGACAATTACAACTGCTGTTTCCTCTAGTACATGATCCCATTTCCCTTTGTGAGCCAGAGGGTTTAGCTGCGTCATCAAGTTTGAGAGCCCTTCATAGACCTTTCTCCCATAATGTTTTCTAATCACTTTTTGAGCCCATTCATACTTTTGGCACCCTGGACATTCTGTGGCAGCAAGCTGCACAATGGAATTGTGTGCTGAGTGAAGACATACTTCCTTTGGGCTGTTTTAAGCCTTTCCCTCTTTCACAGAATCTCAGACTGGGTGAGATCAGAAGGGGCTCTGCAGGTCATCTGCTCTAACCACCCTCTTTAGGCAGGACCACCTAGAGCCTGTTTCCCAGGACCATGTCCGGATGGCTTTGGAATAACTCCAAGGATGGAAAGTCCACAACCTCCCTGAGAAATATGTGCAAGAAATATGTGCTTGGTCACTGTCACAGAAAAAAACTGTTTCCTGATATTCAGAGGGAAGCTCCTGTGTTTCTGTTTGTGCCCATTGACCCTGGTCCTGGCACTGGGCACCACTGAAAAGAGTCTGATTACAACCTCTTTACAACATTCTTATGGGTATTTTTACACATTGATGAGACCCAGCTCTCTCAGCCTTTGCTCACAGGAGAAGTGCCACAGTCCCTTCATCACTCTTTTTGCTCTTTGCTGGACTACATCCACTATGCCCATGTCTCTCTTGCACTTATTTATTTCTATGCCATTCATAATTCTTGTACTGCTACTGTACCTTCCTTCAAGCATCTCTTTTCCACCTAATTCAGCTGTAGTTTACTCAAAGCCTGCTTTCATGGAAGCTGCTCTCTCCCTCCGTCACTTTTGCCTCCGTTACTGGGTACTTCACCAAGGAACGTCAGAAATGCACAAAGTACAGGGGAGCCACTGATTCACACAGCAGCAGACCACAGAGAGGTTTTCAATGGTCAGACATGGCAAAGCAGAGCACAAATCTTTAAGACAAGGAGAGAAAGAAGAGCTAGGAAGGGATTTCCCATTCATTGTTAGTTCCATCATTGGAAGCTTTGGAATCAACAAAATTTTTGCAAACATGTAGAAGAGGAGAGTATGAGAAACATCCAGCATAGATTCAGCAAGAACAGAGCTGTCAGACTCATCTGACCTGCTGCAATGAGGTGATAAACCTGGTAGAAGAACGAGAGAGAAGGTGCAGATGCTGTGTGTGTTGGTGTGCGACTTCGGGTACTGTGTCATGTGGTGTCACTATACACAAGATAGGAACACCCGGGCTACAATAAAATATGAAAAGATGTAAGTATGTCTGCTCAAAATTTTTCTTAGAGATTAGTTACTCACGGTATGACGCGATGCAAAAAACCTCCCATGAATCTGTCCCAAACAGCATTTTCATAAATAATGCAAAATCCAAGGGCAGCTTTTTACATTTGCAGTGGACAGCAAGCTGGGGCAAGCTGACAGAAAGCTGGACACAGGACTAGAGGTCAAGGAAGACACGATGAGCAGGAAAAAAGGCATAGACTCCACTGATCTTCCATTGGATGCCCCCTTCAGCCCCTGCAGAGTGGGCAAGAAACTCTCAGTCTGACCCTTGGAAGGCCTTTTTCCTGCTTATGCCTGCCTTTGGCTTAAATTACAGAAATCTAATTAGACACTGAGGAAACCCCTCCAGGGCAGCAGAGCACTGGGGTGAGTTGCCTGGGAAGGCTGCTAGGGTGAGCTGGTCCTGCACACAGGGTGATGTGTGAACAGGAGCCACCATCCCTGCCCCCAGGCAGAAGTGAGGTGTATCTGTCTTCCTGAGGTCCTGCTCAGACCTGCCTTTCTGTGACTTTTATCCTGATGATGCTTTATTACAATATTGATGTTTTGTCACAGCATGTTCTTGTTATAATACTCCTTTATCTGCTGCTCCTCTACTAATAACTCCTGCTGTTCAGGTGGCTGATTTGACCAGGGCTTTGTATTTTTGACCTGGTATTCTTTGGTTAACAATCACTTCACAGCATAAATCCAAGGTGCTTCTGGGATGGCCTTGTCCTCCACCTCTCCAACCTGTGCTTGGTCTTACTGCCTGCCTTACCTGGTGCTGCAAACCAGACAGCTGGGCCCAACTTAGGCCAGGGGACTGATCCAGCTGAAAACTCACCAGCTGGGAGCAAGGCAAGAGAAGAAATCGTATTTCCATTACTTGTTCTGCTATCTCATAACTTTTGTCTGTCTAGTCTACCTTGGATAGAGTAATCATGTCTTGTGCTATGTTTGGAAAGCAGAGTGGAATTGTAAGGTGATATAAGCACTGGTTTGGATAATCTTTTCCAGACTGAGAGATGTCTAAACATTTGGGCAGAGGAAAGTGGTGTCTGAGCAGTTCCTCCTAAAATCGACCACAAGTTGTTTTTTGGGAAAGGGAGCTTTTTTCTTTGTCACTAAATACTAAGATCTAGAGGGTGTGCCAAAGTTAGAAGAAGTGGGCACATGCCATTGAGGAAGGACTCTGTTCAAGGAATAAGAAAAGGAGCACCAAGAGGATAAAAGGAGCTGGTGTAAGTTCTGTCACAGAAAATGCATTTTAAAGTTATTTGAAGTGTTTTAACCACAATCAGGTAATGAATGAGGCAGTCAAAGGAAGGTCCTTGGCTTTATGCCCACTCCCTGTTAAGACACTCCTCTGGGTGAATGCATGTCAGAGCAGTCTCTATCCTGACACCAAGTGGAGAGAACTCACACAAACTGCTTTAAAATGTGATCCTCACTCCCAGTGAGGACAACCGCTCAATGTGCCACCCGTTCTAGAGCCAGTGAGGCATACAGTTTCTAAGCATTTTTGTATTTCTAGGAATTTTTTTCAAGAACCTGTGTCCTAGCAGCTGAAATATAAATTTGAGATAGTTATACTTGATTAAAAACTGCTCTCTGGACTCCTGCAGTTTTACCCTTCTATCCCAAGTTTCCACCAGTGCCATACATGGTGCGTACCCAGTGGATGCATGTGGATCATCTTTACTGGGGTCAAGGTGGGTTTCAAGAGTGGCAGGGCAGTCACAGAATCACAGAAAGGCTGAGTTTAGCAGGGAGTCCATAGGGTCCAATCCCCTACTCAAGCAGGGCTCCCTACAGCCCATTTCCAACGTCCATGTCTAGAGAGCTTTTGAGCATCTCCAAGAATGGAGAATTTCTTGCCCTGAAAATGAAGAGGAGGGTGTCTTTCCTTGTGAGGAAGGACCAGTGCCTGGTCATGCCAAGGTGATGCACATTCAGTGTGCTGTAGCAGTCCCACCATGACAAAGAGCAAGGCAGGGTACCTAGTCCTGAGGCTGGCATATCTCCCAGCGTATCTCATTGCACAGCATGCTTCTTTCCAGCATGCTCTTCTCAGGAGGGGCTGGGAGCTGGTCAGTTCTGGGCTCCTCAGCACCAGAGAGATGGGGAGCTCCTGGAGCAGATACAGCAGAGGGCTACGAAGAGGATTCAGGGACTGGAGCATCTCTCTTACAACAATTGGCTGAGGGCCTGCTCAGCCTCCTGAAGAGATGACTGAGGTCACCTTACCAATGCCTGTGAATATCTGAAGGGAGGTGTCAAGAGGATGGAGCCAGGCCGTTCTCAGTGGAGCCAAGCAATAGGACAAGCCGCAACAGGCAGAAACTGATGCACAGGCTGTTCCACCCAAATATGAGGGTGTGGGTGACCAAGCACTGGAACAGACTGCCCAGAGAAATTGGGGGTTCTCCCTCACTGGAGATACTGTGGAACTATCTGGATTCAACAGGGCAATTGATGGCACTTGAGCGGGCAGGTTGGACCAGATGACCCTACTGTGGTCCCTTCCAGCCCTACCCATTTTGTGATTCTGTGTTTTTCCCCTTTCCATGACATCAGACCTCCAGTGTTGGGTGGCCAGAAGCCCTCCTTCAGAAGCTTCCCATCCTGCAGCTCCAGTCTTCACCACACTTTATCTAGAACATCTCTAACTCATCCTGAGAATCACACCTCTTTTGACCATGGCCATGGGATTAAGAGGAGATCACTGCCAGATAAGGTTTCCCCATGGATTCAGCCTCTGAAGCTGCCATTGCTTATTGGAGATTGTTTTCTCTCTGACTGTCTTACTCTTCTCTCTTGCTTTACACATCTTTACTTCTGCCTCCCAGGTGAAGAAAAATCCCTCATCATTTTGCAAGGGGCCAGAAAGTCACAGAAACTCCAGTACCAGCCACTGGCTAAGCCTCAAACTCCCAGCCAAGAAACAATAGCATCCTATAGTGCTCTGCACCAGAAAGGCAACAGCTTTTCTCCCACGGGGAAAAAAATCTTCCATCAATTTAACACAAAAAACTCTCAAACACATCTAGTGTCAGGTTAGTCCATCCCTCTGATGGATAGCATTCAAAAACAGCACAGAAAGGAAGCACTGGTGCTGATAGATTTAAAAGCATTTAGCAGCTGCCCTGTTGCTTAAGTCATCTCCTAATTACTCAACATTAAAAAAAAGAAAGCAGGCAGAGGAAAATGTGTCGTGCATGGACTTACCCAGCTGATCCAGAGCAAAGAGGGCTGGGGCACCTTCGGAGAGCTCATTGTCTGAGGGAAGAAGAACAAATGCTAGGGAAGTCAGCTGGGGAGGTAGATGAGAACAGATGGGGTGACAACGCTGTTTTAATCACACTGCAGATAAGTCCCTGCTCAGCTTGCTTCCAGTTCACCCTGACAGCTTTCATGTACGTGTTGGGGGTTTTCTTTAATTCAGATATTACCAACAAACCTCAGAACCAGCTCAAGACAGAGACTAGTCAGGATGAGCCCTGAAGAGCAGAAGCTCCACTGCTCCATCTGTACCCTCCCTGGGATCCCCAGTAGTGCTCCCCTGTTTGTCCATACCACAGCTCTTCACTCCCTTTCTTCAATTTACCCAGTGCTCAGGGCATGGCCAGGAGCACCCTGCCTGCAGCAAAGCTTTCCTGCATGCTACAGTCTCCTCCAACAACAGCAGCTGGAGAAGGTTTAACCAGCAGGAGCAAGAATTATTCAGAGGCTGACCAAACCTATGAGTTACCTGATAGCAGCACTGCAGTGACCCAGTGCCTGTGACAGGTGAGACCACGGGCTCTGGAAATCCCTGAGCTGGTCCCATCTCTCACTAACAACTTGTAGGGGTTTACTTTGCATCCCATAAATGAGCCCACCCAATCTTGTCTGCTCCCAGCTGCAGAGCACAACACACACAGATCCCTCACTACCAGTAAAATCTACAACCACACTGGAGCATGTGACCAAGCATTGAAGTCCATTTGTGCCTTGTAAGTCATGGGGATTTTGCTATTTTCAAACATTTCTTGCAATGTCAAAAATGCTGTTAAATTGAAAAACCCAATGAAATATTTTTTTTAAATTAATTTGCGGAGGGTCAGGGTTTTGTGGTGTTGTTTTTTTTTTTCTCCTTTATGATTCATGGCATTTTTTTCAATGAATGGGCATGACTTAAAAATCTTTTGATCTGGAGTCTGTGGATCCCTGTATTCCTAGGGGTTCCAGGAGGACATTTGGGAAGGGCAGGTGCATGGTACCCCACAGCAATCCCATACCTGTGTCCTTTCAAAGTGATCTTGGCCCCTGTTATAAAATGCTCTTAGGCCAAACATTTAGAAAAGTTTGTGAGCCAGGGGTTTAGGATAGCAATGGGCTGCATACAAAACCAAAAGCCAATGTATAGCCACATTCAATTGTTCAACTGGTTTGGGTTTCTATGAACCCCTGATGGCAGTGACCCTGCTTTACAGACACAAGCATAGCACAATCCTGAAGCCTACAGGCATTTAACCAATACAGTTATAAACAGTAACACAGACTATGCACATAGCAAAGACTTTTAAGAAACAATAGAAGCAGAGATTGTTCTAATGGGGAAAAAGAGTGCACTGCAGCAAGCTTTCCTGTGCTGTTGCCCTGGAGGCACCCTGGGCTGGGTACCTGCAGAAGCAGCAGATGTTCTGTCATAAGGATGTTGCCCAGTGGTGCTTTGCTGGGGCTGTTGAACCCAGGGCTCAAAAGCATAAATATATTTATGGGTTCAAAAGCATAAAGCTACTTATGTAATTCAGCTCTCACAGAAAAGGAGGCGATGCCACATCTTGGTTAGTCGCTCTCCCTTCCCCCGGCATCTGTGCTATCAGTGGGAAGCCAAGGGAAACAGATGGAGATAAGGGAGCGCTTTACCAAAGCAAAGTGTTTCCGTTCCCAAGGTGCTGCCATCTGGAAGGCTGCGGGTTTATTTTGGTTTCAGTCTGGGGCACAGCACATCCCAGACAAAGAGGGAACTTTGCCCAGGGAGGGACAGCTTCTGCTGGCCCAGGGGACAGGGACCTCTGGATAAAAACATGACCTGGGGCTAAGCAAGGAGCACTTGTGGCTGCTCCTGCCAAATGTTCAAATGGGGAATTAAAAGCAAGTACGAGCAGCTGACTGGGAATTAGGTAGAGATGAACTGATAGAGGAAATAGGACTGCTGGCTACTCTCATTGCATCTGCACCAAATGCTTTCCTGAAACAGGGAATTTCTAGAGAGTAATGAACCCCAGGCTTGAGATGAGACATCTTGTGTCTGGCTTGAACAGCCCTTGCACAGGGAGCCCCAGTTAGGGCAACCCTCTTGTCATTGCCAGGACAGCCTGTATCCCTGCAGCCAACCTAAACTGTCCCACACAAATATGATTGAAGAGAATATTTTATCAATTCTCCTCTTACTCCTTCCCAACCATGGTCATCTGCAGAGTCCTACTTGTGGAGAGTGAGGGTGGTTATATCTAGCACAAGTGGAACATTAACTGGCCAAAAGATGGGTGTTGGGGCCTTTTTTTATTTTTCTTATATTTTTTTTAAGTCCACTCCAAAGCAGGAAAACAAGCTGCAAACCAAGTGGCTGTGTCAGTGTGACAGTTTGGATCTGACCTTTCCCACCTTCATACCAAGTACTGCCTGGCTCTGGACATAGCCCAGCAAAACCCCTGGGAGCACTGCAAGCACGGTGAATGGCAGCAGCACATTGGGAAGGCTCTCAGCACTTTCACTGGATGGATTAAGAGCCAGCAATCATATCCTACCTCCTTTCACATTGGAAAAGGGGTGGATCCCACCATGAGACAACCAGTTTGTTTCATCCAGCTTCCAGTTTTCACCAGGGTCCATCTCTGATCCGCAGCATCAAAGATCTGCTCGCAATGCCTCCTGCTGCTCTCTCTGGGGAATAACCAAAAGATACTCTGAGCATCTGTCATGTTGCTAGACCATAGCCAGCTGCTGAGAAGCTCACCTCAGCAGAGGAAAATCTTGTCAATGTTTCAGGGAATAAAAAGGAAATAATTTTTAAAAATTGAGGAAAAACCCACATGGCTCACAGGGAACTCTTGGACCAAGGAGCTGCTGACTCCACTCAACTTATCAAGCCTCCCCACTGCATCAAAAGGCCACCAACACTTGGACCCCCTAAATTTCTGTTAGCAGTCTGATCTACACTTAGAAATTCCTAATCCTTTATGATACTTGCAGGGATGGTGTTTTACCTCTGAGTGAGATGATGTTTCACAAGGACATCCATCAGGGATGTGTGTCTCGGCTTTACATGTCCAGCATCAGGACCTGGCAAGTGAGGGGAGTGGGCAGGCAGGCTTGCTGGCCCTTGTTCCCACATCCCAGCTCCTCCATGGACAGGAGTTGCAGGCTGGAAGTCTCAGTCAGATATACATTCCAAGGCAATCTACCACTGGCCACTTGGCTCTCACAGCTGCCCAGCCCCAGAGCAATGGCTGTAAGCCACCAGGGAAGGATGGGGATTATGGAGCAGTTAACACCGGAGTTCTCCACCCTAAAAAGTTCTTTTCTGGTATAGACATTAAATTATTTTCCTGACTATCAGTTGTTCAGTGCAACCCACAGGTTTGTTGCACTTGGGAATCCTCATGGAGACATTTTCCTTCCCTTGACTCCTTGGACCTGTGCATCTGGGCAATCCCAGATGCGAGCAAAGACTCTGAGAATAACTCATGGAGAGCATCTCTGCAGAGGACTTGAGGTTCTCATGGGTGGACAGCTGGACATGAGCCAACGGTGTGTGCTCACAGCCCAGAAAGCCAACTTCATCCTGGGCTGCATCCAAAGCCCCGTGGGCAGCAGGGCCAGGGAGGGGATTCTGCCCCTCTGCTCTGCTCTGCTCAGACCCCACCTGCAGGGCTGTGTCCAGCTCTGGAGTCCTCAGCAAAAGAAGGACATGGACCTGTTGGAGTCAGTCAAAAGGAGAGCCCTGAAGATGATCAGAGGACTGGAGCATCTCTCCTTTGAGACAGGCTGAGAAAGCTGGGGTGCCTCAGCCTGAAGAGAAAGCTCCAAGGAGACCATATGACACATTCCAGTACCTAAAGGTAGCTTTAAAAAAGGTTTAGATTAGATATTAGGAAGAAATTCTTTACTGTGAGGGTGATGAGGCATTGGAACAGGCTGCCCAGCTGGAAGTCCTCAAGACCAGACTGGATGGGGCTTTGAGCAACCTGGTCTGGTGGGTAGTGCCCACAGCAGGGGTGTTGGAACTAGATGGTCTTCAAGGTCCCTTCGAAACCAAGCAATCTGTGATCCTATCGTTCTATAATCCCTGGTGGGGTAGCACATACAGGCATTCAATGCATCCCTAGGCTTTCAGGATTACATGGATTTGGAAGGGAACAGACTCCTTGTAGTATCAGCAACCTCTAATTTATTAAGGAAGCATACAACAGTGTTGTGATATAACAACAAGTTTTTGCTTCTGTTGGAAGATGCTGAAAAGGAGGTGACAAAGATTTTACCTAGCACTGTCTGAAGCAAACCCAGACCCCAAATGGCAGCAACAGAGTTGATTTCATAGTGAGATGAGTCCCATGAGACCCACCACACTGGCAACTGGTCGTCACTACTTGGCCTCTGATTTCCTTTGCCCTTATTTGTATGAATATTTTATAATTAATGCTGCCAGGACCCTAATTCAGGACACTCCTGGGAGAAATAGGCAGATAGCAGTGGAGGGACACCATCACACCAGTACCATCTCCTTAGGAAATGATGGACAAGGCCCTGCCTCCACAGGGAAGCAGAGCATGGCTGAGCCATCCCACTTGTCAAGCACTCAGTTACCGCCTACTGACAGGGGCTGCAGCAAGGGGCAGAGCCCAGGCTGGGGCACCTGGCTCCCAGTGGCTCCCAGCATGGCACAGCCCAAGCCCCTGCTCAGCCCACTGCCAGCTCTCACCAGCATGAACCAGAAATGTGCTGATGCTTCCTCGACTGGCCAGACCTGCAAGAAATCATTTCACACATCCTCTTGCTCAACACCTTAATTGACTAGAATGAAATACTTGTCTGTATGTGTTTGGTGAGCAGCGAGCAGGACAGGTCATTGCATGCGCAGGCAGAGCCGGGCTGGAGTTTTTGATGTAGCAAATTCACCTGAATTGCAATTAAGAGGTGCTGAGACTTCAGGCAAATTTGGGTGGACTAAGTAATTAGTTTAAGCTGAAAGAGAAGAAAAAGAGCCCTGAGAAGAGCAGCAAGGCTCCATCTTGACATTTTAAAAACTGATTTTTTTTTTCTCTTGTTCTTTCAAGTGCTGGTTTTGGCTTGAAAGTGACCTAGTTTGCTTTTTCTTTTCTTTTTTTTCTAATTTTTTTTTAAGTCATGAGAAGTAGTAAATAATCTCAAACCAGAATGTCTCATGCTATGCTTATGAAAAGAAATCAAAGAAGAAAAGAAACATTCTCCTTTAGGGGGTGATCCAAACCGAAAAGTATTTTCAATTTTTCCCTTCAGCCACTGAAATGAAAAACCTATTATTTGTACAGCTACACTACTGAAAGGCATCACTTCAATATGTACTGCTGGCAATTTCTTCTTTCTACCTGCCAAGGGAGGGGTTTGTCTTCAAGTTCAATAAAAGTATAAGAGAGAAAGAACAAAAGGGCAATTTATCAACGTAGCATAAGAGATAAAATGGCTTTTCCATATTTCCTTGTTTCTCCGAAAGAAGGACCCTCAGCTCTTTGCTCGCTGCCCCATTCTGTTCAAAATCACATAGACATGAAATCTTACAGACACAAGTCCTGAGCCCTCATCACACAGAAGATTAATTGCAGAAGTGAAACCTTCTGACTTCACTGACATGTAATGCCTAACCAACATTAGAGAAAGCAAAGGTCAAAATGTATTTGGGTCAATAACACCAGCAGTGACAAACACCCAGAAGATCATAAACCTCAGTCCTTGGTGTAGCTTTGGGGCATCCATCTCCTCCCTTCACAGCAGAACCTGATGCCAGCAGAGGCTGCTGGTGTCAGGTGTTCAGCACCAGCATCAGAGATGGGTTTGTGGTGCCAGTCTCACCACAGAGCACACATTGTGCCCACTGTCTGCTGTGGCTGCCCAACAGGATGGGATGGGAGGGAAAGGAATGGGTGGAAACACAGGACAAGGCCCACTAGCTGCATTTACATTAATGCTTGCTAAAACACAGAGCTGGAGAAGGAGACATCACTGCTTGGGCTGGGGTCTCACCAGGGCTGGGATCATAGCTCCAGCTGCTTGAAGGGCTCAGCCTTGCTACAATCAAAAACCAACACCCATTAACTCCATCCTTCAAGAAGACAAATCAAATGTGAGATTTTCCAAAGGGCCTGCTCTCAGGTTCTGTGTACAGTCTTCACCTAGGGCAAGGGGTGCTCATTTTACACACCTATAGCTTCCACCATTCCTCTGAGGAAAAACAAGGTGAGAAAAGAGCCACATTCCTCCTATATCCTGATACAATATTAAAAAAATAATAGGGGCTAAATACATTAAGACTTGTTTCATTCTGCAGCTTTTACTGTACCAAAAAACAGCAATGCAGATCACAAGGACTGTCCATTTTCAATCTAACCTGCAAATTTCATCCAAACAGCAGGAAAAAATAGCATCATATTAGAATGACCATTCCATCAATGTTTTACAATCCCTCTAATCTGTCAGGAGTGGCTGCTGGAGCACAAGCCCCAGTTAAGCTCCTCTTCTGGAGCATTTCCAGTTCAAGACAATCTGCCACACAGCCTCTCAGAGCACTCAGCATCTGCATGGGGATTTATTTTTTTTTAGTACCATAAACTGTAGAATTCAGAAGGCAAGAACAGCAGGAAAATAAAAGTTAATGACCTAAAATTAACTCAGACAGAAAAGAGATTGAAGCATCAAACCCTAAATGCTACAGCAGGCAGGGGCTTGATCTGCTGGACAAGTATAGGCTGGAAGTGTTTGCCCAAACACTGCCCTTAAAAATTGGCTCCAGCCACGTGGCTCAGGTGCTGCTCAGTGGAGATGCAGATGCGAAGGATCTCACATTTCTCTGAACTATCATGTCTCCTCACATATGGTTCAGCTTTAGAGCTCTAACTGCATCCAGTTTTACTTGACTGGGAGTAAAACTCAGTGGCTCTTCCAGAAGACACAGACTCAGCTACTTCTCTTCTTCTCCATGAGGAACAAACAAGGGCACAGTGTCAAGAGACACTCAATTCAATCTGATCCAGCTAGATCACACCAGGGCTGGTGATCACTTAGGGCTGGTGATACTCACACATCACCTTCTTGCTCTGAGCCCTCAGAACAGCACACTGGAGCCCTTTGCATTTAATGATTTCTTGATTTAGATGAACAACCTTTCCAACACCTTGTAGCACCTAAGGAGAGTTCATGTGTGATCCTTTCTGGATAGCATCTGTCCTGGGGGAGCCAGGCCATGTGGGGTGCACGCAACTGGTTCCTGGGATCAGAGCAGCCCTAAGACACACCAAACCATTGCTTGGTGGCCAGGCCAGGGCTGGTGACTGCAGAGCCACCACCAGCTTGTAGCAGCCTGGTGTAAGAGTGAGCTTGGGCAGGGATTGCAGGCAGAGAAAGGCCACACAGCAGCTGAGGTGGTCACAAGTCATGGGAGGTCTGCTAGATGGGGCAGCAGGGAGCACTAAGGAGAGAGGGGTTCAGTATCCCTGTGGAGAGAGAGGCTGGGACAAGGGAGAAAAATCCATTTCTGCTCATGTTGCAAACCCTGCGGGGGTGGCTGGGCACTGCTAGTGTGTTCTCCAGCACTAGAGGTGCTGATCCTAACACATGCTTCCAGGCAACTTTTGGGGTTTGGGATCAATATTCCCACACCAAAGGGATGATATTTGCAGCCAAGGCAGAACTAAGGCTGAGACAAGAAGCAGGGAGTGAAGAAAAGAGCTTGGTCCAGCTGGAGATGAGGAAGAGAACTTGGCCAGGCTGTGCGAGAAGGTCTCAGGCAGCAGCCTTGCAGCAATCACAGATGGGATTAAATGCTGTGAGACAGATCCCTCTACTTGTGATGCTTCCCAGAGCCCTGCAATATTGCAGGGATAGCCTTCTTTTCATCAGGCATGCTCTGGGAACCTCCCTCCCTATGCTCACCAAAGGGGCCTCATGGTGCTACACAATAGCCCAGACCCTTCCCAATCCAAATGAGTCCAGAGAAGTTAAAGTATCCCCTAACCCATAGTTTTGCTCAGATTGAAAACTGAGTAACTTTTGACAACTTCTGGGCCAAACAGGCCATGTACTCACAATGTGAGGGCAGTGCCAAGGGGAAGTCTCAACACTTGGGCAAGCAGCAGCTGCTCCTGCCTGGGCAGGGATCACTGCTCTGTGAGGGCACTGCTCTCCTGCTGCTGTCCATCTGCCCAATGGCAATGTGAGCGGGAATGGGAAGGTCTGACTGAGCCTTACAGAGCTGAGCAGGGCAGGATCGGGACTTTGAGGGGGACATTACAAATTTGTTTAACCTGGAGCAGCGTGGGCACAGTGAAAGGCACAAGGTGATAAAGTACTTCCACTGTACCCCAGAGCTCAGCCTGACGGCTGCCTTTAATCACCCACAGCTGTTCTTTACTGCCTTGGATGTGCTCTCCTTTAATTAGCCCAAAAGGTGACTAATGAGCTATTTGTTAATGTCATCAATCAAAAAGCTCTTTTTGTAGCTGGTCTGAAAGAGGTTTTTTTAAAAAGCGTCGAGTTTCAGCCAACTGGCACGGAGCATGATCACAAGCTAATTACATGATCTCATGGCAGTTATCTCAAACTAATACATCATTAATCTGATCTTACGACAGCTAAAGGAGAAGCCCAGAGCCAAGAAGCACTTGAACACTCTACAGTTCTCAAGACAGGAGCCCTTTTTATAAAAGCTGCAGGTTTACACACAGCAGGCACATGTCAGGGCAAGCTGCAAGTTGTATTGCTCCCTTACCCTGACAAACAAAAACATTCACAAAGCAGGAAACACACCATCTCCTCCAAAGGAAACCTTCCCTGAAACACAGCCACCATCCCCCTGGCTCAGCTCAGGGCTGCAAAGATTATCAGAGAGGGAAGGGGGTCAGGGTCAGAATCCCAGCATTTCTCAGGAACCCTAAGGCATTTTTGATAAGCTTTCTGTAGGACAAAACCCTTTTGGAGGATCTATCCCAGTCTGGTCTCAGGGGACAGGTGCATAGTTTCAGGCACTAATAGGGATGGGCACTCGAAGTGATTGTTATAGCTAAAATATCCTGGAAGCTAATTGCCTGTGAAGATAACTGGCACTAGAAGCTCCTAGCTATCCTCTACATCCCTTTAGATGTAAAGGTAGGATGCAAAACAATAAATAAATTCCTATTTACATGTCATTACTTCATTTAATTAGCTCACCTCTAACTGAGGACAACCATCTACAGAGATAACCAGAGAAAATCTTAGAAACCTTTGAGAATAATATCCTTGGTTTCACCCAAACTCCTACTCTCACTCTTGAGCAAGGGTAGCCCCCAAAATGGATCAAAGGAGCTGCTCACAAACCTGTCCCAGCCATCTCACAGGTATGGCAGGACATCAGGATCCACTTTGCAGTGCTCCAGGACCACTGCCCTGGTGACACAGTGCAGGAGACGCTGGGTGTGAATATCATTATAGATTTGGGGTGAATTTATGATCTGCAAGGTCCTCCAAGTCACCATGTGGAATAAAATTTCTCTTTCTTCTCTTGTTTCCTTCCAAAGTCAGAAAATTGAATTGCAACTCCTGGAAGCAAAGCTTTTGTCTCTTTTTGTGTCTGTTGCAGAGTTGTCTGTATTAAACTAGCAGCACCAAATGCCACCACACCTCAGCTCTGCCAGTTATCTTCACAGGCAATCAGCTGCCAGGATATTTTAGCCATAACAATCACTTATCTACTTAAGAGATGATAATTTCTCTGTGCTGTTTCCCTGACCTCTCAGAAAACACACTACTGCCTTGTTTTTTTTCTTTTTTTTTTGCAGTCATAGGAGAAAATGTTCCTGTTCCAGTCTCAGTTCAGGCAACATCTTAAAAAAAGGGTAACATAGAAATGGTAAATCTTACCTGAAAAAACACCTGTGATTTCTCTGGCGACAAAAAGCCTCTGTGCCTAGGTGGTGCAAGACCAAAGCTTTCCTGGGAAATGTTTGTCCTCTGTTGGGTAAGAGCTCCACAAAAACTATGTAGCCATTGCCTGGACTTGCTTTAGTTTGGGTAGGTAAGTCGGGGGAATTCAGCTGCTCTTGTGTGTTCAAAGAGCTTCGAAATGCTCTACACCACCTCTCGCATTATGGTTCCCACAAGAATGCCAGGTATGTGTCTGTCTTCCTGAGTCACGCAATTATCTATGGGAAAGTAACCCATAGAAACCCAGCAGAAGGGAAAAAAAAAAACCCACCTGGCTGTCTAAATCCCAAAACAGTCAGAAGCAGCCCTACAAGGAGATCTTCTCAAAGAGGCTTTGCTAATTCCCACATCCAGAATGCCAAAGCTAGCAGAGATGCTGGGCTGTCTGCTTGCCACCTTCCTCAGCAGTTTGTGGCACCACACGTGGGAAGTGCCAAGCAGAAGGAGCAGCCCAGCCTCAAAAGCAACCACAGCACTGTAAGAGACAACCTGAAGCTCATTGGGTTGCACAGGTTATGGGATGGCCTCTAGCCAGGAGGAAATGTAGGGTGAAATAGTCCCTGATGACTGCTGCTAATGAAGGCTGAGTCATCAGTGATACGGAATGAAAAAGTGGTGTGATGCAGCGGTGTCTGGGCTAGTTACATCTTGATAAGGAAGGTGGATGTCTTCCTGGGTTTTCCCTTGAGTCAGAAGCACCTGGGGAAAGTGATACCTGGAAAGGGATATCTGCCATGATCAAATGCCACCTCAGGCAGTCTCAGAAGAGGAATAAATAACATGAGAGAATGTTAGCTTGTAAGTTAACTTTCCAGAGAAGCCACTTGTTCCAAGCAGATGGGAGGAGACAAGGGTGACAATGAAGAGCAGAGAGTGAAGGAAAATACCCTACCTTCTTGCCTGGAAAAATATGGTCATACCATGGCGAGAATGGCTCCAGCAGATGCTCATACTCTGCAATCTTTTTCTAGAATAACCAATTTTCCTGTATGATTTCCAACAAGGACAACCCAGAAGTGAAGCTCCAAATCCTACACGACATCCAAAAGCTCACTTGAGCATAGGCAGCTCACACAACTGCAGCAGATGTGAATAGATCTTGGTTTCTCCTGAAAGATCGTCGCCATCCATCATGTCTCTTGGCAGCTAATGGTATTCAGGAGATTATATAAAATTTTGAGCTTGGTTGTTAAGTGCTTCCAGCTACCAGATTAGACAGAAAACCTCACACCTGGGAGGCAAACAGCTCCCATTCCCAGGGTCAGGAGGGCTTCAAGCACCCCTGTGTACTGGATGACAAAGAGAAATGTGCTGTGCAGCATTCAAGCCTACTCTGAGGCTTGGCTTTACCACCCCATTCCATTGGCCAGCATTGCCTAAGACATCTGTCACTATTTGGCTGTGCTTGGCACCTTTCTGTAGTGCAAGCAGGTTGGGATGCTGCCAGGCACGAGGTGGGTTGTTGTCTGTGTATTCAGGAAGCCAGCAGGTCCAGGAGCAGCAGATGTCAGCCAGGGAAAAAAGACTCTCAGATACCTTACACTCCCATTCTTTCTCCAATGGCATAGCTCTGGCCACAAAGGAAAGAGCATTCAAGCTCTTACCAAGAGACATTTCGGTGACTGCCAGCATGGTGCCAACTGGTGTTGGCTGTCTTGCAGCCATTGTCTGTAGCAGTGAAAGATTCTGGCTGTGCCACCACGTATGCACAGGGCAGGAGCTGAGAGAGCCCTGGCTGTGCTGGTATGTCCCAAGGCCCTCCTCATACCCAGGCTCACTCACCACAACTGTAGAGCAGCAAGAGCAGAACCAGCAGTGTCTAAGCTCTGCCACCAAGCCCCTGTGTCACTGTCATATTTTTTGGAAAAATCCCCTTGCACAGGATTCTTCTCAAGGAAAGCTGAGAAGCCTCAGAGAAAAAAGAAAACAGTACTATCTTATTTGCTTCTCCTGTGTTTTGCTGCTTTGGAATGTTGTTTGGAGATTGTTTATCCAACATGTGAATTGTTTTTACTTAACGAACAATCGTGGTCAAGCTGTGCTGGGACTCTAGAGAGAGTCACAGGTTTTTCATTAGTATCTTGTTAAGCCTTCTGTAAGTATCCCTTACCTAGTCTTTAGTATAGTTTAGTACAGCATTCTTTAATATAATATATATAATAAAATAATAAATTTGCCTTCTAAGAACATGGCAGATTCATCATTTCCTTCCTGCCACAGGGGCCCCTGAAAATACCACACCCCTGATGTGCTGATGCACCAGAATCCATCCTGGAAGATGAGGTTGCCACCAGACTTCAACTCTGTAGTGAGAGAAACTTGGAGAAATCACAGGTTGGATAGAAGTATAGAAGTCAACTAATAACCATTTGTGTGATGGAGTCTTTGGGTTAAGCTTCTTTAAAAAAAAAAAAAACTACATAGTAGGCTTGTAATTGCAGGGATGAGCAAGTCCTGATGGCTTTTCCAGGCCTGCTGACTTGGGGCACGCTCTTACCTTCCTCCCAGCATGTCTGTGCAGGGCTGTGGTCGCCCCACCGTGACACAGGCTCATCCACTGCTGCACAAACATCCTGGGGAGCCAAAACCACCCTCAGGAGGGTGAGAAGCCAGTGCTGCGTAATTCACGGTGCCCCACCACTCTTTCACTGTGAGTCATGAGCTTCCCAGGAGATGTACAGCCAGAGGCACCCATCTGCCTCCACTCAAGTGGAGGGGATGGTTTCAGCCCAAGCCAAGCTCCCAGGTGAGTCTGGGCGAGGCAGAGACGAGCAGTCATTGCAGTGCATCTGCTGCAGAAAGGTTTGGGTGAACCCTCTCTTTCCTCTCTTCCTGCCCTGTACTGAGGAAACAGGAAGGTGCTGGATATCACCAGCTTCCTGCCCTTTCTCCAGCCACATCACCTGAGCCATGACCCTGGGTGCCCATTAAAAACTCCCTCCTTGCTCCTTATCCTGCTCACCAGTTCTTCTGAACTGCTGGAAGTCTTCACAATGGGGCCTGTCATCTGCTACACATCTGCCCAGTTGTAAATACTGCATTCCCCCAAAAGAGTGGAGGAAATAGAGACAGAAGATCATACCAGTCAACAGGATGAGAGAGGTCATCCCACTGTTGTTGGAAAATTGTCTGAAGACAGACATCCTTTCCTAGGAACGCCTTTTTGGGCCTCACCTCGCAGGGCAGCTCAGGCATGAGTGAGGTTGGGGGGAGATTGTCCACATCATGAACACTGGTGGAGTCCTGCACAGCCACTCATGAGAAGCAGTGGAGTTTCCTGGCTGAGGGCTGGCTTGTCCCAGTCCCCACACCTAGACCATGCCATGCCTGTAACACTGTCTTATTCACAGACATGCTGGGTTGCCTTTCCCAGGGAGAGGAGGAAAGTGGGACTGGTGGTAGGAAGGAGGTAAGTCCCAGGCCAGGTGCAGGCAGTGGGGAGTCTCAGGTTACTTGTGGTGCATGGCAGACATGGGCAGCAGTGCCTGGGTTATTCAGTGATTCAGAGAGGATGAGTTCTGTTGCACTGAGACCCTGACAGACAGCACAGCCATAATCACCATAATTTTCTCCCTGGTGAAGGATGGGACAGGCTGAGGAAGCTTCTTTGCCCAAGTATCCACATACATCCTTCAATGCAATTGAGGCTCAGGCAGGATCTCCACTGGCAGGTAGGAAACACTTTTTTAGTAATATTTTCCAGAGGACTGACTTAGACAAAATATTTACAGCTCCCTCTTTAGAGAAACTTGCTTTTGGGACAATCTTTCTGTGCTGAACAAAATCAGGACTCTGAAAAGAAAAGCACAGAGGGAATCCAACCAGCCTCTCACTGAATTACTTTCCTCAGGATCAGACAAGAGCAGAAAAGAGTAAGGTGGTGGTGATGTCAGTGACTATGAGAGAAATTGATAGCAAATTCCTGTTGGGTGTTAGAATGTCTCCTTACACCCAGCAGTCTGGTGCCAGTTTATGAGGGTGTGATGATCTCTGGGGTCAGCCATAACACAGACACCTAAAGTCTTGCCACTGGGATCACAGAAGTGCAGCCAGCAGTTTCTTTCTGCTGACTTTCCGATGAGTCCCTGTCACCAAGCCCCAGATTCATTCTCTTTAGTTCTCATGAAAAACTAGAGAGGACCCGATGTTCTGCATCAGAACAAACCCAAAAGCTGAAATTTCTTAATATCTCAGTAAAGAGAAATGCTGTTTTCCAGCCAGGTCAATTTGCTACTTAAGAAAAGAAACCTGATTCCACTAGAAAAACATCAGCATTGCAGCGGCATTTGTTCCAGCTGAAATTTGAAGCACATCATCTCCTTTCCTCTCAGTAACTCCTTTAATACTCGTAAGTATTTGTTAGACTTTTATTTTGTATCAATAAGGGGGTTTCAATTTGTGCATGTTATTTAAACTCTCAGCAAGGAACCAAAGTAACAATTATCCACCCCCTGGTTTGCTGATTCACAAGAGACTCTGACGAACACTGATGCCATGCAGCCAGCATGAGCTATCGGTGAGGAACAGCCATTAAAAAAGTGTCTGCTCAGGTCAATTATGGAAGAGCAGCGTCTGACAGGATGTGTCCAGCTGCATCCTGCAGACTGAGACACCTGGTGATTTAATCATCCCTTGAGGTGCTATTACTTTCATATGCACATTACTGAAAAATTCATCAGCAATCCAACATTGGTGGTAGCACTTCTCAAATGGAAACAGCTCCAGGTGTGGGGTAAAGAGAAACCTAATCCAGTCAGTAATATTTTCCCTGACTTCAAGAAATGATGGAGCAGACCTCCCATTTGCAGTAAATGGATGGTGATAGCTCTTTTTTTCTACTATATGGTACCAAATAACTGCCCTACACTTCCTAATAGCCAAGAAGATACCTCCACTAATACTGATATGTTTGTGATGGTGCAAATGAGCTAAAAAACCTTCCTGTGGCTTTACCATGCACTTCATTGTAACAGTCAGTCCTATGCACATCGGCCATTATGATTCTCTAATCAGAAGTATCGTGGCCATGAAATCTTTTAAGAGTTGCTTAGGAGTTTTTTTCCTACCATGAATAAACAAAGAATAAGCTTTCAATTCCATTAAATACATTAATTTTTGCCTGACTCCCTTTCCCCCAAAGAAAGCAACTGCTCTCAGGCCTTTTTCTGTTCTTATGCTGAAAGCATTTGTTGTAGGTCTGAGCAAGTTGTGGGCACCTTCTTCTATGGTATGGAGCAATTCCATGTCTCTTCCCAAAAAGATGGTATGACAGAGGCTGCACTTTCCCTTTTCTTTCCTCCCAGTAAGCCACTACATTTAGGCTTCTCCCAAAAAATTGTGGCAGTCTTTGAGTGCCTCCATATCTCAGTCGTGTCTCTCCACAAAAACAGACACAGTCCATGGCAAACCCATCTTCTCCTCCCCTGTAGGGACACTGAACCACATTGAATGTAAGAATGGATCACCTGCAACACCATGATTTAGGCTTTTCCTTCAAGATTTTTTCGTGATGGAGGAAACATTGCATATGTTCCACGGATGGGGCACAAATCTCCCTCTTTTCCCCCATGAGCAAGCTGTAACAGCCAGTTCTTGGCTGTCTGTGCCTTGGGCTGTGCCAGTGGGTTTTCCATTGCTGTTTTTTCCCCCAGGCACTGGAGCTTGCCCACCAGTCTCTGCAGTTTTCCAAAGGGCTGTCATTTGTGTCTGCAGTGGCCAGGATGCACAGAGCCCTCAGGGATGCTCCCTACCCGTGGAAGTTTCTTGTCCCCTCAAGACTTGGACTCTTGAGGATCAGCAGCTGCTCCTGTGGCCCCTGTGCTCACCCCTCTGCCTCCCAATTGCCAGAGAAATCCATATTTCCCTGGAAAATATAAACTAATCCTTTTTTTTTTTTCTTTTTCTCCCCTCATTTGAGGAATGTATCACCTTCAACAAAACTTCTGCCAGGAAAAGTTTGTTAGTTTGGAACTTTCAATCCTTGTGTGGAAAAACCACCTGGGAGGCGGCAGCAATCAGTGGTCAGGGCAGGACAGTGGTGGGACCTCAGCTGGCCTGTTTGAATGCAGGTCTCTGACCTGAGCTTCCTACATCCTTAACCCCTTGGTTATGGTCTTGGGCTCTGAGTCCTCTTCCAACAAAACTAATAAATCAAACAATATATAGATGAGACTTGATCCTCCTGTTAATCTGGGGGGAGGGGTGGGAGGGAAGCTGTATAAAGCTCAGGAAGTGTTTCCTCCCAGCCTTACCTCAGCCTGTTTAACTCCCAGGGTAAGTTCTCCACACGTTTCCTGTGATGCTGCCTGTCCCAAGCCAAGATCCCACTATCTGCACCCTCTGCAGCTCAGCTCTGGGGGATGAGAAGGGCTCCAGAACCCAGGGGGCATTTAACAGCCTGCAGCCAGACTGAAATGCAGAGGTGATAAATGTTCTGTGCTAACTTGGCCGCCTGTGTCCTGTCCAGGCAGCAAAACATCACATATGGCTGGGACTGCTTTTCCCTACCAGCACCGAATGAGTCCATCCTCACAAACAACCATCCCCCACCAAAATATCTGCATGGCAAAACTCCCGTTCCTCACATCTCATCCTGATCACCAGTTCTTCTGAACTGGTGGGGGAAAGATCTTGTGCTAAACATCTGCCCAGCTGCAAGCATTGCACTCCTCTGAAAAAGTAGACAAATGGAGAGAGAGATTTGCACCAGGCAATGGGATGAGAAATTCTGTGGCTGCCTAATTCTGACTGAAAACAGACACTTTTTCCTAACAAAATCTTTCTGGGCTTCACTTCTCAGGGAGGAGCTGAGTGGGAGCTAGTCCATATCCTGAACACTGGTGGAATGCTGCTCCACTGCCTCTTGGGTTCAGGAAGGGAAGGAGTGAAGTGGATGGGAAGGTGGTGGGGAGCTGCCACCTATCCAGGATTTTTGTGAAACGAGCCCTTTGTTTCCCCTGTTTTCCTTTAGCCACCACCCAAAGTCAGACAGGTATCTCCAGCACCATCCAACATTTTGTTTTGAACAGAACTTTATCTTCTTTACTTTGCCGTTTTACTGACAAAACCAACAACAGAAAGTAATATTGATTTGGATCCACACCCGAGTGTGTTTCCTTTCCTCTTCCAATTTGTCAGTTCAGCAGCCAAACCAAACACAGCCATCCCTCTGCCTGCAACAATAAATAACAGTGCTCCATTTCCAGCTTACCTTGAGAGGTGTCTCCTTGCAGTGCCAGCTATATCCAGCTCTCCTGTTGTGAGTTTTCCCAGCTCCAGAGTCTCCTTCCCCCCAGTTGTGTGGCTGACCCACCTGCACAGAGAAGGTTTAGGGGTCTCTGTTACAAAACTGGGCATTGGGTGCCACTGCTTGGGACAGGATTCAAATCTATGTGGTGGTGGAGTTATTCCTGGTTTACATCAGTGTGTGTGGGCACAGGACTCCCTGCAGGGAGCTAACATGAGCTTTGACATCACTGGTTAAATTTAGGGAATTAGCACAGCCCTAAAATGCTCCGGAGGGAAGCTACAGCCAGGCTGACAAGGTTGCATCCTGCAGCCACCTGCCACCCATGCACAGGGCAGGGGATGGAGCCAGGAGTTTCCATGCCAGCCTCACTGCATCATCCCTTCAAAAATAACCCCCCACCAATGTGCACTCAGCTCTGCTGCAGCACAAAAGCAGCCAGCCTACTCAGGCTTGCCCAGGACATGGACAAAGGGATCCCTCCTGAAATCCCACAACCCCATGGAGCTGCTGCTCCTTGCTCTGCTGGTCAGGGTGGAAGGTTGTGGAGTGACAGAGGTGTCCTCACATGGTGGGGATATGGCAGGGGAGGTAAAGTTGGGCAAGTCCCAGCCCGTGGACTCCCCCAACACCTCGTGCAGCTGGGAATCCCCGCCCCAGAGGATTCTGCAGCTCTCACTAACTAGAGCAGCCACAAGAGAAGAGGACCTCCAAAGAAAAGGAATGGGGAAAAGTCAAAAGAGGGGCAGCCTCTCCCAAAAGATGCAGAGGAAACTCTAAAACCCAAGAGGAGTTTCTGAATGCCAAGTCTGTCTGATGTTTGTAGAGCTGGATAGAAGCTGTAGCTGCGTAATTACAATTCAGGTTGGTTTTGGCAACCTCAGTCCTGCCAGAAGATGGCTTCTGCAGTTTGTGGTGTCTTCCATAGACACTCTACTTTACTCTTGATTCTTTGCTGATTCTTGCAAAGGTCTCTCTAACCTCTGTGTGAAGCACATCAGAAAACTATTGCAATAATAGCTCTGAATTTTCACATCCTTCTGCGTGGACCTTGTGAGACACCCAATTCAGCATGACCAGAAGCAGCAGGTCTCTATTTCTGAGTGTACCCTCTTGCACCAGCAGCTGCCCTGCTTTGCTTGCACTCTTGTAGCACCTGAGCAATGGAGACTGGAGTATTTTGGGTGTGAGGAGAGAACATCTGTTTGTTTTCCTGAAGGAGAAGCTCTGCAGCCACCAAGCATACGGTGAAACTGCAGCCAAGGAAGCGCCTGATTCCAAGGCAGGCTGTGAGAAACAAGAGAACCCTTAACAGCTTTCTCAGTACTCATCAGTAGCCTGTGCTAATTGCAAAAGGCAGTGGAGCCAAGCAGGCTGATGGCCCTCAAATCCAGCCTCCTGGTTTTGGCATTAATGCTGCCTAAGAATATGCTAATACAATCTGTAGAGCTTACTGTTACTGTAGTGAAACCTTTTTCAGATCTTAATCAGATTTATTGGATATGTGGGAGGGTATTTCCAAATTTCTCTGTCTCAAGGAAAATCATCCCCATAGCTTCAGCCTGTAAAACTGTGCCCTGCTTATGGGAGGTGGAAGGTTCAAGTCCAGGGTATTCCCTCCACAGCAGAGAGCAAACAGGCCCCTGTCAACACTGTACAGTGGAATAATGTGCCCAATGCATCAGAGGTTATGTGTTTCTACTAATTCTTCTCAAATAGTTGCAAAATTCAAATACTTTTCAGAGAAAAGTCCAGAAGTTTCACTCTTGGGATACAAACACCTGACATCTTCAAGGATCAGGTCCCATCACTTTCATTTTCTTTCCAACATTGCTCTTGTGCATCCAGACATTAATTTACGGGTTTCACAACTACTTTCATTGTGCATCATTAGGCCTTCAAAGTCTGTGACCACTGAGGACATCTGCTGCAATTTGACTCTCCAGCTAACAAGAAAGACACGGTGTTGTTCTCAGATCAGTCATCCCTCTGCCCTTTGTTGTTCTCACTTTGATTAAT
The DNA here is from genome assembly GCF_028018845.1 of Melospiza georgiana. NCBI lineage: Eukaryota > Metazoa > Chordata > Aves > Passeriformes > Passerellidae > Melospiza > Melospiza georgiana. Next base: position 70,320,394 of record NC_080431.1, read on the forward strand.
GTGCTCCCTTTGATGCTGCTCAGGGACATGTTACAAGCACCTTCATCTTCCCACCTCCCCCTGCAGCCCCTGAGCTCACCAGCCATTTCCACCAGGGCAATTACCTCTGCCAAAGGACACCTGATTCTACCTCACAGCTTTCATGTCCAAACCTTTGAACATAATGAACTCAATGGTGATTAGTGTAGATCCAAGCACACCTTGTGAAGAGCCAAGGTCGTTATTAACATAAAAGGTACTCATTACATTATACTAGAACAAGATAATGCCAGAGCAGAGCTGCTGTGCCATCATAGTCCACAGCTGTCTGCCACAAGGAATCACATCAGGAGATTGTGCTGAACCAGCTGAGGTAGATCTCATAGTTAGTTTCATCTTCTATATCCATTTTTACTCTCAGAAGGATATTTTCATCTTCTGATGGTTAAGGACATTCTTCTCATTTCCAGTCTAAATACATTCATAGGCAGTTTATATCCATTTGTTCTAAAACCTATGTTCTCTTCTAGTTTAAATAGTTTGGTCCCATTCCCTTTTCTAACCCAGGAATCTATTTTTGAAAGAGCAAATGCAACCAGTATATACAGCGCTAAGATGTTTTATAAATTTTGGCTGGTATGCCCTAAAGCTCTGACATGTAATCATTCATCTTCTATTCTAGCATGTAAGTCTATCAAAATTAAAGAGACTACTTGGAAACCAATGAAATATAACTTTGCAAGAAAATTGGTTGTGTAATTAGCTGCATCTATGTGTATTCTGCATCTAAAAAGTATGTTCTTCCTTTCAAAAGTATAATAACATGTATTTTCTGTTAAGAGAAATTAATATTCTTTGATTTTACTTCTTTCATTATGAAATTACAGAGCATTATGACAAATTATTACAATTACTAATGTTTAAGAGATGTCACAAGAATATCTGAAGTTGAAGTGCTTTTGCACTAATGTTGTGTGAAGTGATACAAAAGCAAAACCAAAATCCTTCATCCAGAAAAACCCTTCATCCAGCAAGAAGCCAAGACATCAAAGAATCTACATCTTTAATGATAACAGTTCCTGTTGCTCAGTGTGCAGCACTCTGTCATTTCCAATTGCTAAATATGGATTTTGTATGCAATTTAATAATGAAAAGCTAAGAAAACTGTGGCCAAGTCAACACCACATCACCCATAAAAATAGAATATGTGCAGGTTTTACCTACACATGGGCTAGCCTGTAGCTAACAAAAATGTACTTATTGAGTGGTAGAGCAACAAAAATCTCCCACCAGCTTCACCTACACAGTACCTGGGCACAAAACTGAATTATTATTCTGCATTATAATGAACTTCTGATACAGAAATACCTATTTCAGATAAAACTGCTTCGTTGTTTTTACCAAGATGAATTCCTAACTCTGAGTGCACAAGCACAACCTCAGCCTGTAGTAACTGGCAATATGATATTTCAGTGAAGAAAATTTGTTTCTCTTGCGCAACCATATCGAGCTCTTTCCCCTTCTAACCTGTGTGCTGGAGCATAAAGTGAGCTTCAGCAGCTCCTTCCATGTCAGTTCATTTGATTTCTCTCTGTGTGTAGGGATAGACAGAATCTTTCTCATTGTCTCAGTCTCTCTTTCCCCTGGCCCAGGGTTAGACTGCTGGCTCATAATAAACACCTTGGCTCAGGTGTCAGCCCTGTGATCCAATGTCCACTGCTGCATGAATACCCTGATCAAACAGTGTTTGAAGTCCCATCCTCAAGGACTTCTCTGGGAGTCACACTCCTTATTTTATCCCAGATCAGAGAGCTTATGGGACTTTATTTGTCTGGCCCATGTGTAAGTCAGCTTAGGGCTCACTTCCCCTGCACTGGTGTCCAGTGCTTTCAGCAGTGCAACTACCAAGCCCCAGACTCTCCTCCTGCTAGCAAACCCCTGCATTTCTAGCTCATAAAACAGTCTCTGTATTCTCAAAAAGACTTTTTTCTTACTTTCAAGTAGTTTTTGTGAACAGTGACCTGCCTTATCAGAAGGCACGAGCATTTCCTAAGGATGATTCAGCCAACAGCCCACCAGCTCTCCCAAAACAGATGACTATCCCACCAGAGGTGCCCATTGTCCTCCACTGATTAAAAAGAGAGCCTAAAGCAAGTACTTTAGACTTGAATATATTATTTCTGAATGTCCTAAAGCAGGGACCAAAATTATTTCTTCTCCCCAAAAAAAGGATTTACAACAGCAGACTACTTTCAAAATTTTCTAACCAGGAAAAAATTTTGTAACCTGGAAAGGTTACACGGATGGTGTTAGGCTTACCTGTTTAAAGCTCTAAAATTCATCCCAGGAGAATGGAGGAGCCTACTTTCAGGATGAAATTAATGACACAAAATTCCTGACTTGGGATGATTTGATTCACCCTCAAAAGCTGCATCCCTCTCTCATCTCATGGACACCAGCAGATGAGCCAGAGCTGGGAGAAGGAGGCCACTACCTGCAGTCCCTGTACTCAAAGAAAGCTGGAGCTGGGGCACCTTGGTTTGTGTTTCTTGTGTTTAAAGGCTGTGATCTTTTAAAGTCTTACGATGTCTTAAACTTCAGGCAGATTTGCATGGCAGTGCCCAGTGACAGAGTTGCAAAGCTAAATTAGGCAGGTACACGTCCCTGCTGTGCCTGCTAGGTGAGGCATGCTGATGGGCTAGGAAGGTTTGCTCATGAAGAGATGGTGTTCTGCAAACTGTGCTTTCTCCTGGCATTTTTAGATGCTCTGTGGTTTCCCTTTGGGCCTTTTCTCATCTGTTTTTACTGCTGGCATGCTCAGGCAGACTGAAGTGTCAGTGAGCATGACAGGGATGCTGCACGCGGAGCTGCATCTGCACAAAGCAACAGCCAGCTCCAGAGAGAAACGCTTCCCTACAGACTGGTGTGATAGAAAAATGTTCCTCTGCCTACTGTTAAACAAAAAATATCACAGTGAATCATCCAGAAAACTCTAGGGAAACAAGCAGGACATTGTGACTATTCTCTGGGCTGCAATTAGCAGATGATTTTAATAAACCCGAAGTCACCAAATCATAGAATGACAGAATATTTTGGATTTAAAGAAACTTTAAATACCATCTAGTTACAACCCACCACACCATGGGCAGGGACACCTTCCACTAGACCAGACTGCTCAGGTCCCCATCCAAGCTGGCCTTGAACACTTCCAGCGATGAGCAATCCTCAGTTTCTCTGGGCAACCTGTGCCAGTGCCTCACCAAAGACAGCATAAAAAGTTTCTTCCTCACATTTAATCTAAACCTGCTCTCAGTCAGTTTAAAGCCATGCCCCTTTGTCCTATCAGTATCTGCCCATGTAAGAAGTGATCTCATGGTGATGGATCAGGTGGAAAATGCAATTTCTTTCCATAGCATGGATGTGTCTCTGTATCTGTCTCTCTTTCACACACACATGCATTTTCTTATCTTTCTCTGTTCTCCAATTCTTGTTTTTGCACTATGCCGGTGGCTTCAGTTCAAAGACAATTCACACTTTCTCTGCTTCAAATCTATTTTTGCTTTACAGCTCCATGACTGCAGAAACCATACCAGTTTTCCCTGACACTTTACTGTGGAGCTTCATAGAGGGTTGCTTCAAACACTGGAGCTGCAGTTCTGTAGCTCATCTGCAAAAGATGACCTCCACTGAAGGAACAACACGGGTGAATTCCCTGCTTTGACCTCAGCCCTCTGCATCTGCAGCCAGAAGGCAGATGTCCTTGGCCACTTGAACCAAAACAGGTCAGATTGGCAAAGTTTTACTATTTGACTCACAAATTCTATGACAGCCACTCTTGTCAGTGGTGTGCACACCTAGGGTGGTGCAACTTTAATTAAACCAGTGTAATGCTGCATGTTTAAGCAGATACACCTTTCAGTTTAGCACTGGACATTTGGTATGACATAGCTGTATCCACATTCAATTTAACAGAGTCTAAAACAGGCTTCCAAAGACAAAACTCTTGTAATATTTAGAGTAAATACCATGGGCCTTGTTCTCTTCTGTTTTATTCTGTTATTCATATCACAGCACTTACACCATTAACTTCAGTCGTGCTTCTAAGCCTGAGGAGGGAGGGAGGGAGGAAGGCTCACACAGGCTTTGTATCTTGTCTGGTTGAAGTTACAATTGCTAAAGCAAAATTGGTTTCTGTTTTGATTTCCCAGAGCACATAAAAACAAAGCAGGTAGCTGAGATTGGCAAGATCCACTTGCCAGTGGTGTCCCTCAGGGGTCTGTGCTGGGGCCAGTTCTGTTCAATATTTTTGTTGATGACATAGATGAAGGTATTGAGTCTTTCATTAGTAAATTTGCAGACAACACTAAGATGGGAGCATGTGTTGATCTGTTGGAAGGTAGGAGAGCTTTGCAGACAGACCGGGAATGGCTGAAAGGATGGGCAGAGTCCAATAGGATGAAGTTTAATAAATCCAAGTGCCAAGTCCTGCATTTTGGCCACAACAGTCCCCTGCAGCACTACAGGCTGGGGACGGTGTGGCTGGACAGTGCCCAGGCAGAAAGGGACCTGGGGGCACTGGTGACAGCCAGCTGAACATGAGCCAGCAGTGTGCCCTGGGGGCCAAGAAGGCCAAGGGTATCCTAGCCTGTGTCAGGAGCAGTGTGGCCAGCAGGAGCAGGGAGGTCATTCTCCCTTGTACTCGGCACTGGTGAGGGCACACCTTGAGTGCTGTGTCCAGCTCTGGCCCCTCAGTTTGGGAAGGACATTGAGACACTGGAGCACATCCAGAGGAGGCAACGAGGCTGGAGAGGGGCTGGGAACACAAACCCTGTGAGGAACGACTGAGAGAGCTGGGGGTGTTCAGCCTGGAGAAAAGGAGACTCAGGGGTGACCTTATCACTCTCTACAACTCCCTGCAAGGTGGCTGTAGCCTGGTGGGGTTGGTCTCTTTCTCCAGGCAGCAACTGACAGAATGAGAGGACACAGTCTGAAGCTGCGTCAAGGGAAATATAGGTTGGATATTAGGAAAAAGTTTTTTATTGAAAGAGTGATAAAGTATTGAAGTAGTTTGCCTGGGGAGGTGGTGGAGTCACCATCTCTGGATGTGTTTAAAAGAAGACTGGATGTGGCACTCAGTGCCATGGTTTAGTTGAGGTGCTAAACTCATGGGTTGGACTCAATGATCTTGAAGGTCTCTTCCAACCCAGTGATTTTGTGATTCTATGATGAGTTTGAAAGACAAATCATCTGGGAATGGTGCTGAATGTGAAGAGCAATTTTGTATTACTATAATATTAATCACTTTCTGGAAGATCTGAGATAGAAACCTGAAGAAATCAGCCTGAATTCCTCTATTTTGCTGTGTGATAGAGGAAAAATTCCTACAGACTAGAAATGGGCATGAAGAAATTATATTTTTATTAAGTGTCTGCACACTTGCTGCTTTTGGAAATAAAAAGCATTTTACCTTAAGCACTCATATGTGCAGAAAGCCAACACGCCGTGTTCTAATACAAAATGAAATATGACCTTTTAAGAACCCTTAAACTTCTGAAAAGTAAATGCTAAATCTATATATAATTCAAAGCATATCAGCTAAATTAGATGCTGGATTCAAACCTGTCCTGAATAAAACCATTCTCACATTCTTTTTTTTTGTTTTTTTTATTCCCTATGGTTAACTAAAAGACTTCTGAATTTTTTCTGTAATTAGCCAGTTTAGTGCAGGGGTAAACCTGCTGTCAGAAGCAGAGTGGCTGCTGTTCCCATGCCCATAAGCAGCTTCAATAGCCAAAGTGCCCAAGGGCTTGATCCTGGCAGGAGTGGGGTTCCCCAGAAGTCAGATCCTTCTAGACCCAGCTCTTGTCCTGGGACTTTCAGGACAAAGTCTGTATCCGGTCATGGATAAAATGCAAGGTGAGATATTGCAAGGTGATGTTCATTTCCTGGTCCTCACCACCTCTGCTAGTTAGCTGTTTGCTGAAAAGTTAAGCTATTTCAATAAAAATGTAAAGTATTGGATACTGCAGCATGAAGTTCCCATAGTTTTCCTTGACCTACAAATTACTCTGCTGCAATGTTATCAGGGAATAAAAACATTGAGTCAAAACCACTTTTATGATGTTAAAACTCCCTCTCCTATTTTGAAATTAATGGACTTACTTGAAAAGAATTTTAAAAGGAAGTACACAAGTGCACATACTGCCTTGGCAGGAAGTGTAATATACTCGTATGTGTTAAATAGCACCACTGATCCAACTGGGTATGGCAAGATAGCAAGGATTTAATTAAATTTGGATTTTGAGAGATCTTTTACTGATGTATCACTAAGGACAGATAACCCTTGGCCTTGACAGTTCTCAGTAAACTCATGCAATCCCTTCCCCTTCTCTCCTTGAAAATAATTTCCAGAAAGTTTTCTTACTGTTTAAGAGTGTATCAGCTGTTCTTGTGCCAGTATTTAAACTCATAGTCATATATGGCTCAGGTGTCCTATAACCTTCCACCTTGTGGAAGGAAAGTAACTGGGGAAAGACCTTGGACCAGCATGTGGACAAAACATAGGGAGATTGACAAACACAGGGAACAGCAGAGGTGGGCAAATGTGGATGCCAGTATTGCCAAACCACCTCTAAATGAAATTACTAACTTGTTACCTTCCTAATATTTGAAATGTAAGCAGGAAATACACAAAATACTTCCATTTGAAATGTGCGACATCATCTTTTCATCCCCTTGTATTCATCACCTGAACTTCAATGCTGATAGTACAGAAAATCTAAACCACAGTAGGAGCATTCGTCAGTGCCACATTTGTACGGCCAAAGGCTGTGCTTCAGATGGGGAAACAGTTTGGACAGAAACTCAGTTGTGTCCATCAAGGATGGATGGAAAATATGCAAACTTCTTGCAGAGAAGTCTTAGTCTGAGTTTGTCTTTGCAAGCCACATGTTTTGGAAGCCAAAAATGCACGGCAGGCCTGCTGAGCACAGCCCTCCTTCAAGTCACTGGTGGGGGCACAGCAAGAATAGAAACAACATTTGAGTTTCACAGACTGAGACCAGAGCAAGACCTGGAGCACCTCCTCCATTTCCTGCCCACGTGTCAGTGGGTTTTATGTGTTCATCTGTTCCTACACTGCATATTGAATCAGAGCTCATTTTCCAAAATACCTGTGCCAGGGCTTGTTTCCTTACGTTGGTATTCAGATTAAAAACAGAATGAGTTCAGCAAAAGCTTCAACATAATATATTTTTGTAATCCAATGTTCATATGCATAAAAAATATTCCTATGATGCAATGAAACTTTATTTCTTAAGAACTGTTTGAAACTTCATATAAGCAGACGGTAAATAAATGCTGTAAATGGAAAAGTGACCTTGAAAAGAAACCCAGAAGTCAAATGTATGTGCCTGCAGAGTAAGATGTGGTCTATTTATGCCCCGCATCTCGGGGCACTAGTGGGGGGTTTGCCCTGGACACCAGAATGTGTATTTAAATGTCATCATTCCTGATGCTTTGCTACCCTGGGCACACAAAGTCCTCTGTATCCTAATTTAGAGAACATATTATTCCTCATTTTAAACGCAAACCCAGAGGTTTTTCCCTCACTAATGAGAAGGGAAGTGAGAGATGTGGAACAAGACTTTACTAGCAGCCTTGAGATTCCAATGAGATTACTGAAAATCATTTTTACAGTATGATGTTATTCACTTCACTGGGCAGAGAAGCCAGTCAGGCAGCTCCAGGCTTGGCTCCCCGTGGCTGCTCTGTCTCCCTGTTTGTAGGCACAGGGATGGGGTGCTCACAGGCCAACCAAACCCTGTGAAATAAGTATTTGAGAAAGTAAATGATCATTTCTTATCTGCACCAGTGCTTCTTCCTTTTATTTTTTCCCTGTACACAGGGCTGCCATGGAATTGCTCTCCCCATCACTGGTGGCCATAGACCACCCAAGGTCACATTCTGCATGTTCAGCCAGAGGCTCAATTTCACATTGAAAACTGTATTTTTGGACATGATATACATATAGCTGGTGGAAGGAAAGCTGGTTTGTACTATTTTTGGACTAAACATGTCTAAAAGCTCCTTAAAACTCAGCTGAGGAGTCGGCATGACACCTTCAGGATTCCTCTTTCCACCAGCAATTGTTGGATGCTATCTGAGGCTGCTGTTTCTGCATTCCTGAGCCCTTCCTTACCCCACCTGGGCTAGCCTGTGGTGGTCAGTCACCTGCAGTGCCTGTGTCTGCCCACAGAACAGCCCTGCCTTCCTCATCCATTGGGCTGAAAAGCAGGGCTGGCAGCAAAGCACCATCCTCTTGTGGTTCCTGCTGCAATGTGCTGTTGAGATGCTGTGCAGAGAGTGTCTGCTGGTCTGCCTGCTCTCCTGCCTGCTGGCATGGGCCAGTGGGATGCCTGCAGTGATGCCTGCAGTGCCACTGGGGTGGTGCCTGGTGGGATGTCAGCTCTGATGCACACTGAGGCACCACGGTGGGATGCCTGCTGGGATGCCTTCTACATTTAGCCATCTTTCAAGACAAGTGAGACCAAACATTTAAATATTTGTAATTTTTTTTTCCTTCACCACAGTGCACAGAGTGTGTGCTCTGTGTAGATAAGCAAAAGCATTTAAATTTTTGTGTTTACAGCTCTGTCTTGTTCTGGAAGGAATGGCCCCAAATGGCCCAGGCTCCACAGCCACGCTCCCAGCCAGCCCTCTCCAAGGCCCTCTCCCCTGAACATTAGCAGAGAAAGAGAAACTACTTAGATTAGATTAGATTAGATATTTTAGATTCTTTCCTGCAACTACCAGTGATGCTCTTCACAGCCAGCAGCCCTTCACAGGGACACTAAGAACAGGCTCAGAGCAGAGGCATATTCCACAGTTTTTCAGCAGTTGCAGACTTTCTGGGAAGACTTTGCAGTGCCTGGCAATGTCCCCCTTCCCCATGCCCACTGCCAGCCTGGACAGGGCAGCCTGTCCCATACCCCAGGTGATTCACCAGGAACCTCATGGAGAAAGCTGTGCCTTGCTCAGCTCTCCCAAGGCTCCCTTGGACGCCTGTGTCACTGTCATATTTTCTGGAAAAATCCCTTTGCCCAGGTTCCTTCTCCTGAGAAGCTGAGAAGCCTCAGAGGAAAATGAGAATAATAATTATCTGATTTCTTCTCCTGTGTTTTGCTGCTTTGGAATGTGGTTGGAGATTGTTTATCCAACTGGTGGTTGTTTGATTGGTTTCATGTGAATTGTTTTGCCTTAATGACCAATCACTGTCCAGCTGTGTCAGACTTTGGAAGCAGTCACAAGTTTTCATTATCATTCTTTGTATCCTTTCTCTATTCTTTAGTATAGTTTTAGTATAGCATATAACATGATATGATATGATATGATATGATATGATATGATATGATATGATATGATATGATATAATATAATATAATATAATATAATATAATATAATATAATATAATATAATATAATATAATATAATATAATATAATATAATATAATATAATATAATATAATATAATATAATATAATATAATATAATATAATATAATATAATATAATATAATATAATATAATATGCCTTCTAAGAACATGGAGTCAGATTCTCAATTCCTTCTTCATCCTGGGGACGCAGCAAATGCCACACCCTTGGACACCTGCGAGGAGCTTCAGCAGCTTTCAGCACTGCTTGTGCCCACAGAACCTGGGCTGCAGGAAGTGGAGGAGCATTTGGATATTATGAAATACTCAAATGCACGCTTCTTCCTTGCATGATTTCACAATACCTATTTAATACATTTTCTTGGCCATTAAGGTTGTTATTACACTTCACTCTAAAATTGCACTGGCAGCAATGCAGAACTGCTGTGAGAAACTGTGGAATCAGATTTATTTGAACCACTTAAAGAGAAATTCTGCAGTTGTATTTTTCTTCTCCAGGAGGAACATGTATTAGGAATTACCTTTAAAACCTAAGGTTACACGTGTAAAATTGTTCTATATGCAATTTATTCTATTTTTAATGAGCTGTGATATCCTAAATCAATAAAAAAAAGTTAATATGGATTGCTATGCACCCTTTACAATGCAAATAATGACTGTCAGCAAGTTCAGACTGGAATTTTAATTTTCTATCTGTAGTTTTAAAAATATGAGAATTTCTGTAAAATAATATAGAGAAGACAAGTTTTATTAAATGAAGAAATGGTAAAAATAGCCATATACAGGTTTATTCAGTTCAGGTTCATGGTGTGGTTTGGAATTTAATATTTTCTCAGAAGGAGTGATGGCAGATACCCTCTGAGCCACGTATTGCCCCTTAGCCTGGCTCTCTGTACTCTGGACCCTGTGCAGATGCCAAACATTTGCTCAGCAGGGTAAATGTGTCCTTGGCATTCAGGGTGCATGCAAGGAACCAAGGCATGCATTTGTCCCAGACCACAGCTGTGACAATTTGGGTCTTGAAACAACAGAGAAATCAAAGGCCTCATATCCAGGCACTCACATATATATATTTACCAATTATAAGTGAATTTAAGCTCAAGTTCATCTCAAATGCACTTGAAGCAGCTAAGCCCCAGGATAATGCCCTGGCCTAAGATCCCTGATGTGCTGATCACCACTGAAGATGGGCTCAGTCCTTGTAAGGTCTGGTTTCCTTCCAGGAACTGCCTGGCCTTATTCACGGTCGAGCAGTGTACCCTACAGCAACCACACATCTTCACTGTAAATGCAGATATTTGCTGGGCATGGAAGAGGAAAGGCATGTGGTGATATAAAACCAGGCAGTGCCTCTCTACATCTGATTTCCTTAGAGAAGTAAGAAACACTAACACAGATTTAAAAATATTTGTATATTTGTTTTTTGGGAAAAACCCAAACTCTCAGAGAGCAGGTAAGTGTTGAACCTGCTCAGGCTCCTAGGGTGTGAAAAAAACCCCAAGAAATCTCATGTATCCCATGGTGATGATTAGCAGCAGGGCAACTTCAACACCTACGGCCATCTCTGGCTTATTTTACTGTCAGGATAAATAACAGAATGGGCGTGTAAGGTATGTGAATTTATCCACTGTTACACATGCTATTTAAAACATTCTCATCATTGAAGATAATGGCATGCTCTCAGTTTATTAGATGTCCTGGGTGGCCTGGGATGTCTGATTGCTGGTTAGTGCTGTATCTCTGCATCCCATCACTTCCCGATGGGTCATTTCTTGTGATTCTACTTATCCATCTGTGCTTCTCAGTGCCCATTCACATCTCAGCTGGCAGCACTCTGACAGACAACTGACTATATTCACAGAATCACAGAACCACAGAACACTCTGTGTTGAAAGGGACCCACAAGGGCCATCAAGTCCCACTCTGAAGTGAATGGGCCACACAGGGATTTAACCCACGACCTTGGCATTACCAGCACCATGCTCTGACCAACATAACAAAGATTTACAACCACTCAGTCACTGCCAAAGGTATCAGCACAAGAACTTTAATATAAATTTGTGAAAGTGGAACAAAGTTCAGGGGCAAAATCCACTGTATTACTTACTGTACAAGTGAAGCACACAAAGAATAATCAGTTTAGAATCAATCTAGAATGATTTACACAGGAATGTGTTCTAGTAGTTGATGCAGGTCATGGTGTGGCAGTAAATTCTGCACCAATGCAAGATTCATTCCAATAGCTGGATTGTAAGAATTGGTGGATTGCAGGAGGACCATCACACTGGGCAGATTAAAACATAAATACATTTTTCTGAAAAACAACTCCTGAAAAATCATGCCTAGGGCTGCAAAGACCTGTGTTACCATGAGGAATTATGCTCAATGTACTGCTGCTCCTCAACATATACTCTTATAATCAAACCATTACTTCATTCTTTTTTCTCATAAAAATGCTGGACAGTCAGTGATTTAGCACTTAAATGTATTTAAACCTCTTGATGAAAACTGCTCTAGAGTGGAGTACATCTCAAGTGCTAGCTAAACATGCTGGGGACAAAGGATGTGTATTTTCTACTTTGTGAGCTTACACAAATTTTGCATTATTTGAAATAAAGGTTAAGCCCCTGACTGTCAATTAGTTGCAGCACCGTAATGTTTGTATGTGGCTTTCATCAAAAGTGCTTCACATTTTGTGAATTACAGAGAAATGAGTAATGAAATGCTGCATTTTAGTGAATCATTGTCTGTATCTGACAGTTGCAAAAAGTGCAGTATGACTGTCCATATGACCAAGACATAGGAACTAAGTGTAATTTAAGCTGCTTCTTGAGGATGGAAGTATTTACAACAAGACTAAGTATTTTGCTGAATACCTGTCCAAGTAATGAAATAGATCATTGGAAACAAAGCTGTGGTTTTGTGCCAGGCTCTTGAATGCAGCTCTGTGTGCCTTCCCTGGGCTGTACTAGAGCAGGGAATGAGGCCAGCACCACTGCTCAGGGTCACCCATTCAGCTACAACAGCTGGCACCAGGGGGGCAAGGGACTCACCTGAATGCACCCTCCTTTAAGGTGGATCATATCTGTCAAATAAATGTATTTGATTTAAATACAGCAGAGGACTGATCATAATCCATGGCAACATTTTTTTCCAGAAATTAGAAATCCTATTAAAAAGATTTATTAGTGATTATTATTGACCTATCTCCTGAATGCATCTAAATTTGATTTCAGCCATTGGATTTTGCTGTGACTTTATCTGATAAACTCCACAATCCAATTTGTCCCTCAAATAAACAGTTACAGGGATCAAAGCTGACTCTCAATCCTCACTTCATTAAGCTAAGTAGATGAGCTCATTAAGAGTCTCACAACAAAGGCACTTTTCCCAATACTTCATTAAATCTGTGACTCACCCCCAAACTGTCCCAGTGTTAGATGACACCACAGGACTGCCAAATGAGAAGGTGCATTAGCTCATCTACTGGATATTTTCCTGCACATATAAATGTCTGCCCACATCTCCCTTGGTAGCACTGGGCTTTTCCATAATTTGAGAGAAAAAATCAGGGACCTTGGGAGGTCAACTCCAAGATTTGCCTCAGAGGCCCAGTACTTCACGTGGGTCTTGACAGCCTCCAAAAAAGGAGGCTGCAGAGCCTTTCTCGTTGGTGGGGTGGGTGTGCTCATAGAGAAAGGATTTCTCTTTATGCCCATCCAAACCTCTCATATTTTAGCTTTTGCCCATTGCCTCTCATCCTCTTGCCTTTCACCACCATGCAGAGGCTGAATCAAGCTTCTCTATGTCCTCCCTGCCAGCTCTGGAGGTGCTCTTGGCTCTATCCCAAAACCCTTGGCTCCATCCCACCTTTGGGCAGGACCAAAGCCCCATGCTGTATAATCAGGCTGACCAGATGAGTCACCACCTCCTGCCGTTCTGCAAGAATTCAGCTGTGCCTGGAGGTAATTTTGGCATCTGCAGGTTATGCTCCCTCTTCTTTTACTTGTTTCCTGAAGTTTGGGTCAGCTGCAAGTGTTATGGAAGGCTGCGAGTCATAAGGTTGTTATGGTTAGCTGCAAGTGCTATGGTTATTTTGCCATCTTCCAGTTCAGTGATGATCTGATCTGTGTGAGGCAGTCCAAGGAGAAATTAAACCTCAGATTTCCCTAATAAGGAAAGCAGACACAGCAATAATAGCAGCAGTGTTATCAAAGCCTTACCTCACAATGCTGGAATTAGGGTGGGTCACCAAGCCCATCACCCAGCCTTCTGCACTGGTGGGGTCTTCACCAGCATCCATCACTAGGAGTGATGTGAACTGTGAAATAACAAATTCAAATTTGGAGCAACTTAGTGATAAACTGATTTTGATAGGCTGCTAATGTATTACATTTTCTACATTACAATTGTTATAATGCCTCATGCCACTTCCTGCACCCTGTAGAACCCCTGATACAGGCTCTGAAGGAAATGATTTGGTTTATGTCTGTAACTGAGGCAGGAATCTTGCCAGCACTGGAGTTGGTCCCTGACATCTCATGCACAGAAGTCAAACCAAATGGGCAGATTTCAATAATGAGGCCAATACTCATAGTGAGGGGTCACTTCAAATCAAAGTGTGGGACCCAATTATACTGGTGGTTGACTTCTACAGTGCTGACAAATCTTTTTGAAATAATTAATATGGGGGAGAAAAATAGTAAAAGAAAGAAAGTTTTCCTGCTGATGTGTCAACAACATAGGGGCAAACTTTTTCTGTTACTAATACACTGATAAAAAGTACAATATTGTCTAAATAATTGTCTAATTGTATATCTAAACCACCTACTTACTTTTGAAGATCAAGAAACATTTTAATGTGGGCCTAATTTTCCTTCAAATGACCAATTAGAAAATGAGATGGAATTAACTTATGATCTATTGGTGAACAGAAAGAACTAATTAGTTTTACAGTATTCCCCTGTGTCAGCTACATAATCTGGCTGAAAGACCCCACACACGCAGATGCCTTTGTATTTATTATAATTAAGTCTTGATGTAAATTTCACAGAACCCACGGAGACATGGGTCCCCTTCCCAGGAGACATGGAGGAGGTGATGCAGGGCTCTGCTTCCACCCACCTCCCTATGGAAAGGTTTTTCCACTGTTTTAAATACATACAGGTTTTCTCATGAAGTGTGAAGAATTTATCAATTCTGACTGATCTGGTTACCGCAGAAATTTCATTTTTATACAAGATGACAGCTGGAAAATAAGATCCATGTAGCAGAGCTGAAGATATCTGCCCTAATGGACTCTGCTGAACAAACTGGTGACAGCTCCAGACCGAATCCTGTCAGGACCAAACAAGCTGAAAGCACTGGAGGGGAGACCTCTGTGGTGACAATGCTTCCCGACCAGGGAGAAAATGCAGCATGCTCACTCTTGCCCTTTTCTGGGGGGAAAAAGGAAATGTACTTCATTAAGGGTGCAGCAAGACAGAGTGTCCCTGTAGCTGCTGACCCTGCACCTACCACCTTCCATCCTGCTCCCTCCTCAGCGTCTTCACATCTCTCCTAAAAAACAGAGAAATGACTGTCCTGTGCACAAATGTGCCTTATACAACTTTCAATCAGCCACTCTAAAGCCAATCACAGCCCAGCAAACCTTCAGAGCAGGTTGCAGGGCAGCACGTAGCCCCTCTCCCTCGCAGTCATGCTGTTACCAGTATCCAAAATAACTGCTCTAAGTTTTCTGATCTCTGCACTCTCAACACTCCCTTCCTCCTCTGACTCTCCTCCCTAAGGGCGAAAGTCAGACTGCATTTTCTTCAAGTGCAAAACAAACTGGTGCCTGAGTAAACAAAAGGCAGTAGTCCCAGCTGTGCCTCAAATTTGAGTGTTGCTGCCTTGCCCCAGGAATGCCACCCTACACTCAGGCACTTCTCATCTGAACAAAACCACGTGCAGTGAACACACCCAGTGAGCCCTAAATTTGCACATACCAGTCTGCTGCTCATCTTCCAAGATGAGGACCAGTCACCAGTGTGATACCACATGTACCAAATACAATTCTCAGAAAACCTGGTTTGTGATTGGGTTGTTTGGGGAAGTAATAAAGGATGCTGCAATAATACCTGCATGATGTAGCATGCTCAACAGCAGCTTCTTCAGGTGGCAGCAGACACATTGGCCACTGTGACCCTAGAAAATGTTTGTCTGCAGACATACACGCCTTGTTCAAACATGTACGTGCCAAAGTGAGTGCAGAGGAGAGAACACCTCTGTGGTATTGCTGGGGTCCCCAGGACGAAGGAGGAATTGAGAATCTGACTCCATGTTCTTAGAAGGCTAATTTATTATTTAATGTACTTATATTCCATTTATTCCATTTAAGAATGCTATACTAAAACTATACTAAAGAATAGAGAAAGGATACAGACAGAAGGTTACAAAGAACGATAGTGAAAACTTATGACTGCAGCCAGCATCCCAACACAGCTGGACAGTGATTGGTCATTAGGTAAAAACAATTCACATGTTGGATAAACAATCTCCATACCACATTCCAAAGCAGCAAAACACAGGAGAAGCGATCGGATAATTCTCTGAAGCTTCTCAGCTTCCCAGGGGAAAAGATCCTGGCGAAGAGATTTTTCAGAAAATATGACAGTGACACACCTCGGCTCTAAGTACAGGCTGGAAGAGCTGGGGTTGTTCACTCCAGCTTCTCAGTGGGGAGAAGAGAAGGCTCTGATGAGACATTACAGCACCTCTCAGTACCATAAGGGGGCTTACAGAAGAGCTGCAGAGAGACTTTTTGCAAGGTTGTGAAGTGATAGAACAAGGCAGAATGACTTTAAACAGACAGTGTAGGTTTGGGTCAGATAATAGAAAGAATTTCTTTACCGTGAGGGGAGTGAGGCACTGGCACAGGCTGCCCAGAGAAGTTGTGGATGCCCCATTCCTGGAAGTCTTCAAGGCCAGACTGGATGGGGATTTGAGCAATCTGGTCCAGTGGAAGGTGTCCCTCCCCATCATAGGGGGAGGCTGGAACTAGATGATCTTCAACCAATCCATACCACTTGGAAATTCTGTGGTCCCAAGCAGTTACCCCAACTAAGGCTGGCTCTAGCAGGAGCTGAACCTGTGAAACATGCTGGGTAATGCGCACCAGCAAAGCAGAGAGATGCCAGCACAGCACCTACTGATGCCACCCATTTGCCTCCCCACACTTCCACAATGAGCACAGGGTCTCTTCACAGCCTCCTCCATCAGCAGACAGGAGCTGTCATTCCTGAGAGCTCCTGCACCTCAATAAAGAGGCAATCCAGTGTCATTCCCCACAGAGCAGCAGCTCAAGCAGTCCCTGCAGCCAAAGAACTTCTATTCTGGAAGCATACACCTCAGATACAAACTGTGTAACACTGAATAGCAACCCCCTACATTAAATCAAAGATCATCTTTATTGTTCTTTATCACTGATACAAGCACATAGCTGTGCTTTCTCCAGTAGCAGGCTTTTGTCCCCATGTTTTGAAAGCCCAGGTGTGTTATTATAAGGAACACTTGATGGGCAGTTCCAGACTGTGGAGACACACAGAAATAGAATGTTTACAGTGCAAATTAAGTTTGTGAACTTACTCCCTGCTCTTCTAAGATTTGTCATCTGTGAAAGCTTGTTCACTCAAACAAAATTGGCACACGATCTGCAGCATCAGACAAGCCTCTGTTTCTGCAGAAGCATTTTATTTGATATAAAAGACAGGAACTTAAGGGCGCACTAACATAATTGAGAAACAGCTATCAAATAAGCAGGCTTTAGTTTTCAAAGGATCTGGTTGTATTTCACACAATTACTTGAGAACAGCAACCCAATATTGGCTGATTACATTGGGTGGCAGCTGCCAACATGATGTGACCTCTCCAAAGACCCTCTCAGCACACTGCCTGTTTTGTCAGCTGGTCCCTTCGGGATGCAGATGGAGCAGCAGGAGGTGGCTGAGAATCACAGCGCTCTAACCCCATCTAGGGACTGAGCCTCAGCTCAGCTCCTGCAGAGGCAGCTGCCTGCCCAGGGCGAGCTGAGAAGGGCACTGCTTTTGAATAAAAAAGCACTGTTCCAGCCCCAAAGCCCCACTTTCCCTGCCTTTTCTGTGGGAATCTGCAAAATCAGAGGGTTTTGGGAAAGCTGCAAAAGACAGGCCTCAGAGGCAGTAGAACTGTGATTCGAGCTAAGCAGCAGCCATGAGATAGGTCAGCAGAAAAATCATTTAAAAAGTAGAAAAGCAAGGACAAATAAAACAATGGTCTGTGTATTAACGCTTGTCTAGAACGCTTGTCTAGAATAACTCTCTAAGCTACAGAAAAGTTTATCTAGCAAGATATTAGGAAGTTTGAAGCCTAATAATGGAGCTCTGTGCGTTGTGTTTTAAGGCTTACAAGCAGGTATTGTATTCTAAATAAGCAAGCATTGTTTTAACCAAAGGTACGTGTGTTTATGGTGATTGGATAGAACTTCTGTCAATGTGCTTTTGCTTTGTGTGATTGGTCAAAAAACTTATAAAGTAAGTTGTAACATTAAGTTCTTAGTCTGCTGCCTGGGATGTGAGCTGGTGGCGTCTTCCCATTGTCATAACCATGTAATGAGACTGATGCTGAAAAATAAAACAGCTCAAGGCATGTTCCCCAGCAGCCCCATCCCATTTGTGATTTGTACATACACCCCCAGCTGGCGGTATTTTCCATAGACCTCATTTGTCACACAGCTCTTAAACCCCATTATACCTGCACGATGTCACACTCTTTGTTCTCAGTTTTCATTTCGTTTCACCACCTGTTGTGCTACTCTAGCCTTTATTTTCCCTGCTTGTTGCCCCCAATAAGTACTGGTTATATATAAACCAAAGTATGTGCTTTTCAAAATCAAATGCTTTATGAGGGATTAAACTGGCTAAACATGATTGAAACAACATTATTTTTAAAAAGCCGGTAAACCCATGAATTTGCTACAATAAGAAAAAGCCAAATCAAATGTGACTTTGAAAATGAAACATTCAGCTTCTGTCCACATCAAAATTAGCAGCAAGGAGTACAGTGCATCTCCCTGTTCTTTCCATTCATCCTAGACATTACTGAGTGCTCTTGCAGGTAAAGTCCTCAGTTGTAGATGCATGGGCATTGTGGGTCCCACTTTTTCTGAAAAAGGTACAATTATAAAATGGTTTTTGTTGGAAGGGGCACTCAGGCCCAGAAAGTGTAACGTTTAAGGTGCTCACAAAGCAAGTAAGTAATAATTATTCTTTTTCTCTTGCCATACACACATGCAAAATTACATGCCTATTTATCTGCCTCAGCAGGATTAAAACCTTCTAGGTTTTGTGACAGCACCACCAGGTGTTCCTGCTTTCCTATGCAATCCTTTCAGGCTGTAAAGCCAAGCAAGTAGCAGGCACTCTGAAGGCAGTTTTGAGTCTATCACTATGTAGTATTAAAACAATTGCAGCCTCCTTGGCAAACCTTACTCTATAGAGGCTTGTGTCTGCTTTCCCTTCAGTTCCATTACAGAAATCAGTTTTAAATGAAAAAAAATTGTTTTAAGACATTGTTGGTAGAAATACCTTAGCTCTTGTTGGTTCATGGTAACAGTATCTTCCCTGTGAAACACAAGAAAATTTAAGAAGCTGAGGTGCGAATAAAAAAATTATTTTTCCATTATCAATTTGTACTACTTTATGGAAATTATAAAGACAGTAAAAATAAGAGAAAAGAATAAAATTTAACTGTAAATCCACAATTAAATACATCAATTGACACTGAATTAACATTCAGGGGTCTTCTGAAGGACTGTGGAAACAAGCAAGCAAACTCAGAGAAGGCAAATGTCTGTAAAACACTTATTATCAATGTTGTGAGAATATAACAGAGAAATGGGGCTGAGCTGAAGAGCTCAGCACAGAGCCCAGATTCCCACTGGCAGGCATTGTAACACGTACACACCACTATGGATCTCTCACAGCTTCCAGCACAATGGGTTTGCTGCAGCAGAGCAGTGTCATCGAGTAAAAATCCTGCTTTGCATTGCAGCAGCATCCTCAAAGCTCTCACTAGCAGCAGATTACATCTACTGATGGCCCTCAGGAAGCACAACGCCCTAATCCCTTCAGGAGGGATTAGGAGAGGCACAGAGGGGCCACCCCATCCCAACAGCTCCTGCTGGAAAGTCAGCACAGAGCACAGCCTGCCTAGCTCCCTTACAGCATCCCATTGCACCCCACTGTGATCTGGAGCAGTATCTCCCTGCAAGGTCTAACCCAAAATGTCCTTCAGGTGACTGCACCACACCAGTGCGAAAAAAGCCAACCAAGAGCCTTTCTAAAGATTACTATATAATTTGAGAAGATTTAAATCCCATTACAAGAGACAAACAGAAGGATGTCCATAGTGAAGAGAGCAGAGCAAGCATCTGCTTTTGAGGAGCAGAGAGGCTGCTAATGGGCAAACATATCAGGGTGCCTGATAAACTTGGGATGTGCTTGCCAGGGAAAGGTGGGTAACACACAGGGGATCCATCACCTTGATGCTGTGTGTCTGAGGAATCCTGGTGTTTCACTCTGATTCTGAGCAGTGCAAGCAGACAGCCAAGATGACAAGCAGCTGTAAATGTAAATTAAAAAATATATATATATATTTAAATTTGTATTAATATCTGTATTTTAAAAATACAAATACTGTTTGCTCAGAAAAAAATAGAAAGCTTTCTCTGCTACTTATTAAACAGGATTTTGCTCTCGCTAGACTTACTAAAATCCTTGAACCAGAAAAATTACAAATGCTCCATACAACTGTCTTGTCAGGAAGGAGTTGAAGCGTGGAAAGAAAATTGGGTTGTCAAAAACCAGACACCTCAAAATACTCTTGGCAGAGAGAAACTCCTACACATGTTCTGAGCACCCTCTCAGAGGTAATGACTACCTATAACCGGAGATGAGAACTCTGCACAAGAGTGCTTTTGTTTTCAAGAGCTGATTGAGTCACTTATGAGTCACTGACCGCAAAAGCAGCAAAGTTACCTCCTTCCAGTGCTCAGCCACTATCCAAACCCCATCCCAAAAATGCAGGGAAGGGTAATAAAAAAATCTTTATTTTACCTGGTTTATGATCTCTGCCATCTGACACTGTCTTCCCAGTACTTATTGCTCAAACCTAAACCTTACAGTGAGCCTTCCTCCCCCTCTCTCTGCCATTGGGAAACTCCTCCGTCCTGCAGCATGGAAAAAGTGCATGGGGGAAATGGAAATATGGAGAAAAACCTGAAATTATTCCTTTTAATGGGTCCAGTAGGATTGATGATGTTTAGATACAGCTAACATTGCTGTCTTCTGTTTCTTCTAGGTTTGCAAAATGAATAGCAAGTCTGAAGGCTTGTTGTAGTTAATTGTTTTTTATTTGCCCAGCAGAGTACTCAGCAACAGAATGCAAAATTAAATCTACTAAACTTGTCCCAATGAGTTTAATGACTAGTATGGCATTAAAATATAGTCATTCTCTTTTCAAAAATGCAAAAGACAGATTACTTTGCAAAACACTGCAAAGTTTTTTGGCATAATAAACAAAAAGAAATTATTTTATAAACAAAGGTAAATTATTTTACAAAACAAAAAGCAAAATTTCAAAAACATTGAAATTAATTTATTTATGGTACTCTTTGCCTAAAGCTCATAGATACCAATACCTTTGGTCAAAAAATGCTATGTTTCAGCAATCCAGTTAGATATTTAACAACAGCATTATTATATCTACTATGACAATACAGGAAATAAGGCTGAGAATGAGAGAAAGAAAAAGAGAGATGTTCCCTGCTGTCATGGTTTAGGCCTGGCACAATGCCAGTGCCCCCATGAGAATACCCTCTCCCTGGTGTCTGCTGTGAGATGTGACCAGGAATAAGCAAAGCAGGCTCCTGCTTAGAAATAAAGAAAACTTTATTAACTAAACTACAAGAGAAGAGGAAAAAAAACTATAAGGGAAAAAAAATGAAAACCTTACAAACGCATTTTCCTCCCCCCCCCCCCCCCAAATTTCCCAATGCAATACATTCCTCCAAATCACCAACTCTCAGTCTGGCACCGGCACCACCCTTTAGAATACTCAATCTTCAGTTCATGAAGAGGAGAGGAGTCCTTCTTGCACCATAGGCTTCCCCTGTAAACACGCTGAAACCTCGTGTGCTTCCATGTCACTCAGCACCCCCTGGAAAGTCCTTTGCCATCGTGACATCTTCCTTCCATGCCCAGTGCTCTCACCCCTGTGCATGGACCAGAGCTGCTTCTAGGGTTGTCTCTCAAGGATGCCTTGTCTCACTCCAAAAGGCACAGTCTCTGCTTTGGGACATCTGTCCTTCCCCAATTTTTGCACCCCCTGGGGCCGAGGGGTACCCACACTGAACCCTCCTGGTTCTGAGGCACTTCCTCCCCCTAAATGCAGTCTCTGTGTCACAGGGAAAAAAAATGGTTCAGTCTATGGCCACACAAGAAAAGTCCAGCCAAAAGGTCACTCCGTCATCTCTCCCCCACTCAAGAGTCTTCTCCACTTCCCTCGTGGTCTATTCCTTCTTATCTCATCTCTTATCTCTCTTCTCATTCAGGTTCAGGAGGATCAGCATTTGCAAGGTCTCAATCAAGCAGGAAAAGGGTTAAAAATTTCAGTCTCTGCCTGTCCCAGAGCTCTGGAACTCCCACGCTGCCCTTGCACTCCCCCCCTTCTCCTCCTGGGCCAGTCGCTATCAAATTCAGACACTGGCTCTCTCTCTTCTCTGGGTGGGGGGCTGGCTGCCCGATGTCTCTTGGTGCTCTCCTCCACCCTTCCATCCTCAAGGGCCTCCTCACCCCCCATCTCTGTGCAGGCCCAGGCCTACCACATGGCTGCCCCTGCCCCCGCCCAGCAGCAGCAGCTGCTGGGAGAACCAACCTCTTTCTCTCGAAGAGAACCAACCTCTTTCCCTCGAAGTCCCAAGAGAGCTTGGCAGGGGCGCAACCCCTGGTTTTTAACCCCTGTGTTTTCTCAGAGGCAGATCTAATCCTCAGTGGTGGTATCAAATGCCAGTCTTAAAATCTGAGCATCCATGGGTGGCCTGATGGTAGTGACCACAGCATCCCAGAAATCTCATTTCTGGTCCAACCACCACACCTGCCCTAATGAGTTTCTTATTTTGTTTACCATTCATTTGCTTAGGTACAGCAGGGCAGGTGGTTGCACGTTCCCATTCTGGAGGCAGGTTTGATGCTCCCCTGTGGCCAGACCAGGTGGAAGCTCCTTCCTCACACTGCAGGACCCGAGCAGTCACTGGTTCAGCACGTCTGTAGACACTGGTAATCCATCTGTGAAACCACAAACAATAACTGGCCACAATCCATGCTGTACCATGCCCACAGCACCACCCCAGAGGCTGCTCCTCATGGTTCCCCTTTGAGCTCCTTCCCTGCCTCACAGCACCCTGGCCAGCCCACCTCACCCCTGCCCAGGCAGGGAAACAAACCCTCCACGCAACTCCAGCTTACCTCAGCACACATGTCTGAAACAGGCCAGAAGAAGAGAATTTGGAAAACACTGTGTCTTCTGCTGGGGATGGGAAAGCTTGCTGCTGAAAAGGTGATGGGCAGGGAGAGCCATGGTACTCACACCACCCACTGCACACAAGAGATGCCAAAGCACCCCCCTCAGCAAGCCACGGCTCTAGAGATATTTGTGGGGGTTACTTCATTGACTACAATTTTTTTATAACCTCTAGATCAGATTTTATTATATAAAACCAATTAATTTTGCATTTGGCTTTGGCATAAGAGACCTAATGTCTGGTTTCTAAACCGATTTTTCTATCCAAGCTGTGAAAATAAATTAAGGAAGAGTAGTATAACAAAAATAGTTACAAAAGACATCTGCATCTGAGATGGTCATTTAAGACTCCTTTTATAGCCACTGGGCAGCAACAGTCCATGAATCATCTCATCCTAAATATAACTGGCTAGAGAGGCATGGATAAATGATGCTAGAAGATGAAAAATAACCATTCTTCTTACACATTTTTGTGCAGCACAGAAAAAACACAGTGCTCATTGTATATTCAGTACAGTAATGTTTTTCAAGAGTTACAAGAACAACAAATCTTCCCCATTTTTTTCCCCCAATTAGAGGAATGTATAGTGGACATTTTCATATTGTCAGTGTAAAAAGACAGAATTAATTAGGACTGTCAGTTCTATGTATTTACACCATCCTAATTCATATCGTTCTTGCTTTATCTATCTGGATCTGGCTTCTGCTTAGAAGGGAGAAGTGGTGGAGCAGAGCTGGTTCTGCTGTCACCTCCTGCCAATACACGTGAGCAATGGATTCCAGCTCCCACCCAGACTCCCACACTCTAGCTGGAGATATGGGACACTAAAGAAGCAATGAGCAGGGAAACCATCAAATCCTAGCTTTACCTGGCTCTTCACTGAAAGCTTTAAGGCTCCAAAAGCAGGACAGTGTAAAAGCAGTGTCGTGACAGAGGCACAAAAAAGCAGATGTTCAATACACAACGCTTCAGCCAAACCAGCAAGCCCAAAGAGGAGAAATCAATAGCAAGAAGAAAGTGGTTTAAAACTCCCCTCCTGCCTGTCCTCAGCTGCATGCAGACATGAATTACTACTTGCAGGATGCCAAGCTGCCGCACTCTACCTCCTGCACTTGCAAAACCTGTTGAACCCAATGCCCTTATCCAGTCCCACCCACTCCTTGTACCAGGAGAACACTTATTTCTTTATGGGAGGCAATTTCAGCACCCTGCTACCTGCAGCCTGTGGCTCTACAGGGTTCTATAGACACAGCTGTAGGCACACCAGGACACCAGGGTGGATCAACGAATTTGTAGCATCATTGTGCTGCAGGAAACCCCAGATTCCACACTCTGTACTGATGGCATGCAGATTAGGAGATGGAGTTTGAGCTCCTTTCTGCTGAATCTGAGATCTCTGAGCCATCTTGGAACAGTTACAGCAGAGAACATGCTCCTGGAGCAGCTCTGGCAAGTGCTAGTGGAGTGGATTTTGCAATCTAACATTGGAAGCCAGTTCCTCACTCTCAAAATCTTGACTCGAATCTTGTAGCATCCAGAGCCTGCTGTCATGTCATCTCAGTTGCTGGGCATTAAAGAAAACTGAACAAGCTGAGCTCATAAATGAAAGGCTGCTGCAATTATGATTTGTTTTTTCTTATTTTAAGTTTCAGGAAGTCTGTATGTTTTCTTGTTTAATACATGCAGTCCTTATGTTGTTAACAGGGGTCAAACAGAGACTGTCCTAGAGGAATCCTTCACTCTTTTTATAAGTCTTAATGCACACAGGTAGCAGAGGGCTTCAAAGCTCAAGAAGTACAAAGCTTGTCCTGGTTTCAGCTGGGATAGAATTAATTTTCTTCCTGGTAGCTGGTACAGTGCTATGTTCTAGGATGAGAATAATGTTGAGAATAATGCTGATAACGCACTGATGCTTTAGTTGTTGCTAAGTAGTTCTTACTCTGTGTCAAGGACTTTCCAGCTGCTCACTCTGCCCTGCCAGTGGGAGGAGGCTGGGGATGTACAAGAAAATGGGAGAGGACAGCTGACCCCAGCTGGCCAGTGGAACATTCCATACCATATGGCATCGTGCTGAATAATAAAACTGGGGAAAATTGGCCAGGAGGGACCAGTCTCTGCTCAGGGACTGGCTGGGCAGCATTCAGTGAGTGCTGAGTGATGGGTAACTGTAGTGAGCATCACTTGTTTTGCATATTTTTATTTATTATTATTATTATTGTTGTTGTTGTTGTTGTTGTTGTTGTTATCATCATCATCATCATCATCATTTTATATTCCTTTTCTGTCCTATTAAATTATCTTTGTCTCAATCCACTAGATTTACCTTTTTTCCAAAAGGCTGGGAAGTGTTATCTGCCTGCCCAGTCAAATCCCTGCACAACTACACTGCTGGAAAACTGATAAGCAAGTGAAGTGCATTTATCAATGACACAGCAGAGGGAAGCTGTATCTTTTAACAGAGACCATTCTTTTTGCAAGAGCATGCACACTCCAGCTATCCTCACTGGTAACAATGAGAAGAGAACCAAAGGAAATTTATATTTCTGATCATTTCTCCATTACACACATTCTGTTTAAACACTCATGTATGTACAGTTATCTCCATTTAGCACTTTAATTATATCAAAATATTTGTTACTAGATTAAAATTTGACAAAGTAAAGGTCCCAGGTGATAAACCTTTTGATCTCATTCTCTTTGCCTATGTTCTAAGGAAAACAAGTTGCCAGTAAACAGTGATCTGATCGTTTGCTTCTTGTCTGACCAAGGAAAGGCAGTGGAACAAAGGAGTCAGTGTTCAGGTGAGTCCTGGCCTCAGGTGAGAGTCACCTGGCAATGCCTCTGCAAGGGCTGAGACAGCCTAACTCTTTTCTGGAAAGGAACCAGAAGCAAAAGTGACAATTATATCCATGTACCTGAGTGATGGGAATCAGCTGCCACTTGTAATACAAGTACAGAACAAAACAGAAGCACTATGGTAGCCTGACCTGCTCCTGGAGAAGCAGGAGTTCTCTGTGTACCTGGGCATTTTTCCAACCAGGCCTTTTTCTATGTAGGCTTTGTCTCAGTTTCGTGTGCTTATCTTACTTTAGGACCAGATCACAGCAACAGAAGGCTAGAAAATTGCTCTCAGGCTGTGGTATGAGAACCTGCTCAACTGCAATCCAGGCCGTCCTCCAAACTTTTCCCAAGGTGACCCCATGGACCTGAATTCCACTTCTAGAATTGAATTCTAGCTGTGCCTTTCACCCCTCTGTCCTAGGACACACTCCAAGTCTCAGATAAAATCCAAGACACTAATTTTTATTTAAAACATGTGCAATGGTCTTTGGAGCCTGGTGGGCTACCAAAGAACCTGTGAACCTCTTTTTGCTCAGTAAATTTTATTTAAAATTGGCAGCAGCTTTTTAACCAGAAGCCCACCTTCACTATAAAAGGACATTGCCTGCCGTGAGCTCCGTTAGCTGGTATGTGTATTACCCTTCAGGGCACTTTTATCTCCAAAGCTGGGCTGAGGATCAAGGAAAGTTGTTCTTTACTTGGTAGGTCACGTTTCTTCTGTTCAATTTAGCCCATTGTTTAGAGGTTCTGCCCTGGATACCAAGGAAGAGCAAACTAATTTTCTATTAGCCTTTGAAGAGAACAGGGAATGCCACCTTCAGAGATAAGGAAAATCACCTCATTTTACCCAAAATACGTAGCAGCCTGGCCAGGATGGATGTTGGTGCCTGCCACCATCGCTGTTGCTGTTTGCTCCAAGAGGCAATGCCCAATGCTCTGATACAGCACCTCCTCTTCCCCGAGATTGTACACACTTTGCTGTGTGTAGACACAAACACATTCCCCATTGCTTGTGTGTTTCCCCAGGGGGGCAAAAAAAAACATAGCACATGATGGGCAGAGCATCAGGTTATGGTTAGCTAAGAGACTGGGGAAAGTAAATCTTGGAAATTCATCTCATTTGACATATTTTCTACCACACTCCTTTATTTAGAGGTACTTCACTAGACTTGTATATCATCATCCTGAACTATGTCAGCTGTTTTCATCTCCCACAAGCGTGGTCTCGTTTATGCAATAACTATGTAATAACACGTGACTATGAACATCTGGATGCTAAAACACTCTTTTCCTTAACTTGTCAGTACATCCAGAAAAACCCATCTCTCTTTCTCAACTGACATGACAAGACCAAGAACTGTATTAGACATGTGATTTGACTAACATCTCCCACTGAATGGCAAAAAAAAGAGGATCTAGATATTGTTCACATCTAATCTTTCTTCCTGCAGTGTTGTATTGCTGCTTGACCTCTGTCTTGTCAAACAGTGAATCAGAAACCAGTGATGTTACACTGTAAAAAAGTAGAAGGCTCCCAATGTACATTCAGTATCAGGCAAAGACTCTAACTCTATATTACATTTAAAGTGCTTAGTGAGAGCATTCTCCTCTCACCAAAAGAGATGGGCCCCAAGCTAAACATGTAACATTGAAACACATCCACAGTGCATTTCATCAGTGTCACTGCCATGCCTGCAGTGTGGCCCGACTAATTACTCAAGGTCATCTGGGTAACTGCAGCACAATAAGGGTCAGAACAAGTTGAATTCATGGAGTACACCCAGCTCTACACCATGTCCATGGAAGGTTGACTCCAGAAAACTCAAGACCAATTACAGCCTTACTGCAAAAGCAGCATTATCTAGCAACAGCAATTTAGTTCCAGACCTTCCATCTACCATGGGTTAACTCTCAAAGGGAATAGATGATTTGGGTCTTCTATGCAAAGTGACATTGAAAGATTGCTTTGGATACTGATCACCATCTGAAGGCTGTGGAGCATAATAAAAATCAAAGATATATTGGTATCAAGTAGCTACATTGATTATCTTCAATTGTCACACTAGACAGAGAAAAAAGGAACCATGAATTTTCTTATTTCAGAGAAAATGCATACCATGAATTCAGAGGAGTCCATTTTTCAATAGGTCAGGGGAACTCAGGTCTTGAAGCAGCTGACCACTTCCTTGTGAAACACTACAGATAAAATCAACTGCAGATAAACTATGCTTTCCATTTTATACATGCGAGTATAATTTCAAATTGGTAACTTGCACCCAATTAGTGTGGGACTACATCCCAGCTGCTACTCTTAGAATCAGAAAGTCTCATGTATTTTGAGGCGACAGCACTACACTTTAAGGCATTTGAAGCAAGCAGAATTATCTTCTCTTATGTGTCGATATTCTTCTGTGCTGTCTCTACTTGTTTTCAGCAGAAAGCCTTGAAGCACAGGATTGCTTCTCAAGTGATCTCTTGAAATATTCAAGTAGTTTTATAATCACTTTTGCAGCCATTTCTCTAGAGTCTACTATCACTATCAAAGTTTGATGACTATGAAAAAATGCTCTTAAGAGAATGGTTGAATCTGTGCTCTGCTCTGAACTAGCACTGATCCCATTCATCTGGTAAAGAGTGCCAAAGTCAGACTGGACCTACAGTGAACTGTTTGAGCTGCTCAAACACCAGCAGTGAATGGTTTGAGCTGCTCAAACACCAGCAGAATCACCCCAATGCCTTTCCTCTCTGGGAAAGAGAACTGTTTCTTGACAGATAATCCGTGCGCACTACAGGAAACATTTAGGGCAGCTTGAAACCTTTAAAGTGGTGTGAAACTAAAACCAATTTTCTAAAGCAGATTCTTTCTGCTGGTTCACATGAGCGACCAAGGTCAGTTTTGCGTTTTAGGAGATGATTCAGACCTTGGAAGGGATACAGCTCTTGCCTTTCAGTGTTTTGCTCTACAAAATGCTTACATTTCCCAGGTCAAGAATGAAACAATCTCCTTTGTTGAAGCTGGTCCAAGCCAAGGGGACTTCTGTGGCTCTTAGAACTCTCCTGCCCTTGATATGCAGCAGTCTCTGGGCACTCAGATCATTAGTAACAACATGATTAAATCCAGAGGCAACACCACCTGCCTGAATGAAACAAAACAAAGCGGTCAGCTTTACTTCAGCTCCATTTCTGCAAAGTTACTTTTTTCTTTGCTACACTTGAGGAGCTAGCAGAGGGAAAAAATAGCTTACGTAGTGAGAAGCAAGCCAAAGTAATGTACTGTTTAAGAGTGCTGACCACAGACCAGACAGACATCACTGCTGCTGAACTCTGAGGTGTGAACCTTTGGCCAAGGGAGCAGATATCACCCTTCTTCAAAGGATTTTCAGATAAATAGCAAAAGTGAAAGCATAGAATTTACAGCACTCTCCAGCCTCCTTCAGAGGATGAGATAATATTGAACCCCATTGTTAGGACAAAAGTCAAGGACTAAGGAAAAGCAGATAATATATGCAGCTCCTTGTGAAGTTTTTCTTGACTCTCAGAGGTCCAGGTGGTTTTAGTCCCTGGTTACATGTATATGGATGGATAATTCCACAGCAGCTTGCAATTTTATGAAAGGAATATTTGCAGCTTAAGAGTCAACCTGGCAATGAGTAGCAAACTAGGGAAGTGAGAGCAAACTGTTGATTTACAATCTGTGAGTGTAAACATAAGCATAATCCTGTAAACTGGCTTGGATGTCTGCCTCTGTGAGGCAGCATTCTCCACTCCTCTGGGAGACCCACACCTTGTGTTGAAACAGAGAGTGGCTCTTGAAATTACAAAAAAAATAAATTAAAATGTAAAAGTTAGGTGCATCACTGCCAACCTTACTTATACAGAGTTAAAAGCTTGACTGTGTTAACTCACAAACCTTTACAATGGATATTACTTTCTTCTTAAAAAAACTACACAGATGTTGATGCAAAAAAAAAAATTACTTTTCAGCTATTCAGCTTCTGGAAGTGACACAAGGACACTGATACTACACCTTTCCAAAAGTTAAAATTAAAAAAAAAATTGGGAGATTGTTTTATCTACTTCAGAAAAAAAATGCAGTAGGGCTGCAAAAGCATCATTTTTAGATTCAAATGAAGTTCTGGTCTTTTCCATTCTATTAATATTTCTAACCTCTTGAGCAAACTGGGTTCTGCATTTGAACAAAAATACTTAGCCTGCAAGACAAATTATTTCTGTGAGATTTAACAACACCCAGACACAGAGTCCCTACTGTGAACTCTCTTAGACACATAAGTATGAAATTTTAGGACAGCTTTATTTTGGGAAAAAACAATTGGGAAAGGTTTTCATATACCAGAAGAGGCACTGACAAACAAGCCGCTGCTTTCTGTATAAACACTGGATTCCTACAGTTTAAGATGGGTGCTTCAGATCTAAATCCACAAAGCTATTTTTAATAAATAATAAACTAGTTTTAAAATCTCCATTTACAAAGTAAAACATTTTATTTTTATGTAGGGAAAAATGTTACATACAATTTCAGAATGTATTTTGACAGACTCTTTACCTTGTATTTAATTCCTCCTTTGAAGTAACCCACTAACTCAGTAGACTCATATCCTTGAATTTCTCTACTCTGCACCGCCTTTCCTCCTAGATAATCATCCATTGGAACAGCAAAGATAGCTGCAGCTGTGCTTTCATCCTGGGTGCATTCTTTCCCTGAAATAACAGGAAATATGTAAATAAAACATTAACATAATTTTGAATTCTGTTGGAGAGATTATTTCTGCAACAACTAGATGCTGCCTTCAGCAGGCTGTACAAACCATATTTATGTGGAAGCAAAGCTGCTGAATCACAACCTTGTTCACCACCAAGTAACATGATCTTCCAGACCATTTCTGGACTACTTGCGGAACTGGGTTCATAATGGAAAAATAATGGTGAAAAATAGTGAAGTTCACCTTCTCTTATAATCTTCAAACAAAAGAATAATTTAATTGAGCTTCGCATGGCAAGCATCAGCTGTAATGATTTTTGGACTTTTATCTGAAGTTCAAAGAATGAAAGGTCATGTGAAAGGACTGTCTGGATGGTAAAACATATATTTATTCTAAGAACAATTCACCGAACCATAAAGCCAAAACAATTCAAAAGCAGTCCTCTTGTCACTACAATGCAAGCAAGATATTTGCCTGGTACAGCTGGGAGAAAGAAAAGCAGCTTTGGGGCTCAGATATTTGCTTCATGGAGTCACACTTTGTTTTGTACCTTACAGAGAGTAGCCTATTCCCAGGACTGTGGCAAAACAACCTCTTGACCTGATGTGCTGATGCCTGTACTTGCTGAAAACAGGCTGTATATTAAACCAAAGATTTTAACATGTGCCCATACATTTTGGATTAACATTTTCAGCAGTTTTAACTGTTTCAAGAAAAGCACAAATAGAACCAAGTCTAAAAAACCAGGCTTCTCAGTAACTACAGAAAAAAAAGAAAAGGTCAGGCCTTCCATTTGGTTCCCAATCACTCCATGATAGAACTTGCTATGTTCCCATATGCTTTCTCAGAACTGGGTACCACCTTAAAGTTGGTGGTAAAGTTTTGGAGGTTTTAGGGGTGGTTTTTGTTCTTTTTCTAAATAGGGGTAATCATATCCATTAAGACTAGATCTTTCTAAATTACTACTTGCAATTACATAACAGGGTTCAGGGTTAAAGAAAAATGGTTTTTGAACAGAGTCAGAGATAAGAACTACTATCAGACTTGGCATCACAGCTGTTATGCAATAAAATACTCAGCAAAATCCAATTAAAATAAAAAATCAAGTGAGCATCAGTCCAAGCATAAGTTACTCAGGCTTGTAGGAAAACCAGATTTACCTTACAGTCTAAAGCACAAACAGCTATAAATAAGCCAAGGCATAAAAAGAAGAACAAGTTTCTACCAAACAGATCCTGGGTCACATGGACAGATCTTATGACTTCATCTCTGGGAACAAGGGTTACAAAATAGTTTAAAAGTACCATGCGTGATTTTATTAAAGATACAAAGTGGGGTATAGCCAGTCTCACTTGCACAAGTACTTTCATACTGGCACAGTGCATGCTTATTCCATTAAGGATAGTTTCAAGTCCAGACAGCTCCGTTAGGATTAGTACAGCTACTAAGGCATCCTTCAAGTGCCAGTAGAGACAACTGAGTCAGGATGTCTGAGCAATGTTAAAAGTGGATAAACCTGCAGCAAAACAGATGCACTTTGATTGCTTGGCCATGCCAACAATGTTGATACACCCAGGTTAGCTGACTCAGAAATTATCCAACCTCAACAGCATCTCAGTGCCTGTGAGATACTTGGTGAAACAGTGGCTTCACCATAGGAAGCTTCAGCATGGCAGAATAACTGTGGGGTCACTTTACCCCACTGATGCCAGTCACAGCTGAAGACAGTCAGCGCACAATGAGGTCACCATCCTGTGGTTGAGACCTTCTTTTAACCCCTTGGGTGTGCCTAAGCAAGGAATTAGGAGCACCTTTGTCACTGTGTAATAGGAAAATTTGATGTTGGGGGTCTTTTTTGCAGGTCAGAATCTGTGCACACCCACAGCCACCATATGTGGCTGCCACAATAACATACCACAGGTGACAAGCAGGAGTAGAACTGCATCACCAAATTGCAAGGCGCTTGTAAGTACCTAAGACCAAAGTCTGCACTGTTTCCCTTATCACAAGAATTCTTTCTTTCCATCCCAAAGTCTGGGTGGTAGTGGCTGCTGCAGCTATCCAGAGACACTTATGGAAAGTCTTCAGAAAGATCCTATTGTAATCTTTCTCCCCACAGGAGGAAGCAAAGATTACAGTTTTTCCTTACAAGGGAAGAATTTGATGTACATATCAGCAGCGTGAATCAGTTAAAAATACCAACCTGATTCTACAGTTTTTGCCCTGAGTGTGACTGACCCTCCCAATACACCTTATTTGAGGTCCTGGTCTCCTGTTGTATTAACTGTGCAGCAGTGTTAGAGATTATTCCACCCACTGATGAAGTATCTGGAGAGCAGGAAAGGATTTGCCAGCACTGAGCCTCCCTGCTGCCACCTTGCCAGCTGCACAACAACAGTGGGTGCCCAGATCACCTGAAGCCATTTAGACTATCTAGGTAGCACCACATCAGTGCAACATGTGCATCAATGTGTACAAGTAAAGCTCTTCAGGCACCAGCAATGTAGTTTTAATTGCTGCAAATGTCAGTTGCTGTTTTACATTCCCAAGAGCTGCAAACAGCCCTTACATCACTCCCTGTGACGTGTCTACTATACCTTCACTAAAACATGATTAATTCCAGCTTCATTTACAAAGATCCACAAAACTGAACGCTGCTACTAATTAGCAGCACTGCTGACAGAAAAGTCTCTGCCAGAGATTCATTCACACTGCCATCTATGATTATACTCTTACCAGACACAGACACTAACATGCTTGCCAGCTGGAAAACTCCGAAGACATGCAAAATTCAACACTCAAACATTTATGCAGAAAAAAATCCAAGCTTTATCTGCAATTATTTTTCAATGTACGCAAAAGTACAATGAGAACTGCAGAGAATCTTTATGTGCAGTCATTGAGACTATTGCCTACAAACACAAACTTGTTGGTGAAACAGGAAAAACATAGTAAGTTTCAGGCAGCTAAACGGCAATCACTGTGTCTGGATGACTCTGTTGCCAGATGGGGAAGTCACATGAAACTTCCAGGAGATGGGGAAGTCATGTAAAACAGAACTTCGATGTGAAGTGGGCTAGTCAAGGTGGAAGGCAAAAGACCAGTTCCAATCCCTGAAGGCTCTCAGACTGATATTAACGAGGCTTTAAAGAAAACCTGGTGTCTTTGCACTTGATCTCTGTATGATCAGAAAGCAAAGTTAATCGATCTGGAAAAGGCACACACAGACGCTAATCAGGGCAACAACACCACAGGGAGAGGGCCAAGAGGACATTTTTATCCAGATGGAAATAAAGGCAAGAAAACTACTCATATGAGTGAAGGCAGGATTTCACTCCAGAACCTCTGTGGGGTGCAGAAAATATTTGACTTTAGCACTTCAGTACTTTCCCAAACAACCACCTCAAACTGAGCAAGCTTTCACCTTTCTGACACAACCCCCTATTCCACCCCTCAGTCCCTCAGCATCAGAGGGGATGATGCTCGGCACCACTGCGATCCTTGGTAGCAGCCCCACTTCTGCCTCCACCTCGAGAACCCCTCGGGGAAGCCTCATATCTTTGTAAGACTTGCTTTACGGATTCACAAGATTCCTTTGCCCTTCCCGAAAGGACATTTCATTTCTTTTCGGGAAGGGAAAAGGAACCTTGCAATTTCAATCGGGACCAATAGAGGAATCTTTGGTGCATGTCCTTGACCTTGATGGCATGCCGTGCCATTTGATGGCTTTGACTAAGGGAAAGATTTTTTCTTTTTTTTTTTTTTTTTAATAAGTATCCATTCCATGTCCCTCATATCTTCCCCTCCAAGTTTTGTCTTCCTCCTTGACTGTTTCCCCTGCTTTTGCAACATCTGTGAGCTTAGTTTTGGCAAGTTTTGGTCCTTTGCAATGCCGCTCATTTCCTCACAGCCTATTTTTTGAAGCCACTAAAACTCCTGATTTCCTGGTTTCTTCAATTGCATTTCATTGGATCCTATCTCCTTTCCTGAGTGTTTGTAAGCCTTTCTTTTCAGATTCGCAGGATTACTTTTACTTTCCTTTCAGGAAGGGAAAAGGAATCTTGCGATTTCAATGGGGACCAATCAAGGAATCTTTGGTGCATGTCCCTGCCCTTGGTGGCATGCCATGCCATTTGATGACTTTGACTTAGGGAAAGATTTTTTTGGGGTTTTTTTCTTTTTTTTTTTTAAGCCTCCATGACATGTGCCTCATATCTCCCTCCAAGTTATGTCTTCCTCCTTGACTTTTTCCCCTGCTTTTGCAACATCTGTGAGCTTACTTTTGGCATGTTTTGGTCCTTTGCAATGCAGCTCATTTCCTCACAGCCTATTTTTTGAAGACGATAAAAATCCAGATTTTCTGGTTTTTTTTAGTTTTTTTCAATTGCATTTCATTTGATCCTATCTCCTATCCTGAGTGTTAGTAAGCCTTTCTTTTCAGGTTCGCAAGATTCCTTTCCCTTCCCGAAAGGAAATGAAATGCAAAGGAATCTTGCAATTTCAATGGAGGCCAATAGAGGAATCTTTGGTGCATGTCCCTGCCTGTGATGGTATGCCATGTCTTTTGATGACTTTGAATTAGGGAAAGATTGTTTTTTGGGTTTTTTTAAGTATCCATGCCATGTCCCTCAAATCTTCCCCTCCAAGTTTTGTCTTCCTCCTTAATCTCTGGTTTCATATCTGGAGATCTCCCTGGTTCAAAAATCTACTTTTCAATTAATTTTATTTATGCTGTGCAACTCTGTTTTCCCAGATATTAAAAAGCATATTTGCAAAGAATATAACATTATTCCTTGAATAAAATGACTGCAATTAAAGAACCAAGATTTTTCACCTTGAGACTCATCTAATTTCCCCATTCAGTGACTTTATATTTCTATTCAGGGATTATTATACCTTAGAGATCCAGAGTTTAGACAAGAGAATAGTAATAGAGAAGTTCTAACTGTAATGCTGATTTTCTACTGTTTGTTACTATTTCCTCACCCCTAATACACACTTGTAGTTAATTTTCTGTTCCCTAGGACCACTTGTAGAAGTAAACTTCACTATGGTGATGAGATTTAAGCATGAAGTAAAAAAGCTGGATGAGTATCTAGTTTCAAGCTGTTAAACTGGCTGTTACAAGACTTCAGCAATATTGTTGAAGACTATGACAGGGATGATGGGAGGCTAGGATAAGCTTAGCTATGAAAGCTTTGTTCCATTGCATCAACTAGGCTTAAAAGAAGACTTGGTGATTTTGGAGGTTTTTTTGGAAAACTGAATATTTTTGGAAAAAATATGAAGTAGTTATCTCTGCCATTTCTGTTGACAGGTTGCCAAGACATGTTTGGGGAATTGTGATGATTCAACATCTCATTTGAAGGCAGCAGGAACAGGGACAAGCTTTCAGGTATTCCCTTTCAGAACAATTGCTGGGTTTTACCAAAAGATCTTGTGAAATGCAGTTACTTGAAGTATACTTACACATTCTTCACCAAGTTCTGTCTCAAAACAGAAGACTACTTAGTTCAGACTTTGACTGCATCTGATTGCAGTTCATCTGTTCCAAATGTCTTCTGGCTGGTAACAATTTGCAAACTGTTAAATATTTTAAGAGCTGGTAGTCAAATGAATTAGTAGTCAAATTATTTAATTTGATAGTGTGATGTCTATAGCCCTGGAAGCAGGAGTAGGAGAGATTTCCAAAATAATTAAATATTAAATACATATATAATTGGTATATATATGTATATATAATATGCAGTGATATGAAGCTATATGCAGCATCAGACTTGTACAGTTTTGCACTGTGAAGGTTGTTAATTATGCTTTCTTTAATAAAGATCAGGACCCTTTTCTAAGGACAATTCTGTTGCCATGGAATTTTAACATACTTTTTTTTATTTCTGCTTATGCATATATGTATTCTATACACCATGTTTTTTACCTCTACAAAAGTTTCACAGCCCTCCATGGACTACACCTGAAGATAAAAAATCACCTGAAAAGAAGGAGAAAAAATACAAAGAATCAGTTAATAAACCAGAAAAAAACCTCTAAATGCTACCAATCTACATTGAAAACTGCCAATCACTTCCATCCTCATGTTCTGTTAGCACAAAGGCATGAAATGTCCCAGGTTTCTAAAGCATGGATTTTTCACTATTTTATGAATGTCTGTAAATTAGTCTAGAACAGACCAATTAGTACCTTACAGCAATAATCCAAAATGTATGTTTGAAGAAATGCTTGTAATGCAGTCCAGTTTTTGAATTCTTGTTCTACCTTATCAGTAATTGTATACTATAAATTACCTTCTTTGTAAACAACAGTCATTCTCAAGTATATTTCTCAGATGGTTTTATTTCGTGTAATTTTGTGGCAGATTAGGTTCTAATATTAAGGGGCAGTCAGTGTGTGTGTGGGGAAGATAGCTGTGTAACCATATTTGAAGTACAATCCTTAAGTGCAACTTTAAAAAGAGAAATGTGTGCGTGGGGGTCCATATATACTTAACTTTTAGTATTTCCATCTAAAATCTACTTACTTACACAATAAAATGTGTTTATTTTGTTCTTTTTTTCCTCATTGCTATCTTAACTAATCCATTTCTGAGCACTGAAAAGCTGACAGAATTGGAGTTTAAGGGATGGAGATACAGAGCATCATTACTTTGGGGATTCAAGGCAAAATTTTGCAGGTAGTACTGAGTTACATTTTCCTAGCTTTGATGGCAGATGTGGGAAGTTTCATCCCCTATATATGTGCTGATCTCAGCAGGATAAAATACACTTTAAAGGGTAAAGCCCTGTTTTTTCCACTACAGTTTGATCACTCCATCAGGGAGGATTGATGGGAGTAAGCTCTGTCACTCATGGATTCTTTCAGTTTCTCCTTAGTCACACACTCCATGACAAGAAAGCAGAGAGAAAAGGAGGAGAAGAGAGAATGTTTTGCTTGTTTGTGTGTATGTCATTATAGGTCAAATTTAAGAATTCATATGCCATATCTTTTTGAGATGCAAATCTTTCAAGAACAGTTGGACTAGGAAACTGCCTGATGCAATGCCATGCTATCCCTAGCAAGAAGTGTTTTAAGCATTTGTAACTTGTGAACTTCCACCTTTGTCTTAATGCACATCTCAGCACATTTTTTACTAGATTTAAAGTAATTATAATAATTTACTTTTTCTTGCTTTGTATCAGTTTAAAAGCAAATAGACAAATCTTTTATTTGACTTAGTGGTGCTCTGTCTTCAGTTTTAGCATTGAAGATTTTACCTCTCCTTCAACAGTCTCCTTCAATGCCTGCCTTTTCCTTGCTGGTATGAATAATCTTTCGCCCTGGCACTCTGTGTATGCTCCTCTACTCAAAGGTAAATTGTGGGATCTCAGCACCTCAGGATGGAGGTGCAGAGTGGCCAAGAACACCCTTGGGGGGCTCGGGAGTCCTGGAATGTTGCCAGAAGTGTCTGGTGGCAGGACTTTGATCCTACACAGGAGATGACACCTGTATAAGGACTGGGAGGATTTCACTGGGGTGAATGGTGAAGGGATAAGTTAATTAGAGTGTAGAACACAGGGTTTAGGATTTCTGTACAGGGGGGTCTAAAGAAGTAAGATGGAGGAATTGGGGCGTGTCCTGTCCTTCTTCTTCTTCTTCTTGGCCTCCATCTTCTGTGGTGATGGTGGCACTTTCGGATTGGTCTTTACTAGAAGTGCACCGGTTAATAAGGGTAGAAGGTATCGGGGAAAAATTATAAATATTGTACACGTAACTTCGGGTATAAAGATAAGTGACCACCCCGGGGGCTTGCAGTGTGCTCATGGCTGGCTTGCTGCGCAGACCTCTGTCGGGCTGAAAGAAAATCTTTTAGATAAACAATTAATAAACACCGAGACCGAGAAAAGATCAGAAGTCTCTCCTCGTCCTTTGAAGCGCCGGGCTGTCCAAGGCCACCCTGGGCCTTTCCAGGCCACCTAAACAGCCGAGAAACCGACAGTAAATAGTTGCAATTTCTCTGCCTTGAGAAAATACAATTTTAAAAAGAAAAAACCTCATGAGCTGACCAAATGATGACAACGTAGGGTTTAAGAATATCCATGTTAAGAATCAAAAGAAGTGAAATTGTGGCCACAAAATGAACCAGAAAAGAGATGTGGCTCTTTGCATCTCGTCCTAAATCTTGCTGAAGACATTCTGATGTCTTTCAGAATATTCAGTGAGCAAGAGACTTGTGAGCTTCTCATATCTACAGCTGACATTAATTTCCAGTGGTGCCAAAAGCAACATTTCTTTGCATATGACACGCCTTAACTGAAAAGGTCACTGAAACTCTGTTCTAGTCATCTGTCAAGAAAGGATCTCCACTGCACAGTGGTTGAAGCTCTCCAGCAGGACAAAAGCCTGAGAGCACAATGCTTCCTGTGGCATTAGAAAGAAGCCTTTGTCAACGGGATCCCCTTCATCGGGCAGCCTGTAGTAGATACCAACCACAAGGTTCCTTTGCTGCCTTGGGCACTGATT
Organism: Melospiza georgiana; assembly: GCF_028018845.1. NCBI lineage: Eukaryota > Metazoa > Chordata > Aves > Passeriformes > Passerellidae > Melospiza > Melospiza georgiana. The sequence goes on from NC_080431.1 coordinate 70,359,496, forward strand.
GTTACCTGCAGGCCTTTGCCTTGCTCATGGCTGTTCTTCAAAGACTGCTCCTCACATGGAATCCACTTCTTGATGTAGAGGGCAATCCTCCACCTCTCCTTCCTCTCCTTTTCTGCTGTGCAGGCTGTGGCTATCAGTGGTGACACTCCAGTCATGGGGTTCATCCCACCAAGTTCCAGCAACGCAGCAGATAACTTTCTTGCAGCAGAGTGGCTTCCAGCTCCTCCTGTTTGTTGCCCATGCTGCGTGTGTTGATTTGAAGGCACCTCGGCCTGCCTGTCAGCCATGTCACCCTTCCAGAGGAACATCCCTTTTCCTCCTTTGACATAATTTTATGGTGTTTTCCCTGTCAGCTTTTATTACCTTTCTTTTCCTGAAAAGCCAGCCCTAGAATTGCCTTAGCCTCTTACCTCTCCCTTGCACTTCATTGCCTTGCATGCCCAATCTCCTGCCTTGACTTGCTTACAACTTTTGTCCCTGGCCTTGCTCAGCTTTGTCTGCCCTTCCTTTGCCTTGCCTTTCCCATCTGAACCTTGCATTTCCTTACTTACACCTCCATGTCCTTCCCTTGCCCTTCCCACCACTCCATCTTCTTGCTTTGCCATAGTCAATCACACTTCACCTTGGCTTTCCTGCCTCTTTTTTCCTGTCTTTGCCTTGCCTTGCTTTCTTCCATGACTCTCAATGCCTTGCCTACCCTTACCTTGCCCTGTTTTGCTTTTTTCTGTTTGGTAGATTGCACCTTGCACCAGAAACACCAAAGAGAAGTGCTTTCCTTCCCAAAGAGTGGAAATTATGTTCTCTGGCAAGAGCTCACCACCAACATTTAGATACTGCTAGCAATAAAGATCTCACAAATAAATAGACCCCACATGAAAGGTGGTAGGACAGAAAGTCTCCTGATATCAGCTCCCTGGGCAGCCTATAACCTCCACCTGAAACACTGGCATTGCATGCTTTCCTTCCCATGGAAAAAAACTTCCTGAACTTTTCAAAGGCCTGCCAAAAATTAGATTTTGGCTTACAACAGTATATTCAAGGATTGCTCTCACACAAGAGAGAGAAGGACAGAAGTAAACGTGTGTGCCACTTCATATTCAAATACATGTTTGAAAATAAAAGTAATGTCAGTGAAATCTTTCCATCCTCGAACATTGTTGGAGAACAGCGACGAGACTTTTTCCACGTTGGATCTGCATATTTTGTGGTTTAAAAATACCATGATACATTTACTTCTTTGGTAAGTGCACCCTGCCATTTAGCAGAGCTATTGAAAGGCAGCTGTCCTGGTTTGGGGCACATTTTGGAGGAGACCTCTGAATTAGGGTCCCTCTAGAAAGCAAATCCAAGTGGCCCTTCCCCCAGCTGATTTGGGAAAAGATTTCCTTGGAGAAAAGTGGAAAAAACCTGTTTATTTAACAGGCAAAGCATTCACCAGCATGAATATTGAACAATATTAATCAATAAACCCTCCTGCAGGTCTGAAGAGGTGACAAGCTCCCCCTCACGGGCCGTAGCTCGGCTCACTCTGTGACCAGTCACTCCAGGACAGTGGCATCAGGAAGGTAAAAGCCAACAAGTCCTGGCACCCTTAGTGTGGGATCAGTAAAGGGGGTGGTTGCTTTTCAGATCCTGCATTGGTGAGAGAGAAGAAATGTGGGTGTACATAAACCTGAGAGGAAAGTGAATAATGCCGTGTTATGTGAGCACATTAAGGACTGGGAAAGGAAGGAGATGCCTACATATGTCATTTTGTTCCAGGATCTTGTTTGTGGGAGCACTTGCTGGATGGTTTAAATTTTAAATATCATTTCTACAAGATAGAATATGCTGCTGAGAAGAAAAGCACATAACACCAATGTGTGTGGTGCAGTTCAAGGGGAGTGAGGGAAAGGTGAAGCCAGCAACAGCTTTCTCCTCTTGCCCATTTTGTGTACACGGCTTTTGTGTGATATTTTAAATTTTGTAGCTAGCGTCTTCAAAAGTGAAATAAGTTGATATTACATATAACTGGAGAGGAATTTATACTGCCCCTTGATTATTGTGCGAATTAAGCATTTCAAATAGACAGTGAAGAGTTTATGCAAATTCCTTCTCAGTTCAGTAACTGCTGCCACCATTTAAAAAGTTCTAGAACAAAAAAGAGTGCTGGGCATCACTTTTTCCCCTACAGTCTTAAACTGCACAACACACATTGTTGCTATGCTTTTTACTTTCAGCTGTGTGCACTCTTATATTTTTTCTCTCTCTCTCTGAGCCCAGCCCTGTAATTTAATCTGGCCAAAAACAGCGACAGGGACAAAACAGTTTTTGGGTTTAACATACATCAAAGAATATCAACAACAGCATGCTGCCAGGGTTTTGAGCTTTCCTCTCCTACCATGTGTCCTACCACATTGTTTCTAACACACAAAACAAATGACTCTGGCAGCTTTCCTGTAAACTGCACTACACACATACAAGTCTTCCTTGAGGGAATTTCAGAAAGATTAAAATCTTGTCAAAATTAGGTCAGGATTTAAAATATTAAAGCAATTAAAGATGACCTTGAATTCTTTTTTTACCTATGTGTTTGGCTCCTAAAGTTGCATGGGGCAAGATTTCTCCCAGACCAAAGCTGCCGCAACCAAGAACTCAGGCTGTCCTTGGAGTGCCAAAGGTCTCCTGCGAAATGACATCAAAACACTGGGGGCGTGAGATTTGTTTGATAGGGAAAAGGGCAGGTATTCATGTCCAGGAGCATGTGGCCCTGAGTGGGCTGTCACCTCCTGAAATTCCCAAAGGTGCAGGATTTCTCCCAGACTGAACATGCCACCATGTACAACTCAGGCAGCCCTGGGAGTGCCAAATGGCTCCTGCAAACTGACATCAAAAAACTGGGGGTGAGTCTTGTTTCCTATAGAAAAGGGCCAGTGTTCGTGTCCAGGGACTTGCATCCCACCAAGGGGCTTTGACCATGAGCGGCCTTCTGGCTCCTAAAATTATGCATGGTGCAGGATGTCTCCTCGACCAACCCCAACACATGCCAGCTACTGTGAAGAAAGAAACTGAATCCCAGTCCAAGCTAGAGCAGTGGGAGCACAGTGAGCGCTCCTTGCAAATCCCGATTTATTTAGAGCAGAGGCACAGCAGAAGTCAGAGAGCTGCTAACAAGAGACTCTTCCTGCCCTCCACAGCCAGTTCAGGAGAGCTCCCCAGAGACAGAAGAACGTCAACTCCCTTTGTCTCTGGAGGATCTCTCTTCTCAGGCACACAGTAGTGGGGGCTTCCAGCTGGGAACCAACGTCCCGGGAGCCGTGGGCTGGATGCTGCTGGCACCAGCGCCCTTCCAGGTGCACCCCTGGCACCAGGGAACGATGCCTTGCCACAGGCTGAGCTCCCGTTCTCCCTGCCAGCAGCTTTCTCTGGCCACATCCATCTCCAGCCACGAGCCGGTTCTGCTGCCCTCGGGAGCGGGCTGGGCTCTGAGGGCACAGAGGAGCTGAGCGCTGCCCTGAGGCAGGGCTGTGATGTCCCCGGGCTGTGATGTCCAAGGGCTGTGATGTCCCCGGGCAGTGCCGGCCGCAGCACTGTGACATCACTGCGCTGCCGCTGGATAAGCCGGGCCAGCACCCGCGGCCGCCAGTGCAGTCGCGATGGGTCGTGCCGGAGCCACGAGTGACGGCGTCGTCCTGGGGACTGTGCTTGTCCTGCTGCTGGCCGCTGGGGCTGTCTGGTGGGCCCTTGGCCACCGGCACCCACCGAGCCGGCGGGCACGGACGGCAAAGAGGAGCGAGCGCCCCGGGGTCCGGCCCCGAGGCTCACGGAGGAACCGAGGAGCCCCTGTGGCTCCCAGGGCCCCCAGGCCTCGGGCGACTCGGCGCAAGCGGCCACGTGCTCCCGCCAGCCCCCTGGGCAGGCCCTGCAGCTGCGGCCCCTGCGTGGCTCTGGCCCAGGAGCTGCAGGAGCTGATGCGGCTGCTCTGGCATCCCAGAGGGACACGTGCGCCGCTCTACTCGGGGATGTGGCAGGCGCTGTGGAAACAACTGGAGGAGCTGGTGAAGCGAGGCCACCTGCCCTGCTGTGGCCCCTCCAGCTCCTCCCGAAGCCTCCATCCCTTCAAGAGGCTGCTCCCAGCAAGATTCTCCATCGCTGGGAGAGCCTCAAGGCCTGCAAGGATGGCACAGCAGGGGAGAGCCATCCGTGCAGGAACATCAGGCTGTCAGAGACCCTGCATCCTGCCAGGAGCCTCTGCTATCTCTGACAGCCTCCATCCCTCGCAGAGGCTCACTGAGACCTGTCAGCCTGCAGAAGATGCAGGGCCCGTGGACAGGTCTCCCAGCTCCCTTGGACGCACGGGCTTCAACAACACGGGCGCACCCCTGACCCCTGACATGGCCAGGGAAAGCCCAGAAGTCCAAACGGGAGCCCAGCCCGATCCAGGGGAGCCTTCTTGGGAGAAGCTGGCCAAGCAGCAAGCGTCCTGGAGCCAGCAGTGGTCATCCCACAGCTGCCAGGACGCTGTGCCGCTTGTGCCAGCTGGAGAAAGCCCGAGCCTGGTGGTGGAGACCAGCCTGGATACATCAAGGAGGCTCCTCCACCTCCAGGAAGCTGTCCCAAGACAGCCCTCGACTGCCACGAAGGGCTCTCCAATAGCAGGTGAGATCTCCTGAAGAGCTGTCTGAGGCTGCCCCGGGGCTCTTGAAGGGCACGGCCAGGCCAGGCCAGGGCCCCTGGGAGCAGCCCAGGGGTCACTGGCTCTTTCCTGTGCCTCTGATGGCACGGCTTCAGAAAGCCCTGCTTGCTTTGCAGCTGCTCCTGGCACCCCCCTGGGTGAAGAAGCCTCGGGCTGCAGCCCCGGCCATGGTCAATGGCAGAGTCCAGCCCACGAGGCCGGGGCCAGTGACGGTGCCGCCGTGCCCCGCTGCCCCGGGGCTCCTGCAGCCGCCTGTGCGCGCTGCCCAGGCCCGGCTCTGCCGCTCGCCAGCCCGGCGGCTGCGGAGCAGGGGCCGCTGCCCGGCGCGCAGCAGGGAGCAGGTGAGAGCGGAGCGGCCCGCGGGGGCCCGGCCCGCTGCACTCGCGGGCACTGGGGTGTTCCTGGGCGCAGGGCTGATGGCTGCTCTCGGCCTTTTGCAGGGCAAAGGAAGGAGCTGCAGGAGCTGTACCAGCTGGGCCCGCAGCTGGGCAGCGGTGGCTTTGGCACCGTTTTCTCGGGCATCCGCCTCTCCGACGGGAGACCGGTGAGTGGCCGCGACGGCCGGGCGTGGGACGAGGGGAAGCGCTGGGGAGGGGCAGGGCCGGAGCTCAGCCCTCCTCTCTCCATGGCTTGCAGGTGGCCATCAAACGCGTGTCCCGGGAGAGCGTCCTGCAGTGGGACGAGCTGGTGAGGGAGCGGGGCCGGCGGGACAGAGCGGGCCGGGTCAGGCAGGGAGAATCCCGGGGCGCCGACTGCCAGCGGGAGGCGGGGACAGCGGGCGCGGGCTCAGCGTGCAAGCCGCAGCATCGCGGGCCCGGCCGTGCCAAACAGCGGCGGCGGGGCCGGGCAGGGGCACCCCCCAAGCATCCCCTAGGCGGGGGGAAGCCCCAGCACCGGGGAGGCTGCGCAAGGGGGCACGGGGGCATCCCAGGCAGGGCGCAGCGCAGCAGCCCCGGGGCAGCATCAGGCCTGCCACAGGCACTGATTTTCTCCTCCTCGCAGCCCGACGGCACCCGCGTGCCCATGGAGGTCGTGCTGATGGAGAAGGTGGGCTCCAGCTGCTACAACATCATCCAGCTCCTCGACTGGTTCGAGCTGCCTGACAGCTTCGTGCTGGTGCTGGAGCGTCCGGAGGCATGGCAGGATCTCCTGCAGCTCCTGCTGGAGCAGGAGTTCCTGTGCGAGGAGATGGCGCGCTGGCTTTTCGTCCAGGTGCTGGAGGCCGTGCGGCACTGCACCGCCTGCGGCGTCCTGCACCGGGACATCAAGCCGGCGAACCTCCTCGTGGACCCGGAGAGCGGCGACCTGAAGCTCATCGACTACGGTTGTGGCACCTTCCTCCAGGAGCGGGCCTACACGCGCTTTGCCGGTGAGCCCATGGCCCGGGCCCCGCTCCCGGTGCCAGGCACTGCAGGGCCCCACTCCCTCCTGGGCTGTGGGCTGCGGCCTTCAGCCAGCTGCCCTTTGGCCCAGGGCAGACGCAGTGCCCCGGGACCCGGCTGCCGGCCCTGCCGGCAGCAGGGGGGGCGGCAAAAGCCAGCTCCGGGCCTCCCGGCTCGGCAGGCCCGCAAGGGCTCGAGACGCTCCACGGGCCTTCTTTGCCTGGCACAATGGTTCCTTGGCTTTGGCCAGCTGGCTGGGGGACGCGGGGTGGCCTCGGGGGGGAAGCTGTGGCCGCGGGTGCAGCCCCTGCCTCAGCCAGGAGCCTGGCGCTGGGCTCTGGAAGGCAGCAGCCCGTGCCTGGACAGCGCCGCCCGTCTCCCCTAGGAACGCACGCCTACAGCCCGCCCGAGTGGGTCTGCCTTGGCTGCTACGACGGCCATGAAGCCACCGTTTGGTCCCTGGGCGTGCTGCTGTACGTCATGGTCTGCGGGAGACTCCCCTTTGAGGACGACCATGCCATCCTGCTGGGGCAGCCCTTCTTCTGGCAGCAGGTCTCTCCAGGTTGGTCTCCGGCCCCAAGCAGGCGGCTATGGCAGCCGGCGGCGCGCAGCCCGGCGCGGCCCTCACCCAGCTCCGTGCACCGTCCGTCTGCCCCCAGGGCCGGCCGCAGGAGGTGGCCCGTGCCCACGGGGTCAGCGTGGCCCGCGTGGCCGAAGGAGGCGGCCGTGTCCCGCCGTGCCGCTCTCTGCCCGCGGGGCACGGTCGCTCGGGAGGCCGGCGCAGCCCCGAGCACACGCAGTGCGGCCGGGGCCCCGCGGGTGCCGGGGGCAGCTGGGCAGGAGCCTTCTGCCAGTGACCGGCGCTGTCTGTGCCTTCTCTCCGCAGAGTGCCAGCATCTGATCCGCTGGTGCTTGACCAAGCACCCCGCTTACAGGCCACAGCTGGAGGAGATCTTGCGCCACCCTTGGGTGCAGGGCAGGCGCTTTTGACACCTTGCTGGAGCCCCTGCTGCACCCACGTACAGAATCCCACACAGGACTGAGGACCCGAGAAATAAAACAACAACAAACCCATTGCAGCTAGTCAAGTCTGGTCCTTGTCAGCAACTTCAGCTAAAGAAACCTCTTGGGAAAAGGGGAGATCTGAGTGCTCCCCTCAGCCTTTGTCAAGCTTTCCATGCCTTTCCTCCAGGATGCTCCTTTTGTGTCTCCAAGCGCAGGCTGTAGTGCGGGTAGGAGGGGCTTGACACAGCCAAGAAATGCAACAGTGAAACAACAGCTGCCCTTTGAAAGTGACAGGGGCTTCTTGGTGTGTCTCCTGAAGTGACACACTGTCTCTGTGTGCATTGCAAGGGCCGGCTGGTGTCAGGGACAGAGACGTCTCCTCTCCAAAGCTCTGAGAAGAACCAGAAGCAGCAGAACGTCATTTCAGGTTGAGCCCTGATGAACTCTTCCTCTTTCTTTCCCTCTCATCGGCAGCAGGCAAATGCGCACCAGGCCTCGTGGCTCATGCCAGAGCCTTCTTCCTCCCCAGGAAGCCTCCTCCCAGTAAGGGAGGAGCCCCCACAGCCCAGGACTCTCCAGCTCAGCCCCCCTTGAGCCAGGCCGCCGTCTGAGCCCCAGGTGCCCTGGGCCAAGCGGGGATTGGGGGCCCTCTTGGCCACAGCTGCCACAAAGGAATGGAGGCTCAAACCTCTGACAAGAGGAAAAGGGCCAGCAAAGCCTCAGCTCGAAGCATGAAGAGAGCAGACTTCAGGCTGCTCAGGGAACTGCTAAGCAAGGTCCCTGGGGAAAATGGTTTTGAAGGTGCTGGGGTCCATCAGTGCTGGTCGCTTTGGTAACATCACCTCCTAAGGACACAGAGCAGGTGATGCCCAAATGTCAGAAGCCGAGCAGGTGAGGCATGAGACTGGCTTGCCTGGACAGGCATCGTCTCTGGGAAAGGGGATGGAAAAGGAAGCTTTGTGCCCTGTGAATCCAGGTCAGGAGAAGAATACACAGATGCCTCTAACCAGTGCAGGGAGAAATTTGGTGTTGTGAAAGCTCAGCGGCAGATGAAGGTGGCCGGAAATGCAGGGCACGATAAAAAGAGTGGTTTTAAATACATTAATGGAGAAAAAACCCCGTTGTAGAAATAACCTTGAAATAAATGTTCCCTTCCAGAATATGGATGGTCACCTCCCAATCAAGGACACAGACGTGGCAAAGGAATTTAGGGTGCGTTTGTTGCCTCTGTCTTTGACGTTCATCCCTCCCTTCCCAGTGGGAAACATTGCACTGGTGTACCAAGGGACACTGCAAAGTCCTTGAAGAGGGCAAGCCCTGCTCAGCAGAAAGCAAAGCACCTCTGTTTGGAGCACAGCATTCCTTTCCATCCAAACCCAACACGTGCCAGCTACTGTGAAGAAAGAAACTGAATCCCAGTCCAAGCTAGAGCAGTGGGAGCACAGTGAGCGTTCCTTGCAAATCCCGATTTATTTAGAGCAGAGGCACAGCAGAAGTCAGAGAGCTGCTAACAAGAGACTCTTCCTGCCCTCCACAGCCAGTTCAGGAGAGCTCCCCAGAGACAGAAGAACGTCAACTCCCTTTGTCTCTGGAGGATCTCTCTTCTCAGGCACACAGTAGTGGGGGCTTCCAGCTGGGAACCAACGTCCCGGGAGCCGTGGGCTGGATGCTGCTGGCACCAGCGCCCTTCCAGGTGCACCCCTGGCACCAGGGAACGATGCCTTGCCACAGGCTGAGCTCCCGTTCTCCCTGCCAGCAGCTTTCTCTGGCCACATCCATCTCCAGCCACGAGCCGGTTCTGCTGCCCTCGGGAGCGGGCTGGGCTCTGAGGGCACAGAGGAGCTGAGCGCTGCCCTGAGGCAGGGCTGTGATGTCCCCGGGCTGTGATGTCCAAGGGCTGTGATGTCCCCGGGCAGTGCCGGCCGCAGCACTGTGACATCACTGCGCTGCCGCTGGATAAGCCGGGCCAGCACCCGCGGCCGCCAGTGCAGTCGCGATGGGTCGTGCCGGAGCCACGAGTGACGGCGTCGTCCTGGGGACTGTGCTTGTCCTGCTGCTGGCCGCTGGGGCTGTCTGGTGGGCCCTTGGCCACCGGCACCCACCGAGCCGGCGGGCACGGACGGCAAAGAGGAGCGAGCGCCCCGGGGTCCGGCCCCGAGGCTCACGGAGGAACCGAGGAGCCCCTGTGGCTCCCAGGGCCCCAAGGCCTCGGGCGACTCGGCGCAAGCGGCCACGTGCTCCCGCCAGCCCCCTGGGCAGGCCCTGCAGCTGCGGCCCCTGCGTGGCTCTGGCCCAGGAGCTGCAGGAGCTGATGCGGCTGCTCCGGCATCCCAGAGGGACACGTGCGCCGCTCTACTCGGGGATGTGGCAGGCGCTGTGGAAACAACTGGAGGAGCTGGTGAAGCGAGGCCACCTGCCCTGCTGTGGCCCCTCCAGCTCCTCCCGAAGCCTCCATCCCTTCAAGAGGCTGCTCCCAGCAAGATTCTCCATCGCTGGGAGAGCCTCAAGGCCTGCAAGGATGGCACAGCAGGGGAGAGCCATCCGTGCAGGAACATCAGGCTGTCAGAGACCCTGCATCCTGCCAGGAGCCTCTGCTATCTCTGACAGCCTCCATCCCTCGCAGAGGCTCACTGAGACCTGTCAGCCTGCAGAAGATGCAGGGCCCGTGGACAGGTCTCCCAGCTCCCTTGGACGCACGGGCTTCAACAACGCGGGCGCACCCCTGACCCCTGACGTGGCCAGGGAAAGCCCAGAGGTCCAAACGGGAGCCCAGCCCGATCCAGGGGAGCCTTCTTGGGAGAAGCTGGCCAAGCAGCAAGCGTCCTGGAGCCAGCAGTGGTCATCCCACAGCTGCCAGGACGCTGTGCCGCTTGTGCCAGCTGGAGAAAGCCCGAGCCTGGTGGTGGAGACCAGCCTGGATACATCAAGGAGGCTCCTCCATCTCCAGGAAGCTGTCCCAAGACAGCCCTCGACTGCCACGAAGGGCTCTCCAATAGCAGGTGAGATCTCCTGAAGAGCTGTCTGAGGCTGCCCCGGGGCTCTTGAAGGGCACGGCCAGGCCAGGCCAGGGCCCCTGGGAGCAGCCCAGGGGTCACTGGCTCTTTCCTGTGCCTCTGATGGCACGGCTTCAGAAAGCCCTGCTTGCTTTGCAGCTGCTCCTGGCACCCCCCTGGGTGAAGAAGCCTCGGGCTGCAGCCCCGGCCATGGTCAATGGCAGAGTCCAGCCCACGAGGCCGGGGCCAGTGACGGTGCCGCCGTGCCCCGCTGCCCCGGGGCTCCTGCAGCCGCCTGTGCGCGCTGCCCAGGCCCGGCTCTGCCGCTCGCCAGCCCGGCGGCTGCGGAGCAGGGGCCGCTGCCCGGCGCGCAGCAGGGAGCAGGTGAGAGCGGAGCGGCCCGCGGGGGCCCGGCCCGCTGCACTCGCGGGCACTGGGGTGTTCCTGGGCGCAGGGCTGATGGCTGCTCTCGGCCTTTTGCAGGGCAAAGGAAGGAGCTGCAGGAGCTGTACCAGCTGGGCCCGCAGCTGGGCAGCGGTGGCTTTGGCACCGTTTTCTCGGGCATCCGCCTCTCCGACGGGAGACCGGTGAGTGGCCGCGACGGCCGGGCGTGGGACGAGGGGAAGCGCTGGGGAGGGGCAGGGCCGGAGCTCAGCCCTCCTCTCTCCATGGCTTGCAGGTGGCCATCAAACGCGTGTCCCGGGAGAGCGTCCTGCAGTGGGACGAGCTGGTGAGGGAGCGGGGCCGGCGGGACAGAGCGGGCCGGGTCAGGCAGGGAGAATCCCGGGGCGCCGACTGCCAGCGGGAGGCGGGGACAGCGGGCGCGGGCTCAGCGTGCAAGCCGCAGCATCGCGGGCCCGGCCGTGCCAAACAGCGGCGGCGGGGCCGGGCAGGGGCACCCCCCAAGCATCCCCTAGGCGGGGGGAAGCCCCAGCACCGGGGAGGCTGCGCAAGGGGGCACGGGGGCATCCCAGGCAGGGCGCAGCGCAGCAGCCCCGGGGCAGCATCAGGCCTGCCACAGGCACTGATTTTCTCCTCCTCGCAGCCCGACGGCACCCGCGTGCCCATGGAGGTCGTGCTGATGGAGAAGGTGGGCTCCAGCTGCTACAACATCATCCAGCTCCTCGACTGGTTCGAGCTGCCTGACAGCTTCGTGCTGGTGCTGGAGCGTCCGGAGGCATGGCAGGATCTCCTGCAGCTCCTGCTGGAGCAGGAGTTCCTGTGCGAGGAGATGGCGCGCTGGCTTTTCGTCCAGGTGCTGGAGGCCGTGCGGCACTGCACCGCCTGCGGCGTCCTGCACCGGGACATCAAGCCGGCGAACCTCCTCGTGGACCCGGAGAGCGGCGACCTGAAGCTCATCGACTTCGGTTGTGGCACCTTCCTCCAGGAGCGGGCCTACACGCGCTTTGCCGGTGAGCCCATGGCCCGGGCCCCGCTCCCGGTGCCAGGCACTGCAGGGCCCCACTCCCTCCTGGGCTGTGGGCTGCGGCCTTCAGCCAGCTGCCCTTTGGCCCAGGGCAGACGCAGTGCCCCGGGACCCGGCTGCCGGCCCTGCCGGCAGCAGGGGGGGCGGCAAAAGCCAGCTCCGGGCCTCCCGGCTCGGCAGGCCCGCAAGGGCTCGAGACGCTCCACGGGCCTTCTTTGCCTGGCACAATGGTTCCTTGGCTTTGGCCAGCTGGCTGGGGGACGCGGGGTGGCCTCGGGGGGGAAGCTGTGGCCGCGGGTGCAGCCCCTGCCTCAGCCAGGAGCCTGGCGCTGGGCTCTGGAAGGCAGCAGCCCGTGCCTGGACAGCGCCGCCCGTCTCCCCTAGGAACGCACGCCTACAGCCCGCCCGAGTGGGTCTGCCTTGGCTGCTACGACGGCCATGAAGCCACCGTTTGGTCCCTGGGCGTGCTGCTGTACGTCATGGTCTGCGGGAGACTCCCCTTTGAGGACGACCATGCCATCCTGCTGGGGCAGCCCTTCTTCTGGCAGCAGGTCTCTCCAGGTTGGTCTCCGGCCCCAAGCAGGCGGCTATGGCAGCCGGCGGCGCGCAGCCCGGCGCGGCCCTCACCCAGATCCGTGCACCGTCCGTCTGCCCCCAGGGCCGGCCGCAGGAGGTGGCCCGTGCCCACGGGGTCAGCGTGGCCCGCGTGGCCGAAGGAGGCGGCCGTGTCCCGCCGTGCCGCTCTCTGCCCGCGGGGCACGGTCGCTCGGGAGGCCGGCGCAGCCCCGAGCACACGCAGTGCGGCCGGGGCCCCGCGGGTGCCGGGGGCAGCTGGGCAGGAGCCTTCTGCCAGTGACCGGCGCTGTCTGTGCCTTCTCTCCGCAGAGTGCCAGCATCTGATCCGCTGGTGCTTGACCAAGCACCCCGCTTACAGGCCACAGCTGGAGGAGATCTTGCGCCACCCTTGGGTGCAGGGCAGGCGCTTTTGACACCTTGCTGGAGCCCCTGCTGCACCCACGTACAGAATCCCACACAGGACTGAGGACCCGAGAAATAAAACAACAACAAACCCATTGCAGCTAGTCAAGTCTGGTCCTTGTCAGCAACTTCAGCTAAAGAAACCTCTTGGGAAAAGGGGAGATCTGAGTGCTCCCCTCAGCCTTTGTCAAGCTTTCCATGCCTTTCCTCCAGGATGCTCCTTTTGTGTCTCCAAGCGCAGGCTGTAGTGCGGGTAGGAGGGGCTTGACACAGCCAAGAAATGCAACAGTGAAACAACAGCTGCCCTTTGAAAGTGACAGGGGCTTCTTGGTGTGTCTCCTGAAGTGACACACTGTCTCTGTGTGCATTGCAAGGGCCGGCTGGTGTCAGGGACAGAGACGTCTCCTCTCCAAAGCTCTGTGAAGAACCAGAAGCAGCAGAACGTCATTTCAGGTTGAGCCCTGATGAACTCTTCCTCTTTCTTTCCCTCTCATCGGCAGCAGGCAAATGCGCACCAGGCCTCGTGGCTCATGCCAGAGCCTTCTTCCTCCCCAGGAAGCCTCCTCCCAGTAAGGGAGGAGCCCCCACAGCCCAGGACTCTCCAGCTCAGCCCCCCTTGAGCCAGGCCGCCGTCTGAGCCCCAGGTGCCCTGGGCCAAGCGGGGATTGGGGGCCCTCTTGGCCACAGCTGCCACAAATGAATGGAGGCTCAAACCTCTGACAAGAGGAAAAGGGCCAGCAAAGCCTCAGCTCGAAGCATGAAGAGAGCAGACTTCAGGCTGCTCAGGGAACTGCTAAGCAAGGTCCCTGGGGAAAATGGTTTTGAAGGTGCTGGGGTCCATCAGTGCTGGTCGCTTTGGTAACATCACCTCCTAAGGACACAGAGCAGGTGATGCCCAAATGTCAGAAGCCGAGCAGGTGAGGCATGAGACTGGCTTGCCTGGACAGGCATCGTCTCTGGGAAAGGGGATGGAAAAGGAAGCTTTGTGCCCTGTGAATCCAGGTCAGGAGAAGAATACACAGATGCCTCTAACCAGTGCAGGGAGAAATTTGGTGTTGTGAAAGCTCAGCGGCAGATGAAGGTGGCCGGAAATGCAGGGCACGATAAAAAGAGTGGTTTTAAATACATTAATGGAGAAAAAACCCCGTTGTAGAAATAACCTTGAAATAAATGTTCCCTTCCAGAATATGGATGGTCACCTCCCAATCAAGGACACAGACGTGGCAAAGGAATTTAGGGTGCGTTTGTTGCCTCTGTCTTTGACGTTCATCCCTCCCTTCCCAGTGGGAAACATTGCACTGGTGTACCAAGGGACACTGCAAAGTCCTTGAAGAGGGCAAGCCCTGCTCAGCAGAAAGCAAAGCACCTCTGTTTGGAGCACAGCATTCCTTTCCATCCAAACCCAACACGTGCCAGCTACTGTGAAGAAAGAAACTGAATCCCAGTCCAAGCTAGAGCAGTGGGAGCACAGTGAGCGTTCCTTGCAAATCCCGATTTATTTAGAGCAGAGGCACAGCAGAAGTCAGAGAGCTGCTAACAAGAGGCTCTTCCTGCCCTCCACAGCCAGTTCAGGAGAGCTCCCCAGAGACAGAAGAATGTCAACTCCCTTTGTCTCTGGAGGATCTCTCTTCTCAGGCACACAGTAGTGGGGGCTTCCAGCTGGGAACCAACGTCCCGGGAGCCGTGGGCTGGATGCTGCTGGCACCAGCGCCCTTCCAGGTGCACCCCTGGCACCAGGGAACGATGCCTTGCCACAGGCTGAGCTCCCGTTCTCCCTGCCAGCAGCTTTCTCTGGCCACATCCATCTCCAGCCACGAGCCGGTTCTGCTGCCCTCGGGAGCGGGCTGGGCTCTGAGGGCACAGAGGAGCTGAGCGCTGCCCTGAGGCAGGGCTGTGATGTCCCCGGGCTGTCATGTCCAAGGGCTGTGATGTCCCCGGGCAGTGCCGGCCGCAGCACTGTGACATCACTGCGCTGCCGCTGGATAAGCCGGGCCAGCACCCGCGGCCGCCAGTGCAGTCGCGATGGGTCGTGCCGGAGCCACGAGTGACGGCGTCGTCCTGGGGACTGTGCTTGTCCTGCTGCTGGCCGCTGGGGCTGTCTGGTGGGCCCTTGGCCACCGGCACCCACCGAGCCGGCGGGCACGGACGGCAAAGAGGAGCGAGCGCCCCGGGGTCCGGCCCCGAGGCTCACGGAGGAACCGAGGAGCCCCTGTGGCTCCCAGGGCCCCCAGGCCTCGGGCGACTCGGCGCAAGCGGCCACGTGCTCCCGCCAGCCCCCTGGGCAGGCCCTGCAGCTGCGGCCCCTGCGTGGCTCTGGCCCAGGAGCTGCAGGAGCTGATGCGGCTGCTCCGGCATCCCAGAGGGACACGTGCGCCGCTCTACTCGGGGATGTGGCAGGCGCTGTGGAAACAACTGGAGGAGCTGGTGAAGCGAGGCCACCTGCCCTGCTGTGGCCCCTCCAGCTCCTCCCGAAGCCTCCATCCCTTCAAGAGGCTGCTCCCAGCAAGATTCTCCATCGCTGGGAGAGCCTCAAGGCCTGCAAGGATGGCACAGCAGGGGAGAGCCATCCGTGCAGGAACATCAGGCTGTCAGAGACCCTGCATCCTGCCAGGAGCCTCTGCTATCTCTGACAGCCTCCATCCCTCGCAGAGGCTCACTGAGACCTGTCAGCCTGCAGAAGATGCAGGGCCCGTGGACAGGTCTCCCAGCTCCCTTGGACGCACGGGCTTCAACAACGCGGGCGCACCCCTGACCCCTGACATGGCCAGGGAAAGCCCAGAAGTCCAAACGGGAGCCCAGCCCGATCCAGGGGAGCCTTCTTGGGAGAAGCTGGCCAAGCAGCAAGCGTCCTGGAGCCAGCAGTGGTCATCCCACAGCTGCCAGGACGCTGTGCCGCTTGTGCCAGCTGGAGAAAGCCCGAGCCTGGTGGTGGAGACCAGCCTGGATACATCAAGGAGGCTCCTCCATCTCCAGGAAGCTGTCCCAAGACAGCCCTCGACTGCCACGAAGGGCTCTCCAATAGCAGGTGAGATCTCCTGAAGAGCTGTCTGAGGCTGCCCCGGGGCTCTTGAAGGGCACGGCCAGGCCAGGCCAGGGCCCCTGGGAGCAGCCCAGGGGTCACTGGCTCTTTCCTGTGCCTCTGATGGCACGGCTTCAGAAAGCCCTGCTTGCTTTGCAGCTGCTCCTGGCACCCCCCTGGGTGAAGAAGCCTCGGGCTGCAGCCCCGGCCATGGTCAATGGCAGAGTCCAGCCCACGAGGCCGGGGCCAGTGACGGTGCCGCCGTGCCCCGCTGCCCCGGGGCTCCTGCAGCCGCCTGTGCGCGCTGCCCAGGCCCGGCTCTGCCGCTCGCCAGCCCGGCGGCTGCGGAGCAGGGGCCGCTGCCCGGCGCGCAGCAGGGAGCAGGTGAGAGCGGAGCGGCCCGCGGGGGCCCGGCCCGCTGCACTCGCGGGCACTGGGGTGTTCCTGGGCGCAGGGCTGATGGCTGCTCTCGGCCTTTTGCAGGGCAAAGGAAGGAGCTGCAGGAGCTGTACCAGCTGGGCCCGCAGCTGGGCAGCGGTGGCTTTGGCACCGTTTTCTCGGGCATCCGCCTCTCCGACGGGAGACCGGTGAGTGGCCGCGACGGCCGGGCGTGGGACGAGGGGAAGCGCTGGGGAGGGGCAGGGCCGGAGCTCAGCCCTCCTCTCTCCATGGCTTGCAGGTGGCCATCAAACGCGTGTCCCGGGAGAGCGTCCTGCAGTGGGACGAGCTGGTGAGGGAGCGGGGCCGGCGGGACAGAGCGGGCCGGGTCAGGCAGGGAGAATCCCGGGGCGCCGACTGCCAGCGGGAGGCGGGGACAGCGGGCGCGGGCTCAGCGTGCAAGCCGCAGCATCGCGGGCCCGGCCGTGCCAAACAGCGGCGGCGGGGCCGGGCAGGGGCACCCCCCAAGCATCCCCTAGGCGGGGGGAAGCCCCAGCACCGGGGAGGCTGCGCAAGGGGGCACGGGGGCATCCCAGGCAGGGCGCAGCGCAGCAGCCCCGGGGCAGCATCAGGCCTGCCACAGGCACTGATTTTCTCCTCCTCGCAGCCCGACGGCACCCGCGTGCCCATGGAGGTCGTGCTGATGGAGAAGGTGGGCTCCAGCTGCTACAACATCATCCAGCTCCTCGACTGGTTCGAGCTGCCTGACAGCTTCGTGCTGGTGCTGGAGCGTCCGGAGGCATGGCAGGATCTCCTGCAGCTCCTGCTGGAGCAGGAGTTCCTGTGCGAGGAGATGGCGCGCTGGCTTTTCGTCCAGGTGCTGGAGGCCGTGCGGCACTGCACCGCCTGCGGCGTCCTGCACCGGGACATCAAGCCGGCGAACCTCCTCGTGGACCCGGAGAGCGGCGACCTGAAGCTCATCGACTTCGGTTGTGGCACCTTCCTCCAGGAGCGGGCCTACACGCGCTTTGCCGGTGAGCCCATGGCCCGGGCCCCGCTCCCGGTGCCAGGCACTGCAGGGCCCCACTCCCTCCTGGGCTGTGGGCTGCGGCCTTCAGCCAGCTGCCCTTTGGCCCAGGGCAGACGCAGTGCCCCGGGACCCGGCTGCCGGCCCTGCCGGCAGCAGGGGGGGCGGCAAAAGCCAGCTCCGGGCCTCCCGGCTCGGCAGGCCCGCAAGGGCTCGAGACGCTCCACGGGCCTTCTTTGCCTGGCACAATGGTTCCTTGGCTTTGGCCAGCTGGCTGGGGGACGCGGGGTGGCCTCGGGGGGGAAGCTGTGGCCGCGGGTGCAGCCCCTGCCTCAGCCAGGAGCCTGGCGCTGGGCTCTGGAAGGCAGCAGCCCGTGCCTGGACAGCGCCGCCCGTCTCCCCTAGGAACGCACGCCTACAGCCCGCCCGAGTGGGTCTGCCTTGGCTGCTACGACGGCCATGAAGCCACCGTTTGGTCCCTGGGCGTGCTGCTGTACGTCATGGTCTGCGGGAGACTCCCCTTTGAGGACGACCATGCCATCCTGCTGGGGCAGCCCTTCTTCTGGCAGCAGGTCTCTCCAGGTTGGTCTCCGGCCCCAAGCAGGCGGCTATGGCAGCCGGCGGCGCGCAGCCCGGCGCGGCCCTCACCCAGATCCGTGCACCGTCCGTCTGCCCCCAGGGCCGGCCGCAGGAGGTGGCCCGTGCCCACGGGGTCAGCGTGGCCCGCGTGGCCGAAGGAGGCGGCCGTGTCCCGCCGTGCCGCTCTCTGCCCGCGGGGCACGGTCGCTCGGGAGGCCGGCGCAGCCCCGAGCACACGCAGTGCGGCCGGGGCCCCGCGGGTGCCGGGGGCAGCTGGGCAGGAGCCTTCTGCCAGTGACCGGCGCTGTCTGTGCCTTCTCTCCGCAGAGTGCCAGCATCTGATCCGCTGGTGCTTGACCAAGCACCCCGCTTACAGGCCACAGCTGGAGGAGATCTTGCGCCACCCTTGGGTGCAGGGCAGGCGCTTTTGACACCTTGCTGGAGCCCCTGCTGCACCCACGTACAGAATCCCACACAGGACTGAGGACCCGAGAAATAAAACAACAACAAACCCATTGCAGCTAGTCAAGTCTGGTCCTTGTCAGCAACTTCAGCTAAAGAAACCTCTTGGGAAAGGGGGAGATCTGAGTGCTCCCCTCAGCCTTTGTCAAGCTTTCCATGCCTTTCCTCCAGGATGCTCCTTTTGTGTCTCCAAGCGCAGGCTGTAGTGCGGGTAGGAGGGGCTTGACACAGCCAAGAAATGCAACAGTGAAACAACAGCTGCCCTTTGAAAGTGACAGGGGCTTCTTGGTGTGTCTCCTGAAGTGACACACTGTCTCTGTGTGCATTGCAAGGGCCGGCTGGTGTCAGGGACAGAGACGTCTCCTCTCCAAAGCTCTGTGAAGAACCAGAAGCAGCAGAACGTCATTTCAGGTTGAGCCCTGATGAACTCTTCCTCTTTCTTTCCCTCTCATCGGCAGCAGGCAAATGCGCACCAGGCCTCGTGGCTCATGCCAGAGCCTTCTTCCTCCCCAGGAAGCCTCCTCCCAGTAAGGGAGGAGCCCCCACAGCCCAGGACTCTCCAGCTCAGCCCCCCTTGAGCCAGGCCGCCGTCTGAGCCCCAGGTGCCCTGGGCCAAGCGGGGATTGGGGGCCCTCTTGGCCACAGCTGCCACAAATGAATGGAGGCTCAAACCTCTGACAAGAGGAAAAGGGCCAGCAAAGCCTCAGCTCGAAGCATGAAGAGAGCAGACTTCAGGCTGCTCAGGGAACTGCTAAGCAAGGTCCCTGGGGAAAATGGTTTTGAAGGTGCTGGGGTCCATCAGTGCTGGTCGCTTTGGTAACATCACCTCCTAAGGACACAGAGCAGGTGATGCCCAAATGTCAGAAGCCGAGCAGGTGAGGCATGAGACTGGCTTGCCTGGACAGGCATCGTCTCTGGGAAAGGGGATGGAAAAGGAAGCTTTGTGCCCTGTGAATCCAGGTCAGGAGAAGAATACACAGATGCCTCTAACCAGTGCAGGGAGAAATTTGGTGTTGTGAAAGCTCAGCGGCAGATGAAGGTGGCCGGAAATGCAGGGCACGATAAAAAGAGTGGTTTTAAATACATTAATGGAGAAAAAACCCCGTTGTAGAAATAACCTTGAAATAAATGTTCCCTTCCAGAATATGGATGGTCACCTCCCAATCAAGGACACAGACGTGGCAAAGGAATTTAGGGTGCGTTTGTTGCCTCTGTCTTTGACGTTCATCCCTCCCTTCCCAGTGGGAAACATTGCACTGGTGTACCAAGGGACACTGCAAAGTCCTTGAAGAGGGCAAGCCCTGCTCAGCAGAAAGCAAAGCACCTCTGTTTGGAGCACAGCATTCCTTTCCATCCAAACCCAACACGTGCCAGCTACTGTGAAGAAAGAAACTGAATCCCAGTCCAAGCTAGAGCAGTGGGAGCACAGTGAGCGTTCCTTGCAAATCCCGATTTATTTAGAGCAGAGGCACAGCAGAAGTCAGAGAGCTGCTAACAAGAGACTCTTCCTGCCCTCCACAGCCAGTTCAGGAGAGCTCCCCAGAGACAGAAGAACGTCAACTCCCTTTGTCTCTGGAGGATCTCTCTTCTCAGGCACACAGTAGTGGGGGCTTCCAGCTGGGAACCAACGTCCCGGGAGCCGTGGGCTGGATGCTGCTGGCACCAGCGCCCTTCCAGGTGCACCCCTGGCACCAGGGAACGATGCCTTGCCACAGGCTGAGCTCCCGTTCTCCCTGCCAGCAGCTTTCTCTGGCCACATCCATCTCCAGCCACGAGCCGGTTCTGCTGCCCTCGGGAGCGGGCTGGGCTCTGAGGGCACAGAGGAGCTGAGCGCTGCCCTGAGGCAGGGCTGTGATGTCCCCGGGCTGTGATGTCCAAGGGCTGTGATGTCCCCGGGCAGTGCCGGCCGCAGCACTGTGACATCACTGCGCTGCCGCTGGATAAGCCGGGCCAGCACCCGCGGCCGCCAGTGCAGTCGCGATGGGTCGTGCCGGAGCCACGAGTGACGGCGTCGTCCTGGGGACTGTGCTTGTCCTGCTGCTGGCCGCTGGGGCTGTCTGGTGGGCCCTTGGCCACCGGCACCCACCGAGCCGGCGGGCACGGACGGCAAAGAGGAGCGAGCGCCCCGGGGTCCGGCCCCGAGGCTCACGGAGGAACCGAGGAGCCCCTGTGGCTCCCAGGGCCCCCAGGCCTCGGGCGACTCGGCGCAAGCGGCCACGTGCTCCCGCCAGCCCCCTGGGCAGGCCCTGCAGCTGCGGCCCCTGCGTGGCTCTGGCCCAGGAGCTGCAGGAGCTGATGCGGCTGCTCCGGCATCCCAGAGGGACACGTGCGCCGCTCTACTCGGGGATGTGGCAGGCGCTGTGGAAACAACTGGAGGAGCTGGTGAAGCGAGGCCACCTGCCCTGCTGTGGCCCCTCCAGCTCCTCCCGAAGCCTCCATCCCTTCAAGAGGCTGCTCCCAGCAAGATTCTCCATCGCTGGGAGAGCCTCAAGGCCTGCAAGGATGGCACAGCAGGGGAGAGCCATCCGTGCAGGAACATCAGGCTGTCAGAGACCCTGCATCCTGCCAGGAGCCTCTGCTATCTCTGACAGCCTCCATCCCTCGCAGAGGCTCACTGAGACCTGTCAGCCTGCAGAAGATGCAGGGCCCATGGACAGGTCTCCCAGCTCCCTTGGACGCACGGGCTTCAACAACGCGGGCGCACCCCTGACCCCTGACATGGCCAGGGAAAGCCCAGAAGTCCAAACGGGAGCCCAGCCCGATCCAGGGGAGCCTTCTTGGGAGAAGCTGGCCAAGCAGCAAGCGTCCTGGAGCCAGCAGTGGTCATCCCACAGCTGCCAGGACGCTGTGCCGCTTGTGCCAGCTGGAGAAAGCCCGAGCCTGGTGGTGGAGACCAGCCTGGATACATCAAGGAGGCTCCTCCATCTCCAGGAAGCTGTCCCAAGACAGCCCTCGACTGCCACGAAGGGCTCTCCAATAGCAGGTGAGATCTCCTGAAGAGCTGTCTGAGGCTGCCCCGGGGCTCTTGAAGGGCACGGCCAGGCCAGGCCAGGGCCCCTGGGAGCAGCCCAGGGGTCACTGGCTCTTTCCTGTGCCTCTGATGGCACGGCTTCAGAAAGCCCTGCTTGCTTTGCAGCTGCTCCTGGCACCCCCCTGGGTGAAGAAGCCTCGGGCTGCAGCCCCGGCCATGGTCAATGGCAGAGTCCAGCCCACGAGGCCGGGGCCAGTGACGGTGCCGCCGTGCCCCGCTGCCCCGGGGCTCCTGCAGCCGCCTGTGCGCGCTGCCCAGGCCCGGCTCTGCCGCTCGCCAGCCCGGCGGCTGCGGAGCAGGGGCCGCTGCCCGGCGCGCAGCAGGGAGCAGGTGAGAGCGGAGCGGCCCGCGGGGGCCCGGCCCGCTGCACTCGCGGGCACTGGGGTGTTCCTGGGCGCAGGGCTGATGGCTGCTCTCGGCCTTTTGCAGGGCAAAGGAAGGAGCTGCAGGAGCTATACCAGCTGGGCCCGCAGCTGGGCAGCGGTGGCTTTGGCACCGTTTTCTCGGGCATCCGCCTCTCCGACGGGAGACCGGTGAGTGGCCGCGACGGCCGGGCGTGGGACGAGGGGAAGCGCTGGGGAGGGGCAGGGCCGGAGCTCAGCCCTCCTCTCTCCATGGCTTGCAGGTGGCCATCAAACGCGTGTCCCGGGAGAGCGTCCTGCAGTGGGACGAGCTGGTGAGGGAGCGGGGCCGGCGGGACAGAGCGGGCCGGGTCAGGCAGGGAGAATCCCGGGGCGCCGACTGCCAGCGGGAGGCGGGGACAGCAGGCGCGGGCTCAGCGTGCAAGCCGCAGCATCGCGGGCCCGGCCGTGCCAAACAGCGGCAGCGGGGCCGGGCAGGGGCACCCCCCAAGCATCCCCTAGGCGGGGGGAAGCCCCAGCACCGGGGAGGCTGCGCAAGGGGGCACGGGGGCATCCCAGGCAGGGCGCAGCGCAGCAGCCCCGGGGCAGCATCAGGCCTGCCACAGGCACTGATTTTCTCCTCCTCGCAGCCCGACGGCACCCGCGTGCCCATGGAGGTCGTGCTGATGGAGAAGGTGGGCTCCAGCTGCTACAACATCATCCAGCTCCTCGACTGGTTCGAGCTGCCTGACAGCTTCGTGCTGGTGCTGGAGCGTCCGGAGGCATGGCAGGATCTCCTGCAGCTCCTGCTGGAGCAGGAGTTCCTGTGCGAGGAGATGGCGCGCTGGCTTTTCGTCCAGGTGCTGGAGGCCGTGCGGCACTGCACCGCCTGCGGCGTCCTGCACCGGGACATCAAGCCGGCGAACCTCCTCGTGGACCCGGAGAGCGGCGACCTGAAGCTCATCGACTTCGGTTGCGGCACCTTCCTCCAGGAGCGGGCCTACACGCGCTTTGCCGGTGAGCCCATGGCCCGGGCCCCGCTCCCGGTGCCAGGCACTGCAGGGCCCCACTCCCTCCTGGGCTGTGGGCTGCGGCCTTCAGCCAGCTGCCCTTTGGCCCAGGGCAGACGCAGTGCCCCGGGACCCGGCTGCCGGCCCTGCCGGCAGCAGGGGGGGCGGCAAAAGCCAGCTCCGGGCCTCCCGGCTCGGCAGGCCCGCAAGGGCTCGAGACGCTCCACGGGCCTTCTTTGCCTGGCACAATGGTTCCTTGGCTTTGGCCAGCTGGCTGGGGGACGCGGGGTGGCCTCGGGGGGGAAGCTGTGGCCGCGGGTGCAGCCCCTGCCTCAGCCAGGAGCCTGGCGCTGGGCTCTGGAAGGCAGCAGCCCGTGCCTGGACAGCGCCGCCCGTCTCCCCTAGGAACGCACGCCTACAGCCCGCCCGAGTGGGTCTGCCTTGGCTGCTACGACGGCCATGAAGCCACCGTTTGGTCCCTGGGCGTGCTGCTGTACGTCATGGTCTGCGGGAGACTCCCCTTTGAGGACGACCATGCCATCCTGCTGGGGCAGCCCTTCTTCTGGCAGCAGGTCTCTCCAGGTTGGTCTCCGGCCCCAAGCAGGCGGCTATGGCAGCCGGCGGCGCGCAGCCCGGCGCGGCCCTCACCCAGCTCGGTGCACCGTCCGTCTGCCCCCAGGGCCGGCCGCAGGAGGTGGCCCGTGCCCACGGGGTCAGCGTGGCCCGCGTGGCCGAAGGAGGCGGCCGTGTCCCGCCGTGCCGCTCTCTGCCCGCGGGGCACGGTCGCTCGGGAGGCCGGCGCAGCCCCGAGCACACGCAGTGCGGCCGGGGCCCCGCGGGTGCCGGGGGCAGCTGGGCAGGAGCCTTCTGCCAGTGACCGGCGCTGTCTGTGCCTTCTCTCCGCAGAGTGCCAGCATCTGATCCGCTGGTGCTTGACCAAGCACCCCGCTTACAGGCCACAGCTGGAGGAGATCTTGCGCCACCCTTGGGTGCAGGGCAGGCGCTTTTGACACCTTGCTGGAGCCCCTGCTGCACCCACGTACAGAATCCCACACAGGACTGAGGACCCGAGAAATAAAACAACAACAAACCCATTGCAGCTAGTCAAGTCTGGTCCTTGTCAGCAACTTCAGCTAAAGAAACCTCTTGGGAAAAGGGGAGATCTGAGTGCTCCCCTCAGCCTTTGTCAAGCTTTCCATGCCTTTCCTCCAGGATGCTCCTTTTGTGTCTCCAAGCGCAGGCTGTAGTGCGGGTAGGAGGGGCTTGACACAGCCAAGAAATGCAACAGTGAAACAACAGCTGCCCTTTGAAAGTGACAGGGGCTTCTTGGTGTGTCTCCTGAAGTGACACACTGTCTCTGTGTGCATTGCAAGGGCCGGCTGGTGTCAGGGACAGAGACGTCTCCTCTCCAAAGCTCTGTGAAGAACCAGAAGCAGCAGAACGTCATTTCAGGTTGAGCCCTGATGAACTCTTCCTCTTTCTTTCCCTCTCATCGGCAGCAGGCAAATGCGCACCAGGCCTCGTGGCTCATGCCAGAGCCTTCTTCCTCCCCAGGAAGCCTCCTCCCAGTAAGGGAGGAGCCCCCACAGCCCAGGACTCTCCAGCTCAGCCCCCCTTGAGCCAGGCCGCCGTCTGAGCCCCAGGTGCCCTGGGCCAAGCGGGGATTGGGGGCCCTCTTGGCCACAGCTGCCACAAATGAATGGAGGCTCAAACCTCTGACAAGAGGAAAAGGGCCAGCAAAGCCTCAGCTCGAAGCATGAAGAGAGCAGACTTCAGGCTGCTCAGGGAACTGCTAAGCAAGGTCCCTGGGGAAAATGGTTTTGAAGGTGCTGGGGTCCATCAGTGCTGGTCGCTTTGGTAACATCACCTCCTAAGGACACAGAGCAGGTGATGCCCAAATGTCAGAAGCCGAGCAGGTGAGGCATGAGACTGGCTTGCCTGGACAGGCATCGTCTCTGGGAAAGGGGATGGAAAAGGAAGCTTTGTGCCCTGTGAATCCAGGTCAGGAGAAGAATACACAGATGCCTCTAACCAGTGCAGGGAGAAATTTGGTGTTGTGAAAGCTCAGCGGCAGATGAAGGTGGCCGGAAATGCAGGGCACGATAAAAAGAGTGGTTTTAAATACATTAATGGAGAAAAAACCCCGTTGTAGAAATAACCTTGAAATAAATGTTCCCTTCCAGAATATGGATGGTCACCTCCCAATCAAGGACACAGACGTGGCAAAGGAATTTAGGGTGCGTTTGTTGCCTCTGTCTTTGACGTTCATCCCTCCCTTCCCAGTGGGAAACATTGCACTGGTGTACCAAGGGACACTGCAAAGTCCTTGAAGAGGGCAAGCCCTGCTCAGCAGAAAGCAAAGCACCTCTGTTTGGAGCACAGCATTCCTTTCCATCCAAACCCAACACGTGCCAGCTACTGTGAAGAAAGAAACTGAATCCCAGTCCAAGCTAGAGCAGTGGGAGCACAGTGAGCGTTCCTTGCAAATCCCGATTTATTTAGAGCAGAGGCACAGCAGAAGTCAGAGAGCTGCTAACAAGAGACTCTTCCTGCCCTCCACAGCCAGTTCAGGAGAGCTCCCCAGAGACAGAAGAACGTCAACTCCCTTTGTCTCTGGAGGATCTCTCTTCTCAGGCACACAGTAGTGGGGGCTTCCAGCTGGGAACCAACGTCCCGGGAGCCGTGGGCTGGATGCTGCTGGCACCAGCGCCCTTCCAGGTGCACCCCTGGCACCAGGGAACGATGCCTTGCCACAGGCTGAGCTCCCGTTCTCCCTGCCAGCAGCTTTCTCTGGCCACATCCATCTCCAGCCACGAGCCGGTTCTGCTGCCCTCGGGAGCGGGCTGGGCTCTGAGGGCACAGAGGAGCTGAGCGCTGCCCTGAGGCAGGGCTGTGATGTCCCCGGGCTGTGATGTCCAAGGGCTGTGATGTCCCCGGGCAGTGCCGGCCGCAGCACTGTGACATCACTGCGCTGCCGCTGGATAAGCCGGGCCAGCACCCGCGGCCGCCAGTGCAGTCGCGATGGGTCGTGCCGGAGCCACGAGTGACGGCGTCGTCCTGGGGACTGTGCTTGTCCTGCTGCTGGCCGCTGGGGCTGTCTGGTGGGCCCTTGGCCACCGGCACCCACCGAGCCGGCGGGCACGGACGGCAAAGAGGAGCGAGCGCCCCGGGGTCCGGCCCCGAGGCTCACGGAGGAACCGAGGAGCCCCTGTGGCTCCCAGGGCCCCCAGGCCTCGGGCGACTCGGCGCAAGCGGCCACGTGCTCCCGCCAGCCCCCTGGGCAGGCCCTGCAGCTGCGGCCCCTGCGTGGCTCTGGCCCAGGAGCTGCAGGAGCTGATGCGGCTGCTCTGGCATCCCAGAGGGACACGTGCGCCGCTCTACTCGGGGATGTGGCAGGCGCTGTGGAAACAACTGGAGGAGCTGGTGAAGCGAGGCCACCTGCCCTGCTGTGGCCCCTCCAGCTCCTCCCGAAGCCTCCATCCCTTCAAGAGGCTGCTCCCAGCAAGATTCTCCATCGCTGGGAGAGCCTCAAGGCCTGCAAGGATGGCACAGCAGGGGAGAGCCATCCGTGCAGGAACATCAGGCTGTCAGAGACCCTGCATCCTGCCAGGAGCCTCTGCTATCTCTGACAGCCTCCATCCCTCGCAGAGGCTCACTGAGACCTGTCAGCCTGCAGAAGATGCAGGGCCCATGGACAGGTCTCCCAGCTCCCTTGGACGCACGGGCTTCAACAACGCGGGCGCACCCCTGACCCCTGACATGGCCAGGGAAAGCCCAGAAGTCCAAACGGGAGCCCAGCCCGATCCAGGGGAGCCTTCTTGGGAGAAGCTGGCCAAGCAGCAAGCGTCCTGGAGCCAGCAGTGGTCATCCCACAGCTGCCAGGACGCTGTGCCGCTTGTGCCAGCTGGAGAAAGCCCGAGCCTGGTGGTGGAGACCAGCCTGGATACATCAAGGAGGCTCCTCCATCTCCAGGAAGCTGTCCCAAGACAGCCCTCGACTGCCACGAAGGGCTCTCCAATAGCAGGTGAGATCTCCTGAAGAGCTGTCTGAGGCTGCCCCGGGGCTCTTGAAGGGCACGGCCAGGCCAGGCCAGGGCCCCTGGGAGCAGCCCAGGGGTCACTGGCTCTTTCCTGTGCCTCTGATGGCACGGCTTCAGAAAGCCCTGCTTGCTTTGCAGCTGCTCCTGGCACCCCCCTGGGTGAAGAAGCCTCGGGCTGCAGCCCCGGCCATGGTCAATGGCAGAGTCCAGCCCACGAGGCCGGGGCCAGTGACGGTGCCGCCGTGCCCCGCTGCCCCGGGGCTCCTGCAGCCGCCTGTGCGCGCTGCCCAGGCCCGGCTCTGCCGCTCGCCAGCCCGGCGGCTGCGGAGCAGGGGCCGCTGCCCGGTGCGCAGCAGGGAGCAGGTGAGAGCGGAGCGGCCCGCGGGGGCCCGGCCCGCTGCACTCGCGGGCACTGGGGTGTTCCTGGGCGCAGGGCTGATGGCTGCTCTCGGCCTTTTGCAGGGCAAAGGAAGGAGCTGCAGGAGCTGTACCAGCTGGGCCCGCAGCTGGGCAGCGGTGGCTTTGGCACCGTTTTCTCGGGCATCCGCCTCTCCGACGGGAGACCGGTGAGTGGCCGCGACGGCCGGGCGTGGGACGAGGGGAAGCGCTGGGGAGGGGCAGGGCCGGAGCTCAGCCCTCCTCTCTCCATGGCTTGCAGGTGGCCATCAAACGCGTGTCCCGGGAGAGCGTCCTGCAGTGGGACGAGCTGGTGAGGGAGCGGGGCCGGCGGGACAGAGCGGGCCGGGTCAGGCAGGGAGAATCCCGGGGCGCCGACTGCCAGCGGGAGGCGGGGACAGCAGGCGCGGGCTCAGCGTGCAAGCCGCAGCATCGCGGGCCCGGCCGTGCCAAACAGCGGCGGCGGGGCCGGGCAGGGGCACCCCCCAAGCATCCCCTGGGCGGGAGGAAGCCCCAGCACCGGGGAGGCTGCGCAAGGGGGCACGGGGGCATCCCAGGCAGGGCGCAGCGCAGCAGCCCCGGGGCAGCATCAGGCCTGCCACAGGCACTGATTTTCTCCTCCTCGCAGCCCGACGGCACCCGCGTGCCCATGGAGGTCGTGCTGATGGAGAAGGTGGGCTCCAGCTGCTACAACATCATCCAGCTCCTCGACTGGTTCGAGCTGCCTGACAGCTTCGTGCTGGTGCTGGAGCGTCCGGAGGCATGGCAGGATCTCCTGCAGCTCCTGCTGGAGCAGGAGTTCCTGTGCGAGGAGATGGCGCGCTGGCTTTTCGTCCAGGTGCTGGAGGCCGTGCGGCACTGCACCGCCTGCGGCGTCCTGCACCGGGACATCAAGCCGGCGAACCTCCTCGTGGACCCGGAGAGCGGCGACCTGAAGCTCATCGACTTCGGTTGCGGCACCTTCCTCCAGGAGCGGGCCTACACGCGCTTTGCCGGTGAGCCCATGGCCCGGGCCCCGCTCCCGGTGCCAGGCACTGCAGGGCCCCACTCCCTCCTGGGCTGTGGGCTGCGGCCTTCAGCCAGCTGCCCTTTGGCCCAGGGCAGACGCAGTGCCCCGGGACCCGGCTGCCGGCCCTGCCGGCAGCAGGGGGGGCGGCAAAAGCCAGCTCCGGGCCTCCCGGCTCGGCAGGCCCGCAAGGGCTCGAGACGCTCCACGGGCCTTCTTTGCCTGGCACAATGGTTCCTTGGCTTTGGCCAGCTGGCTGGGGGACGCGGGGTGGCCTCGGGGGGGAAGCTGTGGCCGCGGGTGCAGCCCCTGCCTCAGCCAGGAGCCTGGCGCTGGGCTCTGGAAGGCAGCAGCCCGTGCCTGGACAGCGCCGCCCGTCTCCCCTAGGAACGCACGCCTACAGCCCGCCCGAGTGGGTCTGCCTTGGCTGCTACGACGGCCATGAAGCCACCGTTTGGTCCCTGGGCGTGCTGCTGTACGTCATGGTCTGCGGGAGACTCCCCTTTGAGGACGACCATGCCATCCTGCTGGGGCAGCCCTTCTTCTGGCAGCAGGTCTCTCCAGGTTGGTCTCCGGCCCCAAGCAGGCGGCTATGGCAGCCGGCGGCGCGCAGCCCGGCGCGGCCCTCACCCAGATCCGTGCACCGTCCGTCTGCCCCCAGGGCCGGCCGCAGGAGGTGGCCCGTGCCCACGGGGTCAGCGTGGCCCGCGTGGCCGAAGGAGGCGGCCGTGTCCCGCCGTGCCGCTCTCTGCCCGCGGGGCACGGTCGCTCGGGAGGCCGGCGCAGCCCCGAGCACACGCAGTGCGGCCGGGGCCCCGCGGGTGCCGGGGGCAGCTGGGCAGGAGCCTTCTGCCAGTGACCGGCGCTGTCTGTGCCTTCTCTCCGCAGAGTGCCAGCATCTGATCCGCTGGTGCTTGACCAAGCACCCCGCTTACAGGCCACAGCTGGAGGAGATCTTGCGCCACCCTTGGGTGCAGGGCAGGCGCTTTTGACACCTTGCTGGAGCCCCTGCTGCACCCACGTACAGAATCCCACACAGGACTGAGGACCCGAGAAATAAAACAACAACAAACCCATTGCAGCTAGTCAAGTCTGGTCCTTGTCAGCAACTTCAGCTAAAGAAACCTCTTGGGAAAAGGGGAGATCTGAGTGCTCCCCTCAGCCTTTGTCAAGCTTTCCATGCCTTTCCTCCAGGATGCTCCTTTTGTGTCTCCAAGCGCAGGCTGTAGTGCGGGTAGGAGGGGCTTGACACAGCCAAGAAATGCAACAGTGAAACAACAGCTGCCCTTTGAAAGTGACAGGGGCTTCTTGGTGTGTCTCCTGAAGTGACACACTGTCTCCGTGTGCATTGCAAGGGCCGGCTGGTGTCAGGGACAGAGACGTCTCCTCTCCAAAGCTCTGTGAAGAACCAGAAGCAGCAGAATGTCATTTCAGGTTGAGCCCTGATGAACTCTTCCTCTTTCTTTCCCTCTCATCGGCAGCAGGCAAATGCGCACCAGGCCTCGTGGCTCATGCCAGAGCCTTCTTCCTCCCAGGAAGCCTCCTCCCAGTAAGGGAGGAGCCCCCACAGCCCAGGACTCTCCAGCTCAGCCCCCCTTGAGCCAGGCCGCCGTCTGAGCCCCAGGTGCCCTGGGCCAAGCGGGGATTGGGGGCCCTCTTGGCCACAGCTGCCACAAATGAATGGAGGCTCAAACCTCTGACAAGAGGAAAAGGGCCAGCAAAGCCTCAGCTCGAAGCATGAAGAGAGCAGACTTCAGGCTGCTCAGGGAACTGCTAAGCAAGGTCCCTGGGGAAAATGGTTTTGAAGGTGCTGGGGTCCATCAGTGCTGGTCGCTTTGGTAACATCACCTCCTAAGGACACAGAGCAGGTGATGCCCAAATGTCAGAAGCCGAGCAGGTGAGGCATGAGACTGGCTTGCCTGGACAGGCATCGTCTCTGGGAAAGGGGATGGAAAAGGAAGCTTTGTGCCCTGTGAATCCAGGTCAGGAGAAGAATACACAGATGCCTCTAACCAGTGCAGGGAGAAATTTGGTGTTGTGAAAGCTCAGCGGCAGATGAAGGTGGCCGGAAATGCAGGGCACGATAAAAAGAGTGGTTTTAAATACATTAATGGAGAAAAAACCCCGTTGTAGAAATAACCTTGAAATAAATGTTCCCTTCCAGAATATGGATGGTCACCTCCCAATCAAGGACACAGACGTGGCAAAGGAATTTAGGGTGCGTTTGTTGCCTCTGTCTTTGACGTTCATCCCTCCCTTCCCAGTGGGAAACATTGCACTGGTGTACCAAGGGACACTGCAAAGTCCTTGAAGAGGGCAAGCCCTGCTCAGCAGAAAGCAAAGCACCTCTGTTTGGAGCACAGCATTCCTTTCCATCCAAACCCAACACGTGCCAGCTACTGTGAAGAAAGAAACTGAATCCCAGTCCAAGCTAGAGCAGTGGGAGCACAGTGAGCGTTCCTTGCAAATCCCGATTTATTTAGAGCAGAGGCACAGCAGAAGTCAGAGAGCTGCTAACAAGAGACTCTTCCTGCCCTCCACAGCCAGTTCAGGAGAGCTCCCCAGAGACAGAAGAACGTCAACTCCCTTTGTCTCTGGAGGATCTCTCTTCTCAGGCACACAGTAGTGGGGGCTTCCAGCTGGGAACCAACGTCCCGGGAGCCGTGGGCTGGATGCTGCTGGCACCAGCGCCCTTCCAGGTGCACCCCTGGCACCAGGGAACGATGCCTTGCCACAGGCTGAGCTCCCGTTCTCCCTGCCAGCAGCTTTCTTTGGCCATGTGTGACGATGTTCAGCGGGTACTTAGGATGAGGGAATAGATGAGGATGTGACTCCATGTTTCAGAAGGCATGATTTATTTTTTTAATGTATATATTATATTTAAACTATACCAAAACAACAGAAGAAAGTGTTTCTTCAGAAGGCTAGCTGAGAATAGAAAATGATATTATGAAAACAAATGCTTGTTTCCTGTACAGAGAATCCACGCCAGCTGTCTGTGATCAGCCATTAATTAGAAAGAGCCACATGAGACCAATCACAGATGCACCTGTTGCATACCACAACAGCAAATAACCATTCTTCTCATTTTCTTCCTGAGACCTCTCAGTTTCACTGGATAAAAAAATCCCACGAAAAGGATCTTGCATAAAATTACTATTTTTTTTTTTTAAGTATCCATGCCATGTCCCTCACATCTTTTCGTCCAAGTGTTGTCCTCTTCCTTGACTATTTCCCATGCTTCTGCAATATCTGTGAGCTCAGTTTTGGCATGTTTTAGTCCTTTGCATTGCAGCTTCTTTCCTCACAGCCTATTTTTTCGACTTAGGGAAATTTCTGGGTTTTTTTTTAGAGTATCCCTGCCATGTCCCTCAGATCTTCCCCTCCAAGTTTTGTCTTCCTCCTTTTTTCCCTGCTTTTACATCATCTGTGAGCTCAGTTTTAGCATGTTTTGGTCCTTTGCAATGCAGCTCATTTCCTCACAGCCTATTTTTTGAAGATATTATAAATCCAGATTATCTGATTTTTGAGATTTTTTAAATTGCTTTTCATTTGATCCTTTCTCCTTTCCTGAGTGTTTGTAAGCCTTTCCTTTTGGGTTGAAATTTCCTTTCTGGAAGGGAAAACGAATTTCAGTCGGGACCAAAAGAGGGATCTTTGGTGCATGTCCGTGCCCATGCTGGGATGCCATGTCATTTGATGACTTTGACTGAGAGATTGATTTTTTTGGGATTTTTTTTTTTTTAAGTATCCATGCCACGTCCCTCATATCTTCCCCTCCAAGTTATGTCTTCCTCCTTGACTTTTTCCCCTGCTTTTACATCATCTGTGAGCTCAGTTTTGGCATGTTTTGGTCCTTTGCAATGCAGCTCATTTCCTCACAGCCTATTTTTTTCCTCACAGCCTATTTTCTGGACTTAGTGAAATTTCTGGTTTTTTCTTTTGAAGTATCCATGCCATGTCCCTCAGATCTTCCCCTGCAAGTTTTGTCTTTCTCCTTGTCTGTTTCCCCTGCTTTTGCAACATCTGTGAGCTTAGTTTTGGCGTATTTTGGTCCTTTGCAATGCAGCTCATTTCCTCACCGCCTCTTTTTTAAGACACTAAAACTCCCGATTTTCTGGTTTCTTCAATTGCATTTCATTTGATCCTATGTCCATTCCAGAGTGTTTGTACATTCTAAGTCATGGTATGTCACCTGAAAATCAAAACACTACAAGACATGACCATCTGATATCTCTCCGTTATATTAAAGAGGTGAATGCAAGTGGTGAAGAATAGAAAAATCTCTTTTGGTCTGGGCTATGGGCTTCTCTGGAACTTTGGAACACATCCCATGAGGTCATGCTCAGTGTAAACAATGGCACACAATGCATTGCTGCTTCCTCCACACCCTGTTCTGTAGTGTGTGAGATTGCAAAGATCAAAGAGATTCAAAACACCAGGGGTGTATAAAAATATTTCTATTCTAATGCAATGCAAATAGTGCATGTGGATAGAACAGTTTGACCTTATTTCACTTTCTTTTGCTTTCAGAATACACATCACATCAGCATGATCACTCTGGTTGGTGATGGAGCATCCCTTTTGTTGTGTCTGCTGTGCTATTTCTATAGGCAAATACAGCACTTACAGGTA
Organism: Melospiza georgiana; assembly: GCF_028018845.1. Taxonomy (NCBI): domain Eukaryota; kingdom Metazoa; phylum Chordata; class Aves; order Passeriformes; family Passerellidae; genus Melospiza; species Melospiza georgiana. The sequence goes on from NC_080431.1 coordinate 70,391,878, forward strand.
GGGTGATGCATCAAGAAAGGCACTGGAGAGATTTCACTGGAGAGATTTCCCTTATGCTTTTGTGGGACTCAGGTTAACACTTTTAACAGAACCAGGTCAAACTTTCAGGGGAGTGCTGACACGAAGGAGACATTCCCAGCCTCATCATGTTTACAGTGCTTCTTTCAAAGACAATATGCAGATGATGGGGATAGGGATGAGAGTGTGGTTGCTCTGCCTTCTCAGAACCAAAGTGACAATTTCTACTAGAGCCTCAGTTTAGCAAAGATGAAAGTGACTTATTCCATAGAGGTCACAGATCCAGGCTGCTTTAATACAACAGTCTTCTCACCTTATTGACTGCCATGCACTCCTTTAGTCTATAGCATCAGCTCCTTCATATCACTGTAGTAGCTTTTTTGTTTATAGCACCCAAAGTACTTTATTGAGGGAGGAAAATACCTCATAATCCTCCTATGAAATAAGGATAATATTATGTGCATTTACAAACAGAGGGGTTCTTTGCCTACTGTAACCAAAGTGAAGGCAAAATGAGAACAAGGAATGGTTTGGGCAAGGTCGTGTCTTACTCTACTGAGGTGTTCCTAGGGTGAAGAATCAGGCTGTACCAAACATGTCAGCACCCCACCACCATTAATTACTGCCACCCCTGGGCTCAGATAAGAATTGATCACGAGCTACATCTACCTGGTTTGGGCACTGTTTTGTGTGAAGGACAGCTGTAAGCACACATATGGACCTAAGATATTAAAGTGAGTGGAGACTCTTACCTTCCCAACTCACACATTGGGTCACCTACAGAAGGAGGATGTAAATGCTGGGGAATGTATCATCCCAGAGACCAGCACTGCTATCTGCAGGAAAGTCAGGCTAAAATGACTTCCAATTAATTAGGAATATGCAAGGCTTCAGAAAAGGATAAAATCTACTTGTGCTTCCTGGACTACCTCTTACAGAGGACATAGAATCATAGAATATATAGAATATTGTCCTAAGAGCAAAGATCAGGAAAGATTCTGATCACAGGACTTAGGACCCCTCAGATACCTCTCTCTTGTTTTATGTCAGACTTTGTGGAGGCTGAAACAAAGATAAAATTTTGTGACATTTTCACTGAAGCCAGACTTGCCTTTAGCTTAATTATAATGCTGAGTTTTCATCATATAAACCAAGTAACCTGGGATGTGAGTGAAATTACTCTCTTTTAAAACAATGGAGAAGTACCTGTAAAATCAGATGATTGGCAGCCTCTGGTTAAACCAGACAGATGCTAGTTCACAGAAACAAATGGATACCTTCTCTTTGATGCAGAAACAGCATATCAATATCTAAGACTTTAATGTGCTGCAAACATCATGAGATTGTGAGAACAAAACCAGCATTCCCTTGCAGTGGCATCTTTTTGTTCTCTCACACACCTGTCAGTCACCCAGGCCACATTCCTTCAGTCTTTATGTGTGCACAGGTAAATCTTGACTGCAAGTCCAAGAGAGTACTTCAGTATTCCTGAGAACACCCTGTTGAATGCAGTAGGGATGGACAGGAACAGGAGTCAAAGCAGATGCTTCTAATCTGAACACAGAATCCTACTGATGTACAAATCAGGTTCAATTTCAGTATCAAGTGAAACGCATGAGTCCTTCTGGGTCGAAACCTTCATGGTATAGCAGTCTGCTTTGCCTGTAGGATCTCTGCTGGTGAAGCATCTTGCAACACACACGCACATTGTAAAACAAAACAATTATATCCCTGTTACTCTTTTGTGGTAACCCACAGTTATTGCACTCTTTCATATCACACTTCAAACTGAAGTCTGTAATTAACCCATAAGGAATCCACATATGCATCAGATGACACATCAGAGCTGAAAATAAATAACCACTGGTTAGGATCTCTGGTTTCATCTGAAGAGATGCAAAAACGAGCAAGTGATGAAATCTGTTGCCCACCTCTCACTTGTGTTCTGCCAAACCAATCCTGACTTAATAGATGGGCTCTCATCCAGTCTGTCTTGAAGCTGAAAGGGCCAGATTCAGACTGCTAGGTGGAAGTGACAGTAGACTCACTCTAACACTAGACAACAGGTTCCCAGTCCCTAAGTTGCCTTTTATTTATGTAACTTCAGATAAACCATTTGAAATTACCCCTTGCATTCTTAAGTTTAAACCTGAGTGTTATAAAGTGACAGTTTCATCTGAACTCGTGAAATCTATTCTATTTCTTTGCTCATTTGCACATATTTTTGTGGCAGCATTAAAGCTTCTAGACTGTGCAAGATATGCCAAAGCAGCAGGGCATAGTACACCAGTGCAGTAAGTGTACTGTCCCAGCATTATTTAAAACCCAGATTCCAATCTAGAGCAAGAGAGATGGACATGACTAAGAGAAAGTTATCTATTTTTTAAAGTCTTGCTCCAGCTGCTGGCTTCACAGCACACACTGTGGTCTAGACTGATAAGAACCAGAAATTTGCATAAGAGCTGATGACACTTTATATAATCCAAAACCACTTGTGAAATCCATAGGATAGATGGATATGGACATGACATTACAAGCACCATGTGGCTGACCAATATCCCAAGCAACCAGAAATTTTTGGCAGCCTGCACATAGTCCAGTAGTTAACATCAGGGAGGAAAAAAAAGCAGTATACTTTCTCTTTGGCCAGTATAACACTCTGCCTTTTTAAAGTAGCGCTTGCAAAATAAATGCAGTTATTAATGACAAAACACACAGGATGTGGCCTAGATATCAGACTTTCTGAAGTATCCGATGTCTGATACAAGGCGTACTTAGAGATATTTGGGCTACTTTGTGGGTTTGGCTTGTGGATTGAGGATGTGGTGCCAAGATATGATCTGCTGTTCTCTCTTGGTTTTTTGTGCAGAGCCAGCCTAGCCTGCAAGTAACTCTGCTCAAGTATTAAGACAATTTACAAGATGCAGGGGCATAGGGAGACATGAGAGGAGCTGAACAGTATGGTCAGGTCTGTCTCTGGATCCCCCAGGCAGATATGAGCATGGAATCTGAGATGCCAGCACTCACACACAGAGCTCACTGTCCCCTCCAGGCCCTACACATCTGCCAGAGGAAAGCAGATGGCCTCAAGGGCAGGTTAAAACAGTCCAGATCCCCTTGCACTTCAGCAGGGTCAAGCAGGTGAACAAGCCATGGCACAAGATGAGGGAGCGCTCTGAGCCCATCAAGGATCAAATCTGAATTTGCAGAGAAGCAGCTGTTTAGACAATTAGAAAGGGACATTTCTCCATCCCAATTTCTACCACTGTCATGGGGAACATTACAGGGAAAATAGAGAGAATTTCTTCAATTTGTCTTTTAGAGACACTTATCTTCTAAAAGTGTTGGAGAACTTTGCTCAGACATGGCTTGAAGGAAAAAAGTAATGAAAATATAGAGCTGATTGAAAAGTAAAAGGCAGCTGTAAACAGCAAAGTTCTCAGGCTTGTTTATTAATAACAAGTAAATACCTTGTCCTTGGATAGTGATGGGAAAGCAGAGTGACAAACATGGAGGCCTTGAGAACAGTCAATAACAGGATGAGAAAAACAAGTTTTGGTCTCAATAACAAACCACAGGTATGGAAAACAAGAGGAAGGGTTGGTGTGTAATCTGTAGCCAATGATGAGCTCGGGTTTTGCAATATGTATGAAATTAATTAACACGGTTATAAAAATGTGCATGTTGGATCAATAAATTGGAGTTCAATGCTGATCAATCAGGATGGGTCGGCTCCCTTCGCTTCGTCATAAAAGCTCTAACATTCTTTGGGTATAATTAGCTTTAGGTAAAGCAAGAAGATACATCGTTCAGTTCTACATTTCATTTCCTTCTCTGCTCAACTCCAGCCTCACTACCCACAATCCCAAAAGGCCAGCAAAAGAGAAAGCCACATATATACCTTTTGTTTCATGATTCTGCTTTTCTGTTATGTATCCAAACCCACCAGTCCAGGTTAACCTGCCCAAGCAGCTGAGCTGGCCAGCACTCCTTTGAGAGGGAAATGAGAGCAAGCTGTGGAGGTTGATCCTTAGCAGAAATGTGACAGGTAGACACATCAACCACCAGAGCAAAAGGAAGAAATTGAGCATTTTAAACTGTAAAAAGTCTATTCAGATGTCTAAATAGCATGGGTAGCTGTCCCACAGCCAGCAGACACTGTTTAAATAGACTATAGTTCAGCCAGCTGAAGAGGTTGGACAGTTGTGAGAGCTTGTCAAGTTCTAAGACCACTGGTTTTTTTAAAAAGTTGCCTAAAACCACTTCTGCCCTTGAGGCAATGTTCAGAAAAAGATTTTTCCTACAGTATGTCACAAGCCATTAACCAGTGCAAGGAATGCAGCTTATGACTCTGCCTCACACACCTACAAGAGGAGGAGTGAGATTCATCTTTCTTCTGAAACACTGGAGATGCACCTTTACTTGTTCCTCAGTGCTCTGTTGATGATACTTAACCCAGCTGAAAGGATCTTGCTTCTACGCTCAGGGTAAAATTATTCCCAGATGTGAAATCCACGAGGAATCCTCCCTTAGCCCCTGTCCTGGTCAGGTCACTGGGGCTGCCAATGAGGCTGCTGCAAACTTTTCAACTAACATATTTCTTTTACAGCCTTAGTGATGTCCTTTCTTTCTTCTTCTGCTCTCTTCTGGCTACTTACCTGTAAAAAAGCTTATAGGGTGTTTCTGGCTTGTTTCTGCAGCTTTTATCCGTAGGAATATGTATGGCAAAGTCCATGCCTGTGACCAAGAGACTCTCCTTTTGTGTTCTGTTTTGAAGTGCCTTGCATTTCTCAAATGCTTTAGAAAATGGGGTTCAAAGTACTTCAGTATCTTAAAAAAACCCACTACTTTAGTGACATTTCTTTATCTTCCCCATCTCCCACATGGAGTCAAGCCCAGGTCTGCTACTCACTCACACTACCTGCAGTGATGGTGCTTTTGGGCTGCTCCAGAATGCTTCTCTCCTTGACTCTGAGCAGGAGACCGGATTTCATCTCCTCCCTATCAGCAGTCCCATAAAAAATTCTTTACTAAGAACTCAGCAACTCCTGTGGATTCATCCTCACTTTAATAAATACCTCAGTAGTAGCAATAAAAATGACCCAACTGTAAAGACAGCACAGAAAACATTCCTCACCACAGACACCGTAACAGACAGTGTGGTGAACCTGTTTTTTTTATTAAGGATTCTCATTAATATGCTTTTTCAGAGTCTGAACTCAGGACAAACTCTGCTTTAATTTACCTGACAAATTTTTTCGCAGCACACTTACTGTCTCTGTTCATAGTCCATCTTTTGATTCTTTGATTCTGAGATAATACATCAATGGGACAATCTGGGGATACAATAATTTTCACCACTAAATAGAAAACTCACAGCACAAAGTCTCAGTCTTAAAACCTGATGAGATGTTTCAGACCAAGCTGGGGTCTCCAACAAGATGCTGCCCTAAAACATGCTTCTCTGTTTTGTATTCAGCTTGTATTGTTTACTTGATCTTACCCTAGGACTCTTGCAAAATACAAACAAAATTTCCAGCAACCATCCATATATTACTTATCTCCTCTCAGCTCTCCTTCTCTAAAGTAATAAGACATTAAAGAAGACGTCCTCAGGTCTGTGCACATTTGAGGAAAACATGTGGATGACAGAGAAGGGAAACCAACAATAAGGCAAACAAATATACACTTAGGACTGGAAAGAGAATAAAAATGTTCAGAGCTCTGCCTTAACTTCAGGTGGCCATTCCTATTCAGTAGCAGATGTAAGCATGAGTACCAGCATGATTCTGAACCTATGTTTTCTGGTTTCAGTTTGGGCTAGAGTCAGCAGTTCCAAGGACATTCTCTGTTTGTTTCCACTTAACAATTTAAAATGTCCACCCATGCTTTCCCACAATTGCATTAGTTTGGTTTTTATTCCAGTATCATTTTTCCATTTTGAATCCAGCTTTGCCTTTAGGACAATTATTTTGCTGTATTTCATGAAGTCATGTTGTGCTTGCTTCCAATAAATTAATCATGTTTATACTACACAAAGATATTTGGCAGCATTACAAATGCACCAAAATATACTCACAATCTGATAATCTATGCTTTTTATTTGCAATCATCTTTCTGCCTTCTGCTTAAAAGCAAGATGGCCAATTTCCAGTCCTAAGCATTCATGTGATCAGGATCTCAGAGCCAGAGTAGGCCGCAGCTTGGGCATTCCTAATGCTCTGTTTTCCTGTTTTATGAGCTTCTCATAATCCAAAATTTCTACAGCGCCTTTACATCCAGGACAAAATCAAGGATGCAAATGCAGAATTTTCTTCCATAATGTGCACAGCCAACCTATGGGGTAATTAACTTCAAAAGATGGTTTGATAAATAGAGAAAAATTCAAGTTCCAAATTTGGGACTATTTTTCATAGTTTTAAAAAGAATATTATTAAAATATTAAGCATTCCTGAAATAAAGTCCAACCTTAAATCTGTTGCAAAAATTAAACCTATGCAATTATAAGGACCTAAAATCATTGAAGGAATTCAGAAAAGTATGTACTCCTTAGGAGAAAATTTTTCAATTAAAAGAGTGTCCTAGCTTCTCAATGCTTCCTGAGCACATTGGGAACCTTTAGCAGTGAGAAATCCCTGCAGCTCTCAAAGCACTCCTGAAAAACAGGTTTAACTTTTTTAACTCAGATAATTTCAGGGTGAGACTCCCAGGAACAGCTGCCACTGTGTGAAAATTAAGCTTAAGTATTTAACTCAAGATCATTAAAAAAACATAAATCTTCAGAATGCAAAGAAGACACAGAAATTCTGGCCTGGGGTATTGTTTTTTAAATGACCACACAGAAGAAAAGACATAATTATGCAAATTGTAAAACTGAATTGGTTAAATAAACCAAGCTGGTTACAGGCAAGTTATTCAAATAATGACTTTTTTTTACTGATTAAAAACAGGCTGTTATACTTGGATCCTGACTTATCCTTAGTTAAACACCACTTAAATCCACATTAAGTCACTCTGTTCTCGTCAACAGATTTTGGATTGCATCAGGTCTGTGCACCCTACAGTGGGTTATTTACTCTCTTAAAACAAACACCATTTAATATGACTGTTGGATAGAGGGCTGTGTGAGTTTAATCAGGCACAACTCACTCATTCACTCACACACTCACCAAACAAGCTTGAACAAATGGTACCTAATATTTGTCGGAAAAATATTTAACCAGTTTCCCAAACCCAGTATTCAGAGCTAAAATGGAAAATGAGCTATAAAAATGTTTCCCCCCCTCCCAGGCAGGACTAAGCAAGCAGTCAGTTTAAGCTCTACTTAGAAAAGTTATATGTGAGAATGATACGGGGAAAAGCAAGGTCTGTAGCTATGCCCCCTTCCTGGCTGGGCAGGAATTCCCAGAAATGCTTTCTCAGTACTGTGCACTAAGCTGTACAGAAGATGAGTAAAGAGAGGAGTAAGCCACACTTGTGCAGCAATCAGTGTCAACACAAGCTTAGGGAAAACAGCTTTTGGCTCTTGGTCTTTTGTTGTTCAGTTGAAAACAACCATGAACAATTGTGGAAAAAAAGCTGTAGCTAAAAAGGAAGATAAAACACTACATGCTGAATACCAAAATAACACAGTCTCAGTCTGAAATTTAAGGGGGGCAAAAAGAATCCAACCACATTCAAATTCTCTGTAGGTCAAGAGAAAGTTAGTTTTTTTATTTTGTTTGAAATGACATTTTTCCAACACCCAACTTCAATAAATGCACCTTTTCATATAGAAAATAACTCAGCACAGCATTTCCTATGAAAATATTTTTCTCCTGGCAGAATCAGGTTTCATGCCTAACCTCACATAGTCTGACTGCACTGAAAACAATCAGCCACTTTTATTTATTAAACCAATATGAAAAGACATTTATTCTCTTTAAAAAGCAGTTTTCTTCAGCTTTCATAACACAGACAACAGAATAAAAAATAGGGTCATTTTGCACTACTTCCTTTAATTTTATTGAGTGTCAATATATATCATTAATATAAAGTTACTTCATTCTATGAAGATCAAGACGCCTTACAGTATAAAATTCCCTGAGATACATATGTAATTTGAGGGATCACACAAATCTCTATTCCATTTACATCATGACCAAAAAGTAATGGTAATTCTTCTTCTTATAAAACCCAGAAGATAATGATCGATCCTCCTTTCTCTCCCTCCACCCCAATATTTTAAGGCATGGGATAAAAAATTTTCCAAAATGTATTCAAGGAAATTTTTCTACTAAAAATAGAAAATAGATTTCCCCAATTTTTACAACTGGATTGTATACATCATCTGCAATGCCTTGGTACCCAATGTACAAACCAGTTCGTTCAGGCAAACTTCATATTTATCATTGAACTAGAGCTCTACAAAGTGCATTACAAAAGCCAGTCCTTTGCCTGTAACAGTACACTCTTAGGTCATGGTGTGGATGACCCAAAACCAGAGATCTATAGAAATTCTGCAATACTGACTTCAGCAGCCATAGGCCTGGACTGAGTTCCCTCCCAAATGGGAAGCCACAAATTTGCAACATCCATGCAAGAATGATGAAATTAGAAAAGGCTTCTCTTCTCCCAATGCAAGTGCTCTGCAATAATTACTACAAATCTGCAGTTTTCACCATACAGTTCTTGAAAAGCCTCAATGTACAATTTACAAATACTGTGCAATTTTGACCACTTTACCCAAACTATGCTTTAATTGCTTTGTAGCTCTTTTTTGAATTTTACAAAAAGATTTCAACTCTTTTTTTTAGAGAGGTTGAGAAGAAAATTAATATTTGCAATCTCTGGAAATTCCCATGCTCCTGCAGCCTGATCTTCTGCACATGGCATTACTAATGATTACACAGTCGAACTGTGTGCCTGGAAGCTTTCACAAAATGCTAAAAAAATTAGGAGGACTCAAAAAAATGCACTGGTTTCAGCAGATTGATAAAAAGTATTGCAATCTTAAATATTATTTCTTTACTTTTCAGATTGTGCTTTTGTATACAGTTCTGCAAACTCTGGTAAAAACTGAACAGAAAAAAATAATACCATACATTCAAAGGAAAAGACGGAGCCCATCATCCTGACATTTGGGTATTACTCTTAATACTATACCTATATTGGAGTTTTAAAAATATCAAACTCAGTATTAGGGGAGCAGTAACTACTGATGAGAAACAGATGACCACGCCATGAAGACCCCTCTTTTACTTTAAACAATCACTTTATACTTCTTGGAGTGAAAGTGCAGCATTAGGAAACATCCCTACTACATCCCACATTGCATAGTTTGTTTTCACTCCCTTCCCAGTAAATATTCTACAGCAACTCGGGCACTGACAACAGAAAGGTTCATCAAGTACTTTCAGCCAACCCTCCTTGCACAAAAGAAGAAGGGAATAATTGGAGAAGCCTGCAAGATCTGAACTGGTAAAACTGTGCAAATTATTAATGAACTTCATTATTATTAGGGTTTTTTTTTTCCAATAATCCTTGGCTCCAAGCTTACCTAATCATGGGGAACATCTAACTACAAATAAATAACAGCAGATTGCCAGTTCATACATCTTAAAAGCATTCATTCAATATCCCAGAGAGCTTAAATCAAATCTAATCCTTTCCTAACCTAAATATGACTCACAAATGCCAGCAAGGTTGCCTGTTCTGATGCCCATCTTTTATTTGCAACTGACTTTCTCCTTTTCCCACCTGTTCTGTGCCTATGATTTTATTTTCTGAATGAAGTTTCTGAGTAGCTCCATGGATTAAAAAGCATCAGAATTAATATCTTATTCAGGTGGGCAAGTCTCTTGTAGGCTGCCAATTTTGCCACCAAACTTCACAGCTGCAGAAGACAGGGAGGCTGAACTTGTCAAGGATGTGCAATTGTAACTGAAGTCTCTTTCTGGCTTTGGCTGAGCAAGATTACATGTAACCAAAAAGTAACCACACATCCACTGCTAGGATGGCTCCAGCAAAATGTGGGAGTCTAAAAGGGAATGATGACTGTAAATGTTCCTTGACAGGCACTGAGCAAATTGAGTTCTACCTTAAGAACCTATTTATTGATTCAAAAACTGAGCCACAAAAAGACTTCAAAGCCAAACGAAAAGAAAATAGTAAATCATTCCCTTTTCCTATTCTTTCCTCACACAATTTGCATTTTACCAACAATGTAGATCTTATTCTCTACAGTGATTTTCTTTCTGAATGGAAGTGATTTGGGAGTTTTGGGAATTTTTTTTGGTAATTATGATTTTAAAAACAACAAAACAACATTCTGACTAGTCTGTCCCCCAGCAGAATTTTTTAAATGCATGCCAAAAATCGAAAGAGTTGCTACACAACAGCACTGTCTGCTGATATATGAGAAAAAAGATCGCCTTTCTGTATATGTATTCAATACAGCAATAAAACCCCTGCAATTCCGAGCCTTTCCCTGCATTTTCCTGTATGGCAATAATTTTGCAGAGAAAAACATGCAGATACCTGTAAACATTTTCTAATTCCTGAATAAAGAGAGGGTGGAAGTGTTCCAACTTTCTTCCCTACAGTCTTTGTTTTCCTGTACTTAAAGTTCCAATCTACTCCCATACAGGATAAACATGCCTATGGTTTCAGCAGGTAGAAGGAGAAATACTTTACATCATCTGAGCTGTCTGTCCACTCAGATTCAGCCCCCCCATACACTTTTTCCTAAACAGAACAATTATTTGGTTCAAAGTATTATTAACTGGCTGCTGCAATTTAAAGCATCGCTAAAAGGTGCTACTGTATCATCAGATTCTTACATTCAACACTTGTGGCTCAGAATTTGTCTGTAAATAGCTTTCACACGCATAAAAAACAGATTAAAACATTCATTTTTGTCTTAGTATTACAGAAAACCAGCACTGATCATGTGTCTTCTGTGAGCAAAGTTTCACGGTCCAGGAAGTTGTCATAGCCACAAAAATTGGTTTCAGCTGTACAGCTGAGGAATTTGGCATCAGATATTTATGTTGAGCTGTGCAGAAATTTAAAAGTTCTGTAACTGTACAACTTCTGGAAATTTAACTTTGCTCTTTAGGAATCATCTGGCATAATGTCTCCTTGTAATTTTCTCATTAATAAAAATCTTCCTTTTGTAGGCTTTTCACAGCTTGTTTTCCTGTATCTGTACGCTTCTCCAACTGATGTCAGTCTCCTGTGGCTAATGCCGACTACCTGGGCTAATGATTTCTGTGAGAATCATCCTTCCTGACACCTTGACACTTGGTCCCGGCAGTCCAGACAAGTCTCATCCGCCAGGAGCATCAGCTTTCAAACCAGCTGGCCAGATTCTGAACAGTCTTGATTTGATTCCCAGCTGTTTTAACAGTCTCGCAGACCTTGCAGAAATGCTCATCCCAGAACGAGGTGACGTGGACTTCGTACTTCTTCCTCCAGGCAAAGTACCGCCTGTAGTTGGGCTTGTTTTTATCGAGGAATTTCAGGTAGGTGGCAAGGAGCCGCGGGCTGGGGAAGTCGTCAACGTGGATGAAGGAATCGGGAGGGATGAAGCGCTCGTAGTTGGCCCTGCGGGGTCCCAGGACGACGGGCACGGCGCTGGCGGAGAAAGCGTTCCTCCAGAGCTTCTCGGTGATGTAGTCGGTGTGCTGGGAGTTCTCGAAGGCCAGGTAGAACTTGTAGGCTGAGACGGTCTCCACCAGGCCGCCCTCGGCCAGCGCCAGCCCCCGCGCCCCGTACACGTCGATGGGCAGGTGCTCCTTCAGCTGGCGGTAGTAGCGCACCCGGGCGTGCTCCTCGTTCCAGTTGCTGATGACCCAGGCCACCAGCCGCGTCTTGCGGGGCAGGACGAAGGGCCGGGGCGCCGGCGGGACGTAGAGGTACCCGTAGGGCACGAACACGTCCGAGTCGCGGCGGTAGGACATGGTCCAGTTGAAGAGCCCGGCGAGCCCCCGCAGCCCGGGCGAGTGCGACGGCGACTCGAAGTTCATCCACACCCAGCGCTGGCGCGGGGCCCGCGGCGGGGACCCTCGGGGCAGCCCCTCGGCGCCGTGCCGCGCCAGGTCGCGGTGGTGGAACAGCACCGCCTGCGCCTCGCCCAACCGGCTGCGGTCGGCGCTGAGGCGGCAGCCGCTGATGTTGTAGCGCCTCCGGCAGTCGGGCAGGCGCCGCGGGCGGCCGAAGGGCTCCCACCACAGCAGCACGGTCACCGCCTCGCCCTCCGCCCGGGCCGGCTCGGGCAGCGCCGAGTAGAGGGCGAGCGCGGCGGCGGCGGCGCCCAGCAGCCCGGCCGCCAGCGCGCACCGCGGCCCGCGCAGCCGCCAGCGCCGCCGGCAGCAGCGCCGCAGGGCCGCCTCCATCCCCGCCGCCCGCTGCCACCGCTCTGCCCCCCGCAGGGCACCGGCGCCGGGCAGCGCATCCTGGGGCTGGGGCTGCTGCCGCCGCCGCCGCTCTGCCCCCACCCCAGGCCCCGGTGGCGGGGAGGTGTCGGGGCCGCCGCCCCTCCCGGCCATGCCCGCCCGGCCTCCGCCTCCCGGCCCGGGTGCCGCCCCTCGCCCCTGGTGCCGCCTTGCCCCGCCCGCCGCGGCCCTGCCGCTCCGCCCTCAGAGACAGCGGTGCTCGGGCGCCTGGCGGGGTTTCGCGGCCTCGCCGCCGGCCCCGTGCGGCAGCGCCGCCACGGCAGCCGGGGAGCTGCGACCCCGGGCCGCTCGGCTGCTCATGCCCGGTTCGGGGCCGCCGAGGGAATCTGTGTCTCCGCACTCAGGAGGGATCCCCGTGAGAGCCCAGGCCCCAGCACGCACGGGAAAAGTTGAAGGGACGCTCACAAGGGTTCTCAGGGTACCCGCACCCTGGCACCGCTGGCGCTTTGTCTCTGCCTTCATCAGCAGGGCAAAGGAGAGAAAATACAACGAAAGGCTCTCTGATCGACCTAAGGACAGGGAGAGATCCCTCAGCAGTTAGAGTCACGGGCAAAACAAAACCGATTTGGGGAAATTAACTTAATTTCTCGCCAATCAAATCTGACTCGGGTAATGGGAAATGAAACCAAAATTGAAAGACGCCTTTTTCCCACCCCTCCCTTCTTCCTAGGCTCAGTGCTGCTCGCAGTTTCTCTGCCTTCTCTCCAACAGCAGCGCAGGAGGATGGGGAATGGAGGCTGCGGTCAGTTCATCACATGGTGTCTCTGCTGCTCCTTCCTCCTCAGGGGACGGACTCCTCACACCGTTCCCCTGCTCCAGTGTGGGTCCTCCCACGGGAGACAGTCCTTTGAACTTCTCCAACGTGAGTCCTTCTCAGGACCTGCAGTTCTTCATGCACTGCTCCAGTGTGGTTCCCTTCCACAGGCTGCTCCAGCGTGACTCCCCAGTGGGGTCACAAGTCCTGACAGCAAACCTGCCAGCCCAGCATGGGCTCCCTTTCTCCACGGGGCCACAGATCCTGCCAGGAATCTGCTCAGCAGCAGAGCGTTCTATGGGCATCCACCTGTTCTGGCATGAGGTCCTTCATCCAGGAACATCCTGCCTCACCATGGACCACAGGCTGCAGGGGAATCGCTGCTCCAGCCCCTGCAGCACCTCCATCCCTTTCTTCTGCACTGACTTTGGTGCCTGCTCTCACAATTTTCATTCCTCTCTTCTCTGGATGCAATTGCTTCTGTGCAGTACCTTTTTTCCTTTCTAGATACATTATCCCAAAGGTGCTATTGCTATCACCATTGGGGTCAGCCATGGCCAGCAGTGCGTCTGTTTTGGGGCTGGTTGGAATTGGCTCCACTAGACACGGGGGGAAGTTTCTAGCACCTTCTCAGAGAAGTCACCCCTGTCACGCCATCACTAGCAGAACCTTGCCACACAAACCCCATACATGAGCACATGTAGGAGCACAGGCCAGAGGGCCACAGGGGGAGGAGAGCCCTGCCATTCACATCACAAAGGCTGGCACAGGCTCAGATCCCCCCTGCCCTACTGCCCATGAGAAAGCAGGACTAAAGCAGGACTGCTCTGCTGCTTCCCACGTGCATTCTCATTTATTTCTTCCAGTCCACACCTGAAACAGACAGAGGTTTTAAACTCTGGCAAAAGGGTTTTCCCACACCAGCTGACCTATGATTTGCATGCTGTATCCTGTGGCCTGTACTTTGGGGAAGTGCTTTGGAAGATGCAGGGGATTTTTTTAAAAACATTTGTAATTTAGAGAGTTAAGCTGAGAGTAAGTTTGAATAAGTCACTTATTTAGGAAAAAAAAAAAAAGAAGTGAGCTGTCACAATAGCTTTGAATTCCAGTTAAATTCAGTCTGTTTCAAGCACCTCTATGAGGAGCAACAATTTGGAAAACTAAAGGAAAATAAATTTTAAAAGAGGGTTCTTTTTGCTCCTTTACAGCTTTCTTAGAATCGTACATGCTTACTTTAAAATCTCACCGTTATGTAAAAACTACAAAACCTCATGATTACCAGAAAATTATTTTTCCAGCTCTGCTTCACAGAGTTGCTGTGAAAAACTTCCTCACATGGGCTTGAAACTTTTTTCCTAAGCAATTTGCTTCAGTGAACTGCGAGGCTGTTGACTCACACAGTTCAGACAGTGTTTGTACAGAACTGAACAAGTTTCCAGCTCTGACATTTCACAAGCTCGTATCCAACAGCTGTCGATCCAAGGTCCTCTCATCTGTGTCTATTGAAGGCACCAGAGTTACACCAGGCATAAATTCTCACTGACTGTTTGGATTTCAGATTTCACATAACACATACGTCGAGGCCCTGTGACTTAACTCTAGTAAGTCAAGGAGTAAGAAAAGTGATTCAGGTCTCATAAAAATAAAGCACAGTTGTGTGTGACGGTGGTGTTAGGTTAGAAACTAAGTCATGTACACCCATAAACCTATTGTACATCCCATACTGTGAACACAGTATGTCCATAGCTCATGCTGCAAGCACTCATAAAATATAAGAAATGCCAACAGCTGTGGTTGGAGTTGGTAGCTGGCTGCCTGCTTCAACATACAGAGCTGGCTGGAAGGGATCTCCAGGGAGCGCTAGTCCTCCCTTGTGGATGAGGTGAATCATTGCCGGCACTGGCAGTGTCTGATTGTCTAGATAAATGACAGATTTTAGTCACAAAATGGGAATATGGGAAAGCAACAGTAGAAAACTGCAAAAAAATACAGAAATGCTCTTCCTTCTAAGGAATAGATAGATTCAATCCAGAGCCCACTTGATACAACGAATACTACATAAAATGAACACAATCCCTAGTCTTCATTAATCAAGGATTCAAAATGGTCCAAATCCACAGCTGTTAGTTATTTTGTTTATTCAAACATTTTTCTGATAATATGAGAAATCTGGGACTCGTGAAAGTGAGTGGGAGAATTCAATTGTCTTCTCGAATTCTGATTCACTCAATAAATTTGATCATATCAACTGCAATGACAGTTCTTATTTTCCTTCAGGAGCTTTCAGCATTGGTACGTGACTTTGGAGGAGTTTTATCTAGTCATGCTTTCATTTCCATTGCTGCTAAGCATTTGCTGCTAAGCATTCCAAATTCAAAGTCTGACTAGTTACATTGATGATGTAAGGCCTAATCCTGCCTAATCCTGCCTCTAATGACATTGATGATGCAAGGCCTAATCCTGCCTATGGTAAGTCAACAAAAATGTTGCCATTAATTCAGCATTTATGAAATGTTTCATGACAATGTAACATGGAAATCTCTATAAGCCAAATAGTGACAAATTTGAAAGACAAAAAAAACCCAAAAAAATTCCCTTGTGATGATTCATAGCAAGAGTTGCCTAGTTACTTTTGATTTTTTGCAGTCTCACAGTGAAACTTCACTGTGACTTTCATCTGCACTTCAGTGGCATCCATATTAAGATGATTGTTATACCGAGACAAATCTGTTGAATTATTTAACATGAAATCAAAACATGGTTTTCTGTATTCCTCAACACAACATCAGCTAAAGCTGTAGATCTCTCTGCATCTTAAAAAAAAGCTATTGCTGAAATCCACAGTGAGTTGTAGTTGTATATACAACACAGATATCGAGAACTGTAATCATATTTGGTTTATTATGGCAAATAAGAATCTAATCATTTCAAGATGAGAGGACAGTAGCCTAAATCATTTCTATGAGTAATATTGTCACCTTAAATTAATTTTCCTGTTACACCTGCTGCTGTGGAAGCTACATATATGTTTACATTTACATGTTGTAAGTAGTGCACTAGTTAAAAAATCTTTATGGAATTTATATCTAGAGCAAGACGAAATGTATATTTGAGATATATTTTAGAATTTTTACAAATCACAGGTCCGACTGTTTTGTTGCTGCTGTCTTCAAACCCTCCCAGTATAGGAAACAGCAGAAATACATTTTAATTGGGTATTCATCATAGTCACTGCTGAAAGCAATGATAATTGTGCCCTTCATCTAGAAGTCCAGCAGATTCCTAGAAATCTTGGTGTGGTAAATTTAAGACCCAGATGGGATGTGTTGCTGTAGAGTGAGGGATGTAGGGAGTGACAGTGATGACCCGCTGACAGTGATGAAGGTCCTCACTGTCAGGACCAAGGCTGGAAGTCAGGTGTCCTCAGATCTGTGTGTAGGTCAGATGTTTCTCTCCCCTTCTTAATGTCTCATTTCTTATCTAGAGAAATAAATACCAGCCTGGCAGTTACCCATGTCAGCTTCAGTTTGCCTCATTTCTGCCATCATACACAGCACATCCATGACACAATCACTTCAGCTACTTTGTGCTGGCAGGGTTTTGTCAAGCAGTTTTTTTCGCTCTGACTCGGGAAAAACTCCGTGGACATCACTGAGAAATACAACATGATGAAGGCTGAGTAGTGTTGCCAGATGCCTGAAGACCTCCCACAGGGAACACATCTGGTTTTGTGTGCTTTGGAGATAAACCAGTCCAGGAGATAGCTCCATGGACTGAGGACCACCCAGGCTTCTTGGCACTGTATATGCAGCTTGGGAGTGCTTTACTGCTCCATGGAAATCACAGCAAGTTCTCATGTTGCTGATAGTCAGGAATTTAAAATAATATAATGTGTGTTAGTAATGAAGCTGTTGCAAAATAAAAAATATTTTGCCTATTTGAAGGTTGAATAGATGCCATCACTAACAGCAGTAAATATTTCTGCCTGGAACTTCCCAACTGGCTTCCTCCTCTACTCTGACTCACTCTGTTTTGTCACACTTCAGAAATATTTAAGCCTGGAAAAATGTTTGAAGCTATGTGTCAACTGTTTTACAAAGGCAGTTTAAAAGGTACTGTAAGACATGGTTGTGTTTTCAGCCAGAGCTATCAACCCAGACATTCTGTCAGGAGGGGAAACCTTGTGAAGTTTTTCATCATAAGAAAATGAGATCAACTTCAAAGCATAGGAGGAAGGATGCTGTCTGGTACCAAAATGACACTAAGAATGATGTTGCAGTCTCTTTATAAATAGTCCCCATGGTTTCAATGCAAGTTTTGCCAAGAACCTAAATTCTCTATGAAAAGGTGTGATAAAAGTTTTGTTCTGTATAAATTATACACTTTGTATTTCAGCATGAAGTCTAAATGTCTGTTATTTGATTTCCTTCTGTTTCATATGTAGGATTATGATCTTTCTGCTTGGAAATTTAAAATTTGGAAATATTATGAGAAGATCCAGTTGAAAGCTGATGCCTGAACAGTTTCTGGACAGACAAACTCATGTTTCTGCATATGCAACAAAGGCAGTGTTAACATATTCTGCCTGGCTACAGTTTCACTTGTGACTGTGAGCAATGCTGGATTAAAACCATGAGAAGTTAATATTTCCAGGCCAAGGCACAGGCATGAAAAAATTTACTGTGCACACTGTGAATGAAAGATCCTGTCCAGGACACGCTTCAGTTTTCTGTTGAAGTGCACAGCTTTGTTGTTCACCAGTGTAGACCAGAGCAGAAATCAGAGCAGAAAAATTTTCCTAGCAGTCCCACACAATCCTCAAACACTTTGACACATGTGTGGGTACCAGCAAGCCAGAATTTGACTCTGTGGATAATTGTAAGCAGTTATCAATAATTTCAATCTTCCTTGGGTTTTTTCAGCACTGACCTTCACCTTGTGCAACCATAGTGGCAAGAGTGATGTGCAACCAGCACTGATGCTCTCATTTTACCCAGGGAGCATCTCCCAGGACAGAGAGCAAGGATTTGTGACAAAACTTCTCTTTGGACATCTTTGAACATCAGGGGTTGGGGTCATATCTCAGTCCTGGAGACAAAACTACCCTAATTTGAAGCAAATCTTCTAAACCACACATAATCTAGTTATGGGGCTCTCAATACCAACTGCTTTAATAACTTGACCCTCTCCTGTTGTGCTCATTACTTAATAAGGTAGATGTAGCCTTGGAAAAATACAAGTGTTTAATCACTGGTACTAATACAGGCAATAATGTAATGATATAAGCAATGATAACAATTGTCTTTCAAAACAGTAGTGTTGAGTTTGGCAATGAAATAATAAAATAAAAAAAGAGAAAAGGAGAGCCAAACTGTTAGACAGTAAAAAGTCACTATGATAAAATGTGAGCGCTGTTAATTTTAATTACCCAACTCCCTATTTAATAAAATATTATAAATATCACAGTAATATTAATAGCATTATTATTATGCAAGATTCTATTTTAACAAATTGCTTTGTTTTATTCAAATAAAAGAGGAGACACATAAAAAGGTCACAAACATGAATATGAATATATCAGACTAGGTAAGAATTACCACAGCCTCATAAGTGAGGTAACATATTCAGTAGAAAAGATCTAACAGGGATTTCTCTATTGTAGAAGGTCACACAAAAAGGCAGAGGGCGAAGATGAGCACCAAATGCTGCACCAAAACTGAGTTAGTGCAGGAATTCAGGATAGAGCCAGGAAGTCTTCTCATTTGGAAAATTTTAAAACAAGATTATGAAACAGAATGGGAAAGCAAGGAGAAGAAAGTAGGGTAAAATGAAACAAAGCAGAAGCAAGGTGCAACAAGCCTAACCGAAGTCTCTTTCCAAAAATCCAGTGCTTTTCAAACATTATTATGTGATTCATGATCAAATTTGCATCTAGAAAGCAAGAACAGTATTTTCAAAAGGAGCCACCCCTCTAGTGTCTCAGGTACAATATTCAGTACAACAACCTTTTTTATTTAGAAGTCAAATGGAAACACTGAGAAGAATTGGCTTGAAACCTGCTGAGCGGCTGTTTTGGTTTTGGTTTTTCTCTTTTTTTCCTTCTCACTGATACAAAAATAAAATCAAATTTCTAATGTCAGAGCAGAGATCCAGAAAATCAAAGGGCAAACATCTGATTTAATTCACAGATAATTGTAGAAAAAACCCAAAGGAAATCAAATTCCAGTTTCACAAAGTTGTCACTGAGGCTTCCTTTTTAAAAAATATTCAGTGTGTTATAGATACTTCCAGAGGAACTGAGAGGCCCAGAAACAAATCTCATCTCCACCTCTTAGGCAAGGTTTTGGTACCAGGGGCTGACTACAGGAGTGACTTCTGTGAGGAATTTTAGAAGTTTCCCCTGTGTCCAACAGAGGCAGTACCAGCTGGCTCCAAGACAGACCTGCTGCTAACCAGGGCTGAGCCAATGAGCAATGGTGATAATGCCTCTGGGATAACAAAATAAAGAAGGAAAAAGGTACTGCACCAAAACAATTGCAGCCAGAGAAGAAAGGAGTAAGAATGTGTGAGAAGAACAGCCCTGTAGACCCCGAGGTCAGTGGAGAAGGAGGGGCAGGAGGAGCTCCAGGAGCAGCCATGGTGAGTCAGCTGTGCCCCTGTAGCACACAGAGGTCCATGGTGAAACTGCCTCTGGAGGACTCCGTATCTTTTCTGGTTTTATACAGTATGAAGGATCTAGATTTGTTTCGTAAGTGGCATAATAATACAAAGCAAACTATTATTCGTTTGGTGCTACCTCACTGTAATAATGGTTTAAGAATGAGAGGTTAGTTATTTCAGGTTCCATGCTGTCTCTGTGGTTCTTTGAGACTATGATAGCTCTTACATGGAGAGAGGCCTATTTATGTTAAACTTTCATGAAATCAGGCTAGATACTGAATCACAAACTCTTGCCTTCTTGTCATTGTAGAGACAGACAGAAATGACACACCAAGCAATGTATCAAAGGCTTTTTTTTTTATTGCTGCCTGTTCTCCTTTTTTTAGTTTTACAGACCTCATGTGTGACTCCAATTGGTTAGTAGCTTTCTTGCCAATTACTCTGTTGGTTAGTAAAAGGAATTTTTCTTGTCTATCGAATCTTTCTATTCCTAAATTGTTTACCTATTTTCTTCACTGATTCTCAGGGGATAGATTTAATGTTTATGCAGGTGCTAGTTGTTTTTCACCCGGGAATAGATTGTTATGTTAACAAACTGTTCACACCAGGATTGTTTTCACATGGGAACTTGCAAAGTGCTAGCTTCACTTAGAAAAAATTACAGATTAGCCACTGATCTAACAGAGCAGGCCTGATTTTTTGAGGCCTTTCTTTTATAATTTTTCTGCCTTACTGCAACACCTTTCGAAATGCTCAGTTTAATGGATGAATTCAGCCTAAAGCATTATGAGGCACTTCATCAGTTATATTAAAACCATCTGCTGGAACTTAAAATCACTTTGCAAAAGAGAAAACTATGAAAACGTGTTTTCACAGATGCACGTTTTTCAGCAAGAACATCTTGTAATCTTTGGATTGTGATGTTTTCATCACTGGTGGAAATACAGTTCAGATTTGACTACTTACAACATCAGATTAAAAAGTAGTATGAGGATGTGAATAAAACAACAAAAAGGAAATAGCTCCATATTCAAGTAGAACTTTATTAAAAATCTGATAAACAAACATCTACATTTCCAAAGGTAGCTAGTTATGCTGATGTTTGATTTGACACATCAAAGCAGCCTCAGGTCTTCAAAGCACTGACATTCAGCAATCTGTAAAAAAGACAATTTCTGCTCTAAGGATGGATGAGACACCACATAGTGAGCCCTCCAAACCACTGGTCACTTTTAGGGAAAGACAGAAAAAGGAAGAAGGAAAATACATTTACTTATGTAAATTCAGCAATATGAATATTTTTTTCTCTCTTCTATTTATAGCTTCTGCATATTTTCCTTTCATTTTTTACAGTTTCTATCTCTGTGTTCCTGAACTGTATTCTCTTTTCTGTTTCCTTCAGGAATTTCTAACCTTCTGTATATTTCCTCTTTCATTTCTCTTATCAGTGATTCTTCCTTTTCCTTCACTGGTTCCTCTCCTCTGGCACTAAACACAGCAGGCTCATCTTCTCTCATCATCTCTTCCCTTTTGTCCATTTCTACAGCCTGTACCCACTCCATCTCCCCACCAGTCTCTCCTTTCTTCCCCAGATCCTTACACAGAAAAAAATGCATGAATGGAGATGGTTTAGTGAACACAGGAGCTGAAGCCAGATTGCTCCCAGATTTTTCCCATTGTGTATCTTTTCTGCCACCTCTTCTCTCATGAGGCCTGCCTGCCCACTGCAAAACAGGCAGCATAGCTAGTGAGGAGGGCACCACTTGTCCCCAGCAGCAGTCCCTGGGAATGAAATCTCATTCAAATTCCCAAAGGAAATTCACAGATTTTCAGCACCTACATCAATCTCGATGAACTGTTTTGTTTTAAAGCTCTTCTTTCTTCAGGGTTCTGAGCAGGAAATGGAGAAGATCATGATCTTTGAAAACTGTTTGCCTTGATTAGAAGCCTGCGGTACATGAGCTTTAAAATTATGCTAACATCTCAAAACTCTGAGTCATTCTGTAGTTGTTAGGTCTGTTCTATAATTAAAGTGCTCCTACAAGTAAGAAACTCTAAAGTAAAGGCAGTGTGGCAGAAGGCTGTACTGGTTAAACACTTCTCACACCAGTAATAGCCTAATCCATGCTGCTCTTGTAACTAAGATGCCACTATCTCCTGATCCCACAAGATCAAGATAGGAAGAAAGAGGTGCTAGTCATGTTTTTTAAACCTGTATTTTTAAACCACTATCCTCCAAGAACAGTGGGAATGAGCTTCATGTAGAGGCAAAATATGCTGAGTTCATATATTCTGCAATCTCGTGGCACTACAAATATTCCTCTTAAAAAGCAAAATACCTCTGTTTTCTTAGAGTTTAAAGAGAGTTAGGTTAGGAGAGAATGTGAGGAGCAGACACTAAGCTAAAAGCTATAAAGAACAGGTGTGCTCCACAAAAGCCACACTCTACAGATTGTAAAGAGAGAAACACATTTCCCAGAGCACCAGCTGACCATTGCAGGCAAATACTAAAATGCCTGAAAGAATACCTGGATCGAGCTCTTTTCAGGAAGTGTGCTGGAGGAGTGCTTTTCCAAACAATTGAATTTCTTAGGGCTGTATGCTAAGAACAATAAGGTTCATAATGAACATGAAACCAACACTCACCATCTATCAGTAGAACCCAAGTGATTATTCCACGAATAGATGTGGAACCTTTAAAAAATGTTTCAGAATATGAAATGAGGGGACTCAACACAGCAGCCCTGAACTGATTTCTTCTGCAAAGATTTCAAAGTCTGTTGCCTACTTACTAAAAGAAGAGATGGGTTACCTCTGCAGAAAGATGCCCTGCAACATAAAAATGAGGTGTTATAGTGAAAGTTTCTTATTATTGACTCTTACTTTTCATTCTTGCATGTCTTGAGTAGAATTGAGGCTGTAAAAGTAAATCACTGTTGTTCTGTGACACTGGTTTCAGGCTTTTAATGGAGAAATTGTTCTTCACATTCCAAACTCCTTCCAGAGCCACTGTTAACAATTTGGCAAAATATTAGCTTTATAACTGATTACTTCAGCTTGTTCTAAAATTAATATGAAACTACACAATAATATTCTTCCACTGTTAATGAAAACAGATTGACATCTTCAGAGAGAAGTTCAGATTGCTAAAGGCACGCAATGCTCTCTACTGTTTATAGAAGCTCTTAGGACTACTCAGGCACCCAACTGAAGCAGGATATAGCTTCAGTTAATTATTCAGTTTATTATTGTCTATAATAAACAAGAAACAGCAGTAATACTGATGCAGGCAGCATCCTTTTTTGGTCATAATGGAATACCAAATACTCTCATAAAAATAGAGAAAACAACATACCCTCCCCAAAAAACCCAACTCAAACAAAAAACTAAGCAAACAAATAAAAAACCAAAGCCATCACCATCAGAACAAAATTAAAAGCTAATTTATTTTAAAGATTACAATTTACTAGCCATCTAATTTCTTTTAAACAATACACTTTAGCAGTCTAAACTGTGTAAATCAGTAACCATCCAACCTGACAACTGTTGTCTATCAGAGCCCAGGCCACTTAGTAAGCATCTCTAATTGTCCAAAAAGCTGAAAAAATGAATTCAGTATTCACTGAATAATCTGTACACCAGCATCTATATTTACCATATTCATCATTCATCATTGTTATGCTATGCCTATAACATTATGCTGTACATACCATTTCTGTACTGAGCTTGTTGTAGATCCATATTATACAGTCCTGTAACAAATATTTATGTAGTGTTTCTCTATTATCTTTGTACTTTAAGCCTTTGTAACATACAATTCTTTGGGACACTCCTCAAAAGTCATGAGAGCATATAAAGTAACATCCATTTATTCAGCCAGACTGAAATACTCCAGACAATTTGAATTTGAATTTGGCAGATGAATGCAGAAAAAATAGTTGTGATCAGCTCTCAGTAACATTAGGCACATGAGCAGACTGAGCAGACCAGTGTTAATATCTGCTAAAAGAACACTTTTAGAGCAGGACACATGCAATGACAGGTGTCTAGGACAAGTCAAAAGAATATCCAAAGTGCCTTTTTTCCTCTGCTTACTACACACAGAGGCTACCCAAGTCAGTCATTTGCAGGTGTGTGCTATAATTCCCTACAGAGCCTAGTCACAGTAATAAGAATTGCAGGCTCAAATGGTCTTTACATCTGATAGGTACTGATTATATTATCTAATTTAGGTACATTTTTGTCTGTGAATCCAACTGTTTTAAATTCATTTTGAGTGAGTTTAGAAATGGGTCTCAATCCTACACAAGTGTACTAATAAGCAAATGTACTACAGCATTTCTTTCAAAGAGAAAGGTAACAAAACCTCCCTATTGCTTGGCAATTGTTTCTGGTTTATTAAACTGATATATCATATGGAATTATCTGTGTTCTTCTGGTCCCCTAATTTCTCACCAAAAAAAGCAAAACCAGAGAGAAAAAAGTAATAAAGACTATATGCAATTCTGCTGTTTCTAAATGTTCTGCATGGTATTACATAAATGTTCTCTAATTTTGCCACAATCACTTGTTCTGACAAACACTTGCCATTTGCTGGTAAGGAGGATTACCTGCAGATGGATGATTAACATTGCATTCTTCTTCCTGTAAATGAAAGTGCTCCTCCAGTATTTCTTTAACTCTCCTAGGTGGCTCAACATATACACATTTCTGTCCTGTTAGTAAAATATATTACAAAACAGCCAGTTATTATAAATCCCCTGAATGCTGATGTACTTTGCTGAATGCAACTGTCAAGCTATGCTACCCTGCATCCATCTTCAATACACAGTGAACCAAATCATTTACAAACATATGACGGTGTTCAGCCAGGCCCTACTCCCCAGGACAGGAGGATGGTAAGGACAGGACCCTGGTGTGTCCTCCCAGATGGGGCTGCTGGTAGCCAAGGCCAGCCCAGGGCCACTGGGGAGCCGGCCACCGTGCCTTCCCCATGACAGACATCCCAGGGCAGGGCCGAAGATGGAGAGGCATCTGAGAAGATGTCCTCGCTGCAGGAAGTCTCCAGGGAGCCGGAGAGGGATGCGGACGCCCCACGGCACCAGAGCCAGCACCCGCCGCGGTGCTGGGGGACATCAGTGAGGGGGACATCAGTGGGGAACGGCTGGGCTCCCGAGGGGACAGCGCGGGCTGGGCCCGGGCTGGGGCAGGGCTGGCCGGGGACCGGGGACGGCCGTGCTCACGGGGCTGCTCGCCGCGGACATCGCTGCCCGGCTCCCCGGCCGCCGCCGCCGCCGCCGCGGGTGCGTGCCCGTCCGCCGCCCTCATGGCTGCCGCTGCCGCTGCCGCTACCGGGCGGTTGGGCCGGGCTGCGGCGCGGGCGTTGCCAGGCTGCCCGGCAGGCGGGGCCGCCGCGGCGCTGCCGCTCCCGGGGCACCGGGGCGGCCCCGAGGCGGGCTGGGGCAGCCGGCAGCCCCGGGACAGCGGGCCCGGGCACGGGGTGCCGGACAGCTCCGGGTGCCAGCACCAGCTGCCCCTCTGTGTCACTCGGCATGGCCGCGGGAGCGGGACACGCACATCGCGAACTCTGCACCGCTGTGGGCTGTCACCCAGGGCCTGCCCTACGGAAGGGTGCCGGGCTGAGGTGAAGAACGACAGAATTCAGTTTAAGTGATGTTTATCTACTGATACTCAAAAGTACTAGTTTGGTCATAAAATGAAGCATCTTCAGGCGCTGCATATTGGACTGAAGTGGCTTGTAACCCACGTCTCTATTATTCCTTGATGCATCTCAAGGTATATTCATCTTCTTCCACTGATGTCCTGAAACCAAACTTTTAAAAATAATACACATTAAAATCATGTTACATCATTCATAGTTCAGAAGCTGTGTTTCCATTTTCCAACAGAAAGTGATGAACATTACACACTACTTCTAAAAGGTGGGTGACCAAGATGCCCTCAATAGTAGCTTGATCAGAGCACTAAATGTGGTCCAACATATCCCAACCCGGCTGCTACTGCTACAATTGTGCCGCATGTTAGTGGAAGGAGCTTGGGATCACTCAGTAAGACATCTGCATAGGACAGTGCTTACTACAGCTCTCATAGTGACAGTACTTCAGCACTTACATTCAATTTTCAGTTTGTTTAACAGAGAAGTAACTTTCTCCACTTCTAAATTACAGATGGCAAAGTTGAAGCTGAAAAACATACTGTGTGCCCTCACCATGGCAAAATTTTAGTGTACTAACTCAAAGGGCAATACTAAATTACCTGTAACTACAGACACGACAGTATGCTGGCTGTTTATCCTCACATGGTTGTGGCTCATTTTTTCCAATTAATGCCACATTCTTGACATTAAGTCTTTATGCAACTTAATTGCAAGGGAAAAGTAAAGAGGATCTTGATAGAAAGTCCCTTCCTTGAAAAGCACCAGGAAAAAAATAAACCAGAACTACTTTCTATCCTATGAATAATGTGTTTGATTTATGAACAGATTGCATTGATAAATGGACTTTTAATTAAAAATATGACAAAATATTTTGAGTTAGATATTTTATTTTATAATAAGCCTTACATTAGGTTCATTAAACATTTTGTGTATCACCCAAATAAGTTACATTCATTCTGAGCTTTCATGCAGTTTTAAAAAAGTTAGAATGTCTCAAAAAATAATTTTCAAGTGAGTCGTAATAAAGTCTGCATAACCAAGCCAGAATTTTTTCACATCAAGTAAATATTCCAGTTTTCCCTCCTGCTTTGACACTACAGACAACTTACAAAGGCCTCTCCAAATCTGCACTTATTAAACAGAAACTCACAGGAATTACTGAGACTTTCTGACCACCTCAGCTAACTGCAGGAACGCTTCAAAGTACGAGCGTGACCACTGAACTGCGCTGCAGGAGGTGACATTTTGCCTGAGGAGAATACTGAAATATCTTACATTAAAACCTCGTTGCAAAGAGACAGACCACCACCGACAGGCATGCAGAAGACTAACAAGAAAGAGGCAGAAAACCTCACATTCACAAGCTTTTAGGGGGACACAGTGTTTATGCAGTCTTCTACTATTTCAAAAAGGTAGTGATATATATCAGTCCTCCTTGCAATGTCAAGGGCAGTTTCATCCAAGTTGTTTTTCAAGTCTGGCTTCACGTAGCGATTCATCAGCAGGAGCTCAAGGGTTTCCCTGCTGTTCTTGTTTCCTGCAGCGATGTGCAGGGGTGTCAGCAGCCCGTTTGTCTGCGCGTTGATGTCCGCGCCCTGCTGCAGCAGGAACGCGGCCACGCTGGTGTTGTTCCACTTGCAGGCGCTGTGCAGGGGCGTCCAGCCATCCACGGTCTGCGCGTGCACGTCGGCCCCTTGGGCCACCAGCTCGTGTGCAACGTCCAGGTGCCCGCTGTAGGCAGCTCGGTGCAGAGGAGTGTACTGATCCTCATCACGAGCGTTCACTGGAGCCAGCTTTTCTGTCAGGAGCCTCTTCACCGTACCCAGCTGTTTAAAGAAAACAGGGAACTTCACGTGATTCTATGAAACAAGATGTATGGCTTTTGTCACGGACATATTTTATGAAAAGTCCTTTGACAGGATCCTTTTCTCCTGAGAAGCTGGAAGGCCTCATAAATGACAAGTAAACAATAATTATCTGCTGCTGTGCAATGCAACAGGTGCATCTTTGATTGGTCTGATGTGGTTGTTTTTAATTAATGGCCAATCAAAGTCCAGCTTAGACTCTCTGAACAGTCACAAGATTTTATTATCATTCCATTCCTTTCCTTTCCTTGCTAGCTTTCTGATGAAATCCTTTCTCTCTATTCTTTTGTATAGTTTTAATATATCATTTTCTTTTAATATATCATAAAATAATAAATCAGCCTTCTGAAACATGGAGTCAAGATTCTCATCATTTCCCTCGTCCTGGGACCCCTGCGAACACCACCACATGGCTTTGAAGGTCCTGAAGTTTAATTTCTGTCAGTGCCAGAAGCACTTATAAAATCTCAGGTACAGCCTCTCCACCCCAGTTAAAAGGCTTACTTGCCATGAAGAGCCTAGCATGCTTTCAGTTTAGAGAAGTTAAAGAAAAGTGCTGTTACTTGAACTTTGAACTGGAATCAAAATTTGTTCTAAAAGCCAATGGATCCAGAGACGCTTCAGTGTGTACGGGCTACAAAGGGGGATGGTTTACATAGAGTGGCTTGCAAAACCAAATCAGAAGAGCTCAGAGAAAGAAAGAAAAGTATAGGTAAATTTTTGTTTGTGAATGAGTCTACAGACAAGCTCAAAATAACATTCTTGTAAATTACATATGTGAACAGAGCAAGTGCCTTACCCGATTGTTTTCAGCCGCCCAGAGTAGCAATTTCTCTGGATGTTTTTCCATTTTCTTTTCTTGCATTTCGTACCATTCCTCCGTTCTTTCTTGCTCATCATCATCATCATCAGACTGTCCTGACCAACAGCTCTGAGTTCCTACAGGAATCAAATGCCTGTGCGTCTCCAGCAGTTCAAGTTGGTTAAAATGCTCTGTGAAGTCTTCGAACAGCTCGCTGTCATCATCGTCCTCATCAGCTTGCTTGTCTTTATTCATTTTCAGTCAGCATCTGTAGAACAGTATTTATGCCAACTGTAACTGTTATCGGTGCACTGTCAATAAAACTATCTGATGGATGATGCTGGTGTCAACAAACAGCAAAACTCAAGGGAAAACTCAGTGACCCTCTGCTAACCCGGGCTTTGCCTGCTCTGCCAGAACTCACAGATAACATCCACGCTAAAAAGCACCGCGTTACCCCGACCCTCGGACGGCACCACCTTCACGCTGCAGTGCAGCACTGCACGGGGCTTTGCTGAGCGCACTCGGAACGCTGCTCACTTTACCAACAAAGGGTCTGGAGAGCAGCCCGGACTTTGGGGCAGAGTCTCTGCTCCGCCACAACAGCCCAGCCCAGCCCGGCCCGGCCCGGCCCGGCCCGCAGCACCGGCCCCGCTCCCCTCCGCGGGGCCCGCATCACCCCGGGCAGGCCGCACCGCACCGCCCCGCAAGACATCGGCCGATGCCCGCCCGCCCCGCGGCTCTCCCGTCCGCCCCACCCGGCCCCGCTCCGGTACCCGCGGTCCCAGCGCCGCCGGGGCTCCGCGCGGGGCGCGCCCGCCGAGCGCTTCCGGGCCGCGCGGCCGCCGGACGTGACGGAACGGGCCGGGCCGGGCCGGGGGCGGTGCTCGGCCCGAGCCGCGGCGGGAGCGCGGGATGGAGCGGCGGCGGTGATCGTGCGGAGCGATCGCACCTCACTGTGCCCCTGGCCCGGCGCCTGGCTTGGTCTCTTGTGCTTCGCGTAGCGCCTGAGAGAGACGCTGACTCCCTGAGCCGTCAGCGCTGTGCCAGAGCCTTCCCGTGAGGAACCTCGCACCAGGATGAGCACCATCAACTCACAGTAAGCTCCCGCTGTCTGCAGCTCCCTGCAATGCTGACACACCAGGCAGCAAGTGTTTTATGTGTCTGGGACGAGTTAAGAAGAGCCGGGATCATCAGCTGTGTTTCCCTGTGGTCCTTATGATCGCCGTGCTTGCCTACATGCACGTGTAGATTACCAGTGCAAAAAGAGAATTAGACTTTCCGCAAGTATTTTTAAAAGCAAGAAACATACAAAGGGTTCTTTAGTTTTTAATTAGATACTTCAGAGGGGTGTTTGCATCCCTTTACCGGAGCAGAATGACTGGGATAAACAAATCTTCCAATTGGCTGTTTTGGCAATGTGCAGTTTGCAGTACAAGTAGTGAAGTATTTTGAGACTCTTACAGGACTGATACTTGGTAGAGTTTTATGGCAAATCTCCTTGTTTCATGACTTTGGACAGATAAGCTTACCTTAGTAAAGCCTGTTTAGAAATTCCCTATGTGTATTGCTCTCTGACACTAGTTTTCCTGTCTTATTCAGGGATGATGAAGATACCTTTAAAATACTCGTTGCTACTGATATTCATCTCGGCTATTTGGAGAAGGATCCAGTGCGCGGAAATGATACATTTGTAACTTTTAATGAAATTCTGGACCACGCTCAAAAAAATGAAGTAAGTGCTACTTTTTGGAGAAGGAAAAACTGAAGCTGTTAAAATGTGGTCCAGTCTGCCAGAAGCTGTAAAGCTTAGTCCTGGTACAGTCTCTAGTAATACCAAATCAAATGGCTGAACTATTTGTTACATTCAGTTTCATTTCTGGTTTAGTAAAAGGAGCGCCTGATTCTTTGTGAGAGCATTCTTACTGAATCATGACTTTGGTTGCATTAGCAGTGGTTTTGGGTTTCAGTGGTATCTAGAGAGGGTTTGTCACTTTGAGGGGGAAAAATAATTGAGGAGAGTGAGAGTAGTGATATACAGTGTTCTGACAAACCAGCAGAGATTTGTTAGAAGCTTTTGAAGTGTCATGCAGTGCTGAGTCGCTGAAGTGAGCAGTGCTGGTGCCGAGCAGCTCCATTTCCTGCACAGTCGGTGGCAGAATCCTGTAGTGGGGTGGACAGAGGGATTTCCTGAACTGGGACAGTGTCGGAGGAGCCGAGAGCCACCAGGCGCCCGCAGCGGCTGATGGGACCTGGGTGCAGTCAGGAGCAGTGGCAGCCAAGACCCCACCCCGCACCTGTAAAAGAAGCTCCAGGGCAATGGCAGGAAGCTGGAGCACTTCCAGGATGGCAAACAGACCTGCTGTGGTGTGACTTTTTGTGCAGGAACAGCACTTGAGCCCTGCCAGCTCCACCAGGGAGCGGTGGTGTCTATCTGGCAGAAAGCCATGGCCTTTCTAGACAGAAGTTCCTGTCCAGACCCAGCTCTGGTTGAGGAGTATCAGGGAGTGTGTATGAGAGAGAGAGAGAGAGAGAGAGAGAGAGAGACTCTGCTGGCATCACAGTCTACTTTCCTTAGGGCAGGCCTGACAGGCAGGCAGGACACATGATCCAGGGGATTCCCTATCCTCTGGATGAACTCACTGAATTAAGGGACGAGGGTGGGGGGGCAATAGCAACAAGTTCCTGCCCAGCACAGCAGGTGCATCTCCTCTGTGACTGCCCCACATGCCCTGACATAACAGGTGTGAGGCTCTGCAAGTGGAACTGAACAAGGACAGTGGTTCATCTAGCATAGAGGTGTTGCTGAGGTTGTTGCCTGTGCCCAATATCAAAACTCCTTCCATGAAGAAAAAGGGTGGGTTGTTAGAGGAGACACGCTTCTCATGGGAACAGAAGGCCCAATGTGGTCCAGCATGTGCCAGGTGGCCAAGAAGGCCGATGGCATCCTGGCCTGGATCAGCACTGGTGTGGCCAGCAGGAGCAGGGCAGGGACTGTCCCCCTGTACTGGGCACTGGTGAGGCCACACCTTGAATGCTGTGCTCAGTTCTGGGCCCCTCACTGCAAGGGAGACATTGAGGGGCTGGAGCGTGTCCAGAGAAGGGCAACAGAGCTGGGGAAGGGTCTGGAGCACAAGTGCTGTGAGGAGCAGCTGGGGGAGCTGGGAGTGTTTAGCCTGGAGAAGAGGAGGCTCAGAGGAGACCTTACTGAACTCAACAACTGCCTGAAAGGAGGATGTAGCCAGGTGGGAGTTGATCTCTTCTCCCAAGCAACAGGACTAGAGCAAGTGGCCAGAAGGTGCACCAGAAGAGATTTAGACTGCATATCAGGAAAGATTTCTTCCCTGAAAATATTGTCAAGCACTGGAACAGGCTGCTCAGGAAGGTGGTGGAGTCGCCATCCCTGGAGATATTTAAAAGATGTATGGATGTGGCACTTGGGGACATGGTTTCATGTTGGACTCGGCAGTGCTGGGTTAACACCTGGGCTTGTTGATCTTAGAGTTCCAACCTAAAAAATTCTGTGATTCCATCTTTAAGGACTGTATGTTCATCAGTCAGATTCTTTGTAATTTTGATAAGGTTTTTTCCTAATGCTTTACCAAAAGCTAAGTATATGCAGTACATGCAGAAAGAGCAGCTAGCACCTTCTCAGAATAATGTGGTGATGGCTACTGGTTTCTTTGCACTAGGTAGCACAGCAGTGAGAAAATAATGTAGCTTTTCATGCCTGTCAAAAATGTTCAGGAGCCAATTTGGAGCCCCTTATTACAATAGTAGACTAATCCTTTTTTTACCATTATTAGTTGTTTTCTCCTGTGGCTCTTCATAAATGGGTCTTTTTGGGGTTGACTTTGTTTTAATCAGTAATTTAATTAGGTTTTTTCTAATTAGGAAGTTAAATATTGTTTCTCTTACAACTAACTCCTTTTACCTAGAAGTATTATTTTCTCATATTTGAGGAAATATATGGAACTCCCTAGAAGAAATAATTTAAACAATTTGCTTAGAAGTCTTTCAAGGTAATACAAAATGTTGTATTAAAATAATAAAGCTTTTTGTTACATACAGGTGGACTTTATTTTATTAGGTGGAGACCTTTTTCACGACAACAAACCCTCCAGAAAAACAGTACACTCTTGTTTGGAGTCACTAAGAAAATACTGCATGGGTGATCGTCCTGTTCAGTTTGAAATTTTGAGTGATCAGGCAGTTAATTTTCATTACAGCAAGTAAGTATGTTACTATAAATTATCATGTAAGGCTTGGTTTGTGTATTGGGTGAGTGTGTTGTGATTTTTATTTTATATTCTCCATGACTGGAACCTGGAATTTTTAGGCCTGCGTGGGACAGTTCACAGGATAACTTCACCTGTCATCTAAGTCTGTAAAGAAATGTGTACAATATTTTGAGAAACCTCTGAGTGTGGTATGAGTCTTGATATATTTATGTAATGTACAGTTTCCATTTTGCAAGTACAATACAAGTAATCCAGTTCACATTCAGCAGAGTTCCCTGTGTGTAAGCAAAGGTTGCACAGCCTAATCCACTAGTTCTACACAATTTTTTGTACAAATCTTTTCATGGCTTGTTCTAAAAAATAGAGATCTCTTTTGCTACCCTATTCCCCATAGAAAGTGCCATTCCAGACCATGAGTAAGAATCTTCTTATGGTTAAGCTTAAGCTTTGGCTTATTCATAATCACTTCTTTCTGAGTTTTACCACATCTATTTGTGATGAAGTTAATTTAAAGAGAATATTGAGAATCATACACAAATTTGCAGATACAGTTTAATTTCTTTTCCTATTTTTGTTTAGGTTTCCTTGGGTGAATTATCAGGATGAAAATCTCAACATTTCTATTCCAGTTTTTAGTATTCATGGCAATCATGATGATCCCACAGGGGTAATTCTTATCATAATTTTACTGTTGCATTACAAAGATACAGAAATACAGTTCTGGCAGACCATGCTGCTTTTAGTCAGTTGCTCCACTCTGTGTGTAAATATTCTGTGCATCCTTAGGACTTACCTTAATGAGTGACAACGAGTTAAGAGTAAGTGTGACATTTAAAAGCAAATGTAAATAAGAGATCCATATGAACTGTGTTTAATTTCTTAATGTATGTAGGTTTCTGTCATTGAGAACAGAATCACTTTTCATGCCTAGAAGTAGCAGCCTTTCTGAAAAAGTTTCTAAAACATTCCATCTGTAGAGACTGAAAGCTTCTTTCCTAAAAAAGGAGAATTTTGCTGTTTTGATTTGTGCATATGTGATTGATATGCATCATTTATTTTCAAGGAGGTTAATCTGATAATAGTGAAATGGTAGCTTAAAAACAAGCTAATCAAAGTAAACAAGAAATGGTTTAGAAAGCATTAAAATGCATGTGTTAAATTAATGATTTTGCATTTTATATCAAATAGCAGTGTATCACAGAGATGAGTGTTTTAGCAGCAGTTTAACTTTGAACTTACTATAAGGTAGTTACCTTAACCAGATAATTTTTGTAGTAGTTTAGAGAC
This sequence comes from Melospiza georgiana, assembly GCF_028018845.1. Taxonomy (NCBI): domain Eukaryota; kingdom Metazoa; phylum Chordata; class Aves; order Passeriformes; family Passerellidae; genus Melospiza; species Melospiza georgiana. The sequence continues at coordinate 70,425,619 of NC_080431.1, forward strand.
TGGCTAGTTTGAGTGGTTTTTTGCGTTTTTGTTTTTCTGAATGATTTAATGTTTAGTTTCATATTGTTCAAATGAAGTATGACTTGTAAGGAAAAGGGATTTGCTTTTGTACTGTAGAGTATTAGCAAAACCCTTAATATTTGTTATGGGACTTATTTTCAACTGCAGAAGTTACTTAAGGAAAGATATTCTATCTTACTTTTGAGACTTTCATTTAGACATTAAACACTTAATGTTCTATTCAAATTCTGTATTTGTTTCTTAGGCAGATTCACTGTGTGCATTGGATATTTTAAGCTGTGCAGGACTGCTGAATCACTTTGGGCGTTCAACTTCAGTGGAGAAAATAGATATTAGTCCCATTTTATTGCGTAAAGGTAGAACAAAAATTGCTCTGTATGGCTTGGGTGAGTATTTGTCTGCCAGACTGTGACTAGACTGTTCATGTATTACTGAAATTTAATGGGTATAAATAAAATTGGAGCAAATGTATGAGGCTGCAACAAACATGAAGGTCTATATGATTCTAAATTAAAGCATATAAATTCTGTGACAATGTCAGATTTTCCTCCTGCTTTGTGTTACTAGCTGGCAGGGTTTTTTTTTTTGCTCATTTAGATAAATCTTCCTAAATTTAATTTTTGTACTTTTATTGGTGATAAATGAAGCCTGCTTCAGTTAACCATAGTGCTGGTGTATCAAGTCAGAGCAATCACTCTTAAATTCTCTCTGTTGTGTATTAAGTTTATTTCATCCCACTTAAGCAAAACTTAAACACCCAATGTTTATATGCCATTTTGGTTATATTTAAAAACATAAGCTGTCTGAGCAGAAATCTAGTGTCTTATGTCTCTGTCTGAAGTGGTTCATAAGTAGCATTGGCCGTGGGTAGTCTCAGTTACCTTAAAGAAACTTAAGAGTTTTGTACTTTAAAGCGGTTCTGTGATATGTTTTCACCTTCAGGTTTGTTCCTGTGTATTTTCTCCACTGAATTCCTCTCTACTCTCACTTCATCCTTAGTATGGTTATTTTTGACTGCTCTCTGTCTAGAGAAGTTAACTATTAAGGTCTTATTTTTCCACCCTTATTTTTTGTCCAGTGATGAGTGCTTAAATACCTAATTCCAAGCAACTTTTATAGCTCTAAATTAAGTCCTAGTTGGCCATGATTTTGTGTGTTTAATGAGACACTTGAGATGCTAGGTGTTTGAAAGGTTAGTAGTTAAGATGTTTGAAAGGTTAGTAGTTAGTGGAATGATCTAATATCAAAATATAAGAGTTTTCAGTACCAAAGTTGATACTGGGAAATGCAACAACTTTCTAAAGTACCAGTGTTGCTACATGAAGGTGTTCATGGCATGTTTCTTTGTGTTTGTGCCAGAATTATTTTTACCTTTATGACTTTCTCTGATTCAGAGAGCATTTGTTCTTATGCAAAATATGGACACTCCACATGGAGTTTATTGATGTCTATCATGAGCCTGGCTAAGGATAATTTGGGGGTTTTTTTCCTAGTTAAAAACATCAAGGAAATAATCAGTGTCTTCCAGGGATGGGGCATGCACAACTTTCTTGGGCAAGCTGTTCCAGTGCCTCATTACCCGTACAGTAAAGAACCTCATAGTAATATCCAACCTAAATTTGTCCTCCTTCAGTTTAAAGCCATTCCCCTGTCCCATCATGCTTTCCCTTCTGAAAAGTCCCTCTCCAGCTTTCTTGTAAACCACTTTGGGTATCAGGAGGTTGCTATATTTTTGTTCCTCATGCTGTTTTTAATAGAGTTGCTAGTAAAAATGCTATGAAATACTGACTTGTTTACCACACAAATTTGTTTTTGTTTGTTTGTTTGCCCACTTCAGGAGCAATTCCAGATGAGAGGTTGTATCGTATGTTTGTCAATAAGCAAGTAACCATGCTGAGACCAAAGGAGGATGAAGATAGTTGGTTTAACTTGTTTGTGATTCATCAAAATAGGTAACAGTACTAAATGAATTACAGCAACTTACTGTGTTACTACATTAAACTGTCTGGAAAAGGATAGGTGAGCACACCAGCTGCGTTATTTCATACTTCTTGTGAGTAGCTGGTTTCTTAAGATTTTTACAAGTGAAAACATTGTTTTACAGCTCTTTTTGGAGAAGAATTGTAAAGGAAAAGGTTTGAAATAAATGAGTTAGGGAGTTGGGAGATCTCTTCCCAAACCTTTATAGTCAGAGGCAGAGGAGGGTTTGTAGTGTTATGTGCATAAATCTGCTTGTTAGAGCTGGGAGAACACCAGACTTCATTTTGTATTTTCTATCCTTGTTTGAACCATAGTTCAACAAGTGCCCTGTGTTCCCTTGCACTGCTGTGCTTTACAGATTGGTAACATGTTCTAGCTGCCTGCAGGCTGCTACCAGCAGTGGTAGTAGGAACAGGCAGAGTTCTTTTCCAAATACTTTCTTCTGATTTTTCCTGAAGAAGAGGGCAATCCTCATGCTCAAATAATGGTGAGGCAGACATAAACAAATAGAGCTCATATTACCCTGTGTACTGATTTCTGTCCTGTAGGCTGAAGGAACTCACTCCACCACCTGCCTTCTTTCAGAAAGGGATTGGGGATGGCGTGTCCCATGTGTGTTTAATTCAGTTGGTTTTTCCCCACCATTTAAAAACAAAAAACAACCAAAACTGATTGCCATGAGATGCTATAAAAGTATTCATATAGTAAAAACCCAAAGTCTTACCAGCCAAGTAAGAAGAAAAGGGAGATCCAGATAAAGGAGGGGAGCAGAAATCAGTGAGCTGTGTAAAAAAGTGAGCTATGTAAGTTGCCCTATTGTTTAACCAAACACTAAACTGTGTAAGGAATAAATGTGAAGAAGAGCTGACATGTATGTCTGATATTATTGCTGGAGTTCCTGTATCATTTTAAATCACACTGATGTTTTTCTCCTTCACTCTCTCCTTGCCCATCCATTATTCTTCTCTTCTCTTGAACAGGAGCAAACATGGAGCGACCAACTACATTCCAGAGCAGTTTTTAGATGACTTTATTAATCTTGTTGTGTGGGGTCATGAACATGAGTGCAAAATAGCTCCATTCCAAAATGAACAGCAACGTTTCTATGTTTCTCAGCCAGGAAGTTCAGTGGTGACATCTCTGTCCCCTGGAGAAGCCGTGAAGAAGTGCGTGAGCTTTTCTTTTTGTTCTTGTTTATCCCTTGTCTTGCATGTCTCAGATGTTCTTTTGAGAACAGAAAAGTACTTGAATACAGTATGAAAAGACTTGTATTACTGTGTGGATTAGCTTCAGAGTGTGACATAATAAGCAAAATAGATGGAATGAGTACCTGGTATAACTTCTGCTTTGCTCATAATTTAATCTAACATTTAAAGCAAATGGAACTTAGCTAAGAGGAGTTACACACTGATAAATTGGAATACAAGTAACTGAGTGCAGGTGTTTGTGTATGGAATAAGCATAATCTAAGTGTAATAAAATGGGAGTTTTGCCAGGCCAACCCTGAAGTACAGATCTTTCTGTAGCTTTTGAAATTTTGTCCCTGAAAAGTAAACATGAATTTGAAAAATCTTTATACCATAGTTCTTTTAATTTTATCTTCTAGTAAGTTACCTTTCTTCTTCTAGACACATTGGTTTGCTGCATGTTAAAGGGAAAAAAATGAAAATGGAGAAGATTGCTCTAGAGACAGTGCGAACTTTCCATATAGAGGACATTGTTCTAGCGGATCATCCAGATCTTTTTCATCCTGACAATCCTAATGTTACTCAGGCAGTACAGGCATTCTGCATGGAAAAGGTAACTTGTGATGATAACAGTTTATAGATAACTGTATGGACAGGGGATGGGATGTGTGACTGGTTTTGAGACTGGAAGATGAGAAATCTTGTGCCCCATATTAAAACAAACTTAGACAGTGTTTCCATAGGAAGCTAATTCCATGACATTCACTCTGCAGCCTTGGCTTCCAGATTCCTTGATTGGGATGAGCTATTAAAGTAGGCTGGAACTGCTTTTTAGGTGTCCATATGATTTTTGTACAAAAGCTTGCACCTAAGAGTGGGACAGTGTTGGATGTGCACTTTGGAACCAGCATAAATACATTGACCTAAACCCTGAGAGCTCAACCAAGCAGTCTGAAGTGGCAGAAGTAACTAAGCAAGTTTATTAATTGTTTAGTTCTTAGGTTTATATGGCTCTTTCTGCTTTTCTGGAACTAGAAATTTAGCAAAGCATAGTGACTATAAAATATGAGAGATCAGTGGTGTAGATACTGATGGACTACACTATATCTGAAGGATAAACCCTTCTTTGTCATGTTTTCCTCAGTCATTCTTAATGACTTTTGTGACATATGTGTTCAGGAACAAGAGCACATTCTATAATGATTTATTTTGATTGCTCCCCTTGCAGCTGGATGTATTTAAAGTTGTACTTGAAGCGTTCAGGCATCTGTAGGAGAACAAAGTAGAACTGAATTTATAATTCTCCTTCACAGGTGGAATTGATGCTGGACACTGCAGAAAGAGAACGCTTGGGAAATCCTCGCCAGCCAGAGAAGCCTATCATAAGATTAAGAGTAAGAAATTGTTCAGCTTGGATTGCTTTGTTTTTAAAGGTCACTGTGAAAGGTTTCAAAGCAAAGTCATGCTTTTTGTGTAAACACATAATGTATACATTTTTTTGCTGTGTACAGACAAAATAAATCACCTACCATACTTCTGTTTACCTGTGTAACCAGTACTCTAAGTTAAAGGATGAGATTGGTCATAAATGTACTTCACTCTGTTCTGAGTAAGGGCATCAGAAGTGTCTATTTACTGTGAATTTTTATAAGTCATATTATCCTGTGTGCTTTCCCAACCCAATTGGAAACTGTTGAGAAAGCTAGTAAATGAAACAAATTAAGAATGAGTTATAAAAATGAGCTGTTATTAGCTATTCTGCTAATGTTATTATTAGCTGTTAACTGTTTGGCATAGTAAGGCATTAATTTTAGGTTGACTTATTTCTTACTATTAATTTTTTCCTTTGAAGCATAACAAATCTGTTTTGATTTGTGTGACTTCCCCACTTCTTTTTGTTTCATATTTAAATTTGTCCTTTCCTCCCTTAGGTTGATTATGCAGGTGGCTTTGAACCGTTCAGTGTCCATCGTTTCAGCCAGAAGTACATGCATCGGGTGGCTAACCCAAAAGACATCATACACTTTTTCAGGCACCGTGAACAGAAAGAGAAAAAAGGTGAGTATGAAAGAAGGAATCATTGGCTTGCTTTTGTTTGCCTTCATCTCTCTGTATTTTGTTGCCCAGCACTTGCAAAGGTTTGGTGTCTAATGTCTTACAGGAGGAGTAAAGATGCATTGTCTTATTGAAGTGTATATATTGCACAATTATTTCTTTTCTATTTTTGCGTTTGTCCAAAAATTCTGATATTCAGCACAGTGTCTTCTGACAGTTATTCATAACCAGTTTCATTCTCCTTTGGCCTCAGACCTTATTGAGTTATTTATAGTAGTACATATAGCCCCATGCCAGACTGAGTTACTCTATGCTTCTGTGGTAATTACCATGAAAGGCATTAAGTGGCTCACTCCCGAGGCTTCTTAGAATAAGGTGATTTGGTTTGACCACTCTGAAGGAAAAGAAGTGGATATAGTGCTTTTTCCCTTTATATTTTAATTTTACTTTGTAGTAGTTAATTTGTTCATACCTAAAATAGTCATGAGGGGTGTGGGCTTAAGAGCTGTTGATATATTTTTTTTAAAAGGTCCAAATGTAGGATAGCATTTTGTTTGCCCTAATTAATTGTGTGTATGCGGTGCTCTTGGCTTGTCTCTTCCAGGTTTGTTTCTGTTCAAATATTTGTGCAAAACCAATAATAGCTGTTAGTATTGCAGCATTTCTCACTGTTTCCTAGAATTTTTAATAAATGGTTAATACATGTTGTTCAAATACTGGATTTGTAATAGTTGCTAATGAAGATTCAGCTTGTACAGGAACATAATGTGCTAAAAAACTCTTTCTAGTTTGCATCAGTACATTGCAAGTGCATTGTCCAGTTCCAGTGGCAGTTTTTATGAATACTATCAGTTCTATAAAGTTCAAAACATCATTTCATGAATAAAAACTGCTTTTAGTGACTTTTAAAATTATACTGTATTGATCTTGGTTTATTTTGCTTTGGTTTCCTTTTTTTATAGTTGTATAATCTTATTAACATTTCAGAATACACAGTGGCTACCACATCTGCCACCATGTTTCACTAATTTACTTTTCCTACTTAATGGGCATATCAGCTTCAGAAAGGGAATGTGAAAGTACTGCCATGGCTTTTGTGTTGCTTTATTAGACAGCCTCTTATGCAAGGGAAGTGGCTAAGGGAGCACACAATGTTTTCATTACGTGCGCATTGTGGCACACTACAGGGGATGTTAAAAGTGCAGGAATTCAGTCTATAGTCTAAAGCTGGCTATAGTCACTTAAAGTTATTTGTGTGGTATATGCTAACCTAGGATGATTATCCTTGTCATCCTTCTGCCATTCCTACCTTGCTGCCTGAGAAGGGGGGATGAGCTATGAGCATTTCCTATTGAAAATCAGTCAACGTGCTACAGAGGAGAATCTCTTTTGTAGTAAATGGGTTACTTATAAAAAACTTTGTGCTTTGATGACTCCTATGATTTTCTTCTATTTGTGACCTTCTAGAGTTCAATTATAATAACCTTCAGAACACAGTGTTCAATATATAATTCCAGATATATGTTAGTTGGAACTCTTTATATCTGCTAGACATGGAGTTGTCTCCACAATTATGTTTCTCTGTGTTTCCAATGAATAGACTCTAAAAAGAGCAAAAAACTCTACATATAAAAGGGACCCCAATTCTTAGGAGACTTGCATTAACCTTTTTTCCTGCTACTGTCAGTGGGATGGTTCAGTGGGATGGGAATAATTAAAAGCTGTAAATCTGGATGATGCCACTGTGCTTTTCTATTCTAGACATTGATCTTAATTTTGGAAAATTGGTTAGCAGACCTGTTGAGGGAACAACACTGAGGGTAGAAGACCTTGTAAAGCAGTATTTCCAGACAGCAGAAAAGGTATATTTCTACCTTTTATAATTTTCCTTTTTAATGTCATATGATATTTTTATTACCTTTTTTTCTTTCTTAATGGAAATAGTGTGCCCTGAAAAGACTCTGACATTCACTATGAAATTAATTTATTTCCCAAAACACTGTGTGTGTGTTTCAGATGACACATGAAGTGTGTGTCTTAGATTAGCAAGTAACTGCTGTGTAGAGGTTGTGTAGGTGTGTGAACACACACTGCTTTGAGAGCATGATAGTTCTTTGTGTGAACTTGCAGTGTGTGCCCTGTACTGTGTGTCATGTACTCAAGTACAGGAGGAGAATCTCAGGCAGCGTGTGAGGGAAGAGCTGCCTTAATTTACTCTAGAACCAGTGTGAGACTGTAGCATTTACTATTACCAGCTGACTTAGAGTCACTTGTTGCTTTGCAGTGTGTTTGTGTCCTCAGATGTAGTGCACATCCACATTTTATTTAAAGCAGAGCAGGGAGAAGGAAGAGAGACTCGTGATAATTTGCTTCCTTCCCACCCTCTTGTTAAATATAGTATATTTCCCTTTCCCAGCACCAGTGCAGTAACATCTATGAGCCAGGTGCACAAATGCTTGATGTAGTTGATCAAACATAACTTGCAGAAGCTATTTCAGTTGTAGAAAATCTTTAAGCAAGAATTCTTGAGGTAAAGATCCTTCAAATTACGTCATCCTGCCTAACCTTAGACACATGCTAGGTGTCAGTATTAGGACAGCATAAATCATGTTCCTTTGTTATACTTACTTTATTTAAGCATTTTATTGTATAATAGTTAGGAAGTTTATTCTTCTGGGCAGCATTATTTTCTGGAAGATTTTATTTTAGATATTACTAGCATTGCAGTTTCTTTACTGTCCATAAAGCCTTTGGCTTTGACTAGTTTGAAAAATACTCTGTAAAGTTAATGTGACATGCTAGTAGCAAGAGAGTTGTATGTTTATGACACATAATATTTACTTATTGCTGTGTTTTTCTCTGATTTAAATAAGCAATGCACATTACTGTTTTTGCAACCAATTTAATGTAATATTTATCTGAAACAGCTGGAATATTGCTTGCTTTCTCTAATGGCAGATGCTTCTTAACAAATTGTTTCCCCAATTCTAAAGAAGGTACAGCTTTCACTTCTAACCGAAAGAGGAATGGGAGAAGCAGTGCAAGAGTTTGTGGACAAAGAAGAAAAAGATGCCATAGAAGAGTTGGTGAAATTTCAGCTAGAAAAAACGCAAAGGTTTCTCAAGGAGCGTCGCACTGATGCAGTGGAAGAAAAAATAGATGAGGAGGTAATGTCTGTTAATGTTGATTCCCCAGGAGAGGTCAAGACAGTAGAAAAATCTGTGCTCAAACACAATTTAATAGAATTGCCTGTGTGTGGAGCATCTGCTTGAGGCAAGTGTTGCCTCAGTTGTCAAGCAGAGGCAACACTTGACTCTAGTAATTTTCTGCCATTAATAAATGAATAATTAATTTATGAGGAAGTTTCAAATACATGGTTTCAAAACTTGTACTGAAAATGGGACATGCGCACATGTTCACAGAAAAAATTTGTCTTAATACATGTAGAACTACATATTTACTACTGTTCTGAGAAAGATGACAGGTATAATCTCTTTGTAGCTCTTTCGTATTGGCTTAGGGAAGAGTACAAGAACAGGACAAGCAAAAAAGAAATTTATACTTCATGTGCTCTGCTTGCTTCTAACTGCTTGCAGCTCAGGGTATCCCAAAGACAGGCCCGGTTTGTGTGTATTGAGGAACTCTTGAAAGACATTTTTGTCAACCAGTTGAGCTTCCACGTGAGCCCATGTATTCAGCTGTAATGTTCAACACTGTAGAAGTAATTGTTCTGCAGCTTATCTGTGCACTGTTTAAAGAATAATTTGGTGGGGAAGGAAGGCTACATGTACATGTTTTCTTACTGATTGCTTTAATTCATGTCGGGTTGAAAGAGACAATAAACAATCAGTGCCTGCAGGCTTTCTGTGACACTTCAGGGTGTATTTTCTGTTGTTGTTTGTCCTTAGAACTAATGTCTTCTTTCTGTCATTCCTCATATCTTTTTCCATATTTTTCAAGTTGAGCTTCCTTAGTTGTACAGCATTGTCTCTTCTCATAATAGTTATTTTCTGTCTTCCTTCTTCATCTCTACCTCTTTTTCCAGTTATTCATATTCCAGTGTCCCTTATTGTCAAAATTGCTATCTTATTCTTCTCTTAAACATAGTATCCCCTTCATCATGTGCCAGGCTTTCTTCCTTGCCCTAAACAAACTGTTCAGTTATTCTTGGACTCTCCACTTCTCACATGAGCTTGACTTAATGATTCAGTATTAAAGCTTCACACTGGCTGTATTTTGATTGTTGTATGCCATGAATTGTTATTTTGATGGGAACTGGTTTTTTATTCAGGTGCGAAAATTCAGAGAGAGTAGAAAAAAGAATACCGAAGAAGAAGATAAGGAAGTCCGTGAGGTAATTATTCTGAATTTTGAACATAGGCTGAAAAATGGAGTGGTGTCTTCTGCATATAAATGCAGTCATTTAGCAATTCTTCAGCATTGTCCTTGACAAAATATGCCTGTCTGCCTTTAAGGCTTAGTAAGTCTGCTTTAAATCTTTGTTAGGATAATTATGTACCTAAGCTACTGCTCAATTTGGCTTTTGAGGTTTCTTTTTTGTACAAATTTGTGAATCTGATTGTTCATTATTTCTTGTTTTTAATGGAGGTTAGACCAGGCAGGTGACTTTCAAAGACCTTTCAGCTTAAGCTCTTTGTGATCTCACAGTGGACATGTGGCTGGAATGTATTGGGTGGTATTACTGGAACAAATGGGGAATATTGATAAACCTTTAGGTACTGTGTCCTTATCAGCAATCTTAAATCTCCCACATTCATACTTCAATTGCATATATATTTTCAGAGAAAACTGCCAACCTCTGTTAGCATGGGTGCTCCTTTGTCTTTGCAAGTTATGTGAGACTGGAATGGAATTTTGAGATAAAGGACACCTGGGGTGAGATTCAGTTCTCCTGGTCTAGGATGTCATCACCTGAGCTAGTTATCTTAAGCACGTACTGTCATCAATAGAGTGCAAGTCAGTGGAGCCCATAGGGTGCTTTCTCTGAGCAGGCACGTGGAGCTGACACAGGATGAGCTGAGCTGCTCACCAGACTTCACTGACAACGTGTCACATTAATGAGCTCCACTCTGTTGTCAGTCTTAGATAACTACTTTATATGTACACATCTAATTATGTATTTTCACAGATATCTTCCGTAACACTGGATTTGTGTCTTCTAAACCTCGCTGGTTTAGAATTACACATTTTTATTTATAGTTATGTTATATATTTATTGTACATAACTAGGATTTAACAATGGTGTGTTTCATGATTTAAGATTCTTTTTCCTGTAATTATTTTTCCATTTCAGGCAATGATCAGAGCCAGAGCCCACCGATCTGAGGGTGATGCTCTGGTTGCAGCCTCCAGTGATGAAGATTCCATGGATATAGAGAGGATGGGCACTAGCAATCCGAGTGATGGCCTTTCTTCAACACTGAGCCGAGGAAGGGGTCGGGCAAGAGGCAGGGCAAGAGGTGCAAGAGGACAAAATTCAACAGCAAGAGGTTCATCTCGAAGAGGAAGAGGTAAGAAAAACTTTGCACTCTTTGTACTGGAGTTCCTGACTTTTTTCTTTAAAAGTTGACTCTTTTCTGATGCTTCCATCAAGTGGAAATTTGCTGCTTAAGAACTACTGGAAAAAAACTCTTCTCAAATACTTGGGGTATCCTATTACATAAAATTACTGCCTTACAAGGCTTAAGCTGGGACTTTTTCACTGTGATTAAAGAAAAATATCATGCTTCCCTGCTGTGGAGACATAGTATACTCCTAAAAGATGCATTATTGGGAAGTCCTGTGCGATGAAGTGCATGAATAGACCTTTGTTACTACTAAAGATAATGCATTTGATCAGTGTAAAGAGGAGGGACATCTCTTTACTAATCATCTCTCCTAATGTAATTTACAGGAGACTTTATTGTTTCTAGTGACTGAAAATAGGGGGAGTGTTTCTTAAGCAAAAAGAGTTAAATAGCTCCTGGACTGAGTGTGATTGTACACTTTTGCAGTGGTAGTTCCTTTACAGTTGCATTTTCACTGAGTACATATATATATATATATATATATGTAAATAAGTGACTCCTTTGAGTTATCTCAGTAGTATGCCCAAATGTCTGAGTGGGTTGAGTTCAAAGGAAGGCTGTCATCTTGCCTCTGATTTGGTTAGTGCTTTTAAACTAGTTCTGTGAGCCTGTGCTCCACCACTGTTGTGATCCCATCAGAGTAGAGCCCTCTGTGTTAAGAGGTTGTGTCTGGGGACCTTTGAACAGTTGACCCAGAGCAGTTCTTCTGCATGTAGGGAGGGCTATAATTCAAGGAGAAAGTGATGAGTGAAGAGGATTGTAGATTTTTTTAAAGTGACTTCCTGCTCAGTAATAATAGACTAGAGAGGAAAAAAAAACCTGCTGAACAGATTTGTGTTTTATTTGTTATATCTACAGGAACCACTAGCCAAGAGTCAGCTTCTGGCAGCAGATCCTCCAAGCCTGTATCTGTTCCTGGCAAAAATATGTCTATCCTGGATGGTAGGCCTGTGATCTATCTTTACTCTAATCCTCTCTCTCAAATTGTAGTGAAGGTGTTCAATGATGAAGTGCTTTAATTGCCTTTTATTCTGTTAGTCAATTTCAGCTGTGAGAGATTATTTCAGCAGTAATGAAATATAATAATTAACAGTGATGAGAGAAAGAAAAAAAGAAAAGGAAAAAAATTAGTGATATTCTTCTGTCATGGGGTTAAATAGAATGTGTTAGGAACTTCTGGCTAGAACTGCAAATAGGAAACATGTTACATAATGCAGTTTCTTAAGGAATATAGAAAGAATGTGTCTTAATATTTTAGGCAGAATTTTCCTCAGGGGATAAAAAGTTATATTTGACTGATGTTTACAAGTTAGTAAGCTTTAATGCAGATCCATGTAGCCTTACATTGTAGTGAGTTTTGTAAATTCCAGTTTTTACTAGAGAAGAAAACCTTATCTTTAAGCCACCTACATATGTGAGAGTAGCTGTTCCTTGCTGTAGAGGAAAGGCACTGAGGAAACAGCATAGGTCATCTGAGAATTAAAGAAAAAAATACTACACATAAACCCCTCAGAAAATACACCAAGGTGGACTGAATTTTAAATTATTCAGCAAATTACCTTAATTGTAAATTGGTCAGCAAATGAAAGACTGCAGAGAAATGAATTTTAGCAGGGGTGTTCATAATTAGCCTGTTAGATATACAGGAATTTCAGTCACAGTAGTATTTTTTGCATCCTCTTAAACAGCATTACTGATGGTTTTTCAGCCAGACTGGGAACCTGCAGCTGCACAGAGGGTTGTAGCCCTGGGTTGACAGACTTAATTTATGTTTTGGTTTGGTTTGTTTGTTTTACAGAGGTTTTTGCAGTGGAAATGCATGCTAGGCACATGTTAAATAAGAAGAAGTGTATAATGTTGTTTGTATTTGATTGTGTGAGCATTTTAAAAGTATTGCATATGTTTTATTCCAGTCTTTAGGTCTTCCAAAACAGACCACTCTTCAAATTCGTTCCAGTCTTACTCTGAGGTAAGCACCTTGTTGTATGAGTGAAGTTGTGTCTTTACTGTTGATTTTAAAAATAAATACACAGTCAAAGCATTAGTCTAAATCAGCAGATGTTCCCAAACTATCAGTTCCAGCATTAAGTTTCTACATGTTAATCTGTAGACCTTTTGTATCCTTTTTTTGTTATGGTGTTTGTCTGAGAGAAGCCATGTTTTATTTGTGCTATAGCCTAAGATACAAGGTGTCTATACATGAGTGTTTTGGTGGGTTGTGCTAGGTCAAAGATGTGAAGAATAAACTTGTGCTGTATTTGCTAATTCGTGCAGTTCTAGCCTGGAGCCCTCTCAAGTGTATATTATTCTAACTAAATAGGTGTATAGTTGGAAAAAACCCAGAGTTTCTGTGCTATAATGCTGACACATTATGCACTCTCTCTGTAAGGAGAAATTCTGTGGAAAAACTTTATACTTTTTTTTTCCAGGATATTATAGATATTGATTCTGATCCAGAAGATACTTCTTTTGTTCCTTCTTCCAAAATAAATCAAAGGTCAGTATGTTTGCTTCATAAATGCAATGTATGCCTTATTTTTGGCTGGCAATTGGCAGTCAAAGGGTCTGATTGACTACCAGATTTTTAGGAAAGTCATTGCACTGCTAAGAAAATTTATATAAATTTTTACTTGCTAATATGGGCTATCTTTTTGTAACAGAAAAAATTAGATTACTGATTGAGGTAAACTTGATCAGAACTTTAGTATGAAGATGTTATTTTAAGAATTTGTATTGTTCTACTTATTGTTATGCCTGTTTGTTTTTATTTTGTGTATTGGTGGTCCAACTCATAAGTTAAAAGAGAAGTTTTTGGAATGTCTGGTGACTGAGAACATGCTGATGCCATTTTTTTTCTCTTTGTATGTTTCAAGGTTGCCAGCTATGTCTTCACATAGTAAAAGAGGTTCACAAAGCCAAGCATCTAGAGGAATTGAGTATGAGTCAGATGAGGTATGGTATATAGTACTATTCTTTCGTTTTATTTCATGTAAGTTTCTATAGCTCATTGTTTTACACCTATTTGAATAAAGCATTTAAGAGTGAAATTGAATTTATTATTTTTTTTCACTAACAGGGCTAGATTATTGCAGCCAACTACCTACATAATTACCAAAAATAAGGCTAGAAAAATACCTCAGAAAAATACCCGATCCTTTTTCCCTTCAATTTGTAATCAGTGAATTGTCATTACTGAAATGTGGACCTGGAATTGCCTGGGAGAGAAAGTAATTATAATCTCTTCAAGTGCTTAGCTATATCCTTTCATTTAGTTATATATTTTATTCTTCTAAAAAGGAAGATTTTTTTTTGCATTTAGAAACGGCAGTTTTCAGGGCATATTATTATTGCAAATTACCTAAGTACACTTCTTAAAAAATTTAAAACACTGTCTTCAAGTCTAATATGTCTGTTCTTGCAGTGTATCTTTGAACTGCTAGGAAATTATTTCTTCCATAATGAAGAAAGTAGAACTTTTTACATAGTTTTGCACTGAATAGAAGACATTATTCTGTCAAGCACTGTGCAGTTTGTTTTCAGAGTCTGTCATGCATGCTCAGAATCCATTCCTTATCAGTGTCAAGTGGTGGCCACTTCAGAGAAAATACTACATTCTTGTCTCTTCTCCCCACTGTGCTATCTCTTCTCATACCTGGAATGAAAACCTACATGTTTTCTTGAATATGCAAAAATAAACAGTATTTTTGATTCATACAAATATTAGTAAACTATGATGTGCAACGTGTATATAGACATAATTTAACTGAGGTATGTGCTGCTCATTTACAACTGAAATATAGATTGTACCTTATGTCAAAGTAGCTGTTCTGGTCGTATTGACATAAATTTCTATTCTCTGCACACATCTCACACTGGCTTCTAAGTTAATAAATGACCTCTTTCCTTTCAAAACCAACAAAAACAGGTCTGTCAGAAAACATGGAATAGTATGGCTAGGCTTTCTAGTTTAAGCTAAAGGTGACTTTGCTTTTTTATGACTTGGAACACCTGCTAATTTAAGTAACGTGTGTCTCTTTGGAAACTGCAGGATGATCCGTTCATGAGTCCTGCAACGTCAAGAAGAGCTAAGTGATTTCTGACTCACTGTGCGAGAGAGACTGGAAGTTTGTGAAGAAAATGGAAAGCAGTTTGCAAAACTTTGTCTATGTGATATTTCCCTGTAAATGATGGCTTGCCTTCCATTTTCACTTCTGTGAAATGGTTTGGTTTGGGTTTGTTGGTTTCTTTCAGCAGCACCAAATTTGGTGTAATGTCTGTTACATTGGTTGATGCACTAGGCTAGAAGGGCTCATATTCTAAAGTACTGCCTGAAAGTTGCAAGTTCTTTCTAAAGCTCTGAAACTCTGTTTTCTTTTTGTGATGATAATAAAGATGACATATCTTTTCTATAAAACTCCATCTCTGGCTTGAATTTTGCAGAGAAGTAAATTTATAGTAGTCTGCAGGTATGAATATGGACACAGTCTCAGTACAGTGGAATTTGTACTTACCTGCAATCTGCTGTGGACACAGTTGAAAACTCTGAGTTCAGAGTCATAGTTGGACATAAGGATGCCGTTTTCAGTATTGAAGCTATAAAATGTCTTAATGATTTCAACTCTGCCAAGAGAACCTAAACCCAGTATTGCACAGTTTTTAAACATTATTAAGTTATTATACATTATAAAGTTATTACTAAAGTTATTATATATAATTAAAGTTATATTATAAAGTTATTAAGATGTTACACGCATCTTAGGAAAATATTTTAGCTGAATGTGTATGAATAATAGGAATCATATCAAAGGCTCTTTCTCACTTTTCACAGTTCGTTTTTTTTTTCAGTCAGCTGTCAAATTCACAGTGTCTTTGTGTTTTATCTGTGGGAGATGCTTTGTGTTTTATCTATGAAAGATAAACATAGCAGCCTTCACTTCAGGGGAAAACATTTAACTGGAGTGTGCAGAAAGACTGTACTGTAAAGAGATGCTTGTCCTAAACATTAATGTGATTGATTATGCAAGGGGGCAAGATGCTCCAAAAATCAACATGATTTCTCAGTGGTCACACTGGATAGTTTTTAAAAAAATCACTTCTTACCAATGTAATTTCAATTCCTCTGCCCCAGAAAAGCTGAAAAATTCAGCAAAGCTATGGTAGTAAAAGATTGTTCCCAGGAGCAGGGGCAGGGGGAAAAGCACACTGTGCTGTGTATTTAAAAAGGAAAAAAAAGGCATTATTCCTCATTTTCAACACTTCCAAACTTTTTGGCATGTCTAGTTGACTTTTTTATATTCTTATAATCTTTTATTCCCGCCAGGCCTGTTTTCTAATTTGTTATAATTTTGTTAAGAGTATTCTTGCAAAGGTATTTGTGATGACTTTTTTATTACCTGAATTCATGATCCATCCATATAGCTTTGTTTCAAACATTATTTTTCACTTTAGAAATGGCATAATCTCACAGGCACCTTTTATAAAAACCACATTCAGCATGCCAAATCCTGACATTTCTGTGCAGCCGCCTGTTTTACTGTTGTAGTGCTGGGGATTGATGAGCAAGGGTGAAGTTGGCAGAAATAGGTACCAAGCTGCCAAACCTGTTATAGCCTGTTCTCTAGTAACAACCAAACACAGGTGAGCTGCTTAAACAGCTCATACTGGAGCATGTTTTAAATAAAAAACTGAATCAGAGAGGTGTTGTGAAGCATAGAAAGGCACACCAGCAGCATGGGAGACACCTGACACAGAGAGCTTCCACTGGGCCTTTCCATGACCCTTTGTGGGTATTTTGGGTGTGCCTGTCCAGAGTGGCTGGACCACCTCCTCTGGATCACAAGACACAGAATGCAGCTCAGAGGAGAGTGGGCTTGAACTGACTGAGGGGAGAAGTTTCCCATCCTCCAGCAGCCTGGCTAAGGAGGGGAGAAGGTACCCTGCTTTCCTGGATGAACCTCATCTTCAAAGGCAATGGCAGCTCTAGCTACATCTGCAAGGGTACCCTGCTAGAAATTAAGAATTAGATCAAGGGGCATAAATAAACAAAGCAGATAATTTTTGCTGAAATGCCAATTATAGTACAGGAGAACAGGATGTAATAGATATGAAACAATAAGAGCTGGTGTGTGAGTGGGAAGAAGAGGGAATGCCTTTACACACTGGCCAGCGGTGCTGGAAGGGAGAGGGGGACTTGGGAGCTGCTGGAGCAGCATAGCACGCAGGGGGACATATGCCACTGACCCTTCTGTTCTCATCCCAAACATAAGAACACTGCTCTGTCCTACTGTTTTCTTGAGCCTTTATTTGAGACTGATTTCCTGATAGTGCTTCTGAGTGGGACGTTTCTTCTCTCTGAATGGTCAGGTGTGACTGCCACCTTAGCAGCTCCAGCAAGCCCACTGGAAAGCTTTCTCTGAGACAGTTGAATTGCCTGAAGAGCTTAAATTGTTCAATTTAATGGCAGAAACAGACTGTGGCAGCAGTGTGCAGAGTAGCTCTGTGGGTTGTCTATTCTGCTTGTTCTATTGTGTCCAACTCCTGAGGAGTGGTGAAGAGAAGGCAGCCTGAGCAGTTCACTGAGGCAGTCACAAACATCTTTTGGAAGAGTTGTTGTCCCCAGTGAGTGACCATCTTATAATAATACAAGCTTTTCAGAAAGTGGTCATTTAATTAATGGTTAAGTAAAGCCTTTTATGCATAAAACCAGCTCTGGCTGGGGTTAGTTGGCATGACCCAAGCAGATCTGTCCTCAGCAAAGGTGCAGTACTGTACATGTGCACTTGGGAAGTGGCACATCTTTCTGTGTAAGATTTGTGAGTCTTGGTCTCTTGATCCTGATTTTCAATTTCCTGCTGTGTTTTGTGGGAGAGGCAGAGGGAACACACATGCTGCTCTCTCATTAATGCTTGGGAACAGCATACAGCTTCTTTTGCTTTGGATACTGGACTCACTGGGCTGGGACAGCTCCTGTTCTGTGTCCTGTATAATCACATCTTTGTAACTACCTCTATTCCTACAAACCCTACAAAGCAGTTTCACATCAGACTTTTATTCCTTTGGCTGAGAGGAAATACCTGCCAAGGGGAAACTTGAGTATTCCATGTTTCTCTGAAAGAAAAAATGTCATTGGAAAAATACTCTTAAGTACAATAAGGCAGCTTGTTAATTACAGTTCATCTGTTACATTCTATTCTATTCTATTCTATTCTATTCTATTCTATTCTATTCTATTCTATTCTATTCTATTCTATTCTATTCTATTCTATTCTATTCTATTCTATTCTATTCTATTCTTTTCTTTATGCTAAGAAATTAGCTGAAACTTGCCTGCCAGACCTGTAAAACAGCTCAGATTTGACCTGTCCTGAGAGAGCAGAGCTGGCGTATGGGCTGCTGGTGTATAAACAGCATGGAACTCGCTGGAGCTGGGCTGCTGGTAGAGAAAACAGATTCTGACATCTGAAGGGAGCGATGTTGCCATTCTCACAGATGTACTTAGCTCGGAGTAGCGCCCGGGAGCGCAGCTGCATGGAAAGCAGCACGTCAGAGCACAAATTATGTCATGCAGCCCAATGACTGCAGAAGATCCCGGCTCGGAGCTCGCCTGGGGATATAAAGCCGGCTGAAGGACGAGAGTAGCGGCGAGCTGAGCGGGAGAGCAGCACATTGCGGGAGGCAGGAGCGTCTCCCGGCTCCCGGTGTGCCGTGTTTGCAGCCCCCGAGCGCGCCGGGCTGAGCGAGGCGGGAGCGGCTCTGCCGGCGCACGGAGCGAGTTCTGCTCCCGCCAATGAGCCCTTCCAGAACCGCAGGAGCGGAGCAGCGTTCCAGAGATGTTGTCCTGTTTTGTCTGGCTCACCCTCCCCGACTTGGTTACCGCCTTTGTGAGCCCAGGAAAGTTGCCCCTTAACGGGAGCCTGGAGAAGACTTTTGTAGTCCCGAACGTGTCGGGTTTCTTTTCCTGGGATAATGACAGCCTGGCCGACTGGCGGAGCTTTGTGGACAGGAGCCGCTACGGAGCGGAGTCGCAGAGCGCCACGGTGAAAGCCCTGCTCATCGCGGCGTACTCCTTCATCATCGTCTTCGCCCTCTTCGGCAATGTCCTGGTCTGTCACGTTGTCATCAAGACGAAGCGGGTGCACTCTGCCACCAGCTTGTTCATCGTGAACCTGGCTGTAGCCGATATCATGATCACGCTGCTCAACACACCTTTCACGCTGGTAAGAGGGGGCAGAAATGCCTGGGATGCCCCACCCCGGAGGGAAAGGAAGCACCTCAGCATCCTCAGACATGGTGCAGCCTGGGATGGGCGGGGAGGATGCACCACCACAACTTCCCCCATGACTAAAGTAAATTTCTCTGGGCCTCTATAGTGCCATAAAGGTGCTTTGATGGTTTTTCCTGCTTTACACTGCTATAGGCAGTGTGTGGACATTCTGCAGATAGCTGTCCACTCCAAATTACAGCTATTGGAGTTGCCTTTGGAAAACCCCACATGTATTTTTCTTCTCTGATTCATGTTATCTAGCTGAAGATCGGAAATGACCCATTTTTTAAATGTGGCCCTGATAGTACTTGAGAAATAATAGCTTTGAAGTGAGTGCTTAGTACTTTGTAGCATCTCATCTTTTTTTTCCCCCCCTTCTCTTTTCTAAAGTATTTTGAAAGCAAGGCTATGAACCTCTTGAAAAAATTAAATGCTTAGCATTGTTTAACAAGCTGTTCTGAAAAGCTGTAGTTTGCCTGAAGTGTAAGGTGTACAGGTTAGCCCTATCCCCTGAGTGGAGGTTAAAAGGAAGAGCAAATGTATTGACTGAATAGCGAGGCTGCAGAAGGATACACCGTAAATAAAACAGAACAAACATCTTTTTGCGCAGTGCTGCTGTATTGTTCGAGAGGCCACTGAGCAGCAGTGACCTGCCTCTTCAGTGTTCATATAATTATACAATTATACAAAGAACCTGCTATCTTTTACACAGCACAAGGGATTGTGTACCGGAGGTGTACCTAAAAGCAGTTGTGAGGTGCACAAAACTAATGGTCTTCTTTTTTAGGCTCGTTTTGTGAACAGTACCTGGATCTTTGGGAAGGGGATGTGCCATGTCAGTAGGTTTGCACAGTACTGCTCCCTCCACGTCTCTGCCCTGACCCTTACAGCCATTGCTGTGGACAGGCACCAGGTGAGACCTCTGTGAAGCAGGGAGATGGAAAGCTTGGGAGGGTATAAGTAAGCTGAGAAGGATGATCCCATGTCCTTTGCCTCTCAGCTCCCAGAGTACCGTAAGATTCATGAGAAGCTGACAGGGTAGGGGGACAGTTCTTGTTGTCAGAATAGTTTCAAACCCACAGCAAGGTAGGAGGTATCCATCGCCTTGCTATCTCTTTCAGCTGAGTAAAGGGAGCTTTTAAGGCAGCAGATAATCCAGTAGCTCTCAAACAAGGAGAAAGATCAAGATCCTGATGGGAATTCTTGTGGACAGCTCTCCTTTGAGGTGGCTTGTCCAGCACTAGGGTTGTAAAGGACATCCTGGTTAACTTTCTCAGCTCTATCTCCTGATGTTCTTGGATGTCCCACCTCCTGTTACCCTGAATACTGGAGATCTGACTGTAGCACACTGGTGTTTGTCACAAGCAGAGCTGTAGCTTGCTGTTGATAATGGGCTCAAAGCCAAAGACATTTGGGTATTATCAGCTTGGAGTCACCCAACAACCGCCCAAAACTGTTTACAGTTGGCATTTTCTGCTAGGAAGATTGTTTCCAGAAAATGCCCTCACTATCAGAAGCATTCCCATGGAGGTCTGGTTAAACCTTTTGGTTCTTTGGGTCATGGATAGTGAAGAGTTTAAGACTTTTTTCTCCACTTTTTTTTTTTTTCTTTTTTTCCATGAAGGAAATTGAACCTGGTAATGAACATGTGTTAACAGCTCCTGGTATGCAGTTTTTCCCACCTAGATGAAAGTACTGAAATTTGAGGATAGGACTAGGATCTAACTTGAACCATATTTCATGGTGTCAAAATTCAGGTTTTCATGTACAGCTTACACTCATTGGGAGCTGGGTGATGGCTGCACTGCTTGCATGCTAAATTACCACATTAAGTAACAGATTTCAGGCTGGAAGGTTGTATGGAAAAAAAAAAAAAAAGTATAATTTTTTCCAGAAATGTTATAATCCTAGATTTTGGTTTATTTTGCACAGGTTATAATGCACCCCCTGAAACCTCGCATATCTACTGGGAAAGGTGTTATGTACATCTCTGTAATCTGGATCATGGCAACTTGTTTTTCCCTACCCCATGCTATCTACCAAAAGCTCTTTACCTTTGAATACAGGTAAGGATGTGCTCTGCTTTCCTCCACAGTCTCCCTGGAGGCCAAACTCTGAGCAGTCATACTTTGGTATATTCTACTCAAAATCTTGAACATATGTCAAGGTCAGCCAAACCTGGATCTAAACTACAATTTTCATCCGATTCCTTCTGCAATGTCTGATATCCTGTCCTTTTTATTCTTAAATATTTTATCTTTATTCTGTCCCACTAGCCACACGAAACAGGCTAAGAAGTTAGAGGATCTGGCTTGATCCTTTACTTCTAGACACTGGCATTTTATGCCATATACTAATCTGGCCTGTTTGGGCAGACCAGAAATGGGAAATAAAAAAACCCAACCTACCAACCAACCAAACAGAAACCCACTAAAACCCAAGAGGTTTTAATCTAGTCCTTTGCTCTAGGAAAGTACGTAAATCTGTCTCAGCTGTCAAGAGCCTTAGTATTTGGAAAGTGCTTTAATGAGGGAAAGGTCCTTAATATGTGCAGAGAATGTGTTCCTATTTGCCAAAGGACAGAAAATAAAAAACTGCTTATATGCAGCTGGAAATTTTGTAATTGATGAAATTCATAAAATTATCATAAGGTCATGAATGCCCATAAGAAATTATCACCACATTGCTCACTGGCTGCTCCATGGCTTAGATCCTCGAAGAGCAGAGCTCTGCTCAGCTGTGGCATTTGTGAGATAAACACAGTGTTTGCTTTCAGGCCCTGTGGCAGGAGCCCTCTCCCAGCTGGGTCCTTGTTTCTGATGTACTTATCCCGCCGTGCCTGGCCATATGTGCCTCTCATGCTGTCCCATCTCTCCGTTTGCAGTGAGGATGTCACCCGGTGCCTGTGTCTGCCAGATTTCCCTGAGCCCGCTGACCTCTTCTGGAAGTACCTTGATTTAACAACCTTCATTCTGCTCTATGTCCTGCCCCTTCTGATCATCTCCGCTGCCTACGTGACGGTGGCAAAGAAGCTCTGGCTGCGCAACGTCATCGGGGACGTCACGGTTGAGCAGTACTTCGTCCTTCGCAGGAAGAACAAGAAGACCATCAAGATGCTGATGCTCGTTGTCGTCCTCTTTGCGGTCTGCTGGTTCCCCTTGAATTGCTACGTTGTGCTCCTCTCCAGCCAGACCATCCGCACCAACAACGCTCTCTACTTCGCCTTCCACTGGTTTGCAATGAGCAGCACCTGCTACAACCCCTTCATCTACTGCTGGCTCAATGACAGCTTCCGATCAGAACTGAAGGCGTTGCTCAACATGTGCAGAAAAGCCCCCAGGCCCACGGAACAGAAGCTTCCCTCCACAGTCCCATCCTACCGACTGGCTTGGCCAGAAAACGGCAACTTCAAGAGGTTGCAGGCCTCCCATGTCCTTCCACCATCCTCCAACATCCAGTCGGGAAAGACAGACATCTCTGCAGTTGAGCCAATAGTAGCTGTGAGCTAAACAGTGGCCTTGGACTGCACATAGATTTGGCAAGAGCTAAAATGGTGGGAAGATGTGGAGCCCTGGCCACACAACAGGTGATAAAGCCAAGAAGGAGGTTCTGCAGGAGGCAGTATGAAAGAGCTGCATGTTTGGTGCAGGCTGGTGACAATGGTGAGGAGGCCCTAGAGGGGAAAAAGTAAACTCTTCCCAGGAAGGAACTTTCCTCTTTGTCAAGGTGACTTTGGATTGGTTTGCAGGATGGGGTTCTCTGCATGTGTGTTGCTGTAACCTGCATGACTAAGCCTTTTTAGAACTAGGACTCTAGGACTCTGTGTTTTGCTGGTACTTAAATAACATTTTCATTACATCAGATCTCCCTTCCCCTTTCCTGAGTCTCCTCGTAGCAACATGGAAATGGTTGTGGTGTAGACCTTGAGGTTAGTATCTGAGATCCAGTGCAACTGGGTAGGAAAGCATTCTTTCTGAACTGGGGTCTGAAAAGTCAAGACCTGTTCAGAATGAAGGAACAGATCTATTCCATAATTTTTGTGTGTGTGTGTGTATGTGTGTTTAAATGCGCTTGCAGAAGTGGAGGATATGATAGACTTTGATAAATAGGAGCCTCTTACATTACAGGCACTTTTTCTAAGATAGCTTTGAAGAAAACTGGATGCCTATTCTTCAAGTAAGTCGATGGTTTTTCTTCAAATAGATAACTAAACCCAAAAAACATACAAAAAGTTGGACATAACATTCACAGTTGGAGAATGGATAATTAAGCGCTATTGTGAGTTTGAACCACAATAGAACCTTTTATCAAAACATCTTTTCATCATTGTCAAGTTGCAGCTAGAGGATCACACAATTTGAATTTTTAACTTGCCTTTGAATGTTGCTCTCTTACCCTGTAAAGCACCTGTGTACTAGGGAGAACATATTTTCATGAGGGCACTGGCATTGTGCCAGCGTCAAACCATGACAACTTGTCACTTCAGACATTTGGGACATTTCATTCCAACTAAGATGTTAGCTCTCTGGAATCAGTTCATAAATTAACTGCTTTGAGAGAGAGATGGTATCTCTGATAGCAAGTAATAAAAATGGAACATTTGTCTGCAACTTATCCTCTGGTTGTACAATTTTGGTGCTTTTAAGGATAGCTGAGATGTGTCCTATTTGGCTAAGTGGCTAAGAAAATTCATGACTGCCAAGTGTCTGAAGTAGATTTCAGAACTCAATGTTCTTAGCAGAAGAAAATATGGGTTTGAAAAAATGGTGTTCCAAAACCTGTACCTTATATAGCACAGAAAACAAATACTTCCTTGTGCTGTGGAAATTAGCCTGAATATCACACTAGGATGACCCATTCCACATTTAATTTGCAGTATTCAGCAGTGAAGTGAGAAAAATCTTATTATAAATGGAAAAATAAAAGAGTGAAGCTGTTTTTCTCAGTGTCCTGTAATAAACTGACAGTTCTGAAATTATTTTAAGCCTTATGAAGAGTTTTCACACCTCAGCATGTAAAGAGACTGAAATATCTACCACTCCTTGCAGCTAACCTGCCCTTGCACAAGTGGTTATCACTCTCTTACTGTGAATCCAGTGCTATTTTACTGCCCTTTATCAATGCCTCTGGAGTCAGAATATTTTGTATCATTTATCTGCAGAGTCAAATCTTTCCTTCTGTCTTCTTTGACCCCTTACACCAAGTCCCATTTCCTCCCTCAACACTTGCAGCACATCAGCCCTGAATTGTTCAAGGACTTGAACTGGGTGATCATTGTAGGTCCCTTGCAAATGAACTATTCTATTCTATTCTATTCTATTCTATTCTATTCTATTCTATTCTATTCTATTCTATTCTATTCTATTCTATTCTATTCTATTCTATTCTATTCCATTCCATTCCATTCCATTCCATTCTATTCCCCAGTTGTGCAGAGCTTGTGAACCATGCTCCCCATTGCAGTGGCAGCAGAATCCAGCACTTTACTAGCAAATAAATCTCTGAGAATGCAAAGTACCTCAGTAAGATATCCTTTCTTTCGAGGCTGAAAGAAACATCTTAAGATTCACAGGTTTTGAGTGCAGTTGTCATCCTCCTATGTATGAAGAACACTGCAGTAACTCCAGTAGACAAAATCCTCAAATGCCTTCTCAAATGCTGCTGGTGAGTCTGAGTGAGGCCCCTGCAGTTACAGCTCTGCATCCTGCACCCCTGCACTGGGTGGCAAACCTTTCTCCTCCAGGCTCTGCTCAATCCTGAATCTGGGCACAAGGGGGGGTGCAAGAAGTTGAAGCTGTTTGATTTGAATCAAAGGAACAGGAGGGATGGACTGGATAAAAGGAAAATAAGAGATAGATTGGGCAGTGAACTTCAGGAGCCTGTCCAGGAATGAACAGGTAGCTGGTGGCCAGCAGAGGTACAATTCTCTGAGAGACTTGGACAGCATGGAAGAGGGGGACATGATTAAAGCCCTGGAAATGGTGTCCTTGGAAACTGTACATCATACACTGTGTGTGCTACAAAGTGCTTAATGTGGTACAGCGTAATTTTGAATAATCAGCTATTTTTCATTTTCTTCATGTCTGATTTGGGATTCTGGACAGACATTTGGCATTCACCAGTGCTGCTGAAATCAGTGGGGGGGTTGTGTTCTGTGCACATAAAGTGCAGTATCATGCAAAATACTCAAAAAATTTTACACTCTGGGCAACTTAACTTGGGTATGCAGGCTTCATAGGTATTTTTCCATTCTACCCCATCTCTCTTGCAAACCAGAGGGTTCTTTTGAAATTCTAATACAGCCATTGGTGCATAAACTGCATTCAGATGCCATCTTGGTGGGTGTCAAGGGAGGATCTGAGTGTGGATATAATGAGACACGTGTACTGGATGGAGATTATCTTCAATTTTCCATTTGGTGTGTGTTTGCTTGCTGTAGCTGGAGTTTTTGATCTCTTTTGAATTTGAGAGGTGTTGCAGGAGGCACTGAACAGCTATTCATTGCAGATCTGCATAGCCCAAGAACAGGTGTGTTTTGCTAGTGTTTTATTCATTTTCTCTGTAGAAAGATGCAGAGACCTTGCAAGGGAACACAGACAATGCCATAATGTATTTTGCAGCTTGTGCTATTCTGAATAGCACTCAGGGGAAAACAAATCCTTGAAACCACCTCTTGATTTTACACATAAAAGGAGGACAACTCTTCGAAGCACACTGAGATCACACAAGGAGAAGATGACAAATTTCTCCTGAACAGAAGAAAAGCACTTCACCTTTGGTTGGTGTTGTTTCTAACTGCAGGGCAGCCCACCTCTTCTCCTCTCAATGTGGGACGAATTTCTCCACTGAGCTGATGGAGATGAAAAGGCAACTGCTTAAAATATAGTAATGTCCTGTAACTTCAGGAATAGTAATTCCATTGTCTCTCTGGCATTTTCAAAGGATATCAGACACCATCTCCAGGCTGTCTTTATTTACTTCCACCCTTCTTACAGAAAAAGTGCTGGGACATTCCAGAGACTTCAAAATCACAGTTTTCTGAGAAGCACAAACCTCTAATTTCTTCAATTAATGTATTAGTTAGCCACCACTAGCTGTTACAAACACGGTTTTTATATCTGGCAGGCACTGATCTCTTCTCTCTGGTGACCAGTGACAGGACACAAGGGAATGGCATGAAGCTGAGTCCAGGATAGTTTAGGCTGGATATCAGGAAAAGATTCTTCACCCAAAGGGTGATTGGGCCCTGGAACAGGATCCCCAGGGAAGTGGTCTCAGCACTAAGCCTGACAGAGCTTTGTTGTCCACAGGAGCATTTGGACAGCACTATCAGGCACAGAGTATGATTCTTGGTGGGTCCTGTGCAGGGTCAGAAGGATCCTGATGGGTCCCTTCCAACTCAGGATATCTTATAAATATTTTATTTGGGGGCATCTTAAATATTTGCATATTAAATGTGAAACTTCAAGATGTATTTGGATGCAGTTTGGGTAGAACACAATTAAGAGTCTGGCTATGAACTGCATAGAACTCATGAATGGATCACTCTACAGGACCATGATATCATTGCTGGCTACACACTTGTCTGCTTGTTCCAAATTTCAGGCTACAATTGTGCACTGAAGCTCCCTAGTAGGGAGCTTATGCTGGTCTCAGCAACAGCTGCATGAAGCTGTACAGCTCTGGGATGTGAACAGGGACATCTGCACAGCACTGAGCTATGACCTGTGCATGCACTCTGTTGTTTCAAGAGCTCCAGGGATGTCATAGTCCTCTAAGTAGACTGACCTAGAAACTGCATGTAGACACACAGAGAGAGCTTTAGAATAGCAGTTTCCCAGGAGACTGAGAATAACTATTATTCACATCTGCCTTATTCATAAAGCCCTTGAGTGCTGGTGAATGCAGCCAGGTCCCTGCTGACGCAGTCTGCCAGCCTTGTGTCGGGGCAGCGGGCTGTGAACACGCTGCACCCAGGAAGGCACCTACACCACCCTACAGCTCCTGGAGGCTTGGCTGGAAGTGCTGTGCCTTCCCACAGGCTCAGTGTCCAGTCCTGGTGGCTGATGACTTGCTGTTGAACTTCCTTGTGCCACCGAAGGGAAATGAGGATGGGATCCTGCTCTGCTCTCCCCATCCTGCACAGCCCAACAGAAGGGCAGCCCCTGCTCCTTCCTGCGGGTGGCACAATGGGTTTGGGAAAAGGTCTGGACTAGCACTAAAGAAGCAGGGAAATTATTTAGCCCATCCTTTTTTCCTTCTGGGTGCAATGTCCCCCATAGTCTGTCCTCTGGCTTGTAAGTTTGAAGGGATTTCTGAGTTATGGTGCAATGAAACTTTCCACCTCTTGCCTTAGGCTCAAAGCCATTTAATGATAGAGAGGCAGAGGTGAATCCAGGGATCATTACAATGTCCTGACCAGGAAAAAATTGCCTATTTCTATAAAACAAATGAGTGCCTTCTGACCAACTGACACAGTTTATAAACTGAGTGTGCATAATCCCTTTGGCCACTTTGGGTTAGCTGTTCAGGCCATGTCTCCTGCCAGCTTCTTGTGCACCTGCTCTTTGGCAGAGTTTGGGAAACTGAGAAGTCCTTGGCTCAGGGTAAGCACTGATCAGCAACAACCAAAACATCACTGTGTTATCAGTATTATTTTTGTACTGAGTCCAAAACATGGCATTGTGCCAGCAACTAAAAAACAAGTAACTGTATCCCGGATGAAACCAGGGCACCAATTAAATAACTGAAGGTCTAATAACTGATTCCTGGCTCTAAGGTGTTAGCTTCATAACATGTTATTTTCATAACATGTAGGGTGAGGTCCATCCAGAGCAGATATGTGGTGGTACAAGTGCTTGACTTTTAGACCCTGAGGTCACAGGGATATGAGGATTTTAAGACATAGTTACATTTTTTGTAGGCTTTTTTTCAGTTAAAAACACTATGATGTCATAGGTTTGTCAGAGGTCACCAGTTTTCAATAATATGAAAGACATGTATCAGATGTTCTAAAAGCACATCATCAGCCCCCGAAGGTACAAACTTGGTGGGATATGCCAGAGGGACATTTAGGGTGGTGATAACCAAATGGTTACGGTCTCATCCCTAGTGATTTTTGGAAGTTGCTCTAGAAGTGAATTATTTGCCCGGAATTTGTCTTTGAAGAAGTCCTGGGCTCAGGAATGATCTGACACTTGAACAAGGACAGCAAGGAGCAAACCCTTGAGCTTTGTACTCAGCATTCCTGTTCAGCAGCACAAACACATTCCAAGAGAAGCAGGCAGTAGCCTTAGGCTCTGTTTCTCATCCTGCAGCTCACATTCCCAGCAGACAGGCCTTGTTCCGAACTGAGCAGCAGCACAGATTTCTCTTATCCCAACTGAGCTCAGATGAGAGGGAAAAAGCAAACAAAGCCCCCAGTTCCTCTGCTGCTGAATGGGAGATTTCACTGCTGTTGGTTTAGGTACATGAAATTTGTAAGTGTGCAAGAGCTAAAGCAATTCAAAGGTAGCACAAGCAGAGTGAGCCCAGGCTGTTTTCATCCCTGGACTGCTTACCCATTCAAATGCCTTCCAAGGCACCCAGCACTTTCCCTGGACTCTGCGGGGAAAGCAAGAATCTGACTTAAGGGGACAAACTCAGCAGCCCCTGGGCTGGGTTGGAGTTCATTCGAAGGCTAGGAATGTTGTTTGCATGAAGGTGTTTGGTTAATCTCAGTGATTATAAAAAGTTTGAGATTACTCACATCAAAGAATCTGAAGTGAAGATGCAAATTTTACTACCTAAAAGGATTAGTGTTATGGTGTGAGTTCTTAGTAATTTAGTATATTAAGTCAAATATTCCATTATGAGGAAAGCAGTCTTCTAGAGCTTCTGGCCACACAGTCTGCATGACAGAAACACTAAACCGCCCCTAATCAACAGCTAGGTTTTCATTTGTGCCACTCTCATATGGTCTGTGCAAAATGGTGCTCAAAGAAAAGATTTCTAAGAAAGTTTATTCCCATGACACAACTTTGATTCTTCCCTGCTTCTGTGGCAGACTCACCTGTGCTTGTACTGAGGGTTAAATCCCTCTTTCCATCTCCATCTTCAGAAAACCATTCACGACCTGATTTCTGTCTTTGTGCTCACAAAGTGCAGTCAGGACATCCTTTGTTAATGGGGTTTTAGGCTTAGGCACTAAACCAGTAATCAAAGCTGCTATTAAAACATCCACTGTTCTCCATAAGGAAAAAAAAAAGGATCTATAATATATATCCTTATTCTGAAAGTGACTGACAACATCCAGAGGCAGAAAAACAGTGGGGTACAGCTGATTTTAGAGGCACGCCATCTGCTAATGGAATAAACATTTTTACTTGTTCTCTGCAGTTTAAATCACAAGTTTTAAATCTCACAAAAGCCACTGTAAGGCAAAGCATGTGCAGAAGAACTGGTTGCTACTCTCCTACATTTAGAGAATTATTAATACCCAAGTGGTGGAGAGAGAAGGGGCAAGAAGGAATGGCATGGACCAAACCTGCACATTGACATTATCACTTTACCTTCTGGAATATTTAGAAGAATATTTAAAAGAGTATAGTGGTGAAGGGGCTGAAGATGGACTCTTTTCCATAAAGCCTAAATTGGCATTCCACCCATCTTTTGAAAATGGAAAAACACAGCAGGAGCAGTGCCACTAAAACATAAGTACAACTGAGCTGGGCAGTACAGAAACACATCTTAAAACAGGAAGACACAGCTGAAAAGTATGTGCTGACAGTGCGGCCAATTTGTAGATGGTAATTACATAGTGGATGTGCTATTTATCATGTGCTGACATTTTCTGTTGCTCTGACAATTTTATGAGAAAATAAAAAGAGCAGAATCATAACCACTGTCCAAAATTTTTTCTCAGGGTTTAGCATCAGACCACATGTATTGCACTAGGGTAACACGTGACTGTTCCTGGAACCTTTGGACACTTATGCTGTTGGAGGTCACAAAATCGATTTCATTTTAATAACCAAGGAGGACTGACAGGCATTTTATTGAACACTTTAGAAGACAACAACAAATTCACTGTAGCAAGTCATATTTTTTAATACAAAAGGGGAATTAGTAAAAAGTTAGGTGCATATCCAAGATGAAACATGAACATGTGGCTTTCAGGAGCTTTGAATTTTAAGACTGGAAAGTTTACTTACATCAAACAGTTCAAACACATCCACATCACAAAATCTTAGTATTGCACTATAGCTCCTTGTCCAAGACATACAATGCACAATGTGCACCTGCACTGCCTACATACAAAGGACCATCAGCAACACATCAGCACAGCCAGACAGAATCTAGGGAAGGCCAAAGGGATCATAGGCTTGGTGGCAGAATTATGGCAGTAAAATTCAGCAGTGTGGACCACCAGTGTCCAACATAAGCCCTGTTTTGTGCTGGTTATGCAAGAGACATTAGGATTGCAGCTGTGCTGCTGTCCTGGGCAGAGGTAGCATAAAACTATCGCTTGAAAGACTTCTCTTAAAATAAGGCTTGTCTTAGTTGAAAGCCATAAGAAAACAGAAGAGTTTTTGTAATATTAGCCCTAAGTGTAGCACAGCAGCACTTTCAGATCCACTCGGCTTCAGATCCACTTCAGTTCACAGCGGCTGCCAGATTCAAATATGGGCACAATCTCTGAAATCTGCTGCAGCACATGAAGAGTTCTGTGCAAAAATGGTACCACCAGTTACTCCTGTTTGCCCCTCACCCACAACCATATGGAGAATGCCAGCAGATGAGAGCGCAAAAGTGGGTGACACTAAGGAACTGGAAACTGGAAGTCCTACCTAGCTATAAAAGAAGTCCTCCTTTGTTTAAAAAGCCAGCTTGGAAGAGGTGACAGGTAAGTCATTTCACTTTCATGGACAATACAGAAAAACAAGTCAGTATATCACATTTGTGAAAGATATACACTGCCACTGTGGTGCTTCACTCTCCCCACCCACCTCACCTTACATCTAATATTTCAAGACAAAGGTCATTTTAATACTCAGTGAAGGTTGAGGTCTTGGGCAGAAGGGACATCACTAAAGCTGAATTCTACTCTCTCCAAGTGGTCTGATAACAAACCTTTGTACAAACACTTCCCCTTATTTTGTCTCTTCCAATACACTTAAGAATGTTTAATTAAAATACAGTCACAACGTGTGTGGGGGAGCACAACTTGTCATACTATCCACATCTACTTCACCTTGGCTGTTGGGCGCATGGCTCTGCTGAGGCATTTGGGTGCTACTTTAATACAAGTTAGTTTGTCTTCTCAAGTGTGGTTTAGAAAACACCACAACTAATACTGCATTTGATACTACAAACACATTGAGAAAAATTCTATGCATAAAAACATTACAAAACAACTTCAATAAACCGTTACAAAAATAGAACCAATTTCACTGATCTTCAGTCTAAAACTCCAAGGCAGATTTATTAGACACTAAGACCAAAAAAAAAAATTGAGGGATAGAAATTAAACCAACAGCTTACACATCACTACATTTTGTAAAAACATTATTAAGACATTATTAATTTATTAATACATAGAAAACTCAAAATCCCTAATATTTACAGTACCTTCTTAACACTAAAACTGCTTGTATCTCTTTTTCCACCAGTGTCAAGTACTTAATCCCAGACATGAATGTTGGGATGACTAACAGAGACATCTCAGGCAGAACAGAGTAACCTCTATTTTTCCCATGAAGACACAGCCAGTACCAGTGGCAGCCACCATCCAGGACAGATTAACCAGATTCATTATAAAACCCCATCCCCAGCCCCCCTTTTCCAGGTCAGAGAGCCCAAAGTTACCTTACTTAAACCCCAGAACTGAGATGGCCACTGCTGCAGAGCAACACCTTAGAATGCAATCAGTGGCCATACCTTTTTGCTACCTGCAGGGTTATGTTCCCATCCCTGTCCAGCATGGAGTGAGCTCTGTCCAGCTGCCAGCTTCAACTGAATTCAATGCACATCACTTGCTACTCATGACAGAATTGTTTTGTTCTTGTTCCTCCTTGTGTGTGGTTTGATTGTTTTAATAAATAACGGAAGTGTACAACGTGCTTTTTCAGGCACATGACTCCTGATTATTATACAGCAAATAGTCTGTAAACCAGTTTGGCCTCTGGGGAACTGTCAGGCATTAAAGAGCAGCACCTTGCACTGAGCGCAGTGGAGGAGCCTTCCCATGGAATGGGCTCCTGGCTCCTGCAGCTGGGAAGCATCAGCACGAAGAATCTACAAGCCTTTGGCGAAGTCTCTTGTCTTCTCTCGTATTCGCACTGCCACTCGCATCACGGTCTGTCAGCACTGAAGAGAAGGCAAAGCTTTAGAAGAGAAAGAGCCACCAAACCACTCAACACCTCCTGGGGCACAAAGGAAGTGCCACCCTGCCTGTGCTGCACTGCTGGCTGTCCCGAGCCACCTCCGGTCCCCACGCCCAGCACCAGGGCGCCCTGCACGTCGCTCTGCCAGAGCCAGCACATGCCACTGCTCTGCCAGCACAGCCCCTCATAAAAACATGCTGACAGCACAAGGGACAGAGGAAAAGATGATGAGGTGTGGGTGAAGCTTTGCTGATGGGTGTGGAGCCTGCAGCTGTCCCCAGGCAGAAGGAGAGGGGCCACACCAGTCTGAGCTGGTCACAAACACAGCAGCTTCTTTCTGCAATCCATTTTAACAGCCCTTCAAGCATTAGCTTGTTCTGATCTGGACAGAAATAGATCTTTGAAGTGTTTTCATGAGGTGAAAACAATCTCAAAAATTCTGCTTTCAGATAAAAATGAGTCATATTTTCTATTAACTTTTCAGCTCCTTGAGCCCAGATCTCCACCTCAGGCTTTTATTTTTCACTTCCAAACTCACCTGTCATTTCAAAACTGGACAGATTTAAAAGGAAAACTAAATGCTGTCAGAATTACTCCAAGCTGCTGCACAAGAGATGGCTGCCAAAAGGGGTTCTTCTGGTTCAAAAAGAATTCTGCTCGTTTGTTCTGAATTCTCCTGTTGTATAAGTTGACTTCTCCAAATCTCAGCCTACCACAACTGCTTAACTCAAGTACAGGAACAGCTTACCCCTGGGTACTGATGCCTCTTTTTTATTAATTACAGGCCATAGCTTTCTGAAGAGAGAATAGATTTATTCTTTTCCTACCTTTAAAATAGTTCTTTAACTTTCTCTCTGCATTGTGCTCACATACTCAGGTAAACTTCTAAATATTTTAAATCATCATCACTTTTGGTTTATACCTCTCCCTGGATGTTTGGCTTCTCTAATTCTGCACTTGAGGAAGGAACTGGTTTCACAATTAAGGTATGCCACATTTTTTAGGACAGAATCCTAGACTGTATTGTATATGAGTGATTGCTCAAGGTGACCATGTCTGCAAACTGATGGGATATCCAGAGAGCCATTGCACCAATCCAGTCTGACTTGGACCATTTTGATAAAAATCTCTTTACAGTCAATTTTCCTTGCTCTCTATGAAAGCAGGAAGAGGAGCATGTTCACTGACCCCAGTCCCACTTCCCTTCTTTTGTCATTTCCTGCTCCTCTGCCAGCAGCATTTCTGAGCATCAGACTTATTTTTATATGCACCCATGACTTCTGCCAAAGCCTGAATAGAAGCAGCAGCAGCAGTTGCTGCACTTTGGAGCCAGCTTCTGAAGAAAAGTCCTGAACCCACCAGCTTTCTCACTGGAGCTGCTTCAAGCACAACCCAGCCTAGAGCTCTCCTGCTGTGCAGGGGGTCTCAGGCAGGTAAAGCTCCAACAGCTGAAGCCTGTTAGTGCCAGAGCAGAGATGTCAGCAAGGACCACCAACCCAACAAACAACCCAGGGTTCAGCTGTGCCACACACTTACACCACCACATTCTTCTGAAGTTATAGCACTTACACAGCAGGCAACAGAGCAAGGACTAAGCAGAATTACCTTACAGAATATATTAATAAGGTTTTGGTAGGAATACACATCTAGATCAGCTTACCTTGTAACTCTGTTGCATCTTTTTCCAGCTCTTCTGTAGTTGTTTCTTCAGGCTTCTCCAACTCAGCAGTCCCTGGCTTCCCATCTACGGTATCAGTCTTAATAGTACCAAGGTTTACCAAAAGCTGCATGACATCAAACTTCTCAGAAACTGCAATGTTCTCCAGCACTTTAAGGCATTTATATGATTTAAGTTCACTCACATTTTCCTCAAGAAAGAGGAGGTAAAGGCTTAAGTCATCAAAATGATTTGACTTAAGTTTCAGAACATCAAAAGTTGGCAAGATTTCGTACACTTTGAGAACACCTGAATTCCACCTCCATGGAACAAACATTGCATACACTACCAGGGGCATCACCATCAGATAGACTATCAGGTTAATATAGCTGAGTACCTTGAAGACACCAACAGCAATAAGCTTGCACTGAACCACTTCTGGAACAGTTGTGTCATTCTTAAGGATCCCAGTTTTGATAGTGCAAAGAAACTCATCACTCAGAGAGGAGAGGCGGATGTAGTAGCCCAGATAGAGGCACGCAATGAAAATAATTACTAGTGTGAGCAAACGGCACGTAATGTATTTAATTATTAAGCACTTGGAATTCTTTTTCGTCTTCAGGTACTGCTCCACAATTGGGTATTTAAAGTAGCTTTCAGATATTTCCCACAAACTGAAAAAGAAAGAAAAAAATCTATCAAATCATATAGATCAGATGCTGCAACATTCACCTACCCCAAATATCAACAAAACTTAGTACTCTAAATGAGATAAAAGATTGAAAACCTTCTTAAAATCACAGAATCACAATATGGTTTGCATTAGAAGGGTTCTTTAAATATCATCTATTTCCAACCAATCCCTGTGCTCTGCCATGGACAGGGACACCTTCCACCAGACCATGCTGCTCAAAGCCCCATCCAACCTGGCCCTGAGCACTTTGAGAGGTGGGACATCCACCACTTTCCTGGGCAACCTGTGCCAGCCTCAACATCCTCACAGGGAAGAATTTTTTCCTAATGCCTAATCTAAACCTACTTTCTTTCAGTTTAAAGCCATTCCTCCTTATCCTGTCACTACATGCCCCTCTAAAAACTCCCTCTCCAGTCTTTTTTTGTAAATATCCCTTTTAGGTACTGGAAGGTGCTTTAAGGTCTCCCTGGACCCTTCTCTTCTTCAGGCTGAACAACCCCAGCTTTCCCAGCCTATATCTGTAGGAGAGGTGTCCCATCCCTCTAATCATCTTGATAATACTCCTCTGGACTCACTCCAACATGTTCACATCCTCTTATTGATGTAAATCAAGGGTAGTTTTATTGAAGTCAGTAGAAAACCAATAGAATAACAGACAAATGAAAAATATCAACACTCTAATATGGAAAATTTGCTTAAGAAACAAAAGAGTTCAAACACTGGAAAATGGGAAAAAACCATAGCCCTCATGGGAACAAAATATTTTTGTTCCTTTCCAGTACAAAACAGGTGCAGTAAGCAAATCCATGCAGAAATGCAGACTCTCCAAGCACTTGTTCAATAATAGAACACTAGAAGGCTTTTCACTTGCCAAGACCTAACTCCACATTTCACAGGGACGTAAGACAGCTGCACTACTTGTAACCTCACACACAGAGAGAGAAACAGGTACCCTGGCCCTACAAGGGAGCAGGAACTGGATCTGGTTGGAACAGTGCACCAACTTGATCAGAAGGGGGCGAGGGTGATGCTTTTGTGGGTGTTGATGTTTGAGTTTTTAATCATTTTTCTAATCAGAAGCTCTGCAGACCTGTATCTTAAAGAACAGGAGATAACAAGTAACTTGACAGTGTGCAAGGGACTGTCAAGAACATTGAGAACTGAGGACTGAAGTATTTCTTTTCTTACACTGTGGAGGGCAAAACTACTTAACACCTACTGCAACTAAAGACATCAGAACATCTCAGGTAATAAGTAATCTGAAGAGCTCATTACATGTTTTCTTTAAAAAAAGAAAGTTGTAAGTTCCAGCTCCAAGGGCCAAAGTAATCATTTCAGATATCTTTTTTCTTTTAACTAAACTTAAAATTGTGTCAAGTCACCATTCAAACCCTTGCAATAAATTTCTAAGTGGGTACAGATGTCACACCTGCTATGAGCCTGAAGAGCAGGGAAAGCCAAGCCCCAAGATCTTACCTCTGTGTCAAGTTCTCATTAGCAGCTGGAATCAAGTCAGCAGAGTCCCTGGGGTCTCCACTTCGAATGCTATTAGCAGCTTTGATTGCCCTGTTGTAGGCTTTGTCAAGTTCTTCCATAATAAATTTCAGGTCTGAGGAAAGGTGAGGGGCTGCAGTGAAGCGCCAGAACAGACATGGCAGATACAGCAGGATAGCAACAAGCAGAAGGATGTATGGGAAGAACTGCAGGGAGAAAAAACCTCTGATTAGGCTTCACCTGCATAAGTAATAAGTCAACAAATCACCATAATTCCCCATAAGCATTTAATTTCCTAGAGGCCTACTAAAACTCTGTAATTTTATTTAAATCCTTCTACTAAAACCTAATTTTGTGATTATTTGGGACATGCAGGGAAGCAAAATCTCTTTTTCAGACAGCTCCAGTAACTCTGCTGCTGCTTAGAGCTTCTCCCCACCAAAGGGAAAAAAAAAGCACACAGAATAAAGGTGCCGTGATCCTGATAACAATTTCTGCATATTCAGAACCACTGGAGCTGACACTGAGAAATACAGCATTAACCTGGGAAAAAAAAAAAAAAAAAAAAAAAAAAACAGCACAGCAAAGCAGCTGTCAGAGGGGCTGACTGAAAGCAGAAGACAGCACCACCTAACTCTCCCTCTCCAATGTGTCACCACTGTTCATAGCAACTAAAGCACACCAAATACCAGCAAAATCTCTCCTGCTTTCCATTTGCTGTCAGGAGGTTAATGACTAGAGCTGCTACAGCTCTGCCTCTGCCTGCAAACACACATCTGTTCAGACTGCATCCAGTGACTGTAAAAGATGTAAATGTGGCTGTAATACTTCAGGGTATTTGAACATTTTCAGGTAACACCTAAATGGAAACCAACACACAGCATCAGAATGGTCTGGTGTCAATGCAACACTGAGAAGTCAGCCCTTACATGGTCACAACTGCTTAGGAAAAGGGCTGAAGCAGGTATAAAACACAAGTTTGAAGTTTTGCCATCTTTCTTCTATTCATCA
The DNA here is from genome assembly GCF_028018845.1 of Melospiza georgiana. NCBI lineage: Eukaryota > Metazoa > Chordata > Aves > Passeriformes > Passerellidae > Melospiza > Melospiza georgiana. The sequence goes on from NC_080431.1 coordinate 70,462,933, forward strand.
ACAAGTAGTTCTTGTCACTCTAATTCCTCCCAGCTGCAGGAAAAATGGTGTTTCTATGTACTCTAACATTATATTCAAAGCATAAAATCATGCATAACATTACCCTTACAGAGACAGAATCTAAGATCTGGAGAGACAAGCAGTTTGTAATGAAATGTACTGCAAATTCAGCCAATCTCTAATTCATTACATTCAACCTTTGCTAGCAAGCACACTTAACTCCAATCTAGCATCAGTTCATAAGGAACTTTAAATTAGTTGAACAAATATGAAACAGATGTAAGACATCACAAGTGTTATAGCCATGTGCCCATGCACGTTCACTGGCAAAGCCAGTGGAGATTTTTAGAGGAAGCCTGAACTGAAGTCATTAATCACTGCAAGTGGAAAAGCTACACGTACATTTGCAGGTATTAAACAAGATGAAAATCTAGGCCTAATATAACTATGTTAACTTGTGTTTGCATTAATCAAGAGAGATTAAAGTTTTGCATGCACAAAGTAATTTGATGTTATGGAACATTTTATTCAGGAAAATTACTTCTAATATCACCTACCATTAAAGCAAAACCCTGTGTTATTACTGGCAGTAGGAATGCGTATGATGTATTAGACCTTAAATGACTGACTTCCCCTATCCACAGCAGCCCATAAAAACTGTGCAGAGCTCTGCCCTCACTACTGCCTCTCCCTCCTCTTTGCACACTACAGATAACATCAGACCATCTTCCTTCTCCCAGGTGTAGACCTTCCAATTGAGATGTAAAACTCTGGTATGTCCAATGTATTTTGGACATCTCATCATCAACACAAGAATTTGGTCTTCTTATTTATCTATGTGGACAATGCCACCAGGTCTGAGTCCTGATACCTTGGTTTACCCAAAACTTCATGGTTTCACATCCAGGCTCTATCAGTCCTCTGAATTCTGTATTATGTAGAAATAGAAATGATCTGTCTTTGAACCCATCTTATACTTACCTAAGCTCCTCTAAGCTGCTGCAACACATTTTCCGTAGGTCTTAAATGCTTAACATTGCCTGTATAGCTGCAAAGCCTGTTTGACTTCACTTACACCTGCATTAAACACCTCTGAGCCCCTTTCCACTGGTGCCAGGTGGGGAACGAAACAACAGACACATCTGATTCAGTTAGGAGCAACCAAAATATATTAGTTATGTTATATATATATGTGTGTGTGTGTATATAATGTATATACCTTATTTTGGTTTACACTGCTTGGATTTAGTACTCATTCATTTCAAATTTTAGCAGCATAAGAAGATTTATTAATTCCCTTTCTGACCCTCAAAACTGGAAACGCCATCAGCAGTATCCCATATAATGCTAGAGATCTCTTTAACCCAAGCACTACAAGACATGTGGTAAGAGGCAAGATAGTTTTCACACTGGAGTTACAGCCCCAAAATTCCATTGTTCCAGTCTCCACTTATTCCCTTATAGCTTAGAAGAATTCTGCACTTGTGTAGCACATTGGCAGCAGCCCTCTTGCCCTGTCCCAGATGTCCCCCTCTAGCCTGCCCTCATTAGGCTGTTGCCTTAAAAAACCAGCCTCTGCCATCTTGCCTTGCACCTCCTCCTCTCCCCAACTCCTTCACCACTGCCTCCTCACCTAGAGCATCACACTGCTGGGAAAAGGCACATTTCCTATGCATTTGCTGGGCTTCCTCTTGCCAGGTTCTCATCACTCCCAAAGCTGAGCTTATGGCAGCATAAGTGAACTCTGCAACTCTTTTCTGAATAGTGTCAAAACCAGGGCAGTACACGATCATTAGTGCAGCTCTTTATGTTTGCGAACAAAGTATGTATCTGTCATGTTTTCCACAGCACCTGATGCACAATTCCATCCTTCTCAGATCCTGGCTTTTTTAAAAATGAAAGATATGCTTGTTCTATTTGTTAACAGTAGGCTTAGATAACCAGCAAATTGTTTTGAAATCATTAAATTTAAGTTCTTGAATGACAAGGAGAAGTGAAAATGCACACTCATCTGGCATGAGCCCTAGGTTTCCCAGACTTGGGTTGTCCAGCTCATCTGACTACATTTGACAGTCAAACATAATGACTTCCCATTTTAAGAAGAGGACTCTGTGGTACTTGTGCACAGACAACCACGTGCCATCAGCTTTTCTTTTATGGTTTATGGTTTTATGGTTTATTTGCTCCCAAGGCGCCGAACGCACAAGGAGGAAGTGCCCCTGCAGTCTTGGGTAGTTTGAGCATTGATGTAGAAGGAAGTGTCACTGATCCCAAGATCTGTATGGTCAAAGGCAAGCCAGAGAAAAATACTGGCCCAGAAGTGAAGCTCAGTTTTTCCTTTGCTGTGTAATTATCAAGTTCCTTCTCACCATATTCAGTAGGAGACTGACAAAAGGAGTGGTGTGTGCAGCAGGGACTCAAAGTGCAGTGCTCTTTAGTTTTCTGAGCTCCTGAAAGCTAAGGATGATGGAAGCAGGTTCTCCTGCCTTGCTTGGCCCTTAGCCTGATGGCACACTGGGGGGAACAGCAGGCTCCCAAGGAGGCAGAGCGCTTGGAAGCCAAGAGGCTGCCCCTGTACTGCTGCAGGTCACGTCACTTGACAAGCCCTTGAGCCCTGTGTACATTCCAGGCTGTTTAAGTAAATTTGTTAGCACTCAGCCACTGTTCAGCAAGAACACGTGCATGGATAAAGAAGAAGAGGCATTTGAGCAGTCCATTTGCAGAAACACAAAGTGGTGGAATCACAAAACTGTCTTTTGAAGATGCACAAGCATCACACTCCCCTGAAGGTGAAAGATAAAATCAGACTAAAGCACAAAAGAGTCTATCTCCAGCTTCAATTCGGCTAAGGTGAAGTAAATACACAGAAAAGTTAGAAGGGCATTTAAAGTAAGTGCTTTATAAACTCAAATATGCTTTTATCATGCAAAAAGAAAAAAAAAGAAGCCGGAATCGGAGTGCCGCAAAGGGCATTTTCAAGGACTTAATCTACAGAAAGCTTGCCAGGGTCTGGATAAAAATGGCTGCAAGAAGATGAAAATAACTTTAATGGTATTTAGAAAACAGCTTTCTAATTTTACTGTATCTTCAGTCCCTATTTCCTCTGGGCAAACACTATACAAGTGACTGAAAGCATTCTGACTTCCACCTACCTGACCATGGCCAAAGAGTAACTTGAGTACAGTAGCACAAAACTTGAGCTTCACAGGTCTGGGTAACAGCTTTGAGAAAAATTAATTGGCAGACAATTAAAAGAATGAAGCACTGAAGTGCCTTCATTAAAATACATGAACATGATGAGATGTCTCCCTCTCCAGTTCCAATTTTGGAAAAAGCCCAAGCAAAGGCACTAATCCCCAAACAGGCTAATGGCAGTAATTACACATTTCCAGAAGCAAAGGCATTAAACTCCCTCTGGATATGACCCTATTCCTCTTTGCAGCAATGGGAGGTGTCTCACTGGTGTTCAGCAGAAACAGCTATAAATGAACTGATCATTCTAAGTGAGATGCTGTCCTGTCTCCAAACCTACAGTGAATCTCAAACCCTATGTGACCTTTATCCCTCCTGTTACATACTTTCTTTCCTGATACAGCTTCAAAACTGTTCTTCTCCAGTTTTAATTAGCTCAAGCCATGATCACCAGCGAGGCTGTGATGGCTGTATCCAGTTTATTCTGGACTTTGGGGGACAGATGGCAACGTGGTAGTCAAGGGCTGCCAGGAGCAGTGACCCAGGCCTCTTGCTGGTGTACACAAGGCAATCATCACACTTCATAAGCAGCGGGCAGCCCTGGGCCTGTTAAGCTTTCCTGCTTGGCTACAGACTGCATCCCAGCTTCTCCCCTTGAGCAGGGATACCTCTCAAGGTTACTCCTCAAGGATGAGAAACTCCTTGCTGTAACACGTGGTCTGTAGGGGATTATTAGCATGCTTGAAATCTTAGCTAAGTGATTCAAAGGATTGACAGTGCACATACAATCCTTTAGACATAAACTGTTGAGAGGTCTGGGACTAAGTTTGAATCTATCCACATCTGAACTCCCCTCTGAGAAGCTTAGAATACAAAGAAGTTCTTTCTGAACCTCATTGTTGGGTCTCCCCAACAATTTTGTTTCTATCCTCCATGCACTAAATGTAGTGTATCACTGAACCTTGATAAAACACTGTCACATTCACATTTATTGAACTGTGTTAACTCACTGCTATAGATCAACACATTGTTGTCTCTCTCTTATGAGTGAAGTGGATGACTCCATCAGCAACAGAATGAAGTTCCTCTAGCACTACAGTTTCAAGAAATTACTTCAAAATGCATCTGCATTTATAAATATATCTATGGGTGTCCTTGCTCTGACAACTCTTAATCTCTCTGGGAAGGGTTTACAGGTGAAACATGAGGGGCCCTGAGTCAATTAAGAAATTGCACAAACAATGAGTCACTAGAACCAGGTAAAAATCACAATTATAACTGTACCATCAATATAATAACCCCAAGGTTTGTTTTGGCGTATTCACAGACAAGTGACTCAAAAAACAACTCAAGTGTCCATGGTAAATCTTACTTTTATGAAAAATGAAGGTTTTCACATAATCTCTCTTCATGCATACAAAGACTGCAGACCCACTCTCAGCAGGTCCCAAAGCACTTGTCCTGCACTTTGAAAGACCTGAGTGAGACAACTGACCTCTTCTGGCTGTGCCACATGTGAAGATCTCTTCTTTCAGTCAGATGAATTCTTTGCCTGCATTTCATGTGAGTACAAATCTCCTTTTTCTGAACACCCTATACCTTTTCTTTGCTTACTTTTATCTTCTTTGCTTCTCCCCAGTTAATAGCAGACTAGAACATAGAGGAATTTAAAAAATCCCTAGAAGACTCTTGATCATAGGCAGCTCCATCCTAGCAATCCAAATTTCAGGGCTATGAAGTGGTCATCACTCCGGGTTCAACCACCCCTCAACTTGCTTGGTTGCTATCAAGAGCTGGTAAGATGATGCTCACTGTTCTCCTGCCTGAGTTTTCATAAATTCCTCTGTGCACTATGGATTAAAAAGGCTTCACAGTGCAGTCCCCTCCTCTCCTCCTCCACTACATGGCCAAAAGCTTTTCTTCTCCTTCCAGTTAAGGATCAAGACAAGTTTTACCAAAATAACTTGTGAGGTGGAACACTCATCTTTAGAGACAATAAGCAAACTACCTGCACAGGGCAGGCAAATACAAAACTCCTCCATCCCCATCACCACTGTCTGTCTGTCTTTACAACTCATTCTAGAAACCAACATCTCTGTTCTGACACTTCAGACAGACACAAGAAACTTCTTAAGGGAACTAAACCTGAATGGAAAATCCCATAAGAAAAGAGAGGCAACAAAACAGTGAAGTTTCCTCAATGACAAACCTGAAGAGGAGTCAGAGGACTCAGCCGTATAATCATTTTGACAGCTCTTTCACTGACAAAGAGAAGGAAATCTTAGCATTAAATTAAGAATACAGGCAGGACCTACCACAGTCTCTTCCTTATATGTATCTGCAGGAATTTTGTTCATTGAATTGTGCATTGTAGCACACAACTCATTTTGCTTCCTGCTGAGGGTTACCCAGTGTGAGGAGTTTCCAGGACAACTGGAAATTTCAGAACTCCTGTTCTCCATGGGGAGAGGTCCTGGGCACCCTCTAGGAGCACAATGACCACTAGACAGTCAAAGAACCCAGAAGTTTGCAGTATGGTCCTTTTCAGCTTCCAAACTGATAAATTCAACCCCTGGGAGAGATCTCCTAGAGCAGAAAGGACAACCAGTAAAGGTGCCAAGCTTTAGGGAGTGCCCAGAACTTAAACTTACATTTTACTGTTGAAAAAACCAAAAATCCCAGAGCAAACTTGAACTCTGAAACAGGAGGAAGATGGAAAGGCTTCAGTTTTTCTGTTTAAAAAAAAAACCTCTGGAGAGTTTGATAATCCTCCAGAGCAACCAGACGTTGAGAAGAAAAGCAGTGGAGGTTACTACATGCTGGCTTTGTCACCAAAGAGCTCCCTGCTCCTCCTCCCTTCTGTACCACACTGAGCCCTGCCCCAGGAGGCAGTACTTCTGCCAGAGCACAGAGAGCATGCCAGAAGGAAACCCATCCATTTTAATCAGTAATGGGGCCTACAATCTCATTCCCCCAAAACTTTAATATAATGCCTCCTTAAGTGTTTTTTATGGAGCCTTCCAGCATGCCAATATAGTGAGATACTAAGTGAGTCAGAGTTTTGGAAAGAATCTGAGATGCCCTGCAAATAAAAGCTCTGCTTCCCAGAAAGCAGGAAAAAAGTTTTAAGTGAGGTTTTAAGAAGAACTGGGCCTAATGACCCCTGCTGTCCCTCTGTGTGCATTGCTGTAGATGCAGAGTCAGGTCTCCACTAACCTGAGCACAGCAAGTCTCCATTTTCTCCTTAACCTAATCCCTGTGCTCCCAAAAGGCTCTGCTCCAGCCATTTTTAAAATAATTATTTAGCCAAATCTGCAGAGCAATGAGCTTGTGCACACTTTGTAGTGCAGTGGTGGGGGGAGAACCCAAGTCTTCCAGCAGAAGTGATCCCAAGGCACTGAGCAGCTGTTGGCCCTGGATGCAAAGAGCAGCCTTCAGACACCAGAGTGGGAGCTAAGTTCACTGTTAAACAGCTGTAATGCCCCTCCTTCCCTGTAAACTTGTAAAGCATGGACCTGATGAACAACCAGAAGTGTATTAGTTAGTATTGACTTCCAAAGTGCATCTGCAGCTCCCAATGCCTGGATCAGAGGGTGGGTGGCTAATCATGATCTGGGAAGATGAGTCACCAGCCTCTGTAACAGCCCCTGGCTCAGCTGAGCAGATGCACTTCCTGCAGACAGGCTGCAGGACATTTACAAGGAAACATCATATGCCATACATGTCATGGAAAACTGCAGCAATTTCTGATACAGCACTAGTCAGCAAATTAACATGGGTTGCATCATAAAAGTATGAGTGCTTAAGTTATTCGTGGCTGGCAAACAAGCAGACTTCATGCTATCAGCAGGTAACTATCACATGAAATTCAACACAAAAAATTTGGGTAACAAGAGCTTATTCCCTCAAGAGAAAGGGGCAGCAAAATATCCAGGTTTGCAGGTGGAGTTCCCAGCACTGTGAAATGTTCCAGCAGCTTCGACTGGCCTCTGTAGAAGGTCTGGCTGAAGCGGAGTCCTAACTGTGCAGGGAAGAGTTCAGGCTAGAAACCAACAAGTCTGGCTTTAATACTCATGAAACACATACCTATTGAGTCAAGGTTATCAGTGGAGCTAACTGGAGAAGCCAAAAGTAAATCCTCAATTAATTATTTGAGTCAGCAAACAAATCAGAGATAGCCTTGAACAGCTCCTCAGAGATTATACCACCAGATGACTGGATAATAAAATCTGAGGCTCAGGATACAGAAGCAAAAGCCAGAAATACAGGTGCTGCAAGTCTCATATCTGAGCTCCCTCTAGCACCAGGCTCTCCTCTGCTCCCAGGTACCAGGGGTTTATTTGCTGGGGCAAGTAATACAAGGGCTGAGGAAGGCAGAACACAAATTTGCAGAGCCCAACAAGCATTTCTTACCTTGGCATCAGCACTGCTCCAGCAGGCCAAAGCTGCCTCTGGAGTTGAGTCAGCTCCAGGCACTGGCATGGCATTAACCCAGTGTGTAACTCCTGCCAAAACTCAGCAACTGCTTTGAGCCAGCTCAAGTATCTTAAAACCCACTGCACTTTTAACCCATAAAATAAATCTCCTTCTGTGCTTTATATGATACTGCTTTACCTGAGGCAATGAAAGCCAGCTCGTGGCTGGCCTGCAGACATGCAGAAGAGCAGCTGACGACAGGGTTAAACCTGTTGGTACCACTGATTAATTTCATCTCTCCCAAAATATCTATCTGCCACACGTGTCTGTCTCCATGCACAACTGAGTAACACAATAAAAATATAGAATGTTTTTATTTCCCTGTTTTTCTAAAATAAGCTTTTACAAGCATTAAGGCAGTTGTTGTGTCCTGTACTCCAGTTTTAAAATAGTTCCTGGCTAAAGCCAGGTGAAGCATTCACTCCAGGGCAGCACAGCAACATAACATTACTCTTATGTCAGATAACTGGTGACCCTTTATTTGAAGGCAGAAATTACTTTCTCTAGTACTACCCTCTTTGGAAGTAAGGGAAAGAAAACATTCTAAAAATAGAGAGTCAAGTCAAAGGCAAGGACTACAGCAGAGCAGAGAAACCAGAAAAGTGAGACAAAGGTAGGTTTCTATGTGGGAATAACTTTGCCAGGAGATGGAGAGCTATACATACTTTATGCAGAGACAGGGGTATGTTTTCTAAGTTGTTGTGGGATGGTTGCTTCTGCTGCACAGCTGCCCAGCAGTAGGAGTCCACATAAGCAGCTTGTCGCCAGGAGAAGGAGCTGGGTGCAAAACAGCTTATCTGAGCACCTGGGAAAACAAAGCAAAGGTTATTGCAGCCTCAAAAGATATAAAAAAAAAAAAAAAGAAGAAAACAAGTTTAGGAAGAAAAGTTCCCATTTAATATGTTGTGGTACCCAAAGTTATCAGGTTAAGTGACCAGACAAGGCCCAGCAGTTCTGCAGGGAGGAGGCTCCTGAGTTCCCACTGCCCCCAAAGGCTGTAACTCCCACAGGGAGCCATCTAAGGACGTCCCTAAGGGCTGAGACAGCGTAGTACAACACTTATCTTTTAGGCCTATTTCTGTACGTCTTGTGGGAAATGTGACCTTTAAGATCTTTCTCACTTGCACTTAACTCTTAATCTCACAAACACCTAAAGTTTGGCCAAAGGGAACTGACAGATAGAAGGTGTGACCACATCAGGCCCAAGGCAACAAATGCCATCACATACCACAGTGTTACAACTTCCCAAAAGCTCAACCTGCAGCTCACATGTCTACCCTAACAAGACCTCAAACACCACCCTTGCAGCCCAGCAACCCTTGCAATGATGGAAGGGCAGGTTTTCCCAGGGTGCTGCCACTTCTGCCTCTGAGACTGCAAATTATTTGGAGGGGTTCAAGCTATATCTGTGAAAACAAGGACTTCCTCCTGTAATTTTTGGCAGAGAAACTGTGGCCCCAGACACATCCAAAGGGTGCCAGGCCTCTCCTCATCAGTGCAGTCATGTGCTGTGTCCAAGACTATGCATAACACTGTCATTCCCATTCACTCCCAGGACCTCTCCAGCTGCTCAGGAGCTTCAAATTAAGATCAAGGCCCCAGCTGACAGCAAGAGCAGCTATTTACCAGCCTTAGGGTCAAATTCTGCTCTGGCTAGTCACAGGCACCCCTCCCACAGCATACTTCAACCAGGAAAAGTGGTGATGGGACATGGAGCACCAGTGGCTCCTCAGGTAATGCCAGTAAAACAGGATGAAGGGGTTCAACTTTATTTCTGAAGCTTTGACAGTGAAAGCAATCCCCCCAGCACAAATACATTTCCACCAGACTTTCATAAATGTTGCAACAGGACAATCATTTCACCAAATAATACACAGAGTGGACATGGCCATGCCATGAACATTTCTTCTAAGAGCAACACTTCCAACGCTTTTGCCAATATCAAAAGACCAACAGGGGAAAACGTGCTATAATTTTTTCTCCTGAACACATTAATCTAAGTTATGCTAATGGAATTTCTGTGTGCTTTATGGGAGTAAGTATGTAATGCAAGCCTGTGTCATTTGTTGTGCCTTTTTTCTAGTTTAGTTTCCAGAGAATAACAACTTCTTTTGGAAAAGGAGCCAACTGCATTCGCCTTGTAACTTGTACAGACTCTTCACAATGTAGCATAGTCAAGGAGCTTTATGAATAAAAGCCTTTCCATATGAGTCACTATTATAATTATTTCTAGGGCTGTAGTATCACAAGGACATGGTTTGATCACCATGGTTTGACCTGCCACAAGTGTCCCTTATGAAAACCAGTTACTGTTTACCAGAACAGAGCTCATGTGATTTAGCAAAGTTGGTACCACACAAGCACTTGCACTCCCCCAAAGCCTTGGGAGTTTTTGTTTCCCAGATGATTTCCATTAGTTGTGGAAACCAAAGAAATAATATATTGCAGAAAAAAAAGGGGGGGAAAGAAAACAAAGAAAAAAGCAGGCATTTAATGTCTGCTCTCCACCAGATAGGGACCATTGATGCCCTGCTCTCATAATTTAACCAATCTCCTGCTGGTGGCTGTGCCCAGTGCGGAGCAGCAAACAAGTGACCCTTTCAAAAGGAGAGCAATGGAGTGTTCAGAAAGATGCTTTGTCTTATTCATGTTTGTGCATCCACAAAAAGAAACACATTCCATGTGTTCATTCTCATTAACAGTTGGAACACCACTTAAAGTGATGGAGTGTTTAAAAGGCAGAAGTGAGGAAAAAGGCAGGCATGCCTCTTCTCCAAAACTAGTGATGAAAAAGGCAGCCAGCCTCCTTCTCCAAAATGTCATGTGCACAGCTTCCTACCAGAACAGCTACAGCAAAGCCAGTGCTGCAGCAGAGCAGAGACCATCACTCACAAGCCCCAGTGTTCCAGCAGGGACACTGGAAACCTGACCTGGGAGCCAAGCACATAGAGCTCACCCTCAAGCAGGGGGACACTCCAGTTGTTGGACTGGTTTTTAACTATCTGACTGCAGTCCTGTTTGTAAACACCTGTTAATTCGAATTACAACTTTGCAGTGACAGTACTAAAGTTAGGACTTATACAGGGAAGATGTTTTTGTGCATCATCCGTACCAAACACAGACCATTACATGCCTCAGAAAATGGTCACCATTTCCCATCTTTTATTTCCTTCCTTCCTTCTCTCCTCCAGAGGAGTAACAGCAGTATATATAGAGAGATAATTTATTTTATTTTGGACTGTTCTGGAGGAAGCTGAAAAGAAAATCTGTAGTTTCTATTAGAGAAATTTGGCACAGGGCTATCACAGACCCACTGTGCACACAGCTATGCACAGGGCTAGCTTATGAAAGGCTAATGGTCCTCTGCTATCACAGGAGCAGCCTCTTGGCTTGGTGACATGAAGCCAATCATCTCCCTTGCTCCTGCAAGTAATAGCTTGGGAAAGAGAAAAGCAGCTAACAAGCCCATAACAACCGGGAGATAAAATATACAAGCAAGAAGGATGAGGAATAACAAAAGACTGCATTTGCTGAGCAGTTGCCACAACAGTCTTTGGCCAATTTATCATTACTCTTGGCACCAGACTTTTTTTGTAATAACTTCCTGATTAGCTTTGGAGAGGGAGCAATAGAGATTTGTCTTTTACTTTTGCAAAGAAATGAGGATAAAAAAATGCCATTTATGATGGCTGTCCTAAACACAGACCACCCAAAAGAGCTGCAGAAAGCTAGGCAGCAGCAGGTGTGCAGCCACATATGATGAAATGACACCTTTCCAAGAGTGCTAGGATTACAGATGGGGCTGGTTGTTGCAGCAGGAATTACTTGCAGGCATAGTGCAGAGTGCAAGGCTGAGTCACTGCAGCCAGTGCACAGCAAGGATGAGCTGTCACCCCACACAGCTGTGGTGCCTCTTCATGGGTGCTTTGCCAACAAACTTCCAGCTATTGCCTCCACATCTCTACCAGGAATACCTTTTTTTTCTCCCTGCAACTGGCTCTTCTGCAGCTCCTATGCAGAAAATCTGTGTATGAGAAGAAACTCTCAGAACCCCAAGGAAATCTCAGATTGACAGGAGAATCCCTGTTCAGTACTGGAGTGCTTTGCTGGGTCCAAGGCAGGAGGAGCAGAGGGATCAGCACCCTCTGGCTGCATCCTTCACAAAAGAGAGGGTAAATCCAGCAAGCCAGACTGGTTTCCTCTCCAGTGGCTCAAAACCTCTCTGCTGACTTACACATCTAATTAAGAAACTGCAGCTAACAGGACAGTCAAAAATCAATGCTAATCATAGGCTTAACTATTTTTCTTGAACCAGGATCAAATGATTGCAGCTGACAGGACTGAACCTTCAGTAACTAATTATTTGGGTTCTAATACACTGCAGTTACTGCAAAAAGATTTGCATAGGCTTGGAGGAAAACCTGGCCATTAATTTTTACTATAATTTTCCACAAGGCAAAATGAACTTGCCATGATACACAAACATCTGATGTCATCTAGCAAGAATTATGCTCCTTAGTAGCCACTAAACAAAAACATAAGCAAGAAAATCAAGGCACACACAGACAATGCAGACTGCCAGGCACCATCCAACATACATCCTCCACACCAACATTAAAAAGTATTTTAAAGAATAAAAAAAGGAATCCCAATGCATGCCAAGTAGAAGGTTGGGAGAAACAGAATCTGTTGAAGAAGAAAGTATGGAGCAAAAGGGGGCACTGGAGAAAAGAACCTATTCCCAGGGGTACTTTGGCAATGGAGCAGGAGCAGAATGTAAAGCTCAGGTGATACAATGTTTAAGGAAGTGGGTCAGAGAAATTAGCAGGTATATTTCTTTCTACAGGGCTGCAAGTTACCCCTCAGAGAAGTCTCAAAATCATACAGTGGGAAAAGAGATGGGTATTTATCAAGCATAGCCTTCAGAGTGATAATTTTTTGATTCACAGGAAACAGGAATTGTGAATTAAATTTCCACCACTGAGATTTCCACCACACCTTTAAACAAAGAGTTTCCCTTCATCTGAAGGAGAAGCACTACAAAACAATGGCAATGACCATGTAGCTTCCCTGCCAACATGGGTGGTACCCCAAACTTCAGGTAACACCAGAGGCCCATGATTTTTACATTTACTCTGGCAGCTAAAGCAGCTTACCATCATTTCCACAGGAAATGTAAAGCTGGCTCTATAGGAATGAAACAGAAAAAACCTTACCAACAGCTGAAGATGCTCACACAATGACAGTTTATAGCTTGATATTAAAGCAAATGTTTTTACCAGCTTGCCCTGGCTGCCCAGGCAGGCCTGTGCCTGATGCTGGAACTTGTGCTCTTTCCTGAGCACTCCTGACACGCCGAAGAGCAGCACAGTGTATCCTGCTGGGATCTGCCCCTCTCTGACAGAGGGTCTCAGCCTGCCTGGCTGCTCTGGGCTGAGGCAATACATTTGCTGTCTCAGTTCCTCATTAACGCCCTGGGTTCCACAGCGCCCTGCTGAACCAAATGCAAGGTGTGCAACACAGCTATTAGCACACAGCCTGCTCCAGCAGCGCTGGGAGGGGCTTTTCCAGCTCCCAGCCAGCAGCTGCCACAGTAATAGTCCTTGGCTTAATTACACCCAACCCAATTTAGCCCCCAGCTCTTACCAAGTCACAAGATAGGATTATTTCCCAAGAGCCTCCCCAGGAACTTGTGAACAAGAATGGAGAGGGACATCAGCAGGAATGACCAATCAGGGAGGTACAAGAGAGGAAAGGAACCCAGTTAAGACTATTTTTTCACTGTATTTGTTGTGATTTAATCTCAGTTGTTTTTGTTCTTTTTTTTTTTTTTCATTTTCTACACATTTTATTCTCGTGACTGCTTCAGACACATGATTAACTTATCTAGAGAGATCCAGGCCCAGCTGGACATGCAGTAAGGGGCACTGATGCCATCGTGGCTCCCACAGAAGCTTCTGGGATGCAACATCCAGAGCTCTCCACTAACACCCTTCACTCTGTGTCTTCTGCCAGCCAAAGCACCTCAAATCCCATAGGCAGAAAACTGCAAGGATGGGAACTGAAAAAAAAAAAAAAAATAGGTGAAAGAGATGCCCATAAATTAGGTGGAAAATGAGCAGGGCAAGTAAGGATTGTCACCACTGAGCAAGTCCAAAGTGGTCAATGGGGACATTAACCCTGTGGTGTGCAGATCATAAGGCAAGGCTCCACCTTCCCACCTCTGAGCATTCTCCAGCATGGCAAGATACACCAGAGAGCACCAGTGGGAAATAAGATGGTTTTAGTGCAATCAATCTCCGTTTTGACAGATTCATGCAGATGCTGTGGGTTGGCCCATGGTCTGGTACTTCCCAGTCCAGCATCCCGCCACAACTGATAAGCCAGCTGCAGAAATGCTAAAACACTTGGATTCCTTCATCCCAGCTACCTGTGAGCCATGCACAACCAACACCCAAACCAAACATGTAAGGGCTGCTGTGGCCACCACAAAATTCCATTCTTGTCCACTCTCTCCCTTCCTTCCCATCCCTCCCCAGGCATCACCTCCCACACAGGCTGCAGGGAATGATGCCCATTGCACAGCTGTGCCTGAAGCTGCTGCATGCAAGAGGTCAAACATCACTTGGTGACAAGCACAGATGAGCAGTTCACAGCTGCCTTCCTACAGAAAAAGATGAAAATATTTGATGTTGAGTGGACAGCTCTCACATCTGCTTTTCTTTAAGCTGCAACCCGAGACAGCCATTGATATTTTTCCCAGAACTAAGCTGAGTTTTGGCAGAGGCCAAAATGAAGCAGCTTGTTTTGATTTCCTCTCTGCTCATCTGACTGTACCTGCTTAGGGCTGCAGCATCCTGCTCCAAGCAGCACCCTGGGAATAAATATCTATGTTTTCAGCCAAAGTGCTTACAGTAAGAAATCACATCTTGCAGTACACACAATCTGAGATCAGAAACTGGAATTCAATTCTGACTCAGAACTGTTCTTACTAAAAATGGCTCAGATAAAACTCTATTCATTTCTCATTCATACACTGCTGAGGGTGCCCCATCTTTCAAGGGTTTTTTCCCCCTTTATAAGAAGAATTGCTGATTTAGCTACATTTAGATGGTTTCTGTTACCACACTACCTGACCACCTCTAGTATAACTTACCCAAGAATTGCTAAATAATATAAGGAAATAATATCAAGCCACAATATAAGGAATATACATGTACAGCACAATACACACAATCCTATTGTTATTTCCATTTTCCCATTCCCAGTATATATAAAATTATGTAAAAAAAGGTCTAGCTGCAAAGAGGTAACAGGTGCAGGACTTCAAGTAGCAAAGATTCCCAGGGATAGCAGACAATAGCTCAGTCACTGCTTAACTACTACCAGAACCAGCTTAAAATCCTCACAAAACTATAACTGACCATGGGTCTCTAAAATACAGCAAAAAGCAAACTCAGGTTAGTTCTCCTCCTGCTCCTGAAGAATGCCAAAGCAGGGCGCAGGCACTAACCCTAGAATTCCAGCGCTGCTCACTGGCTGGGTGCTACAGCTTGGTTTTCCACACCTCCAGCAGAGAAATCCTCTGTGATTCAGCTGGAATCTCATTTATTTCCTGAAACTCCCATCAAAACTAAAAGTTACTTGGTGGCTTCAGAAAACTTCCATAGCCTTTGCAAACATTTTAATAGAGTTGCACAATTAAGAGCAACCACACGTAGGAGGGAAATTGCAGGTGTCTGACACCAGGCTGCAAAGGAACAGGAAAGCACAGCAGGAAGGGAAGGTGACAGGATGAGGTGCCAGGACAACCCGAGGTGGGAAGAATGCAATTATCCCAACAGAAACAGGAGCTGAGCATTCATTTTTGGAAAGGGCGTTCAGTCTTTTTTACTCTAAGCAGGTATTTCCACCACTTTCACACCCACCTCTGAGTTATTCTTTTTCAGACCTAAAAATGAACCCTGACAGTTTTACTCAGTTTAGCACTCCTGAGCTTTTTCAGAGGATGATTATATCACAAAGTGTTTGAAAACAAACCGTGCTGTCTATTTCATCGCCAGCTGAAAACCACAGCAGACAACCAGGCATTTCCAGCCCCTAAAATCCTCAGTGATCCCCCAAATGCCTTAATGGAAGCAGTTTTGGGCTGTCCCACAAGCAGCCAGCCTGCTGAGCTGCAAGGACGGTGTGGGAAATAGGTGTCAGCTGTCCCAGCAGCGTGGCTGCTTTACTATCACTTTCTGTACGGACACCACGTGGTGCAGTTTCACCCCTGCCCGGAAATAACAGTGACAAGTACTTCTCATAGTTATTTACATCTTTATTTCTCAACTAAAAAAGCTCAGTTTTCAACCCACTGTTTCCTTCTAACAGGTTCTCAGGATTATAAACAAAAACACTAGCAAGATGCAGCCCCTTGTTTTTATTCTTGCTTTATGAATCTACTGCACTCACAGATTCAATTTGAAATAATTGAAAGACAAGAACTTAACTCATCTGAAAGAAAGGCACACTTTGCCGAACTCTGCAGTTCAACTGTGTGTTTGATCTTTGTGTAAGGGAGTAATATGAAAGAAATAAAGGAAACATTGGTATCCAGGCACCATTTCAAACTGGATCCAGCAATTCTAGAGTAGAAGCAGAAAGAAGAATTAGGGGGTCCATATACAAGCTGCTGTATGGAAATGCAAACTTTCTCTTTTTAATTGCTTGAAGAGGAACAAATGTGCCTATATCAGCAGCAGGTCTAAAACTAAAAGAAGCAGGTTAGACTGCAGAAATATATGGATGTGTCCATCCAGTTTCTGGATGAACAGAGGTGCCGTGGGGCTCACATCTGGTCTCCAGTCCAGTTGTCCTTCACTTCCCTGCGCAGTTATTGTGTGCCACAGCAATCGGGTGCAATGGAGGTGTAGCTGTGTGTAAATACAGCGATCTGGGGCATCCTATCTCTCAAGCAATCTGGTATCTGACTAATGCTACTCATAATGGCTTTGCACAGATTCACCACTCATCCAAAGCTGCATTCCAGTTTCCACTCTCCTGACATTCACTTCAATCCTGTAGATGACAGAGACCAGGTGTATAACACTGAATGCCAATAAACAGGTGCAGGCAGCAAATCAAACTATCTCTATGAGAGGCTGGAAATCCTGTGATTCACCCCTGTCTCCGAATGGAGAGCATTACATATAGACCTTTGAAATCTTCGTTCATATAGTGCTATTCTTAGCAAACCATAGGAAGGCTTGGGTTGGAGGACACCTCAAAGATCATTTAGTTCCACTCCTAATGCCAAAGGTTGCTGCATGATCACTTCTGTAACTTGGGGAGGTGGGTAAACAAAAAGATAGTAAAATAATTGGGGAACTTGGCCTTTTACCTGTAAAGCATAGTTTCATCTACCATAGAGTCACAGCAGAGATTGACATCCGAGCGGGAAGAGCTGCAGGAGGGCAGAGGAGCAGCGGAAAGCTTCAGAGAGCTCTCCCACTGCCCGTCCTGCGGGTGAGCAGCCCCGCCGAGCAGCCTGCAGCGCACGGCAGAGCTCTGACAGCCCTTCCCCGTGGCACCTGTTCCCGACAGCTGAGCGACACCGAATCCTACCGCCCAACACCCCGAGCGGCAGCAGACGGGCACTCCCCTGGCACATCCCGGCTGGCAGCTCCGCTGTGACCTGCGCCGGGAAACAAAGGGCAGCGCGGCTTCGGCGCTCCCATCGCTCCTACGGCAGAAGATGCGCTCGCTGGGCTGACAAAGCCCCTGCTCGGGAGGTGCCGAGAGAACGGCAGCGGCCAGGGAATGCCCCAGCGAGAAGGAGGCCGGCCGGGCAGCCCTGCACACCTGGATGAGCCTGCAGCCAGGGATGCGCTCCGGGACGGCGGCTTTCCGGGAAGGCAGCGCTCCCTGCCGCGGCCCAGAGGTGCCCTCTGCCCTGCCCTGCTCCGAGCGGGAGCCCCGCCGGCAGCCGAGCCCGCCGAGCCCGCCGAGCCCCGCTCCCGCCCGGAGCTCCGCTCCGCTCCGCCGCCCGCACAGCCCTTTGTCCGCCGCGGGAGCCGCCGGGAACCGGGAAGGGGAGCGCCGGAGTTACCGATGGAGACCTCCTGGGCGAAGGCGAGGGAGATGAGGAGCAGCGGCAGCCCCACGGCGATGCAGGTGACGATCTTGTCGAGCGCCAGCTCCAGGCGCAGCCCCTTGTAGCGCGTCTCGGGCGGCTCCTTCAGCAGGAAGTCGGAGAACACGTACTCGGTGGCGATGTGCGCGATGGCCATGGCGGGCACGGCTCCGCACGGCTGCGCTGGGCCGGGCTGCTCGCGGCTGGGCCGGGTCAGGCTGGGCCGGCCCCGCCCGGCTCGGCTCGGGAACGCCCCCGCAGCCCGGCCCGGCCCCGCCCGGCCCCGCCCGGCTCGGCTCGGGAACGCCCCCGCAGCCCGGCCCGGCCCGGCCCGTCCGCAGAGGGCGGGGGGCGCGGAGCGGCGCCCTGCGGGTCGGGAGCGGAACTGCGGCAGTGCCAGGAGCGCTGGGGGGCGCGGAATCGCAGAATGGCCGGGCTTAGAAAGAACTTTAAAGATCGTATATTTCCAGCCCCGCTGTGTGCAGGAGCGCCCTGCCTGACCCTAAACACCACCAGGGATGGAGCATCCACAGCTTCTCTGGGCAAGCTGTGCCACCTGTGCCCCCATCCTCACAATAAAGAATTTCTTCATAAAATCTATTCTAAACTCACCCTCGTTGAGTTTAAAGCCATTCCTCTTTCTCCTATCACTGCATGTCCTTGTAAAGTGTCATTCTCCCTCTGAGTCCCCCTAGGTCCTAGAAGGTCACAGTGAGATCTGTGTAGAGCCTTGTCTTCTCTGGGCTGAACTCTCTCAGTCTGTCTTCTAGAATAGTTGCTCCAGCCCCTGCATGGAGCCTCTTTGTGGCCTCCTCTGGATGTGCTGTAGCATGTCCATGTCTTTCTTCTTTCTTGTGTTGGGAGCCCCAGAGCACACAGCACTCCAGGTGGGTGTCAACAGACCGAAGCAGAGGGGCAGAGTCACTTTGCTTGTCCTGCTGGCCACACTCTTTCTGATGAGGCAGCCCATGATGAGGTTAGCTTTCTGCATTCTGAGCAGTTTGTTCATGTCCATATTTTCATCCACAAGAACCCCCAATGAGGGCGGCTCTCTGTGGGTTCTCCCAGCCTGTACTCATGTCTGCGGTTGCCTCAACGCAGGTACAGTGTTTGAAAGGAGACTCCTTGCTTCAAGTTTGTGCCCATCAGCTCAGGTCATCTCACCAGGCACTGACAAGAACCACCTGACTCTGTCCATGCTACTCCTCCCTCGGCTGTTTGCACACACTGTGGAGAGCCCCTGAGGCACTTTCCCCAGGCTGGTGAGCCCCAGCTCTCTCAGCACTCATGACCCCACCACAGTCTGACAGGTGCTCCAAGCCCCTAACCTGCCCAGCATCATGTACTGTGGGAGTTTCCCCACCCATAATGTTTGATCACTGCTTTTCAGGTCAATTTTTTGGGGTAGTCACTGGGGTGCCTTCACCTTTAATAACCCTTAATTTGTTTGCCCCTCTGTACTTTTCCTGTTGGTTTCTGGACCTCTGTGAGCTTGGAGAATCCTCAGCCCAGGAGTCACAGAAGAAGTCACATGTCCACTCCATGCAGAGCCACTTCCTGTGTTGTGCTTTCGTGTAACACTCCCCCAGCTCACTGCTTTCTGCAAAAAGGACAAAATATTCCCTCCTCCACTCAAATTCCCCTTTATTAAACTGATGTCCTATCTGCTTTCAATTGCCTTTCCTATTTTTTTCCAAGCCATAAGCCAAGGAAATCACC
Source organism: Melospiza georgiana (assembly GCF_028018845.1). NCBI lineage: Eukaryota > Metazoa > Chordata > Aves > Passeriformes > Passerellidae > Melospiza > Melospiza georgiana. Next base: position 70,482,437 of record NC_080431.1, read on the forward strand.
CTTCATATGGAAACTGTTCTACAATACCGATTCCTCTTCTTGTTCTTTTTGTGCTGCCCTTGTGCTGCTTTGCTGGATGAGGCCAGGAGATTTGACTCATGCTGTGTACAAGATGCAGGTGCCCTAGACATTTATATAATGGGACAAAGTGGTTTTCTGTTTTGCTCTATTCTTAATTTGTACTGATTCCTAATATTTAATTGCCTTTCTGCCCACTGAACAACATTGGAGCTAATGTTGTCATTAAAGTATTACAAATCAGATCCCATTTCAGAGATGTTTAGACAGTATGATAGACATAAGGGTAGGACTGCTTTTTTCCACATGTAGTACTGTAAATGTGTCAGTAATAAATTTTTTTCTTTTTTTTCACTGATTTTTCAGGCTACATGTGCTTGTCACTCAACTTGTCCACTCTTTTTCACAACACTTTGATAAAATAGTGAAAAGCAAGGACAAGCATGTCATGTAGCACCCCATGAGTGACTTTCAACATGAAATCTGACCACTTTTCACTGCCTTTTAACCAGTTATTTAACTTCCATGGACTCCTCATCCCATGGTGATTTCATTTCCTCAAGAAACTTTAGGACCTTCTCAAAAATCTTATGGAAATGTAAGCAGGTTATATTCATCCATGTTTCTTACCTATGCACTGAGTCCTTCAAAAACCTTCCTAAGGCACAATTTTCTTGTGGGGGGGAAAAAAAGAAAGTATAAACTCTTCCATGTTCTCTTCTGTTCCTTTGGACACTTTCCTGGTTTTGTTTTTAGAACAGTTTCAAGCAGCTCCCATTGTGCGGCTGACAGAGCTTTTAGTCCTCTGGAAAGTTTTTAAAGATTGACCTTGTCACCTTTCAAGCTTTTGAATTTAGGACAGTTCCCAGCTGCTACCCCACTTTATAATCCAGATTTTTCATACTTGAGGGCCTGTAGCATTCCATGGAAAACATCCCTGCCTTGGTGACTTGATCAGCTCATTTTGTTGCTTAACTCTGTTCCTGCTGGTGCTTCAGCCCAGCACAGATGCTGTCCTTCAACACAGGTGTCAGGGCACAGCTGGCACAGGGCTGCCTGCGCCAGGCAGGCAATGGTACACTTGCTGCTTTACACTTTTTGTGATGTTTCATGATCCCTGTGGCAGGCTGTGTCCCCTGGTCTGGCAGCAGCAATGTCCTGCGGCCCTTTGGAGCCTTCGTTCTGCTTTCACTGGAGCCACTGTCGTTCTGCAGCCACTGTCCAGCTGAGGAGCAGGACAGAGGAAATGATCTGGGCCAGAAGGTTCATACAAATAGCTGGGGTTTTTTATTATCAATGTAATCACTTTGGCAAACTAGTTTCTACAGTCAAAACATACTTATGATTCTTTCTAAAACAGCAGGTGCATTAGCTACCCTAGAAGTGAAGTACCAAATAATTTCCTTTTGTAATAGTGCATTTTGAGTGAAAGGCTTTAATTTTATATGTACACAGAGAGCTAAAGTTCTGCACAGACAGTATTTTTGCACAGAACAGGAGACCCCAATGTTAAAGTTTACAGGACAGGAAGATGAAAATACCTGTATTTGCCAGCTCAAATTGGAGGTTTTGAGTTGTTTATTGATATGATGTAAAATCTATAAGGGCTCAGTCCTGCATTTCTACTTCATGTGTGTGCTTTCAAATGACTGAGGAAAACAAAGAAATTACTGAGAACCTTCAACATATTGTTTGACTGGACATCAATGAAGGACACATTTAAGCTACAATAAGAGCATTGCACAGTACAATTTCCTACCTTTGAATACATTTTAAAGTACAGGAGTGGAAAAAATAGAATTTAAAAAAATCAAACTAGCAATTTGAATTTACATTCAAAATCAAATTTGTGTAAACAGTTTTGCAAAGGTTTTTGTCCCGGAATTCCTCTGCTAGAGCTATAGCAGGCATGAGCAGGCAAGAATAAACACAACCTAACAAAAAATTGGCTATAAACATTCAAGTATCACTAAATGTGTCCTGATTCTGTCTGTCTGCCTCGCAGAGCACAAAGATCATCCTCCTGATGACTTCATTCAGGCTGGGAGAGAGGTGCTGCTCAGTGCAAAGAAGAGGTACAGAATCAGGGCCATAACAAGCAGCATTTACAAAGTAAATTAATCTCTTGGAGCTTGTTCAGAGCTAGATTTTTAGAGATAAATAAAAGTTGTTAGAAACTAATGGCAGGGGCACTGCTGAACCCTTCAGGTGCTAAAATTTATTTGTAGGTCTTCAAAAACCTTCGTCCCCAGGGTGAAGTTTCCTCATTTAACAAGGGGAAAAAAAAAAAGAGACAATCACTTGAATGGTGGTGAATTCATTGAGCCAGACTTTGGGAAACTGCAGGGACTTGGAGGTTTGCAGCTGCTCCTTCAGAGGATGACAGCTTAAGCCAGTCCCTGGTGGTGTTTATTTTCTAGTGTGAACCCAGAGTTTCTTCACAGAGCACATGGATGCCATTCTGCCTGCTCCTCACTCCTGTGAAAACCCAGTGGATGCTGCTCTGCTTGGCTGCCAGATTGGATCTTGGACAGAGCTCATCTGAACCCAGAGGAGTGGAAATGGTGATGGGTGGTACCTGGCTCTTGGAGCTGAGCTCTACAGCTCATGTTCCCTCTTGTGAGCACTGGCCATGGGGTGGGACTGTCAGCATATGCCCTGCTCCAGTTTTATTAGCAGCATGTTGCCTGGCAGTGTTAGGTTTATGGTTGGACTCAGTGATCTTAGAGGTGTTCTCCAAACTTAAAGGTTTTATGGTTCTATGTTGTGAAATCCAGTGAGTGCCTGTGAATGATATTAAAAGTGGGAATTTACAGGGAATCTGCCAGAAGTGCACTTTTATCATCCAGAGCTGTGTAATGGATTCTATTTCCTTGGCGGGTGACGAAGCAGAAGAAGATTAATGCTGTTGACAGTAGAACAAGTCCAATGCAAAAAAAAGCTGCTAATATCAGGCTGGCTTCTCCAGGACTCAAAGTTTTGCCGAAAAATTTGCCCACTTTGTTGTCATAATCTGTTAAAAGAGAGTTGTTAATGAGAAATCTGCACATGAATCTGAAGAGTTTTAAATGGCATTTAAAAAAATCTTTACCCTTTGCAGTGGTTTCATTTGTTGCAGTAGTTTTATTGTATGTTCCAGTTGTGTGTCCTCCTTCTGAAGGAACTTCCCACTCTCGTCGCCCTTCTCAGGGTGAAAAAAAGCACAGTTAAGTTGGAAACCTTAATAAATATTTTTTTGTCTTTTGAAAAATTAGAGTTGACTTTATTTCATTATTTCTACCTTGCTGATCTGAACAGAAATTGTGATTAGATCATCACAGCTGTTCCTCTGGGAAGCTCCATGGGCAACATTCCCCTTCTCTGTAGGCATCTCTTTTACTCCACTACTTACTGTGATGATGGGACAAGGGGTAACTTTTAAACTGAAAGAGGGTAGATTTAGGTGGGACATAAGGAACACATTTTTTATGAGGGTGGTGAGGCACTGGCACAGGTTGCCCAGAGAAAGTGTGGATGCCCCATTCCTGGAAGCGTGCAAGGCCAGGCTGGGTGGGGCCTTGAAGAACCTGGTCTAGTGGAAGGTGTCCCTGTCCATGGCAGGGGGAATGGAACGAGATGATCTTTAAGGTTCCTTCCAACCCAAACCATTCCATGATTCAGTTCTGCATTTGCTTGTCCATTTGAAATCTCACAGCCCACATGAATATGTGTAATCAAATAAAATCATTATATCCAAGGAAGGAGTATTTTGGCTACATTTGGCATCTACATTTGGCATCTACATTTGGCATCATGCTGCTACAGGGTTATAGGTATGAGGTATGCCTACTGGCACTGTTTCAACTCTTGTGGAGGAGTGTAGCCAGCACAGTGAGGACCTAGATGCTGGATCCAGATGTTTAGTGAAGTAATGTGATGTGGAGAGGCTCACAAAACACTTTCAGCTTCACTTACATGTGTTGGAAGAGACAAGCACCACTCAAAAAGTTTGCCAACTTTTCTTAGTCAAGAGGTCACCTATTTCTTGGACAAGATGAACAACCATTTTCTGGAGCTCCTTTTATCCCAGCTGGTGTCTGCCTGTGCACGGAGGAGCCCAAACAGCTCTGCAAGTTATCAGGGCTCACAGGAAGGAACCAGCACCATGCCAGACTGTAAGCCCTCCTGCACAGTGAGGCAAAAAGGCTGAACAACAGCTTTGCAGATGTTTTCTGTGCCACCTTTAAAGGACAAATGGTCCCTAGGCTGCCACTGTCTCAGAAGGGCACTTGTGAAGCACCAACTGGTTTCAAGTGCACCAAAGATTGCCATGTCACCAGGGGTGTTTGTCCTGTCTCTTATCACTGCTAACTGGCCATGGCAGTGCAGGTGCTTCCCACCAGTGCACAGGTGAGCTCTCTTCCTTTCGTCCCTGCCTGCCATCCAACTGTGCTGCAATACCACCTCTGAGTCCTGGGATGTTTCTGATACTGCACCTGATTTATTGATGGTGTAGGTTGTCTCCATGCCAGCATGGATGTGATCGGCCACGTGGCAGTGCAGAAGCCACGTCCCAGGGTTTTCTGCTACGAGTTCAACTGTCTGGAAAGTCCCAGGGAAAAGGTCATACACATCTCCTCTGTGGTCCTTATCTGTCTGTGGCAAAGCAAAACCAGAATTGTAAGAGTCATGCCTCAAATACCCCCCCATGGGCACTGAAATATTCCAGTCAGCATTCCAGCTCCTTAAGGCAGATCAAATGCTTCTTGTACATTTCTAGTGAACATCATCCAGAGAAACTGAGGCCTGTGGACACCTCTCATTTAATCCATCATAAAAAAGCAGACCCCTTCTGTTGACTTCAGCTTTTGGCTGAGCAAAGGTGTTTCTTTGAAATATTTTTCAGGTAGTCCTGCCAGTGGCAAACCGTCACAGCATAAAACCGTACTCCAACCCGGCATAACTCTAACCTCCTCCCTGTATTTTCCCTCACACCTACGGGTAATCATATATTTTAACCCACCTAAGCATGTCCTCTACTAGGGTAATAGAAGCTTTGCAAGTATCTCATTTATTATGTATTTCCTTCAAATGCAAAACTCCCACCTACCTCAGCACCAGCCCAGGGCTCTGTGCCTAAGTGACAAAGCCAGGCTGGAAATATGGAATTTTTTTTGTTTGTTTTTCTCATAAATTTCCCATAACAATATAAAAGTTTTATTTTGATTTATTTTACCAACCTTGAAGATGAAGGTCTGTGCATGGAAGTGAACTGTGTGGATATCCACTTCATTGCCCATTCCTATCAAATACCAGTTTGTCCTATCACCTTCATTCATCGTTAGACCCAAGAGACTGTTGTAAATCTTCCCATTGATTGCTGGAAGAATGACAAAAATAGGAATGATTAATAATTGGCCATGGTATGGGTGATTATAACCTCTACTTCAGGCATCCTTTGCACTTTGAGGGTAGAAGGAGTGCTCAGGCAGAGAGGGGACAGGCATGTGTGGTTAGGACAAGTGCTGTCCTCAGTGACCACTGCCACTGCAGGAAGACAGTCATGCTTTTGTTTCAGTTTCCAAATTGTATAAGTATACATCAACAAACATTTTTTCTGTCTTACAGAGCATCAAGCTGATTTTTTACTGGTTGAGATTGAACTCCTGAGCAAACTGGATTTATGCTGAGAAGCTACATGGAAAAAGAGGGAATAGAATTGTTGTCTAAAATGGGTACCAGCTGTAGAAAAAAATGTTTGCTTTGCCAGGGCTATGTGTGTTCCCATCCAGTCTATTCAGCCTGGCTCCTGGACTGGCTGTAAATACAGCCACAGTTTTAAAATATCATCCCTATGCTCATAAAAAACAAGCCTGGGAGGGACACAGCTCACAAATGACAAGGAAATCCTGGCAGGTCATTCTCTTCCCAAAAGTGTAAGAGCAAACTATCTTGTTAGAAAAATATCTTGGTTGGGCCTTGTGAAATCTTTTTGTTTCCAGCATTGCAGTTTATGAAGTTGTCACATGGCTGGGTAACTGCAGGCTGAGTCCAATGTGTCCCTAAAAGGGCTGTGAAAAATAAACATCTTTCCTCTTGGCTGCTGCTGCCGAGTCCTGCATACCATGCTTGCTGTTGCCATCTTCAAAGTTCTCAGTGGAATTAAAATCATCAGGATTCTTATGAAGGTATGTTTCAATATTTTCTTTCAAATACCAGGATTCATTTTCATCGAACACCATAAACAGAAGAGTAAATTCACGATCGATGTCTTTCCTCAGACCTCTTTCATCTAAAGTTCCTTTTCTGCAAACTACAAGAGGCCCAATCAGACCACTGTACGTGTCCTGAAATAAAATAAATATATGCATTACAGATTTTCAATTCATCCAGTTATGAAATAGATACAGATTAACTGAAGATTAAATTGCTTTTTCCTATCAGATGAGAAAAAATCAGTCTAATTAAAAACTTCTTTCTCTGTGTGTCTCTCTGTTAATTTACCAAAGCAATGACATCCAGTGGTCCCTTTCAATCTTACTCATTCTGTGATTCTGTGATTTTGTGTAATGTTTTGTCTTTACCCCATATCCCCTCAACTGTTCTTTAAGGAGGAAATCACATTACTGTGGTGTATGCCTTGGGATTTCTGTAGCTTAAATTACCCAGGCATGTGCAACTGTTGGTAAAGAGTTCAAAGCATCTAGCTCCGTAAATGGTGTCTCTAGCCTGTGGTCCTCTCCCAGCTGAGAAGCAGGACCTTTCATAAACATTACACAATGCACGACATGTTAGCCAAAGCAATGCAAGCTTTAATGGCCATTTCTGGGTTACCTTAACAAAATTTGCTGTTGAATAATAAACCCAAGTGATACAATTTGGATCTGTTTTGCCAGGACCGGATCGTTCCGGGACGTTCCACCTGTAGGTGTTTATTTCCCCTGAAACAGAGAGAGAACAATTTTACCTTGAGCAGCTAAGTATTAGAAGCTTTGAATGGTATATCTAACTCAGACCTCCCATCCTTCTCATCAAAAAACTGTCTGCATCAAAACTACCTGTGGAAGCATGCAGCAATGGGATAGGGATATGATTCTGCCTTCCAGGAGGTCGGTGAGGTTCCAGTGGTGTTAGTGAGGGCAGATTGCTCCAGAAATAAAGATCTGCAAATGATTCTGACAAAAGTGGCATCCCACAGAAGGAAGTTTACAAACAGGACTCTTCATCTTTGGCAAAACCTGCAGTAATTCAATGATCTAGGCTGCTGATAATTAAGGTCAGATGAGGCATTGTGAGCCAAGCCCAGAAAATGTTTCTTGGACCTTCTCAATTGAAGAGGACAAAAAGAAGTGGCAGTTGCCACTGGGATTTTGCAGAGGGTGCTGCAGAAGTGTGTCAGCTGTGGGCCTGGATAGGAGAGCTGGATATGTACCAACCTGCTGTCTGGGGGGAGCAGGGGGGTTCTTTCATCTTCCAGATAGGACCTTGCTCCACAGCAATTACCAGAGAATCTCTATCCCTCCTGAAATGTCATCATCTCTGCCACATCCTCCCTGAGCAGAAATTCCCTGGCCTCTGATTTTAAAAAAACTGTAACAAATGGATGAGAAAATGATCTATTTGAGTGAGGATCATTTCTCTGCACCGAACACAAACATCTGCATTCAGATGAAATGCCTATGCTGTGTTTCCCTGCTTTGCTTTTTTGCTGGTACTTCAGGAAAGGGTAGGAGACCAAGATGTGGCCAACACCTTACCCTTTTAAGTGGTGGAGAAATGTTGAACCAAGCAGTCTCTGTCCCAAAAGTCTTTCAGGGTGACAACAGCCAAGAGCATTGTGGGACATGCTGTGAGTCAGGTTAAAACCAGGAAATCACAGAACCATGGTTTTAGTACAGCTACAGCACAACAGCTGCCAATGGCTGTGAGCATCTAGGCAAGGAGATTTTTCAAGCTTAAAGGGTTGGGAAATGTCTGAGCCTAGTTCTTGTGTCACTGAGCCACTGCACTGTTCATGCATCATGCAGCAGTGGGTTTTAATTGTACAGTAGCAACTACAAAAACAAAAAAGTGATGACTTTCAACTCTCATACAATATGAGATGGGTCTCATAAGTATTGCAATATCATTTACTCTTACAGGATAAGAATCATGTCATGGAGATATTAAGACCATGTCATGGAGACATGGAGGCCAGGGAAACGTTTCTCATCCATCTGTATCCAACCTACATGCCATCACCTCTTTTTAGAAGGTGTGATCTGAGAAGGGAGGCTGGTTGTGGTCCTCCACCCCTTCCTTACTTTTTCCTCCTCAGCTCAGGATGTTTGGAGGCTGTAGATGGAAAAGAATCTCTACCCTATTTAAAGCTGACACATTTCAGAAGGCATTGAAGACTGATCTTTGAAGTTCAAATAAGGTATAACCCCTGAAAAAAGCGAAAATTGATGTTTTCTCCCTTTTTTCCTTCTGGGTAATTGGAAGAATGGCCAGGGAGAGAACAAAGCTGTGGCAGATGAGAGCTGGTCTAGCATAGGTTGCTATGGATATGCTTTCTGCATCTATTTAGCATGCCCCCCCCAGTTTCTTAGGACCTGGCAGTGCTCTCAGGAGCACAGTTTGTCAGGATGCAAATCTGTCAGATGACTGATTTAGGATTTAGTAGAATTAGAATTCTACTAAATCCTAAATCAGTCATCTGACAGATTTGGCAAGTTTGGGGTGAGCAGTCCAGCCTGGCCTAGGAAGAAAGACAGTGAGGATTTCTAGATGATGCTGGTGGGGACTGAGGTGCCCAGAAATTTTTCTTATTTCAGGGATTTCATTTCTATGTCGACTGCTCTTTCCAAACTCCTAAGGAAAAGTCAGTCCTTAGATCCTGTTGAGGAATGCTTTTGGCTTACTCTCAAACACAGTCACCTTCCCTCATCTAACTCATCCCAAGCCTGCTCCCATGTGGACGCAGGAGACATGACAGTAGTGTTCCCCTTGTTACATCTCAAACGCCAGCCTAACAGTGTCAACAACATCATGGAGCAAATTACAAAACGAAGGAATTGTATATAAACCAGTTCCTTTTCTTTCCCCTCCCCCACGTATTAACCTCAGGTATACATTCACCAAACTGCAGCAAGGCAGATGCTGGCTCACATTTGGGCATGAGTTTCTGTGTATTTGTATTTTACCGACACAGCTGCTCACAGGAAAGAATTTTCAGCTTGCAAAGAGCTTTATTACATCAAAATTTCTTTACATTTAATTTCACACTGGAGTTCACAAATGCCGCCAAAAAAATTTGCATGGGTGTTGGAAAGCAAAGGTGGGGACTGCTATGCCTGAGTTTGATTTCCTACTTAGAACATAAACCCAATAAAAAATTGAAGTTCAAAAAGTTAAACAGGAATTAAACAGGAATTTTTCTATATGAAAAACTATTATCTACTAGTTTTCTAGTTTTCCTCACTAGAAACTGAGGCATATTTGGTACACTTTTCAAAGGTTATGAATTCACATGACAGCTATGTTTGGCATTTTATGCACGACTCTGAATGCAAATGCCAATTCTCTGTAGCTTGAGAGAGGCAGAGTTAATATTAACATCTGCAATTCTTACCTCTGAATTTGAAAGTTTTTAAAACATTGTTAGAGTGTCAGTTTGGAGCCAAATGCAGCACTGGCTTACATTTCTCTTGCCGTGATTATGGGCCTGCTTCTCTCTCTTTTGGAGGTTGTCTAGTGGTTTTACATTCCTGTTTCTACCCCTGATAGGAATGAAGGCTTATTCTTTGCCCAAACATGCTCACTTGGTCAAGAACCTACATGTCTAGAAACTCAGAACCGTAGCTGAATAAGCATTGAGCATATTGTGCCTGGGAGAACATATAGATATGGGCAAGTTTGAAAGAGAGATTATCATTAATGTGCTAAAATGCTTTTATAAACAGCCTTTGTAGCTCAAAGAAAAGAAGGAGGGGGGGGGGAAAGAAAAAAAGGGAGCCTTACCAGGGAGCGTAATTGGTGTCTCAGGCTGTTCTTCACAACCAACCTCTTCTATACCATGTGCACTTACTGAGTAAGGCCTGCTGGCTTTGTTCTTAAATACGATCAGTACGGAGTCACCGACCTCGGCATGGAGTAGTGGCCCTGAATTCAAACAGGAGATGCCAGTGTTTAATGCTGCTTTTCTGAATTCAACAAACTTTCAATAGCTTGGCCTGGGAGTAGAGCCAAGGTCTCTATCAAAATCATTGGGCTTTTCTATTCTTCCAGGAAAGCCATAGAAATTGTATTATCTCAGCTGATTAAAAGCTCCGTATGTACAAATAATCCCTTTTCAGTCAATGAAGAGAATTGTTCTCTCTGAAGACAGGTCTTTGAACAGCTGTTTTCTAAGGAAAACTCCTGAGGATGGCTTTTGAATCTTTCAAAATGTTGTTGTCCTTCAGAAAAGGAAATTGTAAGCATATTCCTGAGAAGGTTATCCTGAGGGAAGAGTATGAAACTGTATCAGGAGAGGCTTAGTTTTAGTATTAGGAAAAGGTTCTCCACCCAGGGGGTGGTTGGGCACTGGAACAGGCTCCCCAGGGAAGTGGACACAGCACTGAGCCTGACAGAGTTCAAGGAGTATTTGGACAGCACTGTCAGGCACAGGGTGTGAGTCATGCAGGGCCAGGAGTTGGACGTTGATGATCTTCCAACTCATGATATTCTAAAACTCTATGACTATTTTATGACCAGTTGTTGCCTGCTTTTCACCCCATAAAAAACCTGAACTGATGGGTAAAATTATGTCTTGCCAATTGCAAACACAAATCCATCTCCTTAATATTATCTTAATCTGTTTACAAGAGTCTCCCCCATGTTACAAGCTCTGAAGCTAAAGTGAATCCTGGAATTGCTATTATAGCACTCCTTGGGATACTCCTTATTCATGTTCAAGAATTAATTCTTTAATTTGGAAAGGATCTTTACACTCAGCAGTTATATAAATAGCATGTAAAATAACTGACACCTGGAATAGGCGTCACTGTTCCATATTTTCCATCTTAATAAAGCTTAAAAACATAGTTTTTGGAAAGCAATCCTCTTTCTGAGCACAGCTTGGTCTGTGAGACATGAGAGCTACTTGCCCAGGATTTCCAAGTGTTCCTCCTCTTCTGTCCTCACTTTGCGCTGTGTGAAGTTGCCACTTGTGTACTCCCTGTAAACCACCTTCTTGTATTTTGAACCAATCAGGTCCTCTGCTTGGCCCAGAAAAACATGTCCATAGCTGCAAAATAAAATGCAATAAAAGCACTAAAGTGTACATAGCTGAAAGCTAGTAACTGTTGTGCTATTCACAACAGATTCAATGAGAATATACAGCTTGATCCAATGTGCTGATGGATGTGAAGGCCCTGAGAGATGCAAGAGGTTTTGAATAGCAAATAGCAAGAGTGATAATCCTTACTGAATGCACACCCTCTTCAAACAGGTAAAGCTGAGGATAAGATGCACTCTCCAAGAATTTTGGGAACACAAATCCTTCACCAGAGCTGGAGTAGGGGTAAAGTGTGAGATGAGAGTGGTTTCAGCTGCCCTCTCCAGCAGCATTGTTCACTCCAATAACAGATACTGCCTGTCCCTGGAATCCTGAATCCTCCTATCATGATGGCTGCTTTTGCTATCTTGGCTATTAGCCACGGGAAGATGATAAACAAAGCTTGAAAACAAATGCGATCCATCATCTGAGATAAGAGGGAGCTGTTTTACCCTTCCCTCCTGCTGCTGTGCACTGCACAGGCTGGATGCTTTCCCAGCATGATGATAAAAGGAGAAATGTGTTTTCATTCTGCACGGGGAAGATGATGCTTTCCAGGTTTCCCTAGTATGTGGCTGCTCCCATGGGATCTCAGAGGGCTGACTCGCCGGCAGAGGACACTCACAAGCCGCTGTGCAGCTGAGCCTTCACCCTCTCTGCGAGCAGCCGCCTCCTGGCAGCTCATCTCCGGGGTGCCCCTGGCAGGGGAGTTGCAAGGCTGGCTCACAATACACTAAATAAAACCAAAACACTGCCCCAGGGATACTGCTTACTGTATAGTGAGCTGTGTGTGCAACAGCAGCCTTTGACAGCAGTGGAGTTTATGTTTTCTTTAAACTCACATCATCACCTGTGACTCTTCAGGTGTATTTTTACAGACTCCTCTTCCTCTGTACAAGAAGCACTTTCACAGATGCTTTTCTAAGGTTTATTTTTGACATAAGTTCGTTATTGATTTCACCAGAGACCAGTCTATGCAATATGATCTGGAATGTGTATTTTTTTTCACAAGTTTTTTATTCCTCACGCAGTGGAGTGATTCAGTTGCAGGGTTACTTATGTTCTGATCTTCTCAGGGGATCTAGGGGCTACCATGCTGCAGGAAAGCAGACTCAGCACCCCCATCATGCATCTGCATTGCATTGCCTACAGGAGCTCACATCTGGAACAGGTGCCTTTCTCCTCTATGACTACCAGAAGTCTGGGATTGCAAGGCTGGGAAGAGTAAGGGAGAGAAGAGGGTTGGGGGGCATCATTGTAAGGTTGAGCCAGGGCTGGAACACAAACTTGGAGGCCTTCTTGAATTCAACAGCATTACAAGACACTCTGAAATGAAAGCATTTGAAACTGGTGGCTATGAACTAGTCTAAACTGAGAGGCTGTGACTTTGTAAATACATTTTCTCATATTATGTTTGGCAAAGAGTTCATCCTAAAAATACCAGGTTGGCATCATGAAATGGTGCTTCAAAGTTTCCCCTCCACTGTGAGTGTGTCTTGTGCCCACAAGAGTTTTTTGGGTTGGGTACCTTTCCTCATAGCTGCTGATGTTGTAAACCTTTGGTGCTGAGCTCTTATTTGAGGCATAGTCCCACTCCACCTCCTCTGCAGCAATGTAATAGACCCTCATGGCTCCACGCTGCTGCTGGGCTCTGCTGGGGCTGCGGCAGCTGCTCACCTCGTAGAGATGCTTCATCCCACCAACAAAGTGATCAAAAGTCCTGCAAACCACTTTGAACGTGCCTGGAAAGAAAAGCACATGGCATTTAAGCAATTAAAAAACCTAAGAAGCATCTTGACAAATTAGGTCCTGTGTACATCTCTGATCTGTCCTCAGATAATCCTAATGTATAATGCTGTATGGAAAGTCAAGCAAGAGGATGTTTAAATAGAATGATAGAATAGTCTAGGCTGGAAAACACCTCCAAGATTATCAAGACAGCCATTAAGCCAGCACTGCCAAGTGTATACCCCTAAACCATGTCCCTAAATGCCATCTCTACAATCTTTTAAAAACACGCAGGGATTGTGACTCTACCACTTCCTGGGCAGCCTGCTCCAATGAACTAAAACTCCCTGATGAAACCTGAGGTTATTTCCTCTTTTTCTGTCACTTGGTACCCCTTGGGAGAGGAGACTAGCACCCAGGTAGTTATAGAGTGAGAACAACCTCTCTGAGCCTCCTTTTCTCCAGGCTGAACACTCCCTCAGCTGTTCCTCACCAGTCTTGTGCTCCAGACCCTTCTCCAGCCCTGTTGCCCCTCTCTGGACACTCTCCAGTCCCTCAATGTCCTTCTTGCAGTGAGGGGCCCAGAACTGGACACAGAATTGGAGGTGTGATCTCACCAGAGCTGAGTACAGGGGGACAATCCCTGCCCTGCTCCTGCTGGCCACACCAGTGCTGATCCAGGCCAGGATGGCATTGGCCTTCTTGGCCACCTGGGCACACTCTGGATCATGTTCAGCTGCTGTTGTCCAGCACCTCCAGGTCCTCTTCTGCTGAGATGTTTCCCAGACACTCTGTCTGCAGTCTTCGGCATTACATGGGATTATTGTGAGCCAAGTGCAGGACCCAGCAGGACTTGACCTTGTTTTGCTCCATAGGAAAAAGCAGCCTGCTCCATCTTTGCTCAAAAATCACCATAAATTACTTCTAACTATTTGAGTTAGATCAGCTGGGCCAAGGAAACTCTGAAAAGCACTCAGATGTCTGGCAGCAGGAATAAGCTTGCCAGCAAGCCTCACTGCCAGCGAGCCCATGCTGCAGACATGCCCACGAGGAGCACAGGAAGAGGAGGAGGAAGCGCTCATTGCAAAACTCAGTGAAGGCATGGCGGAACAAGGGGTGTGTTTCAGAGGTGCTGGTTCCTTGTCCCTGAGCACAGAGCCACTTAACCAGCCTTCAGTGCAAGGGACTCTCCATGGAGCCCCTGCAGTTTGTCTGGTGTAATCAGGTTGAAGAAGGGCTCTGCAATACAGATACAGACCCACCGTAAAGGAATGCCTGCTTATAACCATTTATCTATTTGCACAGTTGAGATAAACTGGAACTTTCTGACCCTTTGCACTCCCTCCATGAAAGGCCAAGCCACCATGGGCCCTTTTTTTTGGTAGCTCTGGTGGTCAAAAATGGTAGTGATTGTGGGAGCATATTTTGGCATGTTCATGGGCAGAATTTGATATTTATACTCTCCTTCTCTCCTGCCCATTTACTCAAGAAGAAGCTGACTGTAATGTTTTCCTGTACAGCTCCACCTGCTAGCACTGTGTGAAGAAGGAAAGCACTTTCACAGCTGCTTTGTATGTGAGTCAGTGATATAATCAAAATTAAAAACATAGCTCTGTCCAGACTAGATCTCAGTCTATTTCTTGCACCTCAGAGGCAATAGTGATTAAAGAGATAAAATAATATGTAATTAAAATAAAATCACAAGCATTGACGATTGTAAAGATCTGATAATTCATTCAATTTATGTTATTGCTGGTTTAAGGTTAGCCAAAAATTAATAATCTCTTTGAATAAATTTTTTGTGTGAGATCTACAGTGCAGTTTCATGACAGATGGTGGAAATGTTTGGGATTTGTGTTAGAAAAATTTCAGTTGTCTTACAGCATCTGCAACAGAGGTCTAACCTGGCACATACACAACTCCAATGTACATTTCTATCAGGTGCCCTGGCCATGGATGGCCCCAGGATGGTACAACCCTGATGACTCTATTAATTTACACAGAGTTGCATCAATACAAAGCAAGGTAATGTTGTACTTTATATGACGAAGATTATTTGGTGTCTCCAGAAAACAACTCACACTCTCCTGGTTCGAAGTATGAATCACTGGATTACCCATGAGATTTAAAAGTACCTTTAATGTATAAGCTTCTGAAGAAACTCTTAAAGACTATTACTGAAAAGCTTTGTTGAAGTCCTAAAATACCTTAAATAATGCTGACTATCCACTTGGCAGTGAATTTGCTTTTCTAAAAATGTCTGTTTGGAGAATTATAAAATTCTATGAGCATCATGTTAGCTATCTCTCTGCCTGCTGCTCTACCCTTCCCTAAGTCATTAAAGCCTCTGGTTTTTGGTGTACATGAATATGTACACCTTCCCAGAAAATTAATCCATAGCCTGAATTGTCAGCTATGCCAGGTCCCCAGTGTCTCTCTCCTGGCTTTCAGCCTCCTTGTGCAGAGCAGAGCATCTCACTGTCTGTTAATTTGGCTCACTGGTATCTGCAAGCGCCACACAACCAAAATCAGTTCATGAACATACCCACACGGTCTGGCTGCATTAGTGCTGTCCCTGATAAATGAGGGAACAAGGCCAGCCCATCCCTTGTTGTCCCTCTCAGGTCAATGGTGTTTCCTTGGAAATGAACCCCGTGCATGTCGTAGTGACTGCCCAGCCCAATGAGGTGCCAGGAGACCTTGTCATTCTTGCACATGGTCAGGCCTGGCAGATTGCCATACAAGTAGCCATTGACAGCTGGAGGAGAAGGAAAAAATCATGGTTAGCAGCAGATCCACAAGAATGCATTACAGAACTTCCTACCACCCACCTGGCCAAAGACTCATGACTCAGCAAGTCACTAAAGGGGCATTTTGTGAAGCAAAAGTAGGATTGGAGGACACCAAATTAACATCTAAGTGCTATTCCTATAAACTCAGAACTTCTACCTCTTTGGTTTTAGCCTGTAAAATCTTGTAATAGCTCTCTGCTATTGTGATGTAGCACTCCTCCTCTGAGCTTTTGAGTGTACCTCCCAGACACCAGCCAAGTGTACAAATTTGGTACCTCCTTTCAGCCTGGAGAATGCATAACCACATCATTAAAGCTATGAAGAGGGCCATAAAGAGTCTGAGTTACAAGGGTGTTATAAGGCAAAACTCCCTAATCCTCAAATTGTTCTCTGTGATCAATGTGTGATAGGTGCTATAAAAGAACAAAACTTCAGTATGGTAGTTCCATCTCATAGAAGAAGAATAAAATAGACAGGTCCAGAAAGCCCCTGAGTTCTCTAAAAATATATATCTAAAGCAAAGGTAGGTTATGTGATTTGCTCAAGTTTGTCATCCCAGGGATACCTTGGAGGAGATCCGTGCTGAAGTCAGATACTTGCATCCAGAAATGATGTTGTAAAATATTTTTGGCCAATCCCCTAGTCTTTGTGTCTCCTCTTTTAGAGGTGGTCACTGCCCAGCAGGGCAGGTAGATTTTACTGCTTGAGTCAGTGCCAAGGCCAGCAGTGAAATTTAAAACACTAGTGAACATTGGCTTCTTCTGCACCTGTCTCTGGCATTATGCCTTTTTACAGAACTAAGTACTGTATCTAAAATCACTGCTCTGTTCCCTTTTTCCAAATGTATTTGTAGATGGATGCACTCATGGCCATTGTGACTGGAGTTTCAATGTGCACTCCAAGGGCATCAGGAGCTGGCCATAAGTTGACTGACAGCTTTCCAGCTCACTCTCCAGTGCAGTTCAAAAAGCTATGAATGATAAAACCAACTCATCTTCCTAATATGATTGAATAACAGATATCATTAACAGATATTAGATATTTTGTACCATGCATTTTGTTGGATTCCATGAAATCAGCATCATTTTCATCCACTTTTGTTGGATCTCCAGTAAAGGCTTCAATATTCTTGTTCAGATACCAGCTGTCATTCTCATCAAAGATTGAAAAGAGAAGGTAAAATTCTCTGTCTATTCCTTTCTGTAGAGGAGGGGGAAGACAAGACATAAAAAAAGACTATTCAATAGAAATGAATAGGTTTTTATAACAAAGCTTTCTTTTCCCTGAAGCCACTTTCATACTAAGTCTGCATAGAGACAGGAGTTGGCACCTTTTCATCAGCCAGAAGGATGAATAGAGTGTCCTTTACGGAGTGTGAAAAGAGTTATTATTTGCATGCAAAAGACAGAAAAGCTAAGAAAGAGCCAGGATATTAGGGAATGGTGATTTTGTCTTCTTAACCATCCCCTTAGATCAGCTTTTACCCTGAGGAGTAACATTTATTTAATCTCTGTAAGCAGAGCTGGGAACTGGGCAAATTGCCTGTATGGGAGCCCCCAGTGCACCACCCTGCTCTTAGGGACAAGCAGACATTCCCGTTGGGCACCTGTGTCCCGTCGTGATTCAGGGTGTTCTTCCGACAGACCAGCAAAGGTCCCACCAGGCCAGAGTTGGTGTCCTTGACAGCATCAGTGGCTGAGTAGTACAGGTAGGTCAGGCACGGGGGGTCACTCTCTGTTGGACCTCCATTTTCAGGCACCCTCCATTTGTACGTGAAGGTTTCACCTGGCTTGACGTGGGCTCCTGGCTTCAGGTAGCCTGGAGAGACAAAGTTGAGATGCACCAAGATTACAGGAAGGCTTTGTCTCCCTGACTACAAGAGTTAGATGGAAGTTGGGCATAGCTTCAGATTTCTGCGGAGAAGCTCCCCCCCTGCCACCACAGCTGGAGCACCATCCCATAGTCTGGGCAGCTGTGCCATGGGAACATCTCATCCGAGGCCTGTGCCATGGGGACAACCAAGCCAATTCCCCGCAGAACAAGCTCATCTGCTCCACTCAGACACCTTCCGACGCTGCGTTGGATTATCTGGATTATATTCAATCAGACAAGACATGCAGAGCTCATCCTGGTGCTTAAATGGATTCCTCTAATGTTTGTAACTTACCTGCCCTATCATGGAATTCATCTGTGGCACAAACTCAGACTCTGCTTTTCATTAAGAATCAACAAATCAGTTACATTATTGAGTGGAGCTAGAGCTGTGGCTCTTTAGAAATTCAAAACAAATCTGATCCTGGTAATTGTTTCTTTTTGATTTTATAGCAATGCACAGGAGCCTTTGTCAGCATCTCCAGAGTGGATGATATTGTTCTTTGTTGGAGGCTACTTTTAAAGGATTTGGGCCATTGTCTGCTGCTATGCAAAGGGTGGATTTAGATTGTCTTTGACACTTAAGCACCCATTATCTATATTTTCTCAGCACACTCAGTGTCTAGTAATCCAAGAAAATCTTAGAAACTTAGACACAAGTGAAAATAGCAGTATTGCATCTGAGCATAGCTATTTGCTGCAAACTGCAATAGAAAACAGACTATAGCTTGCACAGTATCCAATACTACTGGATTCATCCTGCAACAGTCCTCAATGAGGCAGACATTGACTTGGAGTCAAAAGCCCTCTGAGACTAACAAGTGCCAAATGCAACATGCAAGGGTATTTCCTGCGAGCACTGAAAAAAACCCCATATATCTGCAGATATCTCTAGATGTAAGTATTTTTATTTACAGTATTTCACATGAGTAAGCTGCACTAGACAACCTCTGAAAAATTATTTACCCTCAGCATAAGCTTACAGGCTCTGCATGTATACCTACAGGATTTCTGCATGTATACACCTGTAGATAGATGAAATGGAAATCCATGGCACAAGAATTAAAAGGAGAGAAGAAGGGGCAGGCAGATTATTTATGAATCTAGAGTCAGGTTTCTCTCTAAAGACCCAGAGGAGTGCCAGCTCAGCTGGCTGCTGAATTGCAGTTTTGGGTAGATTTTGCTACGCACAGAAGTGTGCAGTGCTGAAGGGCACTGCTACCAGGGACTGATAAATGAAATCCCAACAGCTCTGCAAGCAGGAAGCTGCACTTCCATTGGAGAACTATCTCTGACATGGGTGGCATTAGGATCTGTGCAGATAACTCCAAGGCTGAACTCAAGCCAGATGCTTTTTATGTTTTGCCTCCTGGCGAATTTGTTGAGTTACAAGGTCAGGAACAAGAGACAACAATTTAATAAAGCCTTTTGCATTGATCTTGTTGTATGATGAGTTTTACATGTTGACCTAATTCTCTCTCAGCACAATTTTCAAAAGAGGGATTATGTCCCATGAGTTTCTTTTGATGCGTTGTAGTGGAAACAAAGCATTTCAGACAACAAGAAAAGTACGTTCCTCTTCAGTGTTGAAAATGCACTTTTTCAGAGACCACAGAATTATCTCTGTAGATGCTATAAATGGGATTCACCTCACCTTAACTGGGCCATCTCAAGCTTAGTCCCTAACTCAAACTCTAGACTTTTGTGGTTGGTGGAGACAGAATCACATCTCCAGAGGGCCTTCTTGTCACTGACTGTAAAAGATGCCTACCAATTAACATGATATTTAACATTCAATAGTCAAACTTAGACCCTGTCCTTGCACAAAATGAGAGGAAGAATTTAATAAATGTTCCATTTCAGCATGTATGTGTCTATGAGAATGAATAAGGATTATCACTGCTTTGTGATATGTTCCAGGGAAATCAGATAAAGCTGCCTTTTGAAACTGACTATCCTGACAGTAAAGCAAGGGCAATGGCCAGCCTGGATTAGAGAACTGGGAGTGATGCAGCTGAGAACATGTGGATAACTATAGCAGGGCCATCATGCCAGATCCTGAGAGTCATCATTTCTGGAGCGTGTCCAGAGGAGATCCACTCCTTGAAATTGAGAAATATTAGATAAGAATTAATAGAAATTGGATTGTGCTTGGGACTTTTGTTCAACATAGGCCTCAGCTAGTTTTAGGTATCGTATCTGGCACATATCCAAGGACAAGAACCTTCACATTTGCAGACTGTGGAGTCCCGTTGATTGTGACATGAAGGTTACTTGCAAACTAATCAAATCATCCTTTCTGTGCCTTAGCATCCATGAAAAGGCAAACCTGCACAGCTCAGCAGCAGATTTTTGGGCTCAAGTATTCTAGAGGTGATGATCCAGTAGTGCAGCCAAAACTTACCATCTAAGTAGGGAGCACCTTCTGACAGCTTGCTGAAGCTTACACCATGGGCCATAATGCTGTAGCTTCTTCTGGCTTTGTTGGCAAAAGTAACCAGTACTGTATCTCCCACCTCAGCTTTTATAACAGGGCCTTAAAAAACAAAGTGAGGGAAGGTATTAGGACTGGTCTCCAGCATACTTCCACCAAAAGAAGAGAGAGTTGCTTGCAGTTAATTCCCCTCTCAGTCCAGATGGTTCTACATTCAAACCTGATGTAATGACAGGAGGGGAAAATATTCACTGTACCAAGTATTCCCAGGTGCTTCATGTCCTCTGACCACGTCTTCTTACTGAACGTTGCATCAGTATATCCCACATAGTGAACTTTCCAGTACTGCCCTCCTATTCTGTCAGTCCCTTGTGTAAAATATGTTGCAGATTCACTGTGGAATTAGCAAATCAGACTGGTTAAATAATTGAAAGTTCAAGCAGAACCCTTCATTTCAGAAAAAATTATTACTCCCGACAAAGGAGAAATTATCCCCCCAAGTTACTAATCAGCATACACTTTTCTAGCACACAAAGAAAGGTATTACTGGTTTGAATTAGCCAACAAATGAGCATTCATTGTACATTAGACTTTTATGTTTAACCCTGATTTTCTTAGGAAGACATTTATATCAACTTACCTTAGGCAAGAACTGTGCACAATGTGTGTCTAATCATTGTTGGCTTTTCTGGGAGACACTATAATGCAATTTGTCTCCATCAGTCATGTCAGGGGGGAAAACTCTGCCACTGTGGCACCTCTGAACTGCACTGATTGTAAGTGTGAAAGCTGCCTGAAGAGTCTTGATGAAGGGTCATTAACTGTGTTGAACTTGGCGTGCCTCACTTTCCCCATGGATTTAATGGAGTAAGATAAGTGCTTCCAGAAGGCACCTTGAAGCATCACAGTTATGCATCCAGCTTCCTGACTAGGCTGTTTAAATCCATTCCTCCCTGCCCCCTTCAATTAAAACTAATGACAGTGCAGGACCTAGCCCATGTGAATCACTGGGGCAGTGGCACACAGACTCCTGAAATTAAAGCACAATGGGAGTTGACAAGAAATCTTACCTGCCAGTGGCGTTCAAACCCTGCCCAGTGAATTTATCATAACCGTCAGGCCCGTAATTCCAGAGCACTTCTTCAGCAGCAATGTAGTATCTTCTCTTATGACTGATTGGGGAAGAGTGAGACAGGTTTTTCTGGCAGATCTGAACATCGTATAGCGCCTCCATGCCACCTGGGAGAAGAAAGAGTCTGGAGACAGTGCCTGACCACCTGCAGAGTCAGCAATCTCATGGATACAAATGTAAATTCAAAACTCTCTGGGAGCTACATGGATTGGAAGCAGTTACTACAGTAAATTTCTATTTCAAAATATATTCTCTGCTTACAACCGGCCAGATACCAATGCCCTTCCTTTGCAAGGTGGTACACTTTATGCAATAGGTGAAACTCATAGACATGAATGACACTCTTTAGTGGACTTATTTACTCAATTTCTTAATCTCCATAATGATGATAGACTGATTTTGGAGGTCAGAGTGCCTGCAGATATCTCCCAAATAGCATCATCTCCCCGTGACTTCCACTGAAATACAGACTGGTTATTTCTGCTGAAGCTATTTGTTGCTCGCCAGAATCGAGTCTGTTTTGCCTGATGCAAAGCCCACTGGAATCAATGTGAAAAATTCTCCCAAGTAGTCTCTGCTGTGATAACTACAGATTGCCTGCTGCCGTGACTCCTAGTTTATGATTCACACTTTCAGGGTCTTGCACCACACAAATATCACAGCATCATCATCAAATCCCTGTACATAATGGTTTCTGAGAACACTGCCAAGTTTTGCCTGATTTCCATAAAGCAAAAAGCTACAAAGTGTTCAGCTGGCATGATTTTTTTTTTAACATGCAAGTACTTATCTACAACAAAAAAACTATGTTGAAAAATGAGTATTGAAAACTCCTCTCATTGCTCATCAAAATCTCGGGTTTACCTAGGAATCATGGGGACAGTGCTGGGTCTAGCAAGTCTTCCTCATATGAGTTACATGGCCAAGTCATTCATATTAGCTGAAGATTTGGCCCAACACGTATCATTTCTGGTGACTAAACTCATGATCATGATGTTTATCTGGCGAAACAGTTGCAAAGTCACGCAAAAAAAGCGCCAAATCCTGCTCTGCCTGGAAACATCTCCCAGTTTTCCCTTCCAAACAAAGCAGAGGCTGATGAGGGAGGTCTATGGCAGCGTACCTCGTAGGTGCTCATTGACCTGGCAGGTTATCAGCCACCTCCCGGGGCTGCCCGGGGTCATCTCCGCCGTGATGAACGTCGCTGGGAAGAGACCGACCACGTCGGCCCTCTGGTCTCGGCTGGTGAACGTGTGCCCGTAGAAATAAGCAGCGTGGATGTCTATCTCAGCCCCCATGCCAAACAAGTGCCAGGACATGGAAGTGTCAGCACACATCTCCAAGCCGGGGAGATTGCCATATATATAACCGTTAATTGCTAAAAACAAAAGCATGAGACTTTATGAGAGGTGAAAGAAAAGTGACTCCGGTCCCATTGCTAAGGAGTAGCATTTTGAACATATGTCTTACTGCTCTGTATGATCAAATGTCCCAAATTATCTGTCTGTGTCTGTGAAAAACATCCTGGGTAATATCAAGATGTTGCAAAGGCCAAGTCATCACCAAAAGGCCTGATAATGAAGTTAACTTGTTCTGCAGCTATTTAGCATGGCTGAAATCTATTTCCTCTTATCCTACATCATAAATATACCATTATATGCCAGGCACAAGCAATTTAGATTTGAAAATTTTATCAGCCAAATCAGTGTAGTCAGCTCTGTCTTCCTTAGCTTCTACATCTGAGAATATATCAGGACGCTAGGAGAATGAGACTCATATTTTGCAAAATATTTTAATTCCTAGGCTCCCTGGAACAAACAAAATATACAGAAATATCTGGAATTATCTTCTTACACCAAATGTCCAAATAACACAAAGCACCATTGGCCAGTATATCTCTGAAGGGCAGGAGTGGTTATACCAGCCAGCCCAACATCCACAAGCCTTTTGAGAATTCTTTCAATACACACACCTGAAATTGCCCTGCAACTTTCTTTGCTCTTTTCACAGCTGGACAAAAATCTGTTGCCTAAGATAAAATGTTAAACAAATGTCAGAGCTGGGCCTGAAAGCCAAATCTCCTTTCTGCAAGTGTCATTCTGTTTTTAGGGAGAGGTTTTTATCAGTACATTACTTCAACATTCTGACCCATTCCTTGCTGACACAGATAAAGGACAGACATCACAGGGTTCTCCTGTATTGAAAAGAGCCTGGTTACTGCTGTAGGTCACCATTTATTCAAAAGTCCTTCTCACCATGCATTCGGTTGCTGGTCTGGAAACCTTCATCCTCTTTGTTAACTGTGTCTGGTTCTAAGCAGAAGGTGTTTATATTCTCATCGAGGTACCAGCTGAAGTTTTCATCTACAATGCTAAACATCAGGGCAAAAGCATTAGCAGCACCAGTCCCTTCTATTGTGGTCTCATCTGCAGTTCCTAAATTGCAAACGAAAAGGAAAGTGATAAAAAAAGCCTGGGTGGGATTGAATTTAAAAATTACAATAACCTTGGCACACTCGAGGAAATACAGTTCTTTGCCTACAGTCTGCGGGGCAGGATGAATTTCACCTAATTTTGCTCTTCTAAGGCATTTTGACCTCGCTCCATCAGACTTTGAACAGGTGAGTGCCTCCAGAAGGCAAAGCTAAGCTAAGTCAAGCTGATATTTCAGTATCTCTTTGGTCTGACATGAGCACAAGCACCTGCCAATATCTGTTGTCCCATTTCCCCACTCTTTGGCCCATTGCACACAATCCTGTCCCCTTAGTCAATGTCATTTAGCATCTGTGGTCCTGCACAGTGAGCCAGGTCATGAGCTGGATCTATCCAGAAACCAGTGACTCATGTGTTTTTTTTAACAATGAATTAGGAAGTGGTGAGTGGTAGCCTGCATTTCTGTAGCACTGAAGTGAATTCTCAATCATACCCCCAGAGTGGCCCTCTAAATGTGGCTCACTGTCCACAGACTGGCAAGGAGCCCACGAGAGTTATCTAGGACTAGGTACTTAAATTTTAAAAGGCTGAAAACAAGATGAACAGAATTTATTCCAGCTAAGTTCAACATCTTTATCCCCATATTTATATGGGGAGGAACCTGAGATCGTAGGACTGGTGATACTGAGTAGTCTGTTATTATCCACTGGCAAGTGTAGCCTTCATTCCAATCAGTCTATCACTGATCCCATGAAAACTGTCCTTTCATCTGCCTTCTCTGGGAGAAAGCTCCCAGAGAGTCTTGCTCTCAGTCCTGTGTCCACCACCACCAGCTGGAGGACTATGTCATGTAGATATCCTCCTTCATGATTAAAGGCCAAACATGTAGATAATCTGGCTTTCAGGCTAGGATTGTTTGGAATATGCTGTCTCCTAGCTTCACGTGTTATCTTGTAGTTATCAGTTCAGTGTCATATATTCAGTTCTGTGGATTTCAAAGGCTCTCGAGGAGAATGTAAATCGGAGACATTTTAATTGTGTGAGTTAAGCTGGAAACCGGGCTTGTCTTTTCCACATTAAAGTCTTTCTCTTCTTCATATATAAAACCTACTTCACTTAGAAGTACTGCGTATGAAATCAGGGCTGATTTTGTACTCTGGGAGTTACTGAAAAGGAGTGGCAGAGTTACACGTGCCCAGGGGAAGAAGTGGCAATGACTTAGCTGATGAAGAGATCCAGGACAACATTAGCAGGCTGTAAAATACACAGGACAGGCTGTTCCATGCACATCCCCATAAGGTTGTAAGATATAACTTGTAAGCAAAAATAAATACATACTCTCTATGTGGAAAAAATGACAAAGATTGTGCTTTCAAATATGTAAATGCTAAAGCCAAATTCACCCACCCAGCTCTAATTTGATTTCCTGAGTAGTAAGTCCTTTGTTGTTCCTGAAACTTCCCCAGTTTGGGAATACTTATTTCTGGTCTCGGCCACGACGGGATGGTCACAGAGCATGCTGCAGTCCCTCCACCAGCCGAGGCAAATCTATCTGAAGCCAAAGGGGAGCAGGAAGGGGGGTGTCCCAGAGCTACAATACCTACCCTGGGATGCTCCTGGAATGGCCCATCTATTCCTTGCCCCTTTTTATGGGCTATGTAGGGATAGACTCTAGACCATCATGTTTAAACCTGTAAGCAAAAATGACTGTTAAGATGCCAAGCTTGGCAGAGGGGCTTGCTCTATCAGTGTTGCTAGCTCAGTACCTTTTTTACACACCAGCAGAGGCCCAATTAAACCAGATGCAATATCTCTTGGTGTGTCAATGTGAGAATGGTAAATCCAAGTCAAGCAGTTTGAGTCTGCCAAAGTTGGGGAATAATCTTTCCTTACTGGCCATGTGTACGTGTAATTTCCACCGGGAACAACAAAGTCGTCCTCTTTGCTTTTACCGCCAGTTCCATCAGGGTAAAGTGCTCCTAATACATAAGAAGGAAAAAGGAAGACTTTAGCTGTCCCTAGTTGCATTTGTTAAATAAATGTGTAATTTATTCTATTTTAACTTGTATTTATAAAATAATAGCAGCATTCACAAATACAGAATCATTGAGAAATTTTGAAAAAACTCAGAATTTCTGTCAATCTCACCACAAATATATTGGGAGTTAAAATTCATTTTTTATTGGTAGATGAACTTTTTAAAAATGTATTAACAGGCTCCATTTCTTCCTAGTCTCTTCACTCTTATCAGTCATCTATAATTTTGTCATCTAGCAGTGTGTATTTTTTCACAGGAAACAGATGAGAATACTGACTGTAGGCACATGTAGACACATCCACACAATCCTCTACACAAAAATACACATGCATAGGTCTGGGATTCTGAAAATTAGATCATGTCTGCTATAGGCTAAAAGAGAGGAAAACATTTAGTTGCAAGAACTCCATCTGTTCAAATAGACTAGAGGCAGAAAGAAGGAGGTAAGATGTTTTGGTGAGTTATGATTCAGAAAAATAATTCAGGCAAAAAGACCCATCCAACCTGTTTCAGTACTGGGTTTATCCCAGGTGTCGAAAGTTTGTGGCAAAAAGTTTTGAGATGCGGCTGTTCCTGGTTTTAGTCATCAGCTGCAATTACTGATGAGTTTATGAGAGGGTGATCTAAAGTCCTCTGATGTCAATGTCAGTAACAATGAATACTGGGACAAGTCAGACTTGTAGCCATGATGTTAGTTACTCCACGGAAAAAGAGAGGAAAAGGCAAGCCAGATTTTACCTTCAGAGTCCTTGTCGTAGAAGACCCCATGTGGGTGCACAGAGTATGGGCGGGAAGCAAAGTTTTTCAGATGGATGATAAAGACATCCTCTTCTTCTGCCTTGAGGACTGGGCCAAGGAACCCCAGCCATGCTGCTTTGGGGATCTCCTGGGAATAAGTGTCATCTGTGAATTGCCTAAAAATGGCCTTTTTGTACACACGTCCTATCCGGTTGGCTCCTCTTGTCGCATACACGCTTGCAAACCTGGTGTTGGGAAAGGAAAATTTGAGAGACAGTAAGCCTATCTTAAGAACTGGTCTTAAGTAAGCCTATCTTAAGCCTATCAAATAACTGGTGCTTGCAGTGCAGATAAATAATTCCCTGGTTGGTGGAATTGAATTAAAGCTCAGGAGTACATCAGGTCCCCAAGCCCCTTTCTGTACAGTAACCACCATCCCACTTGCAGGTCTGGTCTTTAGCACACTTGCTCCAAGCCTTCATTGAGGACCAGCCACTCAAACCTCAAGCTGCTCAATTTTAACAGCTTCTCCCTCTTTTGAAGGTTTGAAACCTCACCTCTGAAAGCATGACTTGTTCAGAAGGAAAATAAAACCAAATTAAGATTTTTCAAAAGCCAATAAGAGAGATTCTAATCAACCAGCTCAGCTCCCTGGAAGAGTAGCATTAAATGCGTTTTGCATGAAATGTGTAACTTCCACATTCCAGAGTCTATGTTTATAGCAACTTCAAGTGATGGAAAACCCACCATATGGTCAGTGGTTAACATAATATAACGTTTAAATACCTGCTCCCTTCGAAGCCTAAATTGCATTTGCAGTCTAATATCATCCAGCTCCACACTCCAACCACTGGTTCCAGTCAAGTTCTCTCTCAGATCAAAGGAGCCACGTACCATCAGAAACTTATTTTTTATGCAGACACTTGCATAGGTTTTAGTTAATTGACTAAATTGCCTCCTACCCTTCTTCTGGACAAACCAAGCACACCGACACTCTTTCGGCCACAAACCTTACGCAAAGCTCTCTTTTGAAAGCAAACATTTCTCTGTTTCTGTTGAAGTCTGAAGAAAAGAACACACACAATAGGCAAGTATTCCAGCTAGGGCCAGAGATGTTCCCAGTCAATATTTCTTACATAACTGGGAATGAATTTTGCCCTTTTAACTATAACATCATACTGATGACCCAATTCATCCTATCTCTGATAATATAAAATCCTTTTTCTAATTTTCTCCGTGTTACACCTGGTAAATATGATATACAATCTTCATCCCTAATTAAAACATTCAATGAAGGCAGAAGTTAAACCCTTTGCTACACAGCAAGCAGGGGATTGTATGACAGATTTCACCATAATTGACCATGAGCTTTTTCATCGCCTTAAGATCGATTGGACTTTCATGCTTCCTCAAAAAGTCAAACTAAATTTTTCTGAAGTATCACTGGCAGAAATAAAGCAATTTCATATTTATTGTGAGACTTTGACTGGTCAGTTCACTTGCTTCACAAATTTTGTTTAGATTCCTTTGTGAAGTGCAAGCAACCAAAGTGGAGGATGTCACCTAAGTTGAAAGGCATTATTTGCTTTAAGTTCTCCACCACAACATCCACATCTCCTTCTACCCAAACCTTTCTATGATTCTGTGATTTCTATGAGACCATAACACAAAACATCCCCCACTTGTGGTCATTACACCTCCACAATCACTGTCTAAAACAGACCCCTGAAGTGATCCAGATATAGAAGACTCCAAAAAGTACACTTTCTCATTTGAAATGTGCACTTTATAAGAAGCCACAAGTTTTGGCAGCAATTGCCAATATTGCTAGGGCAGAAACAGTGGGGTAGGATGGAGGGGAAGGGACAGAAGCTTCTCATTCTGCTTCTTCACAGAATAATGTATGCCAGATAAATACACCCCAAAAACAGGGTTAAGGAATGAGTTGCCAGGAAATTTGAATTTTCAGTGAATTAGCACGTCTGTAGTCTGTGGACATAGCAAGACCTGGCAAGTCACACCACAGTCACCAAGGAGAAGATACCTTCTATCGCCTGGGGGAAGAGCTGCTACCAGAGTGTTTGCCACAGAGTAGGAGGTGGTGTCAGTAGGAGTGCAGTGTAAATGCACATGCTTCCTTACCTCATGGCAATGTATTCACATGGCTATGTCCTAATTTGAATTATGAATTGATTTTTTAAAATAGATTGTAAGAAATTTTCTCTAGAAAAATACCAAATCCATTTTTTTCAGAAAGTCACTATTTTCAGGAGATATTTTTCCTCAGTTTTTTTTCCAATTTCACCAGCCACCAAACATTTTGGTGCAGTGGCACCATGCTTTCATTATGATGACAGTGTCTTTATGTCCAGACAACACTGCACACTCTCTCCTAACACCCCTGTGCGCTGTGTCTTCTGAAGAAGGAGAATTGTACCCCAGAAAAATACACTTCTTAGTCAGGCTTTGTCAAATACTTTACATGAGCCTAGCCTCTTTTAATGCATAGACTGTGATCCCAAAATCCAGTTAGTGATCAAAGTCAGTTAGTTTCTCAAAGCCTCTGAGAAAACCCTCTAGGCTTAGGCACTCAGAAAGTGCCAGTGCCTAAAGCTATGCTATGATATCTGGATCTGTGGTTGCCTCCTACTTAAAGCCGTCTAAAAGTCAGGAAAAGAAGTCTTTTAGTGGCACTTTCTGAAAGAAGGACTATTCAAATGGGTGCAGTGGGTATCAGCTGCAGCCACTCACAGTGTAGGTGATCTGTGTGTGCAGAGATGTATTTTCAGCACATCCTTTTGGTCACCCTCAGTACCTGAAAACAGAGCACTCAGGTTGTTCTGAGTCCCATTCTAGGGGCCCAGGCTGTCCCATTTCATCCTGGAGAATTTTGGGGGCCCACCTCAGCCTTCCCAAATAGCTGGTAGCTCCTTGCCTCTTTACAAGTATTGCTGTACTTCACATTACAGTGCTTACAGTCCTTTTGCAGAAGGAATATCCACACTGGACTGAATGCCAAAATGTTTCCTGTCTGTCGTTCCTCTTTTGTCACAAGACAAAGCTTCTCCCTGCCTCTTCATATTCTCCTGATCACTTCAAACTGCTTCATACTCCTGGTGGCTTTGTGATGGTACTGTCTGAACCTCTTCCATCTTTATGATCTGCAGATGTAAGAGCTGCTCCTCTAAATTTTAACTATTTCCCTCCAACTCAGTTGTCAGCCTGCACTTCATGTCCATAAAGTCATGATGTTCAGACCGCCTTTCTTCCTACAGTAAAGGGGAATACTCCATCCTCTGGGGCAGTACCCATGCAAACTTCCTAAATTCCTTTTCATCTCCTGCAGTCAGGCCAGTCTTGAGGTTACATACAGAGATAATTGGCATTAAAAGTCTTGTTCTGACTGAGAAAGACAT
The DNA here is from genome assembly GCF_028018845.1 of Melospiza georgiana. Classification (NCBI taxonomy): domain Eukaryota; kingdom Metazoa; phylum Chordata; class Aves; order Passeriformes; family Passerellidae; genus Melospiza; species Melospiza georgiana. The sequence continues at coordinate 70,512,315 of NC_080431.1, forward strand.
GCAAATCCTGCTTTCATTTCTGTGTGTGATTTCATTTTGGTGCTTGACCCCCCTCAGCACTTCCAAAGTTCCAAGAAAAGTTGGAAATGCATCTGAGTGGAACAGTGAATTATTAACAGGGAACAAACTCTAGTTCTTGAAAACAAGTGTAAACATCATTATAGACATCCAGTTCCCTGCAATGACAAGCAATACAACTCTTCCACAGAGAGAAAGAGTAAAACAAGAGTGTCACGTAGATTCTACTTCAGATCAAGACTAGACATGCAGACAATCTGCCATTTCCAGGTAGATCTGTGTGTGAAGTGCAATTTCTACACTCATTTTTTTTATCACAGAGAAGACGTGTTTTGCCATAATTTTTAATGTGTTTGTGTTACCTTTGATCTGAAGGCTACAACCTAACAGAGGTTGTGTTTTCCAAGAGGTGCTTACATGAGCATGGTGTGACAGTGAGCACTGAGAAATGAGAAGACACCTTGTGCATGGCCAAGCAAACAGCTCTTCAGTAGCCTGGAGACAGATCCTCGCAGATTGAGGAGCCGAGTTTGTTTGCTGCTGTAATCACCACTGAGGGATGAAAAACAGCGCTCAGGATAACTACTAGATGTGGAGTCCCAAATTTTCTCCTGTGGTGAACACTCCCAATACCTACTGTACACTCCCGGGTGCAAATGCATGCAAATGAAAAATTTCTTTTTATTGTTGTTGTTCCATTGAAGTCCCATAGACTTTACACTCATAACCATCATTATGGTTTAAACAACCATCTTTATAAGTTTATTCCCTAAAATCTGTAGATGCTGAAACCTTCTTTACTCTCTATCCTCTTTACACACTCTGGGTTTGGGTCTATAACCATTTTATTTCCTCAAAGTTCCTGATTTTTCCTGTGGCTGAAGTAAACCAGGACAGTGCCAGGACTGGGCTTCAGACTACCACAATTGTTTTAACCCCTGGGTCATGTAACCTGTTGAAGGTAACCCTCCCAAGAAACCCTGACTCCATGCTCAGGCCAGTGTAATATCTGTCCTTGAGGGACGGCCAGGGAAGGGGAACCAGTTGTGCCAACTCACCTTTCTAAATGGCGCCCTGACCACAAAGCGTCAAACAACAAAGCTGAGTGTTCTCAAAAGACAGAGACATAAAGCCCTCAAAGGATGTTTTTAGGCTTTTTCTGACCCACATGGGACACAGAGGTCAATAAAATCCATGAAATCTTAGATGAGGCTCTGTGGTGTCACTGGTGTGGTATGATAGCTTTCCTCCTACAATAAACTTGCCCCTGAAGTCAGTAACAAAGCTCCTCTCAGGCTTCATTAGAGCCAGGGTTTCACCTCAAATACCCTTTTGATGTTGACCCTTCCCACAATGATCATCTCTGCTGTTGCAATTGGGTTATTTGGCCTCATAATGACTCAGCCATTAGTGCAGCATCTGTGACGACAGTTTCACCGTCATTCCTCTGGGTGGGATCTCCTCACAGGCAAATTGCACAAACTGTGTTTGATGCTATGCTAAAAAAAAACCACCCGTTAGTGTTGGTGGGTGCAAGACTTGGCCCAGATAAATAAATGTAGGATTGGTGGCCTAAAGAGGAGAGGAGCTGCTCCATCAGGCAAAATTTACTAACATCTACCACCAGCAGAGCAAGATTTAAGCATTCATCATATAAACTCATTTCAAGGTAAATTCAAGGGGATATCAACTAAACTTTAATCCTGAGGGCTGAGTTTCAGTGGGGAAAGAATAACTGGTGGATGTCAAACCATAACACTTAAGTATATTTTCCTCTTAGAAGGCCATTTTCCACATGACCATTAAAGAAAACAGAAAACATCCAGGCTCACCCTCCTGCAGCAGCAATACCCATACCCTAACTCACAAAATCCCACTGGGATCTGCAGCACATCCAGCAGCACTGTCAGCACTTGCACCCTGTGTGTCTAGTCGAGCATGGTTTAATGATGTCAGCTCTTCCAGCAGCTGTGTCTGGTGGGAAGGGATGCTGACCACCTTCACAGCTCACCTACACTCAGTGGCCATCATCTGGACCTGCGATTTCCAAAGCCCTGTGTGCTCCAGAAAATGTAAGTTTAATTTCTGAAGGGAGAACAGAGAGTGAAATGTCTTGGTTTTACTCACAACACTCCAAATTATGAGAGTTAGTAGAACAGCTTGAGGCCTTAAGCTTAGACAAGACAAAGGGAAGAGGTGAACAACCTCATTAGTCTTTTTGCTTTACAATTACTGATGTCCAGCAAGATACTTAGCCTGCGCAAGCAGCAGGCTGGCTCTGAAGCACTGCAGTAAGACTAGACATAATAAAAATTATCATCCAAGCAGAATAATTCTGCTAAGACAGGGCTCATTTGGGCTAATCAGCTCTGATGAGAGGCAGTCTTCAGCTCACACCCACCCAGGCAGGTTCTGATGCAGCACCAGGACTCCTGGCTCCAGAGGCAGCTCGCTCAGCACCAGCACAGCAGGAACTGAGCAGCAGAGCTGTGTCTGTGCCAGAACCTGGTGTCTAGCTCCATGCATCAGCTACCAAAGCTCCCTTTATCTTCTTTACTACTAAAAACTAAAGGTTGAGGAAGATGTTATTGACTTTGGCAAGCACCATTGAAAATCATCTCTTAAATGTCGCTATCTGATCCAGGTAATGTAACACTTTCCGTTGCACACTTGCTAATTCAGGATTTTCATTAAGTACTGAGGAAAAAGAGGTTTTGATTATATCTCTGTGGGCTAGCTGGAATCAAAGGGAACATTCCTTTTTGTGTATGCATCAATTCTTTTAAAGATAATCAGCTTGTCTGCAACCTCTTTATCTTCACTTGGCTCTCAATAAAACTGGGATAGTGCCCCATCAGATGGGTGCTGTGAGGCTGCTTCACAAGGTGAGAAGTGCTTGGCTCAGCGAGCCTGAGTGCTGCTGCTTGCAGAACAAAGATGGCTCAAAAGGCATTCCCATCCCTACCTGGAAACTGATCCTTAAACTTTGCTAATGAACTACTTTTTTTATAATATCCGTAGGAACCAATTAATTAGCTGAAAAGTAGCCCATTATTATACTGTTTTAAATTTACATTAGAGATTATCCTAAAGAGCTGAATAGTCAAAATAGCTATTTCTGGTTCACCATTTAACCCACATGCCTATGCAGATACTATTATTCCAGAATACAGCACTTAATACTGGCTCAATTCAACAGGATTTAAAAATGGAGTAAAATAACAAAAATCACTTAATTATTTTGCATGTAGGGAGTTTGTGACAAACATCTCTCCAGCTTTGAATGTGCAGTCTAGATTAAAATCCTCTGTGGGTAAACCTTTTATAATTAGCATTCTGTAATTATTACATTGCCATGATGACTGAAGACATAAAGTATCTTCCATCCCTGTGTTGCCATTTAGTAAAAAAAAAATGCATTTATGTCACAAACTTAAAAGTAAATGTGCCTCTTGATGTTCAGGGAGCACAAAGTGCACACAGCCTCAAAAGTACAATTTACAGAACAGATTCCAATCATTCTGTGGTATCTATCTATTGAATACCTCTCAGTTGAAGTGGATTTATAAGTAGCTGCTCTTTAGTTAATGCTGTACTGCTCTGTAGTAAGAGATCTTCTAGTTTATCGAGTGGAGAAAATTATCCTTTGCTACAAAGGTTAGGAAAGTGAGAAATTCAAGCATTTAATATAAATTAAGAACAGTTTTGCCAGTAAAGCTTGTTTTCATGGGCTGGGAACAAACTATTAACCTTAATTCTACCTATAAATGTAATAGCTATTGACTTGGATGCCATCTGGGACCTCTAGCTATTAAGAGCATAAGCATAAATTTGTGTTGAAAAATAAAAGTCTTTCTCATCTCCTTCTTGTGACAAAATAGTTTCTTTTGTGAAATTCATCTGAGAGTGATTCTGAAATTACTTACCACTAGAGACATGTGCAGACTTGCTTGGGATTTCCTGAAAAGTCAGAGAGCACATTTCCATTTCTAGCTTCTGGGAGGCAGCATCTAGCTCCCAGTGAGCCTCCAAACCTGGGACAGAGACCAGGACCTCCTCACTTCCTCACAGCTCCCACTCCAATCCCAAACCTAGACACTGAGGAGAGATCCCCAAAATACCTCTAGTGTGTCAAAATATCAATGAAATCTTAAAAATATTCCCACACATTTGAATCCCATGATGTAAGAAGCAATGGTTCTCAACAAAAAGAGAGTAGATTCAGAGGTAAGAAAAAGGTTTTTAACAATGAAGGTGGTAAAACACCAGCACACATTGCCCAGAGAGGTGGTGGATGCCCCATCCTTGGAAGCATTCAAATTCACCTTGGATGTGCCTCTGAGCAACCTGACCTAGTTGAAGATGACCCTGACCATGGCAGGGAAGGTGAACAAGAGGACCTTTAGAGGTCCCTTCCACCCAAATGATTCTTTAGAGAGGCACCAGGCATCGGAGCCATCTCCATGGAACATCCAGGCCAGCTCTCCTGCTCTGGGAGGAACACACAGCCAGCCCCAGCCACGTTTCACTGGCCAAGGCAGAATCCATCACAGCACTCACCTGCCCTCCCCAGTTTCAGAGATCACCAGGAATTCTCTCTGACCATAGGGACTTGTATCCCATTCGTAGGTACCATACACATCTGTATGTCATGATATCTTACCAAGTTTCCCAAATTTTATCAGGGGAAATACTTAAAATTTCATAAAATGCCAGTAAACAGGGTTTTGTGTTTTACAGCAAAGACTGTGCTTGGTTATAGCAAACCTGCAGTTTGCTTTTTGATACCAAGACCCAGGGATACCGCCATCTCTACGAAATACAGGTAGGGGATTTTGAGCCCGTACTTGATACCTTTTTAAAAAATATTAACTCTTCAAATGCATGCTAACTATCCCCTTGCTTAATCAACCACAATGGAAGAGAAATCAAAGTCTAGTCTTGCCTTGAAACTGAATTCCCACCTGTGACATCATCAGAATAAAAACAAGGAAAAGGCCATCTTAAGACATTTGCCGCAGAATGGCCACATGAACCGATTTTGTTTTGGCGTTGCTGGTACACCTCCAGCTTACCCAAGCCCCCAGTCACTTACTTGTCCTCTAGGAGGCTTTGCCCTGTGATCAGATTTTTCCCAGATGGTGCATAGTCCCAGTTCTCTTCCACAATCCCAAGGTAGTAGGTTCTGGTCTTTGCTTCCACCAGCGCGCACAGCCAGAGGAAGCCGAGGGCGCGGAGGCGGCCCCCGCGCTGCTCCGGAGGCATCTGTGGTGCTGACTGCGAGGCTGGCACCGGCAGGCAGCTGCAGGGTGCACCACAGCCAGCTCACCCCTCCCTCCCTCCCAGCTCCCAACAAGTTATAAATAAGGAAGGGACAGAGCAAAGCTCCTCCTTTCCAGCAGGTTAGGACTGGGATAGGTAGAGAGCCAGGATATGTAGAGCAGGGAGAAGGTTGCTGTCATGGCAGGACCTTTGCCAATCCTTTGGTTAGTGAGTAAATTACTCACTTACCTGTCCAGGCTAGAGCCAGTTGGTGGTTTTTAGACTGCTTTTCAGTCCTTCTTTTTGCAGACTAGGTGATATGGCATACAAGGGCAGAGGAGGGGTTAGTGGTTTTGACATCCTTATAAAAACCCTGTTTAAAAAAAATTATTTTAACTCCTTGATCATGTCTGAGATTTCTAAAAATAGCATCTTGTTGTCTTCATTGGTTTTTTTAAAATTACATAACACTAAGGTAAAATCCAGCATTATCAGAGAGAGGAAAAGAATTGGCCAGTACCTCTCATCATTTTCTAATCTATTTATTAAGACTGCAATTGATTTGAATATATTCAATTTTAGAGTGCCCAAAGTGAGCTACCTTTTTACAAGCATCCCTGGAAATTAGAGTCCTCATAAAAGTCTTTCCATTTGGACATCTAAGAATTAAGGTGCGTGGAGATCTCTCTTTTATTAACCTTGGCAATTAACATGCCCACGTAGCTCTCTAGAAAATCACTCCCTTGCTTTACAGCTTAAACTCTTCCAAGAGGATATCTGTGTTACCATCTTGGCAAAGCCCAGTGTAAACATATACTTGATAGAATATAATACATATACTTGATAGAATATTTTAAACCACTTAGGAAATGTCCCAAAAAAATATCATCTAGGTGACAAGACATTTTGCAAAATCATACTGCTCTTCCTAATTTTTAAGTGACTACAGGTATAAAAAAATTTGCAGTTCTGGAATAGAGTTCTTGAGACTCATTGCAAGCTCTAACAGTTGTGAAATTCCCCTTTCAGGTCCAGAACCATCTGATCTCTTCCTGTGGAAGCTAATGGTTATCCACGGCTAGGGATGCAGGAGGCTTCAGAAACAGATTTGGAAGTCACAGGTTTAATGCTGTCCACCAGGATGTAGCTCAGTGATATGAGTGGTATTTTATGTGGCAGTCGGGTGAAGTTCACCCTGTGGCAAGTGTCAGTGATGGCTACATCGATGGTCAGCGGTGCTGAGCTCCCCTCTCCTCACTGGTGTGCAGGTGTCTCTGAAGTCACAGAGAGCAACTCAAAAAAACAAGTGCTGTTGACAGCAGCCCAGATCCAGCCACCTGGACCTTGATAGGTCTCATCTAAATCAAGAGACAAGGCACACAGACCCAGCAGTATCGTGCTGAAGAAGGTTTTGATGATTCTAGGCTATGCTTTCCATTTCTTTAGCTATGAGGACTGAAAGCCTAGTATGTGTGGGTTAAGGATACAGACAGACAAACTGCAAATGGTCAGCTTGACGCAGTTATAAAAGCAGGAGTCCCTTGGACCCCAAAATTCTCTCTGATACGTGCTGATGTTCATTTGCTCATGTCAGTTAATCGATGAACATCGAGGAAGAGGAGAGGTGATAGGACAACACAGGTGTTGTGCAACAGGACAATACAGGTGTTGTACAGAGATCCTGATCCTCAGAGGCAACACCGCCAGTCTCCTGATATCCTTGGACACCTTGCTGATCTCTTCACTCTTCTGCTGCAAAACCACACTGTGCCCAGCCTCTTGTCTTCTCACGTCAATCTGTATCCTCTTTTCCAAAATGCTGATACTCTCAAGTCATCTTCCTTTTCCACTGCTTTATTGTGTCACTTTGTTGTTACCCAAATGATGATGACTAAAAGCACTGTGCTTTTAACAGGCGTAATTAGAAAGCAAAAGAAAACACAATGACAGTGGGAGCTGTGCTGAGCTTTGCCAGCCCGTGGCACAGCCATCGAGCATGCCCCTGGGGTGGGACAGACAAGCCAGCTGCTGGGCTACAAACCTGTGGAAAGGCCAAGGGGACACTTGGAAGCTAACAGCATCCCATTGTCATCTCTTTACAGGGCCTAGGAATACTTCCCCCGCCCAGAGGAGCTTTCCTGAGCCCAGGGGAGTTACAGACTTCATCACCTGTCACTCAAGCACCTGCATTTACAAGAACTCGTGCCTGTTATGCAAATATTCACTGTCATGGTGTAACAAGCATTTGCATTCGAGTAGGAAAATGTTTATTTATAGAGCACTGTTCACTTTGAATGAGATTGTGCGGAGTTCAATTGATTAAATCAGCCATTTGCATGCCATGAGAGATATTTAAGGACTGGGTACAGGGCCAATTTAATCTAGACAGTGTTATTATGATTTTCCGTCTGTGTGCTTTTTTGTAACTCAAGAATTCTGTTTTATGTTTAAATCTCTGTATATGTGGACTAATATAACACAAATGCATTGGGGTAATGGGGAGTACGAAGGAGGAGTGTCCAATTCTGAGCTGGCATCTGACTGTATTATAGTCACTTAAATAATAATAGTGTTATGTCCTAGTTTTTCTATTGCTTCTCACGCACTTAGAATTGGTTCTTGGCTGCTTTCTTGTTAGAATACCTCTTTAAAATTCAAATATGAAATTAATTTATTTGTCTATTACTGTAAAATTTACTTGTGTAACAGGAATAATGTGTAGACATCAGAACCCTTTATCAGCAATGTGTTGTAAGTCTGGTAAACGCCTTAGCTTGGCTTCAGCACTTAGATCTGGCAACTTGTATACCCTTTGCATCCACACATTAACACTTAATTACCTTGTCACATCATTAAACCCAGGCACATTTGCATTCCGGGGAGGTGCTGTGGGCGTGACTCAGAAAAAGATGAAAGAACAGCTGTTTTGCCCTTGCATCAGGAAAATTTCTGGGAAGCTCCCTTCCAGCAGTGAGCTCATGGGATTAAATTTGTCACTTTGTGCAGGATCCTTTCAGCAAAGGGATTGGCTGTTGGTTACTCTGAGACTTTTTGTCCCTCTGAAGGCTAAAATTAGAGCATGGCTGGGTTTCAAAATTTTGCAATGAGAAGCAATGTTCATAGGACCAAAGGGTGAATATCTTGAACACCAGTTTGTGAATGAGCCCCAAAGCATCACCAATAGAGCTTTCTTTTCAAGTAAATCAAGAATTATTGCAAGAATTAGCTTAAGTTAGTGCACTAAAGCCCAGACTTGCGCTAACTAATGTTAGTGATCAAACTAAAACATTTGTGATGGCTGTAAGATCAAAGAAGAGAGATGAAGGGTGTGTTGGCCTTTGTCAGTTCCTTGACATTAGATCATAGACGAGCACTTCATTCAGGCTGCCTAAGACTGAAGCCCAGCTTTGATTCTCCATTGAGCAGATGATGAGCTGATGTTCACGCAGATTGTCTACTCTGTGATTGTCTGCTCTGCTTTCTCTGCTTCTTCTTGACAGTAGTAGTTCCCACTCATAGCTGATCCTTCCTGGTGCCTTTGCTGTGTTGATTTGTGTCACCATTGCAATCTAGGCTGGGGAATTGGTCTCAGTTTCCAGCATAAGATTACCCTCAGCTAGTATTGCCACCAGCCCTGGAGCTGTGCCTGCAGTAACTATCCTAAGGTGACAAAGAGTGTCTGTGATACATCTGGGAACTGAACCCTCCTAAGTTTTGCATCAGCCTTTCAACCAAGACATCCTCTCCCTTCATCAGTTGTCCCATTCTTTCCAGAGACAAACACACATTAAATGTAAAAGTTTCTTTGTATATCACTTTAAACCAGTTTCTATTGCACTTTCAAAAAAATTTCTGAGCTGCAACAGTAGTGAACAGAATATAAACCTCACATTATCTTGGGAAGTCACACAAGGTGCATGTGAATTACTCGAATCTTTTGAGTTCACACTAGTAGGTTGTAAATCTCAAAAGGCATTCAGAATTTCTGTTTGGAGTTCGGGATAGGACCTTGGTGCGAAAAACTTCCTTGACATACACAGCATAGAACATTCCGAGTCTGAGAACTGAAGCTGTTGGAGATAGAAGGACAAAAAAGCTGCTGGAACTCAAAGAATTACAAGGATATCCTATCAGTGAAGATATTAGAAGTGCAGCTATATCCTATATTACACATGACATGGTGAACCTGACTCACATCTGCCCTGAAGTCTTTGTGGCAGGATGGAAACTGAACCCATCCCTCCAGATTCCCATGTCAGAGCCCTCATGGCTCCCTGGCATTGCCTTCCAGCCATTTGGGCTCAGTCCATGCACCCAGCTCAGGGTCACAATTGGGCATTTACCACAGGGGTTGTCTGGAGATCATTAGCACAGAATAATTTCCTCTGTACATGTCTGTGTGGACAGTCTCCTTGCAGAACAGCTACTTTGGTATGTTACCAGCTGTTGACAAAACTTGAGGCAAGGTGTGAAATGGAAACAAAGGGCCTTTGTTGTGTCAGAAGCAGCACACAGATCCTTTCTTTTCTGTCAATGCTTTGAGCCAAACCCAGTATCTCTCACACCACCAAAAAAGTATGATAACATAGATTAATTTAGATTTCAAAGAAACCAATTGTACATTTGTAAAAAACCTTAAAGTTATTTCAATTTGAAGAATGTAAAGGAATGCAATGATGAGAAAAAAGGCATTTAATTGTGCACTGAAAAGAACTGCAAGCTTGAAGAGTTTACAATAAATTGCCAAATAGGCTGGGCAAGTAAAAATTGGTCAACCTTAAGAGCCATTAAAACAAAGCTAAAAAAAGTAAGTTTTGATCCTAATTAAGAGAAGCTTCTTGTGCGTGGTAACTCATGTAAATCTGCACTGTTAAAACAAGGTTAATACCTCGACAGAACTTCAAGGCACATTATTTATGAGTTTCCATGGAGTGGCATTGTAGCACTCAACAAACATGAAAGAGCTTAGCATTACGTCAGCACTGTGGGACAGAACATGTTTATTAACCCTATTATTCAAATGAGGAAGGAGGAAGTGTACGCAATGTCCAGATGCTCACGAAGCAAGGGACTGTCCAGAGCTGGGAGCAAGGCAACAGCCCTCCTGGCCCCCAGGCTGCCCCCTGAGCATGGGGCTGGTGGAGATCAGGGTCTTGCTGGAGTTCCAGTGTTTGTGGAAGTCATGCTGGGACAGATTGCATGGTGAAACTCTTTCACACACACCTTTGCTGCCTGCCAGCAGGAGGGCCAGTGCTGAGGTCCACCTGAGCTCTCCTCCAGGCAGCTGTGCTGCCTGTCCAGCCTCCTCTAGTCACCCTGTGGGCACCATGGGATCCTCTTCCATCACATCTCATGGCACTGACCTACTTACTTACTCTAGAGGAAATGTGACCCTTTTGTTTTCCTCCTATGAGATCATTGACTCATTTTCTCTCTGGGTCAATAGGGGAGTTGGCACTGGAAACCTAACCAGGACTATTTAAAGCAGGTAGAAGAAAAGAAGGTATCAAACATTGTGAGCAGAAAAGAAAGAACTGATGTGATTGCATCTGTTCAAGTGGCTTCAAATTGTTGCAAACTCAATTCTGACAGGCTACCCATCCCCAAGAGTGATGTTAAGCTGCATATTCCAAGCAGGATTGTGACATATTGCTTAGTGTCTGTTGATTAAATGGGAGGGTGCCCTGTGAAGTGGAAGAGCTGACAGGAGTTACCTGATGTCCAGACAACAACTTCTGGCCAGTTTCTCGCCTGGAAAGGAGAAAATGTGGAAAATGTCACAACCTTGTGGAAACATGGATGATTGCCCACAGTGAAATCATGTGATTTATGGGATATGCTGCCAACATTATTAGTGCCTTTCATCTGAGTCTACAAAGTTTTGCAATAAGGACCAGCCCTTGTTCTCCAGTGACTCTGATACTTCCTATTTGAGCCTATGCTGCAGTCTGAGTACCATTCCTGGAATGGAAGCCTTTCAGGTCTGATATTAAAAAGGAGAATAATTTCAGCAGCATTAGAAATTCCATAGTCTATGGAAAGAAACTTCTCTTGTCCACTAGCTCAGTTACAACTTTGAAGAGCTTGTTGTGGTCTTTCAAAATATCACCTGCCTTCCTTTTATAATTTCATGTCAGTACCTGATCTTACATAGCTGATACTGATAATTTCTTCCCTTCCCCTGCTGAGTAGAGTCCTGGGAGTTGCAGAGCACTCTTGTTTTAACAGAGATCTATTTAAGACTCCGGATTTGAGTCAGATTTGACTGTCAGCATTTTTCTTTGCAAGAAAGAGCTGTGAACACTGTGGCAGGGCCAGAGTGGCAGGGTGGCAGGGGTAAGACCACACATTGTATATGTGATCAAATTTGGCTGATCAAATTTGCCACCAAAAGGGTTTTGAAGTGAAAGGCAGCACGGTACAAACCTGTCTGCACCACCCCTGGATCCAAGCTGAAGTGTTTCTGTGCCCAGGGCCACTTACATTTCTGAAGTCAGGACTAATTTAGAGTCACTCAGGTTTTGCCAGCATGGTGTCAGCAGAAGTTCCTTTCTTCCCAGTCCATGTTAGTTGTTCAAATGGTAAACTTCATGAATGACAGTGCCTTACATGCATCCTCCAGCTCCTGCTGGGCAGATCACATAGCTCCACAGCCTGTAAGTTTTGGAAGTTAAAAAGTGGACATCAAATCCCACCTTGAATACCTCTAAAAGCCTCCTAAGTGCTGAGCAAGCTCCCCCAATGGAGGAAACATGGTTTCAGCTGACTAACTGTAAGCACTCAGTTAGCTTAGCTTCTCCTCCTGTGTGCTCATCTAAAAGTGGGGATGATTACATCTGACTCCCTCTCCAGGTATTTGGAAGCTAATTTAGTTAATGCTTGTCAAGCACTTTCAGGTCTTCAGATGAAAGGGGCCGCAGATAGGCAAAGCACTGCTATTACTATTAATTATTTCTATTGTGCAAGGAGACATGAAAGCAGCAAGAGTGATGATTACTCGCTTCCTTTACAAGTGTCAAGACACAGCGCAAATACACAGACGGGGATCCTCCCTGCCCTGCAGTGCTCCCAATCTCACCAGCCAGATCACCCAGACAAAGAGCGGCGAAGGGAGCCCAAACCCAGACAAGAGCGATGCATGCAGTGACTTACCGCACACGGGTTGGGTTTCGCAACACCTGCTTTTTTACAAGTGTCCTGTTAGCCAAAGAAAGCACAATATTAGTGTTCTGAGGTATTTAAAAATCTCAAGTCAGCATCTCAAAAATAGAAAAGTCTTTTATAAAAGGTAGTAAATGCAAACTCTCCTTGTTTGCCCTCTAATTTTTGAGCAAATCAAGCTTTGAAATTCCTCTTTGCAGTTATGAGCACTGAAAATATTTCATTAATAAAGAAGAAGTCAAAACTATCCACGAACAATCTGAAATATTTGGATAGGTAGAACAAATTCCCGGTGGTAACAGGTTGCTGTCAATCAACTGCTCAGCAGGAAGGAAGTGAGCGTGGGCTGGGTGACAGCTTTTCCCTCCTGTGTACCCAGCGAGTCTCTAACCTCTCCCCAAAGTGCCAGGGGGCTGGGTGTTAGGAGGAGCTTACATGCAGTGATGAGATGATCCACAGTAATTTGTTCCTTTATCTAATGCCTGACTAGACAGACAGACAGATACAGAAGTAAAAAAGCCCAGGTGGGTTCCAGACAGATGCTGAACATTCTCCCACATGACTGTGAAAGGGCTGGCTCAGTGGAGGCAGTGGGAAACATGACCAAGACCAGTAGCATGGCTGCAGTGGGATGCTCTGGATGAGATGTGCCGATCTGAGCCATCACACCTTTCCGTCAGAGTGTGAAGTGTTGCAAAGCAGATCGCGGGTCAGCGAGTACCAGGGCTCAGGCATCTGCATCCCTCACTTCCTTCAGGGTCTGTTTCAGCCCGTCAGTGGAATGAGCTTGTGGCTGGACCTGCAATGTCCTGGGTGAATCCAGCAATTGCTGAACCTTCCTCTGACTGCTGTATGAATCCAAATGGTATTCTTGTTAACTTTTGCCCAAGTAGAAGCATCCAGTCCATTTAATAACAGCTACTGAAGACAAAATCAGCTGAATTTTTTTTTTTTTAATTCATCATGGGATGAGGATGCCTGATGGAAGACACCACCAGACATGTGCTTTAATTAAACTATTGAACTATTCTTCAAAGAATCCCAGCCTCTTTCAAAAAGCAATTCTTCCAAGGAAGAAGCAACTGTATCTCTTGGAGATCATAGGGAAATGCCTCCTTATCTCATTAAGCATCTCAAGGATATTAAAAACAGATTTAAAATGCTGAACCAGCTGTTTTCCATACACTGCTTCTGCTTTCCAGGACTACGTTTCATCCTTGGGCTCCTCCAAGCTCCCTCTAATGGCCATGGACACCGTGGGTCGTTGTCCCTCTGTGCCATTGCAGGGGAGCCACACAGGCACAAAGCCCCGGCGCTGCACAGGGAGAGATGTGTCCCCTGGAGGAGGCCCCTCCAGGCTTTTGTTCTGGCAATGCATGTGGCTTCATCTCTCACCTAGCTCTTTTATGATCCTGTCTCCACCCAGTATCTTCCCTCTAATCACTTCCTGGAATTCTTGCCTTTTTCCCAGTCTCTGGAGTCCTGCCATCATCACAGAGTTAATGCAGCTCTTCCCCTTAGCTCAGCTCAGGCCCACACCTAATATGAAAAATGGATTACACCACCAAGGAATGACATCAGCATACTCCAGATGATTTGTTCATTTTTTTAAAACTTGTATTCTAATATCTTCCTCATGCTGGCTCAGGCAGTGCTACCTGCAGCTACCATGCCCAGACAGCTTTTGAATATTTCCAGGACTGGAACTTATATATCTCCAAGGATGGAGACAGACAGTTTGCCCCTTTTCAGAAAGAACCTTTAATTATGTCTGCCTAATTTTGCACACGAAAAAAATGCCTGCAGCCCACTTTCCTCAATGTCCCCTCACCTTCAAAAAATCCTCGAATCTGCCTTTCAGTGGACATAGTAAAGAATAAATAATTTGAAGATGAAGATTGATTAATTTCTGGGAAAGTCTGGGATGTGTTTGTCTGTGAAAGCAGAGAATCCCTTTCAGAAACCCATGCTAAGGGCTAAGAAATGCCCGAAAGCACTTCCCACTTAGGGAAATATTGACTTAATTGCCTCAGGCCCTTCTGTTACGTATGTGAAGATTTTAAATACTATCCTGTCCCACAATGGATGCAAACAACTAATAGCTTTGGAGTCAGCAAAGGGATGGATTGTCCTTTCTTCAACCAGCCAGCACCAGCTGGAAAGAAACAAACATCAGGATCTGAAAACCAGCTGTATTTCCAAAGGTTTATCCAATTTTTCCACATATATTCATTTCTCTGAAACAGGCAAAGTAAGTAGTAAGCACTTCTACTTGCAAGCAGTAATTCTGGCAACAAACCTGGCCTCATGTTCATGTTCAAAACATCCCAACTACGCACACAGAGCTAGTATTGATTTTCCTTTTGGCACAAAACCAGATGGAGATGGTGAACGAGTGGACAGTGCCCCTTGCAATAACAGAACACTTAATGGTCACTTCTGACCTCCTGGGTGTTGTTCTCTTCTTTCATTCTGGTGGGAGTTACTGACCCACGTGCCTCAGCATGGAATGGAAATTTGTAATCTCTTTCAAATTACCTGGATAAGCTACATCTCTTAGTCTGGCCAAAATCAGCACTCTGGACTACAGAAACCTTCTCTCCTGACAGTGTCAAACATCTGTAAAAAATACAATGAGCATTTTTTGACAAACCACATATTTCTTCAGCATATTCTCAGTACTTGTTCTTCATTACTGAACATTCTTACTTCCTAAGAAACCTGGAGCAGTTCAGGGTAAGAGAGGAAGCCAGAAGGATCACCAATAAGATTTCTCTGTTTGCTCAGGTAAATAGGGGCATTTTCCAGTCAGTGCTACTTTTAGGTCTTAATTCACCCTCTCCCTAAGCACATTCTTGGGCAAACCCCAATGTCAAAACATATGGATGAGAAATGCCTTTCAGCCAAAACCAGAAAGAAGTGTTGCATGAAACCAGCAAAACGAAAGCACAACCTCTAATTATTTTAATATTGGGTAGTGACAGTGTTGTTCTGTGTTGAGAGTACAAACAACCCTTGGCCACAGGTCATAGTCCATTGCTATTGTAGAAAACATTGGGGTTGGTACAATGCTGTCCGTGGGCAAACCACTCAGATAATTAAATAAAACAAGCTTTGTAATAAATCAGATGAACATAGGTACACACCAGCAAGCAATGGATAATACTTGGTTGGATGGGCAGAGCTCACTGGGTGTGGTCTCAGGACCATTCTCCTCACCCCAGAAGGTGCTTTTGCAGAGGGTTGGCTGTGCCACCATGGGGTCACAGAGTAACTGATAGTGATGGGGCTTATTCCCAAAGCTCTGTCTCTTGGTAGTGGTACAAGTGTCCCCAGAGGCAATGATGTGAGTGCTGCCATTGCAGGGGGAAAAGTGTGCTTAGCAGGATGCCATCTCAGGGAGCAGAGAGAGTCTAAGTGTGATGAGAGGAAATTACATATAAAAGGAGAGACAAGAGAAAAGAAATGAGCAGGGGGGAAATGAAAGATAGGTAAAACAGAAGAAAAGGAAAGATCCACCCATGTGACTGTTGTTGCTGGGAAGTGCATGTCCAGCATATGCTGTGTGTTGGGACAACCAGTGCATGATGGTGCAATGCAGCAAATACACTCCCCAAGAGTACAGAGAGCCTATTTCAAAATTTGTCCAGAATAACTTCCATTCCCCCTCTTCAGACTTGTATGTATCCTTAATACAAAAACCTTAACTTGCACTACTCAGCCATTAAAAATAGTTTTCCGGCTGTCTCTGAAATGATTCAAGACATGACCCTTTTTTTACTGAGCTTCCTCAATACTCTTGCTGTGCAATCAGTTCTTTTATGGCTTGGGTCGTGCAGATCTTGGATACTCCAGATAAAGAAAAACCTGAATAATGCTGGTAGTGCCATTTTTATCTGCCTGTTTCTACCTTAACAGAGCATCTGCATGCTCCTGGATACAGGCAGGCAGGTTCAGGTTCAGCTGGGCATCTGCTGCAAGAGAAGCACGGACAGCTGGGTCTCCAGGCCAGGCTGCCTGCAGTGCCCAAGCACATGGACCTTCTCAGTGACAGCTCATCTCAAAAAGCTTCTTAACAGCAGTTAAATTTCCTAACAGCAGTCTGATCTCAGGACAATCAACCTCCCTTTCACTCAGTTGAAGGGAACATTAACAGCAAAGTGTCACAAGAAACTGCAGCAAGAAATAATTTGTGTCAAAATTGAATAAAATAAATTGAGTGGAGTGCCACAGTGTACTCAGAAAAAAGCTGTGACTTCAGAGCAATCACTCAAGTTTTGTACAAGAATAGATGGGAACAGAGCTCCTTGCTCCTTTTTCCGCATCACACCAACAGCAAATAGGCCATTTTTCCTTAGTGTGCAGCAGCCACACTCCAAATGGGGCAGTTCAATTAATAGAGTAAGTGGGCAGTCAGATATGCCCTTCAAAAACCTGCACATGGCTGGAATTCTTCAGTTTCTCACATTGCGCCACTCAGGGAAATTGTGGGGCTGAAGCTGTTTTCATTCCTATCACGATGAACGAGATTTTTCACATATTTACAGTTCCTCTCTCAGTTCCCATGCTACTACATGTAACTGGAAAATTAATAAAGAATTTATGGCTAAAAGGGTAGAAATAAAAGGAGGATCAGAGCTGCTGCACAGTAAGTCAATATAATCAGGAGGCATTGATCAGTGGAACACAAAATGTTTTCATTGCCTTAAAAGTCAATATTGCAGGGGGAAAAATAGATGTATACTCTTGTATACACTCAGCTTAGCCACTAAACACTTCACAGACAAAGCTCAGTGTTTCTAAGTGTTTTAGAGCTTGCTTGCTTTCATTTCTTTTAGGTGAGTCTGTTGCTTTAGAAAAACAGGTAGGAGTCAGGATGCCTGGTGTTAATACAAATTCTTATTATGTTCTTTTTGGCATTCCTCCTGTGCCTCACAATGAGCAGTACTTAGCACAGAACTCATCAAAGACTGAATGTAAATCCTACTTAATAATGAGCACATCTAAAGAAATTCTTGAACCAGTAAGAGAATCTTGAACTAATAAGATTCAATATATCTTGCTAGAATTTTATTTTTTCTGTAGTGACTAGAAGCACTAGTATTTTGTTAAGCCCCTGAGCACGTAAGTGTTATATAAATGTAGATGAAAACACTCAATTTGCCCCAGTTTAAAATCCACATTGTTGATAGATAAACTTTGGAAAGTGCAGAGAAGAAAATGAAAAAGGTCAGTAAAAGAATATGTAATGCTGGGGACATAGCATAGATGAGAAACTACAGAGGTGAGGTTTGCACATCATCATGGAGGAGCATGAGCCAGGCAAAACCAGAGAAAACAGAATCAAAATGAAGGATGCTGAGCCCAGCTTAGGGTGTTTGGTATGGGAAGATGGGAAAAGTGGTGCCTAAGAAATATTATGAAATTAAAGTCTATAAAAACTCCAAGAAACCAGGATATGAGATTTAGGGATTCAGAGAGTTAGTTCAGTTTTCCTCCTTGTTATCATTTGTATTTTAATGAAGGTTCTTTGCTTGAGATCCCTCTGAGATCACTAAAGATTTTTACTGGCTGTGAGTCAGTGATTATTTGATATTATTATTTATAATAAATATGCAACCAGGGACTGAATTCCTGGTGCTTTTGCAGTCACTCTGCCATGCTGGTTGTCGTCATGGATGTGATTCATCTGACAATAGATTCTGACATCTAGATCTGAACAAGAGGTGAGATTCTTTTACCATGAATGATTTACTGTAACCCTACAGTAATTCCTAAAATAGATCTTGTGATTCTTTTCCTTAGAAGTGTCTGTTTCTCTCACAAGAAACAAGCACAGCCTAGGTTGACATCTATGCCTAAAGTCAGATGAGATGAATTCCACCTTTCACCATCAATCTTTCCCAGTGAGTTTAGAAGATGAAAGTGAGAGGTGAGGATG
This sequence comes from Melospiza georgiana, assembly GCF_028018845.1. Lineage (NCBI taxonomy): Eukaryota > Metazoa > Chordata > Aves > Passeriformes > Passerellidae > Melospiza > Melospiza georgiana. The sequence continues at coordinate 70,530,697 of NC_080431.1, forward strand.
CAGATGCTTGTCAGAGAGGGGATGTCTTCAGCTGAAAGAAGGGATCTGGGTATATTCCCGGCACAACGGGAGTCAAATCTGACTTACCAAGTAACATATATATTTCTGTGTTTGAAAGTCAGGACATATTTTAACAGTTATTATTATCGTCACATTTTGTACAAAAGAAACTCCCTTTCTCCTCAGTATGAGTCTTCTCCCAGTTCAATTTTAATGTCTTATTAGTCTTCACTGTGTTTTACATTTCTAGTGTCACTTCTACCTTTATTTTCTCCACTGCCAAAGCAAATTTTCAGTTTCCCTTCTCTATTCCCCCTCTCTCCTCCTTGGAATAGCGTGGTTTTTTGTTTCCTGGCTCCCTCCCTTGGTCACATCTCTCTTTTCTCCCCAACGTATCTGTCCTTCTTTCTCCTTTTTCTCGTGTCTTACTGTGATTCTTCTTCCCTTCCCATCCCCATTCTCCTCACCTAACTCTCCCACGAGTATGCTTTGGAGCACAGCCAGTACTGAATTTTAGCAGCCACAGCCTGGTGTGCAGAAGATGATGCCACACCAATGGCCAGATTTTGCTATGCCACCTCCTCCTGCTCCAACCACATTTTCTGCCAGGTACTCATTGCTCCTCTGCCATCTCCTGCCTCTCCTCTTCTGCCAAACTCTACACAGTTGAAATGGTTACAGCTGCAAAAAGGTCTCCACTGCTCCAATCCATGTGTCCCGGGGGCTGAGGCATTGACCGTTGGAACACTGCCTTAAAATAATCAATAACCGCGGGTGACACGCCAACCTCTCACTGGCCAACCAGGGATAACTTGGGGTATTTCCTCATTCTCAGAGAGAAACAACTATTTGTTTAATAGAGGCTGTCACCCAAAAACATCGCCGTGCCTCGCTCAGACGGACACGCTCCAGGAGAGAGGAGCTGGAAAACCTGAAGCTGGCTGTGGGGAACTCTGGAGGCCATCTTAGCCCTGCTTAGAAGGTAAGCAAAAGTATTTACATGCTCACGGTAGCATTAAAAAGCAAAACTTTCTAAAAACCTCACTAAAAATTAGAAGCTTGCTCTAGCCACCTTGCTTAACGAAGCTGTAGAATGTGCTTTTGGTTGGTGAATTAATAAAGTGTTTCAGTGCTTCTGGCAAACCGGAGTGTTTTCCTAAGCTATAATAACGCGTGCAGATCCTCTGATGTGCACAGGTGGCAAAGCGGCATTGATTTTGGTGGTAGAGGCTCTCACTAGGTCTGCTGATTGTTGTTTAGGTAAGTTCTCCTTGCAGTTTGAAGTGGTATTGAGATAGGTCAGAGAGAAAGGACTGGAACCCTCAGCTCTTCCAGCCAAAGCAGCGTCAGGTTGCTTTGTGCTGTACAAGAACTGGGCCCTCCAGCCACGTACGAAAGATGCAGAAGAGAATTCATAACTTAACTACAAGGCTTAGCTTTTGTAGAAGGAGGCTAGGCTGTGCCTGTGTTTGTTTGCTTCTCTCTGGGGAGGGGAGGTAGGTGAGGTTGGGCAAACAAATGGAAAAGCTAAAGCTGGAATGAGACAGGAAAGCAGGCAGGCAAGAGTTAGTGTAAAAAAATAACCTTATTTGAAAGACAGGTGATTTGAAAGGCAGGTGAAATATCCAGTATTCTTTCCATTTTCCTCCATTCCCTTTCCCCACTTCATCTTTCACTTGCACATTGTTGGTCTGTTTAGATTTTTATCTCTTTGAACTAGGGCTTTCTCCAGAGGCTTGCAAAATGCTTTGCCAAATTTTGAGCACTGTGTAAACAACAGATAATGACCATAAACACAGAATTATCTCTGTTAAAAATGATCCCATCTGGAATATTTTCATGCCCGTTAGCTTATTTTAAACATGGATTATAAAGCTCAACATGACTGCAAAGTGCTTAGAAGAAAATGCATACAAGCACAGTGCTCTTGTTGCACTCATAGCAGTAGAGAACAATGCAAATTTTTTGTATAGAAATGCAAATTAGAAGAAGTCTCTGTCAGCCACAGCTCCTTCACAGCAATATATGGCACCCCATAAAGTCTTTCTGTTTTGCCTCTCAGTTGAATAGGTCAGAGGACATCTCACCTGATATCTTACCCTATCTCTTTACTGTCTTCCTTCTGTCGCCTTCTGTTTTAGCCTGTGTCTGCCTTTCTCAAATGCCTTCAAGCTACCTTTCACCTGGGCCTTTTTCTTGCTTGGGAACCCAGCCTTGATGGATTTCTGTGTTCCTAGCCTGCTAGTGACTGCTCCACACCAATCTTTGTCATAAAACTTTCCAGATTATCCAATGCATATGAGTAAATTGAGGAACATTTCACCGCTGAGTGCCTCAGTAATTACAAAAACTATTTGCACATAACAAGCAAAGGCATCTGCGTGTGCATGAAATGGCGTGTGCCCATGTCCTTATCTTTCTCTTGCATTTGGGAACTGACTCACAGGAGAGCAAAGCCCTTTTTGTCATAAACTGACAGTTCTCTCTGAGGACAGAAACCCACAGCTTGTCCACAGCTTGATATTTTGTATTTTCATGCACATTTTTTATTTTTATGCATTTGAAAGCCTTGAGCTGGAATGAAGCGATAATAAAACATCATGAAGAAGTTGTGATCAGTTTGTGCCATAAAGTTGAAGGTGGTATGCAAGTTCAATAATCACTGACCCAGTAGTCTGAAATTTCCAAATTGGAGGCACATGTATGGATCCACTTCTGTATGGATCAGGCTCTTCTCTCTGGCTGTAGATCACAGCATGAATGCAGTGTGAGCTGAGGTTATAGACTTTGGTGAAGAGGGGTCTAATAACAGCCTATGAAAAACTGGGGTGTGACAGAGGTGATGGAGTGGTGTGAGAGGATATAATGGGGAGCAATAGCCCTGTTTACAGCTTTGGAGATTCAGACTGGACACCAGAAAAGTCTTTTTCATCAAGAGATTGGGTCAACTCTGCAACAAGTCACCCAGAAAGGCAGTGATGGCTCCATCCTTGTAGGATTTTAAAGCTCAGCTACACAAATCTGTGGCTGACACAGTGACCTAGTGTTGGTGGTAGTCCTGCTTTCAGCAGGAGATCAGACTGGACACCTGCAGAGATCTCTCTCAACCAATGCTTCATTTATGTTCATTCTTTGATTTTAAAAAAAGAACCTGGATGCTATGAACTACTAAGCTACTGTATCTGAAAATGAGATGGGATGGTTTTTTGACCGGCCCTTAGCAAACAGACACAGAATTAGACAAGATTGCAGTTTTTCAGCTACTTTAGGGTGGGTGCCAAGTAGGCCTATAATCCACAGTCTTATCAACCCTTACGTGCAGAATAATCATGTCACAGTAAACAATAATAAATATTTCTCCAGTTCTTGCTGAAGGTGCATTTTTGACTGAAATAGAGGAAATGCAGATGGTAGGCACCTTGGGGAGGCTTCCCTGCTTGTCTCAGTGCCAAGGTAGGGTTGAACATTCACATGGTATCCTTGGTAGCCATTTCCTGTTCTTCTATACCTTCAATGCAAGAGATTTCAAATAAGTTTCCCAAGACAGTGGTCCCAAAAAACCCAAGGCATCTGTAATGGATTTAGTGCTGGCTAAACATTACTGCACCCACTAGAAATTATTTACTCATTTCTTGAAATGAGATATGGATTAGGAGGAGGAGGGCAAAACAGGCTCAAAATTTTAAATGGTATAAAGAGAGCTTCATTAACAGAATTAAAAGAAAAATTATAAGAAAATCAGAATAGATCTTCAGAACACTTATCTTCTCTCCACACCCTCTTTTCTTTCCCCCTGACAACATGAAGAGACAAAACTTGGAACTTTTAGTCAGTTTACCACTTCTAAAATAATCTTTCTTTAGTTTACTTAGGGAGAGGAGTCTCTCTTGCCATGCTATGGAGACTTTTTTACAAGAAACAGTTTTCTCATGGCTTTAATGTCATAGTGAATCAGCCACCTGAGAAAGGAAAATTTTTGCAGTGTGAAGGTCTTTCTTATGCTTTGAAGCTTTCTCAAAGCTGCTTCTATGGGCTATGTCAGCTCATGGGGTACTATTTTAAGGATAAGCTGTTTTAGCATAAAAACAAAATTTCTTTTTTTTTATCTCTGGGAACAGAAGTTTTTCTTCTTCTATCCCTAGGGCAAAGTTTCTCATCTCTCTTATCTTTTCTATTTAAGTTTTTATTTAAGTTTTTATTTATAGCTTTTTAGCATTTATATGCTTTAGCATGAGAGGGGTTTTTTCATGGATTGCAGATGAATGATGCATTTCTTTATGCACTTATGAATTATAGGGAAAAAATAAAGTTTGATATATCAAAAAATATACCTCCACCACAGCCTCACAAAAGAATTTCAGCCTAAGACTAAGGCGTCACCTTGATTCTTTCCCATCTAGTATTTGACATCTTTACTTACTTCAGGGTTCTGCGTTGTTTTCTCTACATGCCTTCACTCTTTTTTTTTTTCCTGATGTGGGAGAGAATTCGTGTTTGTATGTTCGTTTGTTCTTAAGCTTTATCAATTGAAACAGTTTTGATAGTCTTGTAGCATTGACAGGTTGATCTCATTTAGGCTCTGCAATTGAGGAATGGCTGTGTCTTTTGCTGCTGGTTACATGGTCCCCGCCAGCACTGTGCAAGCCACACTGGCTGCCAGCACCACCCCTGTGCTTTTCCTTCATGCAAGGCACCAGAAAAAGAAACAAAACTGCTGCTGCTTTTGTCTTTCTTCTTGCAGCATGGCTGGCTAAAAGTGGCTAAGCAACTCAAGTCTATTGCGAGTCATGCTGAGATAGCGGTGGCCACATGCCCTCAGCCCCATGGCTGCTCCTGGACTGGGCTAGCAGCGACACTTCTGGCCTTGGGACAGTCTCCAGCGCTGGCTGCAGGACCACTGCTGGAGCTGGTCTTGGAGTAAAGCAAAGTTTATGTGTGAGCCATGCTGAGACAGCCCTGGCTGCACAGCGCTGTCTCGGCCACACCGACTCCAGCCAAGCATCCCGGCTGCGTGGTCATCTGCAGCACCAGGACATTCTCAGTGGCATGGCCTGGAGGCAGCAGAAATCTGAACCAAGCCACGCGCTGACCCGACCATGTGGGCCATGTGAGCCTGGCCTGGGCAGGCCTGATCTAGCCGCAAGGGGCCGGCCTGGGCCTGGCTAGTTACCCCTTCAGAGGCTGGGAGCCAAGAGAGCTTCACACGCTAGCCCGTCCTTAAATGTGTTTTCATAAAGCAGTATCCAGCTTTTCTAAGTGGTTTAAATGGGTGTCAATCTCCAAAACTAGCCCTCTGATTGGTAACGGGGATGTCAATCTTTCCCCCCAACTGAAAACCAGGCTTGGTTAAACCAGGACAGCATCCACCTCCCCTTCCACTCCAGGCCTTAGCCCTGACTGCCAGCCAGGGTACCTGTTTGTGGAGTCATGGTTTTGTGACTGATATTCCCAATGGACAGACAATTGTCCATTAAAAACTAAAATGAAACTCTCTGGTAATTTCCTACCAACACAATTTTAAATAAATTCAATTTAACATCCCAGCCGTGAATAATTCAATTTTAAATAAATTCTCTGAAGGGAACATGGTCTGTTGAACAGGATTATCTGTGTATGTCTTACTTGAACCATTTCTTTCTACAAAATTGATTCTTCTTTTATTAAAGCATAAAACTGCTGAAACCTGGTGCTCCCTGCACTGCAGTAACCCAAACCTCCCTGTATCTTTCCTGAGCAGAGAGCTGCCATGTGCACCGGGAAGTGTTCAAAGTGCATTGGGATCACCCTCTTCCCACTGGCAGTATGTGCCATTGTCTCCAACATTCTCCTGTACTTCCCCAATGGACAAGTACTGCAGCTCAGCGAGATAACTGATTTGGTCTGGTTTTTCCACGGCATTCTGGGAGCTGGGATACTGGTAAGAGATGAACATTTCTTGTGAGTTTTGTTCAGTTTTGTTTTAAATCTCCATTAAAAAAAAGGTTATAAAAATGTGTTTTGCATAAACATGTGAACAGCTTAAATGAGAAGATGGGTATGAACTGAGAAAATGCATTTATGCATTTAAGGCATAAAAAGTGTCTAGTCAAAGAAATACAAAACATTCCTGAAATAAATATCAAGACTCCAATAAGCACTAGGCCTAAGTACTCACTGTGGAGAAGAGTTACACGTGTTCATCCTCCAAGAGTGAAAGCAAAGCTGAGGTCAGCTGGAGGCAGTGAGTTTTCACTATTGTCTGCACCCCTGATTAAAAAAAACATTAAGGGAAAATCAAAAACGTGTTTCGGCAGGTGTTAGTTTGAGACCCAGCTAACACTTTACAAATGTGGAGTTGCAAATGGTTTAATAAGCTGAATGCCTCCTGTTCCCACACTCCCACCCACCTTCTTTTGGGTTGGATCTGGTTTGAATGTGCTCTTCTATAACTAGTTCTCCATTCCAGGCCTCAGGAAAGATCACTTTTATGTGAATATCCATGTTGGGGAATACTTATCTTTCCAGTTCATCAGAAAGCCTGCTCCCCTTGTGCTCTTTCAATTATCTACCCAAGTGCAGTTAAAAAGCTGAGCAAGTAAAATGCATATGACCAGTACTGGGCAGATGGCAGACTGGCACAGAGCTGGCCAAAAAACAAATGAATCTTTAAGAATAATTAACTTAGAAAAAAATAAATCTCATTCACAGTCAGCCTGTGATGCAGCTGCTGCTTAAGTCTATGGAACGCCTGCAGTGGATCTGGTTCATACTCATATTTCCCAAACCAGAAACATGGCATAAGGTGATTCAATAAACTGTTCTCCACCAGCAGCATGTCTGCTTCTTCTTGTGGCTACCACTTGGGCCTATTACTCATGCTGAGCTTGAACATAAGCATGAGTTTGTAGGAGGAAGAAGTGCAACTACATGAGAGACCTTGTGGAAAACTCGTATCACTGCAAGCCTAGGAGCCATTGGCGTTCAATGAAAGGAAAGGAAAGATGTTAGGCATGAGAGCGTCACTGGCTCATTGAAAACGTGCCTTCTTTTAAGGCTTCCACACAGACTTGCCTGTGGCCAGCACCACATACATCAAAAATGAGAACAGCTAGTCAGAGGAGAGGAAAAATTTGCATTGACCTTTAAAACACAACATTAGGAGTAATTGATCCGCAAACAATGCTGTTGAGTGTACATGTTTTCCAGAAAACAACATGAGAAATGCCCACAGGTAAGGGGAAACAAAGCATTATCAGCAGCTCCATCTTCTAGGTGCTGGAAGCATGGGAAAATGAAGATTGGCTTTTCAGTGTCCTAAGGAGTTAAAACAAGGGAGAGGATGTTCCACGACTGGAGTCTGGTCCATATCCTGACACTACAGTGAGGAAAGATGAAGCTGCAATATGTTCCCCCAAGCACTTGGATTCCTCCCAAAGGAAACTGAGGCAAGCCTTGCCAACAGGTTGCCTGATCTTGGAGAATCTCCTCACAACTAGGATGCATCCTCTAGAGTCAAGACTGTGGGAGAAACCTCAGAACGGCCTGGCTTAGCTCTGTGAGCCAGTAAACTCTCTCCACCTAGGAACTTCATCTGTAGACTGATACACAGATCATCAGTGCCCCCTTTGGCTGAGTAGCCAGCTCCACCCTTTCCTCCTCTGCTGAATTTCTAATGGAAATTATATGACATGGAAACCTCTCAATTTCCTTGTTTCAAATATTTGGGATGTAAAGAGAGTAAGACTGGCTCTATGTGTCACAGTAACGCCTTTCCTCATAGAAAGCCTGTGTGCAACAGAAGGAAATGCCTGACTGAGCCATGGCTCACACACAGCTCTTGTTTTACTGACAGCAGCCAAACCCAGCCAATTCTCATGCCCGTGTCAAAAGGCAGGTGTTTATAATCAGGCACTGCATAAAAAGAAGGCTGCCAAGCAAACCCTTCATCCTGAGCCAGGCTAATAGATGACACAAAAGTGTTTGCCACTTGGATGGGAAACCTCGAAAGAAAAATTACAGCCCTGGAGGAACAGGAGTGTTGGTTTGATGGGCAGAGGTATTAACTCTCCTGAGTGCCTGACACTAGAACACCTGGGCTGAGGCTGCCTTGGGGACCATTTGTGATTATTTAAGAGCGGACTTCCTTGCAGGAAGAGGAACATCTTTTTAACCTCAATGCTCTATTTCTGCAGGCTTCCAGATGCGGTCCAGCCACCACTGCAGGTGCTGTAGGTTGCCTCTAGGGTGTGCATAGAAAGCAACAGAGAATAAATTCTTTGAAAAATATCTAGGTGCCTACAAATCTAAGCAAGTCTCATAAGCATGTCCCAAACTGTTCAACAGAGATATTTACACTATACACATAAATTCCGTGGGCTTTGTTCATCATGACCATTCTGCTCTTCCTGCCCTGCGTGAGAAAAAATCTTGCCAGCATCTCGTTAGGCCATTTTTACAGTTTTTACCTTTTATGTTTGTTTGTTGGATTGATTGATTGATTGATTGATTGACTGATTTGGGTTCTTCTTCTTTCATTAACTTTATTGTAACCATTTCCTAATTTTTTAAATACTCCTTTACTTGTGCTGCTCTTTGAGATGCTTGAACCAGGACTGGTGTATAGAGACAAGGCAGTGGGAGTGTGCTGGCTGCAAAGCCAGACCCACAAAAGCTTTCTTGCCCTCTGGCTACCAAACTGAAGGCAACTTTTTCTAACTCCAGGGTGCCTGTAAGGCAGCATTATATCTCCAGTCATAGATGGTTACTGACTGCATTGTATTGGTCCAGCTCTGCCTGATAATTACCATGGTGAAAGCTACTGTGACCTGGAAGTTCCCCATTGACTGAAGTCCATTTTGTAGGTTTTCCAGAAATTCAGCACGAACCCCCACTCCCACCCAAACCAAAGTCAGATTTGTTTCAGGAAGCTCAAGGCTGATTTCCTAATCATAATCCAGAGCAGAATGTTCAGGAGGTTTACACTGTCCATAATTCTTAGTCCAGATATGTATCTTTTCTGGGCAGAATTTCAGTTTTCTCAAAACTGACACATTTTTTCCAAAGAAAAAACCCCAACAATACTGTGCTGAACTTTTTTATACCCTGAAAAAAATCAGTATAGCTTCAGCAATCAGAATGATGTACCAGCAATTTGCCAGACAGCTCTAGCTGTAATCCCACACTTATTTCTGAGTCACTCTTCAGCAGCACCAGCATCCAAGCAGGTGTAACTCCCAGAGAAGAGACAGAAGGTGACTTGCATTTGAGGAACATGATGCCCAAGCTCTTAGAATTTAAAAAGCACCCTAGCAGAAGTGCTGCACACTAATTCAAAGCCTGTGCTTTTCTTACAGGTTATTTTGCCGGCATTCATGATGCTGGGAGCAGGTGGAGCAGGATGTTGCGCTAACAGATGTGGGGTAAGTGGATATTCATGTGTTGAAATGGCACTACAGGGTTTGTGAAATAGCTCTTGAAATGGCTGCTCAGCAGGTGGAAATGTGCAGTGACAAACCATCACACCACTGTCAGCAGCCATGTCAGGGAAACGGAGAAGAGGAGCTTGATCTGCAGCATCCCTGGGCTGGGGCTGAGGGCTCAGTGAGCCAACAAGAATGTTGTGATGTTGCAGCTGCTGATAGGAGGGAAATCAGCCAGGGCCAGGGCTGGAGCCCTCAGGCACAATGCTGAGGGCAAAGGGGATTACATCCCATGAAGTAAAACGTGGCTCCAGCTTCCTCGAGCTCCCCTGCACAAGGCAATCATAAAGACTGAGACAGTTGCCTGTTCCTCCTGCTTCCACAGAGTCCTGTTTCCTCTATACCCTTCCATGGCAATCTGCTTTTCCACAGGTTCATCCCTGCTTTTCCCTGTAGGGATACACATATCCCCTATTGGCAGGTCCATGCCAAAAGCGTGAGATATTGCATCTGGCACTGTGGAGCCAGCACTGCTTCCTGCAGTTCTGACCAGTGGCTCACATGTGCCCAAATATTATGCATGTGAAATGTGAAAATGCAATTTAGGCTCTCTGACTTCTAAAGAAAGGCCAGAGAGATGTTTTACTTGATAATTAAGAATATTATAAAGCAACATGTTATAAAGGCATCTCCATTCATCCTCAAGCCCTGGGCACAGACTTCTGTGTGGCTATCATTACTGGCAAGATAAACTGACTTAGAATTTATTTTTTAGTCTGCATCATTCCCAGAAGCAGCCTGGAATGAGAGATTCCATGCAATAAAGCATGTCTCTTCTGTACTCTTCAATTAATATTTAGTCTGATACATGAGAAAACCTTTGCCTCTTTAAAACGTTTTACTTAAGTTAATTCATGATACAGAATACCAAAATAGCATTCTTTATCAGGATGTCACACATTAGCAGACACATCCCAAGGGACATGCCATTACATTGATTTTACCAAATGTCACATGCACAGACAGGATGCTGACAGTGGCCAAGCAGGCCAGTTGCAGAGCTGGGGTGAGATCCTAGGCACCCTGCAAACAGTGCCTGAGCCAGCTGCTTTGCCTGACTTTGGGTGATGTAGAAAGCAGTGATGAAACACAGCTACTGCTGTGGTTCCTATGCTCACTGAATCTGTTAAGTCACAAGGGGAAATCCAGCTGAACTGGGCTGAGTTCACACAGGTGTCTCAGGTGTCTCTTCTCCATCTTTTATCCCAGCCCTAAATATTACAGAGCCAAGAGTCAAACTTCCTCAGGCTGGCTGGTTTCACGCCCCAGCCCAACAACACAGGTGCTAGCACAGTGTCATCCAGCAGCCTACATCTACAGACCCACCACAATCCTCCATTTTCCACCTCCTCTTTCACTGTCTGAGCCATTCCCAGCAGCAGTACATCATGCCAGATACCCTGTCTGCACCTTCCCATCACTGATTTGTTACCTACAAACTGTTCTCTTCTTTATTTGCTGTTATGGAGGAATAAAATAGATGTTAATACAGTACTGTGATATTTTGTAGAATCAGGAGAATCACAGAATCATTAAGCTTGGAAAAAAACTCCAAGTTCATCAAGTCCAACCTTCAAATGAATACCACCAGGCCCACTAAACCATATCACAAAGGGGCTGAGGCCAAGTGACAAATCTACCCAAAGCAAAGTGGAAAACAGGCTCAGTGAGGACAGTCTATCTATGAAAATGCTGTCTTTTTGAACACACACCCCTCTGGAGTCATACACCTCTGTGAGGTGGAAATGGTGAAGCTCTATTCCCTAGGTTTTAAACAGTCTGTTTGAGATGCTCAAAGTAGGGATGAGATGGGGACATGAGCAAAGAGTGAATGGCTGTGAACAACTAAAAACAAGTTTACCCTGCACAGCTCCTGGGGAAGAGTGATTTCCAAACGTTTGAAAAGAGGTCAGTGTTGCAGGGAGATCTGAAGGTTGATGGTCTGCTTCTTTAAGGGATGAAACTTCAGGCAAAATGTGCTTTGTGGAGAGTGGAAGGAAATGCACAGGCATCCAGAGCAGGGGTGCTCAGATGTTCTGACTATAAGGGCAGTATATGCAAGGCAGGGTAGGTATGGTGTGAGGCCCTGGAGAGCAGAGAACTCCTGGGATTGGTTCAAACATCCATAGTATCAGCAACCTCCCAGAGAGACAGAGCTCCTTGGGAGGTAGGTCTGGATGGACCTGCTAAGGGTCCCCCACCTACTGACAGAGAAACAGCCCTCATCGAACTGCTCAGGAGCCTCTGTAATCCAAAGGCAAGTTTGGACACCTTTCTGCTTTGGAGATCTTAGGTATAAAATGATAAATTACACTTGAATAGTCCAAATTGCAGAATTGCTTGTCATAATAAAAATGGGGAAAAAAAGGTTAAAGAACTATTACTGATCAGAATTATTGTTTAATCATAACATTTTGCTCAGGGCAGGAACTCTGTTCTATTTTATTTTGCACAATTCCTGGTTTAATAGTTTCAGATGTCATCAAAGCCTTTACACACTGCCAAAGTATCTTCAACAGTAATAAAAATAGTATGTTTCTCATACTTTTTATTCACTTTAGTAAGTTTTCCAGTTCACAGTGATTACATGCTACATTAAGTTTCTTCATTAATCAACTTTAAATTATTATTTACAAACATACATCAATGGCCTCTTGTCCTTGCATTATGGAGTAATGAATTTGGAAAGTAATAGATTTAGAAAGCTTCAGTGTCTTGCAGCTTAGCACGTACACATCTGAAATTATCCACTGCACTGACATGATGAGGAAAAAGACCCACCCAAAATACAGCTTCTCTCATTGCATCAGCAAACATATAGTCCAGTATTTCTAAGTCTTCCTTAGGAGTCACTAGTAGAACAAGAATAGCCATAGCAGCTTTCGAGACAAACTTAAGCAAAGATATCCAGATAACCAGACAGAATAACTATTCGATCAAAAACAAGCAAACAAAACCAAACCAAAAAAAAAAACAACCCAAAAACCATCAAAATAACTCAAAACACAAAAAACCCAAAAAACACTTCCAGACAAAAAACAGAGAAGAAAGAAATGTGTATGGAGCAAGAACCAGAGTATTAAAGAGCAGCACAAGCTGGGACAGGAAAAACTTGGTAACTTCACCAAAACAGCTGATACAAACATTCAAAGAATGAATTCTAAGAGTCTCCATCAGCTCACCTGGGACAATTCAATTAAAGGATTGAATAAAGCAGGGAAAATCAGCAAAAATGGTCAGCAAAACATTTCATGAGTATAGAACAGGTCAACATCATGGGAAACAAATTTCAACACACTCAAAGCATCCCAGCTTAGACCTCCTGTTGCAATTAAGGACACAAAAGAGGAAATAAAATATTTCAATGAGAATTACTACTAGGGAAAATGCTGAAAGTTTGAGATGATGAAATGGTTAATAAAATCCTTGGATTTTCACAGATTATGAGGCAAGCTTCCAGAAAAGTCTCCAGATCAGTAGATAAAATGGGGAAACGCCCCTGCATGTCTAGAAAATGCTGAGGAGAGCCAATCAAACAGTCTGTAGCAAATTCAGACTCCTCTTTCCGTGACAAGTAAAGTCTCTGTCTAGATGATCCTGTACACAGTAAGGGAAATAGCTGGGATGAGACTAGTCCTACAATCAACAGATTCCAAATGAGACAATCATGTGACAGAACACTGTCATCACAGATAGCACTGACAAGTATTACTAGCAGTAACTGCTACCATAAAACATAGTAATACCAAAAGACCATTTGACTTTTTCTTCATAATTATCTTTGGGATGCCCTGTACTGCTACTAAAATGAATTGTTAACATAATTAAGATTCTTCAACCAAGAAGCAGAATGCAGAGTTGAAGTAAATGAGGAAACAAATGGGGAAAAGTGATTCAGAATAGGTAGGAGTTTCAAAGACAGTGTCAGTCACTCACCTTCACCACAAGGCATGGTTGGTGATCTTGTTGTGAGAGACAGCGCATCAGCTACAACCCAGACACCACTGTTTTGGTCCAGGACAATAGACTAAATTAACTACATTTTGCTGACAATGGAGCTCTGCTAAGAGGCAATTCAGCCAACATGCAGATAAAGACTAAGGAAAGAGTATCCAGCTTTGAGTTGTTAATCAGTTATGATTAAATAAATCCCATGAGAAATTCCAGCAACTTTTAACTCAAGGATTGCTTGAGAGGCAAAACAATACACAAAATTAGTCAATCCACACACCAGCATCCAGCAAGGTTCTACAGAAAGCTGTTGGCTGGTAAGTTGGCAACAGCATTCACCAGCTTGAATGTGTTCAGAAAGTGAAGACTTTTCAAGGCTTTGTCAAAAAACTCCAACATGGATGGTGGATATTTCCATTTGACTGTGTAGTGCAGTGGTCTGTGGAACAACTGGGACAAGGAGAAGGTTTCTCCCTGTCTTGTGAGGTGGTGGATTTCACCTGGTATTTGCTGGCAGTGGGGAATTATGAGACTTGAGATATTTGGCTTCAAACCTGAGTCATGGATGAGAGTGTTCTGTATGTGCTTCCTTGGTCATGCCATTGCCCTGTCTTTAAGGCAGGCCTGCTGCCTTCTCCCTGCTCCAGGTCCTCCCCTGGCTCGATGGCAGAGTTGTGAACAACCACAAACAGTGATTCTTAACAAGACTATTGAGAAGCCTGTCCCAGATGCACCACCAGTAGCACCCTCCTGGGATTTTTGTTTCTATAGACAAACAGCAACCAGATACATCCCATTCATTACTGGAAAACTACCCAGAATGGAGTAAAGGTAACATTTCTGTGAGAGTGGCTGATGTAAAACATGAATGCATTGCATACAATTTGAAGTCACTGCTGGTTTGTTGCCACATGCAGCACAATTAGATTTCTCAACATGAGAAGTGGTAATCACATGTCATGGTGTTGCAAAATGAAGGAAAGCAGCAAAAAGAAAGGCTTTTTTGCTTTCCATCAATTAGCAAAAACAACTAATCTATCTTTTATTGCTTTCATACCTGGTTCAGTAGTTGCTTGCCTTTTTCTGTTGGTGCAAGGGCCAAGAAAGGTGAAGAGTTGGAAACGCCAAGGTACATGATACAGAACAGATCTAGCCAGGATTAGCCTTATAGTGTCTTTTGAAAGAAAACTCACCAGATTTTTCATAATTAATAGCTTCAGCATAAAACTCAATAAGTTCTTTAACATCTAGGAAAGCTCCAAGAGTAAGAAAAAGTCAACTATTTTTTACTCCCACAAATTTAGTAGCAGTAGTATTTCAGCATAAAGTAAGAGACAAGAAAGAGAATTCTTTCTCATTCACTGTGAGTTCTCCATGCTACTCAAACCTTTGTGCATACAACGTTGAAGGTCTTTTCCCTTTCAGATGCTGCTGTCAGTGATCCTGTCTGTGATGGGATTTGCAGGAGGAGCATATTGTGTGGTCATCTCTTTGTTGGGGCTGGTTGGGGGTCCTCTGTGTGACACAGGTGATGGAGAATACCTCTACCCTTTCAGGAATGACACTCTGGAGTGAGTATGGCTAACAAACTCCTCCAATTTTGCTTTCCTTTATCCCTCCCCTATCTTTTTAGAGTGAACTTAGATTTTTCCAAAACGAACTGATGGTTCACCCTGTGTACACATAAACTCACACTTCTGTGAGTAGCATGTTCCAGCTGGTCATTTCTTTGACCAAGGAATCATCCTTGGGCAAATTGCCTGAGTTTCATCTGCTGTGCTTACCACAAGCCCCTTGTGCAATTTGCACCACGCTTTCAAAATTCCGTGAGCTGTGACTCCCACTGGAGTCAAAAGGAAATGTTTGCTTACTGTGCCACATTAATCTGTTAAATTACAACGAATCCAGCCTGCTCCACCTGCTTCTGAAAAGCAAAGCAAAAATCTTCTCTAAATCTAAAAAGCCAACTTTGACAACTATGCTCTTCAAATCAGAGCTAGAGATAATGAATGGACTGGGCTGACATACCACAGCAGGAATGGAGAATGTGGAGACACATTTTAAAACCTTTCTCTTTAGTTATTAACATAATTTTGCCATACAACAAAGAGGAGATTCTTGTGCATGCAACAAAGTACAGATGTGGCTCTCTTCCCTAATTATCAATTGCATCTCTGCAAAGGGAATTCTGGGGAGAATCAGCAGCTTTGACCAATTATAGCACCATTTGAGACTCACTTTGTGCTGTCAAGTTCGGAAAATGAAATGCCAGAAAACAGAGAAAGCATTCTGAAGTTTTTACTTTGTAATACCTTGCCATTTTTTTTCCTCTATCACAGAGACAATTATTTGTTTAACCAGACAACATGGAGTATTTGCAAACAACCTGAAAACATCATCCTTTGGAATATTGTCCTTTTCTCTATTCTCCTGGTCATTGGTGTGATTGAAGCTATTCTTTGTTTCATTCAAGTCATCAATGGACTCACTGGCTTCATTTGTGGCACATGTATGAGGAGAAGAAAGGTTGGTATGCAGTAAAAGGGTGCTTTATATTCTTTCCAGTTTTATTTTTCAAGCTCTGGTGATGGTACATGAGCTGAGAAATCTGCACAGTCCCTGGACAAGCTCCTCTGGGCTGTACAGATGCATTTGCACAGTCTCTTTCTGTCTGTCACATCAAAGTCAGGGATAACCTGATCCTCAGATATTTCTAAACAGCAGTATGACATATGACATACTCATTGCATGGCTTTATTGCTATTTAAGAAGCCTTTTTGATAAAGTATAATGACCCTCCCCAGCACATGTAAGTGAGAGACAAAAAGTAGAGATTTTTAAAATTGGTCAAATGTAGTATTGTTGTTATTTTACTGAATGGAAGAAAACATCTTTCAAATTTCATTTATCACTATTGCTTCCTTTTCATTGCCTCTTTTCACTGTACAGGATATTTGCAGTAATTCAGATATCCCCTGAAATATTAATTAATCATCTTTCATTCATTGCCTTTCAGACAAACATTTCTGGAATGTGAATGACCTACAAGGAATGCCAAGACAAGCCCCAAAATGCTGATTCACATGCAATAAGGATAGTGCACTGTACTGTTTTATTTATGGGGGGACAACAACAAAAAATGTTCAGGTGTTTCACAGGGCAAAATTATTTTTTTATGAAGAAGTCAAGGTGGAAAAGGGGTAGATAATTTCAGTCTGAGACTCTACATTTTCATCTCTCTAAACATACCTGCCAAACCTCAGGTACTGGCAAAAAACATTAATCTGTCTGGCCCTTACTGCTGTACTTGTGTATAAAGCACAACAGTCCTCAGATAAAAGATAAACACTTGCCCTCTCATGAATGTGGGAAATGGAGCTATTGCTAATGTACACATTTATCAGCTGCATGAAGGAGGCACTCCCTGGCTGATGTAAATAATGTCCCACGTTCCCCAAATCCGACCATGAGCTCACCTGTCTGCTCCTATTAATTTTCGAATGGGGCACTCACAGATTTGAATGAGGATGAGCAGAGAATATATCGAGCAGTGTTTGAGACACTGCAGAGGAACTGAAGAACATGGGTTCCAGCCTCTTTCTGCCACCCTGGAGCCAGATCCCCTTGCCAAAGCCCAGGGCACTTCTAAATTGGCTCTTCAGGAACATCTGAGAGTTGTGGCAGCCTTAGAGGAGTATTTGGGTCAACAGAGGTAACAGGGTTTGCAGCAAGGGTTTAGAAATGTCTGTCTTAACAAAAGGGTGAAGAACCTCACCACCTATTTTGCCTTCATGAAACTGCCTAAGAGTTTCACTAACTTCCACACAGGTCTGTAGGGCTACTCTAGAATAGAGCACATGGATCAAGGAATTAACTCACCAAAGATAAATGTAGTAATTATGTGCAGCTTAGAAATAAATAGAAGATATAATCTGAAGGCAGCAGATTGCATCAGCTTTAGTTTTTTAGCAACTGTAATACCAACCAGGAACTGCATAATTCCTCATCATCACTCAAGAGCAAGCCCTTGATGTTGAGCTAATGTCCATGACTGGGAAGTTTCAGAAAACTCATCATTTCAGTGACTTCCTTCTTGGACAGGAGCTGTCAGACAAACTGTGAAATAATCTTTACCCATCCTGAATGCATGTAGGCAGCTATGAAAACCTGAATATATTTAAAGCACTTGGAGCCTATTTCTTCTGATTTATGTTTTCTCAAAGTTGTTTGTATTTCTGTGCTGTAGCATGGGAACAAGCTCTTTAAATACATTTATTGCAGACATATGTGGCTGCTTGCGCTGTCCTTTAATGCAACATACAAAATGCTTCACATTCTCCTTTATATAAAATGGAGAAGAAAAGGCCAGTTGCCTAGATGAGGAGCATATGCACTGTGGACGGTAGTTTCACCCCTAGAAGGAGGAAATTTAACCTATAAAATTTAAATGCAACTTCTGTAAAGAAGAAAGCATAAGACTTGCTGAAGTTTGCAGTCCATCACTAGGTGCACCCAAACCTGCCAGGTGGCTTTAAAAGCTCATGTTCTTTGCCAGCAGGGAAGCATGGACAGTGCAACCACATACAGCTGACAGCAAACCAGGAAAAGAGTTAAAGAGGCAGTGAGAAAGAAGGATATTTGCATGTAGTCAGGTGGAGAGAGGCTCCTTCATCAGCACAGGGGCTCTGTGAACCCTTCACAGTCCCTAAATACCTGCCCTTCCTCATCCCTTAGTTTTGACTCCCTTACTCTCACCTCTGGGATAAAGCCAGCTCTGGCTGTGCTAGCACCAGGAGAGGAAGAGATATACACTGACACACCTCCAGCATAGAAAAATAAGTGCACTGTGCTGCTGCCATCTGCTTGTTCCAGGCTGTCCTGCCCTGGGGATGTCAGTGTGCTCCTGGGAACATCCTCTGTCCTGCCAACTGTGTGACCACTGGCCTCACTGATATATGTAAATATTAAATATTGCTATTCTGAACTTATTTTCTGGCTTGATTTGTGTGGTCTGAAGGACTTGTGAGCTCAAACTACCTCCAATAGGAAGATAAATGGGATAACAGAGAAAGCAGAGTTAAATCATCTGACTTGAATCACCATGAAGAAGTCTCTTCTAGGGTAGGCATCAAGATACACAGGCCATGGGGAGAGGCACCCTTCCCACAGCCCACACTGAAAGAGATGCTTTGGGCAAGTGGGAGGCACTGCCCTGCTGAGCAAGGTTCAGTTGTCCACCATGGACAGGAACATGTGGTGCCATTTGAAGCGCAGCAAAGAACCCAGGCAAAAATGTCCAGAGATCCAAGAGTCTCATCTGGAGCTAACAACATGAAGGTGTGGCTTACCAAAGCAAACAGCTGTCTCTTGCAAACACAAGGATGCTAAAAATTCATTTAGTGAAAATACATAAATGTGACTAAAATT
Source organism: Melospiza georgiana (assembly GCF_028018845.1). Taxonomy (NCBI): domain Eukaryota; kingdom Metazoa; phylum Chordata; class Aves; order Passeriformes; family Passerellidae; genus Melospiza; species Melospiza georgiana. The sequence goes on from NC_080431.1 coordinate 70,549,533, forward strand.
AGATTATTTCAGCTCATGCTTTTTTTGATCTCCCAGACCACCTTTTACATGAAGCAAAACCTGTGCTCTCAGAAACGACACCAGAGCCTTCTCCAGGAGCCAGCCAGCACACTGCAACGGGGGCAGCTCCTCATGCCAAGCACTGCAGGGAGACCTGCAAACCCAAACTCTTCTGGTGGGCAAGGCTTCAAAATAAAATGTCTGCATAATACTAAATATAATAAAAACTTTGATTTAAACAGGGAGTTGGCCTGACTGAAGACATCATGGTTCAGAATTAGGATTACTACAGATTTTAAATTATTGGTTTGGGGTTTTTTTCAAAATGAAAATAATTCTCTCAGGGAAATCTCCTAGCAAAGGAAAAGAGCAATTTTGTCCTTAAGAGGTTTTTTTTTGTAATGTGTACATGAAGAACTTAGTAAAACTAAGACACGTATTCTTCTATATCTAACTACTCTCTATATTCATCATCTATCTATCTATCTATCTATCTATCTATCTATCTATCTATCTATCTATCTATCTTTCTGTATCTATCGACTTAAAATAATTAATAGTCAAAAACTACCCAGACATAAAGACAAAAGTATTTGTGTCATTTTGATATTAATTCACTGTGCAATCACACTACACAGGCTCTGATTGAAGGACTTGAATATGTTGGGTTTGCATCAAATTATCCCTCTCTGTCCTGCCTTTGAAACTCATGCAGGAGATCAGCCACTTGCAATTACACTAACTTGGGACAGGAATAAAACTTTAGACCAAGGACATCATCTGAAAAATGTAAATGTTTGGAGACCAACAGCCCCGTGTTTCAGCTGTCAGGATCAAGGACACAATCCAAATACCTGGGATGGACACCACGGACTAGTTCATACCCTCTCATCTCAAGAGGAACTGTCAGTTCATTTTGATGCAAATGGCTTAGATGCCTCAGGCCTCGGCACTGTTCTGGATTTTTTTGGCTTGCAGAGCAAAGTAAACCTGTGACAAGTTGATCCTTGCAGACCTCAGAGTGCCATGGCCTCTGCTCTACTGCCCCAGTCCTGTGCCTCTGCTCCCAGGTGAACTCTTCTGTGCAAACAAACTTTAAAAATCCCAAAGGGAATTTAAAAACAAACAAATAAACCTTTCCAGACTCTCAGAGTGCCTTATTTAACCCCCTACAGAGCACCAGCTCTTTGGGCTTGTCCCTTTCCAGAGGAGTGACAGCCACCCTTCAGAAATGCCCTTCCCTGTAGGACCCCTCTCACCTGGAAGCATCCCTTTTCTCCTGAGCCCATGGGCCACAGAGAGCCATCTAAAGCCCATCAGCAATAATGTAGCACATTTTACCCAGAGAGAAAAAGCAAAGGCATGGTCTTAGCCACAGGGGCCACTGCTTTGTCCATCTCTTTGTCCATCAGCTGCAATGCTGAGTAGCTCACTACAGTGCTTACACTAAACAAAGCTGTAAGTGCTCACTACAGTGCAGATCATTTCTAGAATACATGGAAAAATTCACTGTACACAGCACTCCTCACTTCCTCTGTTCTTATCAACGACCCATGTCAGAGTCTGTTCCATCAATGTCAACTAATAAGGTGTAAGAGTTAAGAGGTCAGCTGAGTATTGTAGAGTCACAGAATGGTTTGAGTTAGAAGGGACTTTACAATCATCTAGTTCCAACCCCATGACACGGGCAGGGACACCTTCCACCAGGCTGGGTTGCTCAGATCCCTGTCCAACACAGCCTTGAGTACTTCCAGGGATGAGGCACCCACAACTCCTCTGGGCAACCTGTGCCAGTGTCTCACCACCCTCACAGTAAAGAATTTCTTTGTGAAATCTAAACCTACCTTCTTTCAGTTAAAAGTCATTACTCCTTGTCCTGTCACTACATGCCCTTGTAAAAAGTCACTCCTCAGCTTTCCTGTATTCCCTTCAGGTACTGGAAAGGATTTGTATCCCCCCAAGCTCAGAACCATCGGAGATACACCAGAATATCTTGGCTGCTATTTCAGGAAGGCAAGGTGTTTCCAGCAGGGACTGTAATCTCTGCTTGGCCAAGTGGACATCTCAGAGGTTTTATAGCACCTCAGGTGGCACCAGCCACCTCCATGTGAGCATTCAAATCAAGCTCTGAAACATCTACTGGGTACAGTGACACTGCTCTTAGAAGCAACCCTGAGTTCATCAGTCTGAGACATGTCCTCACTCTGTCCTGCCTCACAAAACTAGAAACAGGTCAGTCAATTCCCCCTAAGATTTGTCCCCATGGGTTACTCCAGGAGCTTGAAGTGAGCAGAACAGCAACTGGCACCCAAAGCTGCAGCCCTCCAAGATGAGCAGGGAGTGAAACCCACCTCAAAAATCTCTTCATTGGTGAGATTTCTTTTTTTTTTTTTTCTTTAAAATAGATGCATTAGCTGAGAGTCATTTAATGGCAAAGGAGTACAATATGAGATTCAGTGAGGAACTGGTCTTCTTGGTATAAGATTGTATTTTTACAGCCCTTGCACTGTATATCAGCAAAAGCACTCCAGATTCAGATGAACTACCTTACACAACCTCTTTCTCTAAATCACGTTCATCCCATCATGTCATGTTTTCATTTACATTGTGTCCTACCACATCTGCCCTCCATCCCTTGGGATCTTTAAATTAAGTTTCTCTGGAGAATTTTATGCCTGACAATTTTTTGGATTTTTTCCCAAGAGATGAAAAAAGCAGGGTCAGTCCATACATTCTCTGCAGATGTCAAAGAACAAATTCAAGTCTTTCTTTGGGCATGTTGAATTTAGTTGACCCTCACATGAAAGGAGCAAGGTCAGGTCTGTCCTCCCAAAAGTGTCTGATTGCAGAGCAGGCTGAGACCTGGCTGCATTCACCCTCAGCCACATGCACCTTCAACCCTTCCCTGTTCCTGCTGACCAAATAAGCTGTAAAACATTTGCTCACAGAAAAAACTTAGTATGTGTATGCTGTTTTAATAGTTGGTGGAACACCCATTTTGAGCAAGGAAGGCAAACCAGAGGAACAAATGGCTCCACTGCCACTGGCAATGGAACTGCAGTTTCTAGGACCTTGTACCAGGTTCATTTAAGGTGGAAGGGAGTGTTTCTAATTACCAGCCCAAAAAATGTGCCTTTAAAATGCACTGTGTCCCTTTTTGTATTTAAAATAATTGGGTCAAATTTAAAAGTCATTGCTCAGTCAAAATAGCATTTTATTAAAAATATAAAGGAATATTTCTCCTAAGGTAGGTGAAGTAATCATCTGGCTGTCAGGCTTTTTCATCTCTTTTAATTTTTCCTTCTTTTAAACACTAATTATAGAGTCTTCCCACCAGATCACTGCATATTTTACCAAAACCTTTATTACCCCTTGTACAGAAAGGTGTCACAGACAACACAGAGCTCCTGCACTTCTCCCCTTTTCTTCTCCCAGCCATCACCTATGTGCCAGTGTGTTCCCACCACGTCCTGCCAACGGGGTATGCTTAGCCTGTGCCACTGTCACTTCCGTGCACAGCCACTCCTGTCTGTCTGCAGGAGCTGGCACACTGCAGAAAACCTTCCTAAAGATTTGGCCTTTCACTCAGAGTGCATCCGAGAAGAAGACATCTGAGATTTCACCATGGAAATGAGCTACCCACTCCACGGATGAACAAAGGTATCCAGGAAAGCCATATATGTACCCTAAAACAGGCAGACTTTACATCAAATTGGTTATAAAGAGCCATATGGGGACAGATGGTAAATATTGACAGAGCAACTGAAAGGACATCAGTGTGGCAACTCTACAATAAATGTACAATAAATGCAACCAACTTAATTCCGTAATGCATACATGAGGTTTTTCCCTAGAATCATTCATGCTAACAGAGAAGTTCACAAAGTTTAAAAGTCTGTATCATTCCTATAGCTTCATTGAAGAGTCCAACACCACCTTGCTTTGTTACCACTTCCCAATCATTTCTTTGAGTATCATCATGTATCTCCTTTCATTGGTCAATGGTAAATCTTTTTTTACTGTTTCCTAGGTTTATTTTGATCACTGCTGAGAGTTTAGTCTAGTCCGTTTTAAACAGACAGATTCTTAGCCCTATCTTCTGCTTTAGCCTTGTGCTTAGAACCCAGAGAAATATGGATTATCTTCATACCATTTCATATCAGACAAAATATAACATTTCCCCTACTTTAAGCCAATCTGGTAGTACCCCTCACATCAGTTTTCCATTAGGCATATCAGCACTAATCCCTGTGCTCTTAATCTTTGCTCCTTACAAAAATAAGCTTGGATGTCTACTGGAGAAGGGGGAAGTCTGCAGAATTGCCAGTGTTTTTCCAAAGACAGACTCTGCATCTGGTTCTCCAGACTTTTGGGGTTATCACTCTGTTTCATACTGCTTCTTTGGTTGCAAAGTCCAGCAGTTCCTTTACAAGGCGCCGCTATTTCCACTGATTTTTTCTGATTGTGTACTCAATCAAAGAACATTATCATCACATCATTATTCTTCTATATAACCTAAACTGAGCAACAGAAAATGGCTCTAAATATACCAGGCTTAGTATCTCTGAGTGTATTTTTTACATTAACTTTAGCTACTGGAATTTGGGCTTCTTGGAAAAGCAGAAAGGATCAGCAGAACAGGAACCCAACAGAGATGGCCATGGTTGGAGGCAGGAATATACATGTTTTCATTGGATTGTTTACTGCAACAGGTAAGCTTTCTTAAAAGACTTTTAAAAATTCTTCTTAAAACATATGTATTGCATAGATCTGGGTGACTTTTCTTTCAAAGGAATTGAACTCCTTTAAAGTCAGGGTAGATTTTGCCTAAGTGTGACTTTAAAGGAGTATGGTTTCATGAATCATTTTGGGATGGATTCTTACAAACCTCTTCACACTGAGCAGAACCTAATGTTTATGTATATTCTCTTAAATTAAAGAGATTCGTTTAAGAGTTTAGTTAAGAGTTAAGAGTTTAATTTAAGAGTGACAAAAGACTACAACACTTTTCATTAAGGAGGACTGTGGTCTTAATCGTGAACCAGTTTCTGTTATCCAACATAACAGAAGAATTTTACCGACAGAAAAGTCCAGTTCTGTGTGAAATAAATTGTCACTCATGGTGAACATTGGTCTCTCTCTTAAAAAGAGAATTTCCCTCAATTCCCTTTTCTCTCTTTGCTGGCTGGCATAATCTGAAATTTGCTTCCCTGACCTGTGTTTTGTAAAGGCATCTCCCAGTGGCATTTCCATGGCCAAGGCACCTAAATCATTGTTGCAGGTTTGTTATCTGACTGCATTGCCTGTTTGCATTTGTTTTCCCTAATGTCTATTTTCTAAGACCCTGTAAGTGATGCTCTTGAAGGAGGGCAATTCCACAAAGGCAATTCTGTTTCCTCTAGCAAATGTCTTCCTCTGAGAAAAAAAGGTAATTAAAAATTACTATATTCAAATTGCCTCTAAGTATTTAAACATTGAGCTTTTCCATGCACTCACAAATATTCATTCTTGAAGCTGGAAAATAATTTAGAGTGAGATTATAATACTATTACCAATAGTCAGCACATCTCTGTATGGCAGAAAACTTTGCAAAGGAAATAGAGGTGTGATGAAATATTTGTATGAGAAAAATGTTTACAAGTTCTCAGAATGTTTTGCAGGGCTAGTTAAGAATATGTCTTTCAGTTCTGACCTCTTATCTTCCATGATTACAGCCACCTGGGTTGGAGGAGCATATATCAACAGCACAGCTGAAATGGTCTACCTGCCTTCAAAGGGATTACTGTGGGTCCAGGCACCTGTGGGATTTGCCTTGTCCCTTGTTGTTGGTAAATAATTCGTGTGATTAGGACACATAAGCTTTAAAAATATATTATAGGAGTATATTAAGATATGTAACAGAATATAGGGTACATTTTAAATGTGATTTTGTTTTTTCAGTCTCCCATATATCGAGAATAAGCATTTATAATGCTGTCCTCTGAACTGAAACATAAGTTAGGGTAGCTTGGAGCTAGTGTAGAGTTTTGCCTGCTTGTAGTAATTTATGGGACAAAAATCTTATCTGAGAATTTAGAATAATATGTCTATTGCTTTTTTGTGCATATTGCTTTTTTCACATGGTCTGTAATTTGCAGACTATTGAGAGTATTGGTATCTAATTTTTTCCTTGTAATTTCTGAGTGATGAAATAATAGTATCTTGATTTTTCCACTAAAATGCATTCTTCTGAATAGTCTCATCTCAGGATGAATGTGTCAAGTATCCATCTTACCAGCTTATGCCACTTTTTAGCTGGTTGTGTGGGGGTGGGTTTTTTTGGTGTTTTGCTGGTTTTTTTGGGTTTTTTTGAAACTAAGCTAAGTGTGCGGTGTTCTACACCTGAGTTGCCATTTCTAACTCTGAGAATTACTGGACTCATGCTGAGGTTCTGCTCTCCTGCCAAGACCAAAGTTTCTTTCAGGCCACATTGTGTTATACTATAACTCTCCTAGGGACACAGGATGATGAAAGAAAGGAGACCTGTGCAGAACTTACACAGGAATTTCTAAAAGAACAATAACCTTTATTCTCAAGTCAAAGAAAAGAGTCCTACTGACGTGAATATGAATCAAGCTTGGAAATATATTGCCAGGACTGCTTATGTGAGTAATTCCTACTAATGAAACTGAGGAGTGCAGGTCTGATCCTGCAATCTTTGCTCAGGTCAGTAGTGCCCAGACAAGCAGTCCTGCTGGCTTCAGGGTTAGACACAATATGTATTTTTTAGTTTTAATGAGATGGCTGCACATCTAAGGTCCAATATTTAGATGAAGGTGGGTGAGACTCTGCTCAATGTGCAGATTAAAACAATATAGTTCTGGGAAGAGACAATGAAGGCACCAAAATGAAAAATCTAATCAGAAAAGGACCACATATCAACAGGTTGCATCACATGAACAAGGACAAAACTTTGCCTCCTTTTTAGCCAAATATGAGACTTCAATGCCTCACTCTGGCTACTGTCATCTTCCATGGGATGATTTTCAGAAAACTTTATGTCTCAGATTGGTAGTTCTTTGAGGATGCAGAGGAGATTATATATGGATATCCACTGAGCTAAGTTCCTGTTACAATCACACAGGTATTTTGCGCCATCTGGGGTGCCACAGGGGGTGACCTCCAGTAGCCACTCCAGAAAGATTAAGGTGTGTCAAAAGTGGACAGTCATATATATAATCTGTAAGCAGATATCCTTTACAAGAAGGGAACTCTCAAATGGATGAAACCCTACATTTAGCAAGTGAATTTAAACCCTGGTGTCTGACTGGCTGCTTCATTCTCTAGGGTCCATTATGTACAAATTCACTGGGTGGGTCTGAAAGACGTATACCATATTGCTCTTACCTCTTTTTTTCCTGGAATATAAAATATGCAAAATTCCACCAAAATGTCACTTCTTTCTGATAGGTGGTTTCTTCTTTGTAAATCCAATGAGATCAAAGAATTATGTGACTGTGATGGACCCCCTTCAAGAAACTTATGGTAACATGATGGCAACCTTACTTTTCATTCCACCACTGCTAGGAGAGGTGTTCTGGTTTGCAGCCATCCTGGCGTCCCTGGGTAAATACTTGCTTTCCTGTTATATCTGTTAGAGGTCACATGGACTGACAGAGTGTAGTACACCTTTGGGAATTGTGGAAAGCTGTGCTTCATGTCTCCTTTTGTGAGAGGAACAAGAATTTCTCATTTCTAGAAAATATATTTTCAGGTTTAAAAAAATAGTGCTATATATTCATTATATTATAACAGAGAACTCTTCCAATACGAGTTTGTACCTTCCTCTTCCCTGTTGGAGAGGAGATGTAAAAAGACAAGGTGCCTTGGCAATGGCCATGCAGCAAGGTGGAGCAGTAAGAGCAGGAAGGAATTATGGGCTCTCTTGAGCTCCCACTGTGCATGTTCTCTATAGACTGCATTTTTCATACAGTGTGTTGTACAGGCACCAGGGGAATAACATATCCTTATTTATCCTCTATTCTGCACATATGAAATCTGTCTTATGACACTTGACTGCTGTCCTTGTCTGCAGGAGCAACAATGAGGGTCATCTTGGATATTGGAGGCTCTTTGGCTATCACCATCTCGGCCTGTACTGTTATACTTTACACTCTGCTGGGAGGCCTCTACTCTGTTGCCTACACCGATGTCATCCAGATGGTTTTCATTACCCTCAGCCTGGCAAGTGCTGTGCATTTCTTTGGTAGTTTTCTAACTAAAGGGAAAAGTCCTGCTCTTTTCTTCAGCATGTCTCAGATGGAACATAACTTCCTTGACCTGCAGTTCCCCTTTAGGAGAACATGTTTCCTGAAAAATATTACAATCTTTGTAAGTCTTTGTACCTTATGCATTTCAGACAGTGCTCACAAGCCACTGGCCTTGCCGGGTGAACACAAAAAGGTCAGCACAAAAGTGAAGTTTGCAGAACCTGTCTAGAACCATCTTGAATGGAGAGAGATCTGTCTACAGAAAGTACCAATTAACCTGAATTACAGACTCATGGTCTTGATGATGCCATGAACCAGAAACATATAGATTTAGAGTAAGGAAGGGGGAGAAGGGAAGACTCTAAGTCTAGGCTTAATCTTATGTAACTCAACATTCTACATCTACCTTAACTTAAGCATCTGTTCTCCAAGAACAAGGATACTGGGAAAATGGTTAACAACTTCCATTTCTATCCTAGTGGATCTGTATCCCCTTTGCCCTGGTGAATTCTGCAACAGAAAGTATTTATTACACTGCAACCCATCAATCCTACCAAGACCCTTGGATTGGGAAGATAGAAAAACAGTATCTTGGAAGGTGGCTGGATGACTTCTTCTACTTGGTATGGAGTACTTCTTGGACAAGTGCTTGGGAGGAGAAATTGTGCAGGGGCTTTCTGGAAAGATTGCAAGTTCTACCAGCCAGGACCCCTGCACTGCGGGCCAGTTGACACGGGCTGGAAGTGTAAAACTGTCCCTCAGCAACCCCTGCAGCAACCTAAATGGACTGGGGAGACCCAGGGCTCAGCTGTGGCATGAAAAGAAGCAGTAGGGCCACTCCATCCTTTACCCACATGGAGTAACATACCTCTTGGGTAAGACCATCCAGGCAGCCAGTTTCTCTCCTGGCACCTAAATTAGTAATTTCCTACCTTTTGAGATGCTGGTCTTGCAGCCTCAATAGTGTGCTTTTAACAGAAATATGTAAAATTCCCTCTGTTTGAAAAAAAAAAAAAAATTAAAATTACATGACTGCCAGTCATCAGCAAGAACAGTGCAATTTGCTCCATTGTACAACACAACTTTTGAGTTACCAAAATAGCCAAGACTCCAGGAGGTTGTTCTGCTCTTACTAAACCAATAATAGGGACATGTAGAAGTTTGTTTGGTGAGGACAGAATCTTCAGATTTTATCTGATTAATTTTGTTTACTAAGAAAGTGAAAATTGTGGTTTTATTTTTCATTTTAAAAGCTGAACAGCTAAGTTTGGGTAGATTTATTTACAAAAGCTGCATTCCTGAAAAACTTCCCTTTCACTTCCTCTGTGCCTGATTCACAATTCCAAACAACCATTTTTCAGCTTCCTCCATGCTCCAAACCATTAACCTGTTTTCATTAAAATTTCACATCCAATGTGAATGGATGAAAACAAAGAAAACAGGAAATTCTCAACTATCAGAAATATTATCCTCAAGAGTTAGAGCTGGGCAACATTTATACGCTTGAAATGAGAATTTGATTATTTGAAATTAGAATTTATTATGGATGATGCTCTACAGCAGCCTGGTGGGTACCACTGGTAACTGGTGAATGTTTCAGGTGCTTGGGAGCATCCCGTGGCAGACTTACTTCCAGAGGGTGCTCTCTGCTGCCTCGACAGGACAGGCGAGGCTCGTCTCCTACCTCTCTGGGCTCGGGTGCTTTGCTATGGCCGTGCCCTCCGTGCTCATTGGGGCAGTCGCAGCATCAACAGGTAAAATAAATAGTTTGTCTCTGAGTAACCAGTGTGGTTTTGGCAAAGGTGGTTAAAATGGGATCCAAAGAAGTCCTGACAGAGACTTCAAATTACCCTGTCCCATGATCCACCAAGACAGGTGATCCTTCCAGAAAATGTGGAGCCCTCTGAGGTACACTGCACAACTACTTACAGATGTTTAAACAGCCCCAAGACCTGTTTAAAGCTATTTCCTTATGATGAAATGGCTTTTCCCAGACTTTGTGTTGAGGAAAGATGAAGGCAGACTCACTAAATCCTTGTATAATCCTATTTTAGAAGAAATTTTATGCTTCCTTCTTTTCACGCCTTAGACATGGAAGACACGGCAATCTTACTACAGATTGTTAATAAGGTTCTTGCTTGCAGGAATCAAGTTCAGTCCTGTAAACTCACAGTCTCCATGCAGGGAATCAGTCCTGTGTTGGCTGTGAGCAAGGGTAAAAGGGCAGCCAGATCACTGAACATTTAAGGAAATCAGCTCAAGTCATGACTTCATCCAGTTCCCTTCTCCTCATGAGCAGTGTCTAGAGGTTGACCTTTAATAGAGTCAGTTCTGGAAGGACACCCATTTCTATAGATGCTGTTGAGGAAAAAGAAATTTTTGATCTAGTGGGAGCTGCAGCATGCTTAAGGGAATCACAAAAGTTCACAAAAGAACAAAAAAAAATCAATCTAAGTCCTAAAATACTGAGTGGGTCTCAGTTCCTAGCCCTTTGTGACTGGCCCCTGTGAAAAGACAATTTCAAAGCCAGCAGAAATGTTGACAAAGGATTTGTTGTGAATTTTCCTTGTCTTGTTTTAAAGACTGGAATCAGACAAGCTACGGTCTTCCAAGTCCATTTGAGAGAGGGGAGTCAGCAATGATCCTCCCACTTGTTTTACAACATCTGTGCCCAGCATACATCTCCATTACTGGTTTGGGAGCCATCGCTGCTGCTGCAATGTCTTCTGCAGATTCAGCTCTTCTCTCCACTGGCTCCATGTTCGCTCACAATATCTACAGGAAAATCCTAAGGAAAAAGGTACCTGCTTGCAACATTCAGTAGTTTTGGTGTCAGGAAAGACAGTCTTGCTTTCTGGACAGAGCTCCAAACATAAGCCAGGGGTGTTCATATCCTTGGTAGGGGTACCAGTACCCACACTGGTGAGCTTTGCTCATTCTAACAAGACTAGTGTAAAATTTGGACTAAGGTATTAATGGAAACAGCATAAAACCATGACCCTTAAAATCAGAGGCCCCCTCCAGGGGTACCTGCCTTGCCTGGCTGCTGGTAGCAAGCAGTGCCTGAAAGCATCAAGGGCTTGAGGAGAACCAGGCCAGGCCAGGGCAGTGCTGGCCGTCCTGCCAGAAAACACTGTGTCTCTAATGCCACAATCTCTGCTTCACAGGCTTCAGAGACAGAGGTGTTGTGGGCCATGAGGACCTCCATGGTGGTGTTTGGGGCCGGGGCTGCTGGTCTGGCTTTTTACTCCAGCTCTGTCTACGACCTCTGGTTCCTCAGTGGGGAGCTGGTGTACGCCCTCCTCTTCCCCCAGCTCTGCTGTGCCCTCTTTGCACCCAGCACAAACACCTATGGATCGGCTGCTGGATTCTTGATTGGGCTCCTGCTGAGGCTACTGGCAGGGGAGCCTGCCCTGAGCATCCCCTCTGTCATCTGCTACCCAGCCTGCTCCCTGCTGAACGGGACCTACAGCCAGCTCTTCCCCTTTAAAACATTCACTGTGCTTCTTACCTTGGGCACAATCCTTGCTGTTTCACGCCTGGCCAAGGCTTTGTTTCAGAACAACCTCCTCCCTCGCAGCTGGGATGTTTGCAACATCGTGGGGGGAACTGCCATCCTCATCCCCTTGCAGCAGGGGGAGAAACAGGAGCCTTTGCCAACCACTGCACTAGAAGAGAACCACAATTAAATATGGGGTTTCATTTGAAAGGCCACGGCGTGTTCAGCAGTTAGAGCATGGCACAGACAGCATCGCTCTCTGCTTTCACTAATGATTTATTTAAATCCCTCACAAATAAATAAAGAGGCATTCTGTTCATCCAAGGAGAATATGTGAGTTTGAAGTCAGCAGTGATTAAAGTCTCGTGGTGATGGAGCACAATCTTGTGGTGGTGACCACGGGACACCTTGGGCCCCAGCAGTGGTTGCTTTGAGGTGCCCCTGTTACCTGAAAGCAAAGCTATAATCCTGCTCCAACAATTAGGGGGTTCCCAAGTCACCTACTTTGCTGACCACAAGGAAGACAAATAAATGTCTGATAGATTGGGTATTCTTGATTGAAAAAAAAAAAAAAAAAGGTGAGCAGACCTGTTTCCATTACACAGCAAGGGGTTTAGCATAATCATCCCTGGGGAGCACATAAAACCCCTGAAAATACAAATTACTGAAAGCAGTGCAACTGCCACAGCAGTGCAGTAATATCAGTTCTGCACCATTACTTGTATGCTTTACAAAGCTTTCCTTTGTACTGCAAAAGTTTTTGCACGTCTCTCCCCACTGCAGTATCTGCCAGTGGATCCCTCAGCCTGGGAAGGTGTGAGACATTCCCTCTATACAACCTGGTAGGGTAGTAGCAGGTAAGCAAGGTAAAGCAACAGCCCTTAACTATTCACTAAGAAACATTTAATTGCCACTATTTAACAAAAACCAGATAGGAAAATAGAGATGCCAGACAGACTATTGGAATTTTGTCTAAAACCTGTTACATTCAAATCTGAATTTTGTCTAAAACCTGTTAAATCACTTATGTCAAGGTTTTATTCCATAGCATAGCGATGGGATGGCGTGTGACATATACAAACTGGTGTGTGAGAAGTCAGAGGACTGTGATGACAGAAAGGTGCTGGAAACTGATCCGAAACTTTCCTGCAGGACAGAAAATCCTAAAATGCTGAAGGCAAGATCCCAAAAAGATTCAAGCCACAAATAAGTACAGAAAAGCCCCCAATACCTTGTTTGCATAAATTCTTAATGGCTTGGAAGACAAGAAACCCAGATAAATAGCGAGTTTGGACTCTAGCCTGCAGTCTGATGGACTGAGAACATGCCCCAGTGAGATGGAGCATTAAGATGTGAGCTGAATTAAAGATTCAGGAGGATTCCATAGTAATGGCTTACAGATGGCTGTCATTTTATACTTCCTTCAGCAGCTGTGCAGCATCTTACCAGGGTCAGCTGCAATCCACCAGGAACCACACTCACAGTACCTTTCCAAAACGGTTGTGGGAGCTGCTGTGAGTGGAAACACCTGGCACTGCTGAAAGGAAGATATTTACTGGCATAACCAAAATATCCTGCAGCAGAGTAACCCTCACAGCCGAGAGAGCTGCTGAGGTGAAAACAAGGTGCTGCTCCATGATTTACTTCCAGCATGGGCAGGCACAAGGTGAGAAGCTCCACTGGTGCCACTGTGCTTTACTGCAGCAAGCCCAGCAAGAAGCCACAAGACTCTGAATTGCACCAAGGCAACTGCCTTGTCTCAGGAGGAAGACTGCCAGTCCTGCACTCTAGATTTGGCTTTGAGGATTCTGCTCCCTGTGGGGGATCATTAATCTCTTTTAAAATATCCCTTCTCAGCAAGGCGGAGATTCTGCTCCTCCTCAGAAAAATTTCACATGACCTTATGTTTTGGGCTAGTGTTAGTGAACACCTGGGCACACTAACCTTCCAATGCACAGCCATCCTGTTGATATGCTTTGTTAAACCAAAACCAGAAATTCTCTCCTGTGTCTCTAGAGACTGCCATGAAATATTAATTATAATGTGTCTAGAAAAGGGAAAAAGCCAAACTGGTTTAGAAATCAAAAGCTTTGCCATTGACTATGGCCCTAGGCTGTCACCCACGGGAGTCTTTGACCCAGCAGTGATTTGAGTGGGAGTGTGTGAGGTTGTGCTTACGCAAGGGAGGCACAAGGCTGTCATTACCCCAGCGCCAGGAGAACAGGGCTCTCCTTAAAGCACAGGTGCTGGATGCTGATGCAAACATACTCCCCTGAGAGATTTTGGGGTGACCTAGTTTGGAGACCTGTCCATCCCCCTGTGTGGGGCAGACCAAAGCTGACATGCTGCATTTGAACTGGGGCGCAGACCTGTTGCGCGACCCAGAGAGGAGTGAAACCCCAAGACCCTCATGCCAAGGTTATCACCCTACTTCTTGACATAGAATCGCAGAATGCTAAGGGCTTGGAAGAGACCTTAAAGATCATCTAGTTCCAAGCCACCTGCCATGGGCAGGGATGACACTTACTAGGTGAGGTTGCTCAGGGCCCCATTCAACCTGACCTTGAAGACTTCCAGGGACTGGGCATCTAAAACTTCGTGGGCAACCTGTTTCTGTGCCTCACTAACCTTTAAGTAAAGATTCATTATTTAGTCTAAAAATACCCTCTTCCATTTAAAAATTACTGCCCTTTGTCCTGTCCCTATCTGTTTATACAAAAAGTCCCCTCCTTTTTATGAGCCCCCTTTAGGCTGCAATGAGGATTCCATGGACCTTTCTCTTCTGCACACAGGAGAGGTGCTCCATCCCTCTGATCCCCTTTGTGGCTTCCTCTGGTAACAGTCAGAACATTTTCCTGTGCCAGGACCCCAGAGCTGGATGCAGCCCTGCAGATAGGGTCTCACCAGAGCAGAGCAGAGGGGGAGAATGCGCTCCCTCACCCTGCAGGCCACGTTGCTTTTGAAGGAACCCAGGATCCATTCCACACAGCAGCTCTGACAGGCAAATACCTACATCTGGAGATACCTTTCCACTGTGGTGCTCAACTTCTCCTGCTTTTACCCTGCACAGACCCAAAGTTTGATATTGCAGCCTTTCTGTACTAAAAGGTTTGGCATGGCAGGCAATAGATCCACGGCTTCCTGAGAGAGCAGCGAAGGACACTGCTGAAGAGTGTCACCACTGCCACCATGTTATCACCCAGTGTCACCACAGAAACTCACAGACTTCAAACATGAGTCTTTGCTGTCAGGGGTATCTGCCATACTCAGCCATACTTGGCCCTGGCAAAGCTTCCCTAAATTTCATGCCACTAACAGTGCTCTGCTTTGTGTGAAGATGGCAAAAACACAATTACAGTAACTCTCACAAATGCTTACCATTTTCCATCCTTATATGACTCCTCCGAACATCCCCCAGCAAGCTTAAAAAGAAAACATTCATCAAGGTCGGACAAAGTTTTGGAAGCAATTAGGTGCAAGTAAAATAAATACAAAAGTACTTCTGTCCTATACTTAATGCCCATATGCCTAGTTGTTCCAGTCCAGCAGACTCAAGGTCCTTGAGGTGTTGCCAGCATGGGGGATAATGACACAACTCCTGTGAAGCCATTCTGTTCGTGGGTTACAGCCTCCAGTTCATATTCCCTTATTTTTCTTCCAGTTTACCTCTCCACATGTGGATTTATCTCCTTGACCCTAGAAGTGTCCATGACAATGACTCTATACAGTTTCAGTTTTGATTAACTTTCCTCAGCCTAGACAGCTGCTACATAAAGCAGCAAACACCAGCATCCAGCAGTACTCTATTGTTTCCTTGGCTGGCAGGACCCACTGAGATACCCTGAGGCTTCCATTGTCTTGTGCTTCTTTGACATTTTTACAGTTCATCTTTAGAGCATCTGAGATGGGATCAGACTGAAATTCGATTAAGAAAGAACCATACAAAATCAATGCCGTGTGCATTAGGTGGATTAATAACTGGCAGGTTCGAAATGCAATTCCAAGTAGGAAATTACCATCCGGTATCAGAACCTTTAGTGAGAGTGATTCTTGGCATCATGCTATGGACCTGCACTTACCAGTGACTGGATGGGCAGTGAGGAGCAGCCCACATGGTGTGCTCAGCTGGTCAAACAAGCTGCAGGTCAGTGTGGGCTCATGGACAATCTAATGCAGGTGTCTACAGACAGATCAAATGTATCACAGCCTAAAACAAACTGTTGGCTGTGTTGTCCTCAAAGGAAGGCCTGAGTGATGCTATGCACTGCAATGTTGAGATTTAGGCGAGATCAATCTTACCCAGAGCATGCTCCTGCTACTTTGTCTCTTTTTTTTCCCTCACGAGCAGGGTTTATGGCAACATCCAGTGTCTGGAAGTTAAAACTAGACAAATTAAGACTAAAATGAGGCTCAGCATTTTAAAGGTAAGGTCCATTAAGGAAAGTAAGTTGGCAAGGGCTGAGGTGGATTTGCCATCACGGAAAAGGCTACAGTGAAAGTGGAAGCTTTTCTCAGTTATCCCTCTGTTTTAAGAGGAATCCATTCAGTGTAGCCCTAGGGCATCTGAGATCCAGCCCAGCGTTCAGACTGACAAATCCCAGCAACATTGTTTGTTCCTTATTTCTCTCAGCCCTGCAATCAGGTACCACTGAGGTAACCACTGCCACTTCTGTATTAATGCTGACACTGCTCAGAGCCCTGCTTGCCACCCTTGAACTCCAACAATAAGAAGTTAAGAACACAGTGTGATTTGGATTTCTAAATCTAAACTTTTAGAGTCCTCCATCAGCAGAGTCTCTGTATCCTGGACCCCAAGGGGTCTGTTCAAACATGAGGGAAGAAAGTGTCTTCTCAGTGATGGTGCTGCATGACTCCTGCAGCAGCCACCTACCCATCCTGCACTGAAAAATCAAGCTTCCATCTCTGCTGTGTTGGGAGCAGTTCCTAAGTCCTCCACACACACAGGCTGAGTTGGGGTGAAAGGCCCAGGCTATAAGGGCTATAAGTGGTGTTGTGATGTCCATGTGTGGTGCTCCAGGGGAAGCCACCCACTGTGCCTGTGCAAGGGTCTGAGCTGTGACTGCCTTGAGTTACCCGAACTTATTTCCATGGGAGACACCATAATTACACCTCCATTGCTCAATCACAGTCATTATTTGAAAGACCACATGCCTGACATACTTCAGCAGCTGTTCTGCAAGGCCAGACGGGCTGGATTCAGTTCACCTCAGTGCTCTGTATTCCAGCTGCCTCGAAGGTGCTGTGTCCAGGCACCGAAATCGTCACAGATAAGGAGATTGCCTGCAGCAAGGATCATCAGGTCTGGCTCTCTAGAGAGACCCTGTGGCAGCCCCTGCTCCATGCTTCAGCAAGCCATAGTGAGCCTCATCAGTGGTAGAAAAATGAGTTCTGGTTTTGGCAGCTCAGACGCCATGAGGACACAGCTGTGTTGACAGGACAGGTCAGAGTAAATACTTTGCCCCAAATTTAGGCCAAATGAATTGGAGAGCTGCTTAGGTGATCCACATAAAAAGTGTGGTTAAGACTGAAGTGTGAATATTTAAACAATGCATTTCAACTAGACCAACTTAATAATGCTTAATTATTGCTTTTTGTAATTATTACTCATTTTTAATTTTACTTGTCGCCCAACCTGTACATATCAGATTAGGATTTTATGTACATATCCTGCATTCTAGGACTGTGATCACATCAGAGATGAGAGACAGGCTTGAGCACCTGGAGCATCCCAAGATTTGAGATGAAAAAAGCTTGTGCTATTCTGGTAATGGACAGCAATGGAGACAAAAAAGGGGGAAAAAAGAGGGGGAAAAAGGGAAGACAGAAGAGACCCTTTTGCCCTTGTCCCTTCCCTTTTTGAGACTGTTTTCATTCTGCACGCAGTGGACAGATGTGCCATTCATTTTGCTGAATTCTGCAATTGAAAGTATTTATATTGCTAATGAGCAACAGTAAAAAATACCATGGGTCTGCAAAGCTGAACTAGAAACTTGAAAAATGGTCAGATGAATCTTCCTTGTGATAAAGGCTCCTCTTGTATATTCTTTGTATGGTATAACACTAACCAACAGACATTAACCTGGGACATTGATGTGAGGTGAAGGGTTGTAGGAATGACTGACCTTCCAAAGTGTCCAAAGTGGAACATAATTATTTTATTTAATTGGAATTGCATTAGTATTTAATTTTACCACCACAAGTTGAGTTAATCAGTGACATCAGGACTGGAGGCAGCCTGGGCTGCAGTGATAATGCACTAGTGGAGTTCACATCCTGAGGGATAAAGGTCAGGCAAAGAATAAAACCAGGACCCTGAATTTTAGAAAAAAAACCTTCCAATCCTTCAAAGAGTTAGTCAATAGGACACCTGTGGGAACCTGCGCTCAGGGGCAAGGGAGCAGAAGAGAGATGAGAGATCTTAAATCACATTTTTCATAGAGCACAAAAGCTCTCAATCCCCAGGTATAAGAAATCAGGAAAGGAAGGCAAGAGACCAGCAGGGCTGAGTTGAGACCTGCTAGAGAAACTAAACGCACAGGCAGTGGAGCAGGAACAGGTATCCTGGGAAGAGTGTAAGGACATTGCTCAGGTGTGTAAAGATAGGGATGAGGAAGGCCAAGGAGCAGCTGTAGAGAAAGGAAAATGAGTAGTGGTTTTAAATTGGAGGAGATTCAATTTGTATTAGCTATAAGGAAGAAAACTTTTACAGTGAGGGTGGTGAAATACTCAAACAGGTTTCTCAGAGAGGCAGCATAAAGACCACCTCAGAGACTCAAGATAGTGAGGATTTATTTTCTCTGTTTTGATGTAAAATT
The DNA here is from genome assembly GCF_028018845.1 of Melospiza georgiana. NCBI lineage: Eukaryota > Metazoa > Chordata > Aves > Passeriformes > Passerellidae > Melospiza > Melospiza georgiana. The sequence continues at coordinate 70,568,117 of NC_080431.1, forward strand.
CCTAGAAAAAAAGCAATCTTGTACTTTGGTTTCCCAATGAAGGAACATGGTGATATTCCACTCTCGGTGAGTACAGAGGAAGGATGTATTGTCTTGGAAGATATTTATTGCCACAGCAGCACCCCATGGGCAAATGTCAGACATCCCCACTCAAAGGCATGCTTTGAGCACCTCCAATTTGATAAAAGCTATTTCCAAATGGCTCCCTTCTACTAAGCATCTGTGCATTCTCAGATAAACATTTCTGCATCATCATTTGATTGTTTTCCTCTCTTTCCCTAACCTGCAAACCCACAGGCCAAACCCACAAGATTTAGGCAGTCTAAAAAGTGCTTAAAAAGTGAATGAATGCTGTCAGACCAGAACTGCCCATTGTCTTTCTTCTTACAGCTGTTGATTGATCTGAGGTCAGAAAGGGGCTTTTTGTACTGTGCCTTTGCAGAAAAAATAAAAGGCAAAAAGAAACTGGTGAAATCTGCAAAGGCAAATTTGACCAGGTTTTACTTCAGATGCTGAAAAATCCTTTTTCATCTTATGCAAATAGAAGGAATGTTTTTACACACCAAGACATCACAACAAATGTTCTTCTCACTTCCAGAAGACCAGAATAAGCTAAGAACGGATGACTAACCTCATGTGAAGGAGGAGGGGCCAGCAGAATGTTACCTATTTTCTGACTACTTCTGTGCCAGGTTCATGTTTCTTTGCTGGTCTGGAAGCCTGCAGCTCTCTCCTGCTCTCTGCCAGCTGTTTGCCAGCTCACTACAACATCAACCAAAACAAGGGTGAGCAGCCTCTGCAGACCAGGCAGATGCAATGCCCTGCAGTTGCTGTTAACATTTCTTTGCTGAGTTTTCTCTTATGGTTTCTTGCAGGATGAAATTACCTCTAAAGGGCTATCTCAGGTCTGTAATCTCTTCAAATATTTAACTCTGGTGGTTTTTATCTTTTCTTCAGCAAAAAACAAGGTCAAGCATTTTATCAAGTCCAAAAAAGACATCAATGCAAAAAGGTAAGAAAAAAAAAAAGCGAACCCTCTGTATAAAGCACTTCAGTGTACTCATGCAGCATATTAGAGAGCAAAAGGAGCTTTCTGGCTCCTATCTGGCTGTTGTTACAATCGTTAATGTGGTTTTGTTCCATTACTAATGGCATCAGAATGAGAAATCAGGCCCTCCAGACAAACTTGAGAGACTGTTGTTTCCCATCTGGCAATGAGAAGAAAGGAAAAAACATTTAAAATAATGGAAATAAGCAAAGGGAAGACCTAAAATACTGAGCATGTAGCAGTAAAATCTGCAAATGCCTACAGCAGGGTAGGAGTGGGAAACTAAATATTTTACAGACCTTTTAAGTAATTCCCAGAGCCTGGTAGTTTAAGGCCACTTTATAATTAAACAAAGACAACCTAATTTTTTACAGTGTGTATTATATTGCTTGATACATTTATATTTCCTAGAACTGCTGATTGACAAGCAGAGAAAAATGAAACCAGAAGAGCAGCACTAATGGATGAAAAACCTACAACCTGGAGTGGCATATCATTAGCCTCATCTGAATGTGGTTGGACAAGATTTTAATAAAAAGCTTTGCTAGGAAAATTCATCATGAATATGCCAAGGTAAGTAAAATTAAGAATAACACTCCAATCTGGCTTTTCTGTAAAGTTGCTCTGAGTTAACCACCAAATCCTGCAGCAGAGCCAGGCAGGGTGCACCCCTTCACTTACACATGGCAGAAACTGTTCCCCCTCTGAAGCCTTGCACCAATGCCCAAGCACCAAAGCCCAGGATGTCCACAGCATCCTCTCCAAACTCCAGCCCAACAGCAGGTGATATCTGCTGAAGTTCATCCCCCATTGCCTTTGGAGTGCTGGGAGGTAAAGGGGTGCTGGCGGGACTCAGATTAAATTCACTTTGATTGGTTGCTAATCAATAATCCAGTCATCATCAGTACAAGAGGAAATGACTTCAGGTTATGCTAGAAGATATTACTAAAAATTGCTCCTCTGGAAGGGTTGTCAACCACTTGAACAGGCTGCCCAGGGAAGTGGTGGAGTCATCACCCTGGAGGTATTTAAAAGACATGTACATGTGGTTCTTATGGACATGGCTTAGTGGGGGACTTGGCAGTGCTGGATTAATGATTGGCTTGGTGATCTCTTCCAGCCAGACTGATCCTATGATTCCTTGAAGCCAAGTGATTCTCTCCATAGTCACTTGTGGATGGGCTGTACCCCAAGGCCTCCAGCAGCAGCCCCCACAGTGCAGCTCGTATGGCCACACTTCTCCACGGGCTGCAGGCAAGAAGACTGCCCCAAAACTCCCCCTGTCCCTGCTGCTCCCCTGCCTTGCCAGGGGGCCCCCACCCTGCCCAGCTGTCAGCCAGCACTGCCATTTCACACTCCAATGCATTTCTGCCTAAGAGAAACCTCCTCCCTTACAGGGGGGATGTTTGCAGCACAGAGAGAGGAAGCATTGCTTCCAAGGGGCTCTCGGGTGAGAGGAACCAGCCAGCTTTCAAAGAAAAATGGCTTATAATGCTTTCTTAATGCTGAGCACTTTGTGATATGTATTTCTTGAGGTGCAGTTTATACTAAAAAAAACCTCTAATCTCTAGATATTTAATAATTTTCCCTTTAAAAAGAGGATTTTAAAAGTTCTTTGCTGTTAATTGTTGATGTTGAACACAAACACAGGACTTCCTTTTATCGCAAGACTGAACATTTGACCTATGGTAGCCAAAACTGAAAATTTGAGAGGACCTCCAAGCCTGTATTTCAATTTCATTACTATCGTCTGTCTTTCAAATAAAGTGCATTTACTCAGTGCAACCAGTTAGATACATTTAAAATATGCAGGGTTCAATTAATTTTGTATGAGAATATAGCTCAGAAGTTGTGCTGCCAAAATAGTTCACTGGGCCACAAGTTCAAAAATAATTTAAATAAAGGCTGAAAGAAACAAAAAAGGAAAATTACACAAAGCACATCACCGTAAGACTTTCTTTAATGCTCTGAGGAATAAAACTGCCATAAAGTGATGGGATCAGGAAGAAACTTCATCTGACACAATCTCTCCCAGGGAAAGCACTACACACTTTTTCATGCAATTACATTTTCACCAGGGACACCCAGGCACGACATTGGCCTAATGCAGCAGAGAGGATTTGGCAAAGCACAGGAGCAGCTCAGACAGATGAGGCGGAAGGGAAGCGTTTCATGGCCAGCCTCTGCAGATCCAGTGCAAACACACTTCCAGGCAACCCCAGCACTGTGGCAGGCTGCAAAACCTACATGGGATCTAACACTTGGGCAGAACGTCCTCACTCACCTCTCCTTCCCTGCCCCTTCATCTGAGTATCACGGCTGAAGCTTCAGGAGATGCACCAGAAGTTGGTGAAGCTGGAGATTTTTTTGCACCTGAACAAAATCTGGGCCCTGGAGTCCATGAAGATTGCACTCTCTCTTGTCAAGGCCTGACTTAATTCCTGGAAGTCCCTCCTGAGATGTGCATGAAAGAAGCCGTAATGCCATATAGAGCATGGCAGCACATGATAGTGTCACACTTGGTTGCAAAGCCCCAGCAGGAGTGAGTCCCCTGCAGCTGAGCCCTGCACAAGCCTCACTCCTGCTCAGCCCTCCATCCAGAACTGTGCTTCAGCCATCCAGACCCCTGTGGGAATCACCTGTTCATAAGGAAACCTGCGTGTAAAACCTGCATGCAAACCATACAGTGCAGGGGAAAAGTGGCTGCTCAGCGCAGGTGGCTCGGGCAGATCACAGCTGTCCCTCCCTGCCTGGGTGATTGTCCTCTCCTCCACTCACCCTGAGGAGCCTGCGCTGACCAGCACGCTGAAACGTCTCTCTTAATTCCACAACTCTACTAAAGAAAACTTGAGGAGAGGGAAATGCAAGGAAGAGAATGGAAAATCTGCAAAAAGGCTGATCCAGTGTGTAACTCTTTCCCTGGTCAGAAGGGTGCATATATATACAGGAATGCCTCTGAGGAAGGATGAATTTTCAGGATTTGGATGCTTTTGTGTTTTCTAATCGTTTCCCACTATCTCACACTGTCCGGTGCTTCTGAAAGAAGCACAAGGATTGCTGGGGACCTCCTCTGGACGATAATAGAAGGGAGAGAGGAGCACCTAGTGCATGTGCCGGCTACAGTGGGATGGGAACCAGGTTCATTTTCCAACGTGGTCACCTGAGATGATATCTGGGGACACAGAGATACTGCTCTCCAGCTTTCCCCCCATCCCTGTCTCACATGCATCATCATCAGATTTCTTGGAGCAAAAAAGTCAGTTTTAGTACCCTGAATTGAAATTTCCCTTGCAGATGCCCACCCACACTTAAAACCAACCTCCTCGGCCAGATGTGCCGATCCCGGGCTCGGGTCCCAGCTCCAGGCTCCGGCCGGGCGCGGCAGGGCCGGGCAGGGTTGCGCCCATCGCGCTCATTTCCCGGCTGGGCGACGGCCGGCGGCCGGGCAGCGCCTTCCCTTCCTCAGCCAATGGCATCTCCAGCCCGGACGGGAGATGGCGGGGTGTGAGCGGGGCAGCGCCCGGGGCCGCTGCGGGGGGAGCTGGAGCAGCTCCGGCGCCGCGGCGGGAGAGGGAGGAGGAGGAGGGAGAGAAGCGAGGGAGAAGCCTCTGGGGCAGGCAGCCCCCGGGCTCGGGCCGCGCCGCCGGCCCAGCCACTTCAATGCAACCCCTGGGGCATCGGCTTCCCGCTGATGGGACCGCTGCAGGGCCCTCGAGGCCGGAGCGCCGTCGTGGGGACCGTCACCCTCTGCCTGGCCGCCGGGTGGGCTCTGCAGAGTAAGTGTCCGGCTCCGTCCCTGCCTCCCCCGCTCCCTCCCCGGCGCTTCCCTGCTGCTCCTCGCCGCGATGCCCCGGCTCAGCCCCGGCTCAGCCCGGCATCCGCGGGCGGTGCAGAGCGCCCGCCGACCCCCGCCCGCGGCCAGCGCTCTGCCCGGCCCGTCCGCAACCGGGAGCGGCTGGGGAGGGGACGGGACGTACCGAGGCTCAGGCAGGCATCGCTGCTCTCTCTCCCTGACACGGTCAGGGGAGGCTCGTCCCCGCCTCTGCCGCTCGAAGAGAGCGGGGGAGCCGAGCGGGAGCAGCGCGGCCGCGGGTGCAGCGCCCCACGGCCCGGCCTCATCCCGCTCCGGCAGGGGCGGCCCCAGCAGCCGAGGGAACCAGGCGTGGAGGGGGAAACAACCCGGTTAGTCAGCCCGAGGGGTGTCTAACTGGGAAACGCGGCGGTGAGGAGGGCAGGTGGGTTCTGACCCAGTACCCCACGGGGGGTGAGTGGGGATGGGGCAGCCTCAGGGAGCCGTGCTGTGCTGTCCCGGAGGGGCCTGAGGGAGGCTGCTGCCAGCCCCACCCTGGCCCGGGGAGCGGGGTGTCTGCGTCGCCAGCGAGTGTGGTTCGGTCACGGCGCTCCACCGAGAGAAGTGACGCGCAAGCAGGACACCAAAGGGTGGAGAAGCAGCCCGCAGGGTATCAGAGGCCCGTGTCAGAGCTGTCCCCCAGTTCAGAGCTCCTGCTGGCCCCGCCAGCCTGTTTGATTCCCACTCACTGCCCAGCACTCTGCCGGCCCAGCTGCGGTGCCGCGGCCAGGTCTGATAGGCAGAGCCGCACATCCCACCTTGCCTCTTGGCCAGGCAAATACTTTGGAGTAGAGCAGCGTGCCAGGACGGCAAACTCCATGAGCTCTGAGCAGCCCCTGTCGTGCTTCTCTTGGGTGCGTGTTTTACTGGGTGTGAAGGGGCTGGTTTTGCGGGCCGCACAGCAGTCACCTTCCGTAGGGCGCTGCATGTGGGTGTGATGTTTGCTCTCCAGCCTGGCGGATAGACTGGTTCAGGTGATCTAGGCACACTGCCTACTAAAAATGTTTTTGAATGGTTAGATAGATACTGCACTGCCTTTTTTAGATTTGCATACCAGATAGGGACAGAACATGTTTGCAAATCATTTAATGGAAAGATTTTAATTCTCTCTTTTTTACATTTATTTTGCAATTGCATATTCAAAACAAAGCCTCTAAAAAACATGAAAGGGTCACTGAGGGGAGACACTCAGCTCCTGCCTGGTCAGAAACAGTGGGAAAGGGCTTTAAATAAACACACGGACCAGAAAACAATTGGAACAATTTGCAGTGATTACCAGAGGTTCCCGGCTGTTCTGTTTCTGTAGCTGGCATAAACCTCGTTTTCACAGCTCTGGTTAGTCTCTCCTGCACACAGGCTGAACAGCAGACCACAGCTCAGCTGAGGATGCACTGAGCTGCCCAGAAAGCATGATGTTCCTGCAGGGGGACTGGGCAGCATGAGTATGGACAATGCTCATGAAAGGAGGAGCCCAGGAATGTTATTTGGAAAAAGCCTAGGTCCTACTTGGTACCGTAGATGAGCACCTGGGAACTGAGCTGGCTTCTTGAGCTCCCCTACCTTATCCTGACCAGCAGAGTTAGAGAATTCTGCTACAGATCCCAAATACACTGAAGTCAGGTTGTAATTCACCCATCTCTTCCATTTGTGGTGGCTGTGGAGGGCTCTTGCTTTAAGATTTTTTTCAATTTTTTTTTTCCCTTGGAGAATTTTTTCTTTGCCTTTCTTAATCATTCTTATCCCTGAAGACTCTGCAGAACCTCCAGGATCATCCCCAGGTGTCCTGCTTTGCACTCATGCAGTGTAGTTGAGGGTCTCATTCTCACTCCCCCACTGGGTTACAGACATTTACAGGTCAGCACTTTTTCTTGTTGCTCTTGCAGTCAGGCTGTTCCCACAGTAAGGGAGTAGAGCAGGTGAGCTGCTCCAAGCCAAACCAGGAAAAGGCATTCAGGCTTACTGTGTGCTTTATCTGCCTTTTGTCTGCTTTGATTTTTGTGGGTAGATAAGAGGATTTCAGTCTTTAGCCAAGGGTCTCAGACAAGCCATTAATCAAAAGAAAAAATGTATACCAGCTAAAACTCCAGTGTTGGTGTTCATCCAAATCTTCATGCAGAAACACCAAATGCAAGCAGAAATGATTGCAGTTACACATTAAACTAAGCCGTCAGTTCAGTTTCACAGTGTCACAAACAGCTCCGTAATCACATCAGGAGGAAGTAGATGAAAATTAAATATTCTTTTATATGCATTTTTGCCCGGATATCATCAGGAACATGAAGTCCCTGGCTTCTCAAGGACTGCATACCTTTGGATACATGTGATTTATCTGCACTGGCTTATTAACTGGTGGCCTTTAAGAAGCTGATATTTCTAATGTTCATTACACATCCTGAAAACATGACAGGGTCCTTGCCAAGACTTCACATACTTATGCCTACTACAGTTCTTGCTTTTGAGGGATAGTAGTTAATGAACATGACAGATTACCTTGGACATGGCAACTAAACTTCCATGTAAGTGCAGGATTTTTAAAGGAAGCCAGTTACTGATGAACAAAAAAACATTGCTCAGTTTTGCTCAGTTTTCAGAAAATGTTATGCTTATCCAAAGTCCCTTTCTATGTGGGTGTTAAAACATTGAAACACATGCAAATACATGTCCACTATGGTAGAAGGATTTTTGCTATCACAAATTATAAATGTGTATGTAGTCTTCAAGTATGAGTGTTTCTTTTATGGAAAGCAGAAAGAAGAAGCTATTGAAAAGCATAATCTATCCTCTCTTAAAACAGATCACTGAGATAGGTAGGATGAATCACCAGGATCCAGAGGTTCCAGCCTGCCTGGGACAGTTGGTGCAGCATCACCTCCAGACTCATCACTCTCCTTTGTCTTTCAGCTCCCGGAGGAGTATCCTTAGTGGTCCCACAACCCAACATCAATGCAACAGTGGCACAAAACATCCTCCTCTCAGTTGAATACTCTTGCCGAGGCGTGGCCACCATTGAGTGGAAGCATGTGTCGAGCTGGGGCACCACCAGCATTGTTGAGTGGAGAAGTGGGAATTCTGCCAACATATCCACAGTCTACAAGGACAGAGTGACTACTTTTGAAAATGGCTCTATACAGCTTCGGAATGTGGGCATGAGAGATGCTGGCTACTATTTTGTCACTGTAATGGAGGAGCATGGAACCAATGCCTATGGCACCATCATAGTCAATGTTTATGGTACAAACTAAATGGGACTTCTTGGCTTTACCCTGTGTTTAAGCATCAATCTGCTTGTAATCAATTTTATAATATTATTTTTTCCATTTTCCCTACAGAGATTATCTATGAAGATTTGCATTTTGTAGCAGTTCTCTTCACATTTCTCGCTGCAGTATCTGCCATTCTAATCTGCTTCATGTGGCTGTGTAATAAATCTCTGCACCTATTTCAAAAGAAGACAACACACAAACTAACAGGTATTTCTCTAAAAATGTAGTCAGGGTATAGGGTCCTCAAGCCTGAAATTTGAGCCTAAAATTTGTACCATAAAGGTGCTAAATAGGGCCACTGAGAAACAAGACTGAAGGGCTCAGATCAGTTGTCCTGTTCTAACTCCTTACTAGTTGAGGCTACTGAATAACAGGTGTTTAGTTGAAGAACAATCCACAGGACAGCTACCTTATTTGTTTCACATTAGAAATAATAAAATACTTCCCAACATTGCTGATTGCAAAACTTGGGGAGAAAAGGCCAGAGCTGAAATAACCCCCCGTCAAAGGGCAAGAGACAAAGTCAAGAGAATCAGCCACTCTCTGAGTTCATGTCAGCAAGGTGTATCCTAGGGGAAAATAATCAATTGACCCTTGGGAGTGGCCCCTATTTCAGTTCAATCCTCAATGGAGGACTGCATCTCCTCCTCTCAAACCCCCCCTTCATCTGCTCACTTTTGGTCCAGTTGCAGACTCCAATGAACACTGAGTAATATCAAAACCTGACACTGAAGACAACAGTCATGAAAAGCAGGTCAAGGGAACACAAGAGCTACACTGAAGGGACATATTAGAGAAGAAATTTCCAAGCTACTGCCAGGGATATTTGGCCTAGGCAGAAAGACAAGGTGCATGTTATGAGCCTGGGATCAAACTCTTAGGCACTTCTTTGAAATAGGAGACTTCCTTTAACACTTCAAAATATTTCAGATGTTTACCTGCCTTCTTTGTAAGTGCAGATCCCCTCGTGGTTTCTTGCCCTCTAGGTAAAAGGTCTATATTTCTTCTATAATAAGTGTTACATTACAACAAGCAGCCTAGCTACCAGTATTTTACTGGAACAACAGAGACACTCAAGCATCCTAAGATTCATGGCCCAGACTTTGTGTCAACTCTGCAAAACCTAATAGAAGAAGAAGAAATTAACTTGGTTTGAGCTGCCTCTTTCTTTCTGTTGCTCACATATGGCTCTTAAGTGTTGCTGCTGTTTTCATGGTGCATACACCACTCACAAGCTTCTGTAGCTACTGAAAACTTGCCTATAATGCCAGAATATAGAGGATTTTGTTTAGATAAAGCCTCTTCCTCCAGCTGAAGCCAGTCTTCCCACAGAGCTGAACTGAATAGACATATTCATGTAACATATGGCAGAGTTCAAGAAAGCACAGTTCTAGAAACTTGTGTGATCTCCCAGGAAATGGTCTGAAGCAGAGACCTAATTTCAGCCCCAATTCTATCTCAGAAGAGCCCTCCATTCAGAAGTCATGAAGAGAGAGATATGAGAACGGTCCCTATGGACTAAATTTTCTTGGTGCCTTTAGCCTTGTACTGGAAGAAGTCGTCATTTTAAAGATTGTGAGAAGCTCTTTATACAGTTAAACATTTTGAAAATATGTATTTAAAACCTAATTTTAGATGAGAAAGCTTGAGCTAATATTAAAAAGTTAAAAATGTCTTGGCACAGTTAATTTTGGAATGTTGGCCTTCCAATCTATTTGCCAATCAATAATAATATCCTTTCATTTACAGCAAGTACAACAGAAGAAATTGAACTGGAAACCATTGAGTGTTAGCCAAGGACTGTATCATAATAAAAATAACAATTCTACCTCAGGAGAAAGTGTTGGCCAAGAAAGCAAGAACAAACCTAGAAGGTAAAATGTTTGTGACTACTGCAGAAACATCCTGACTTGCAAAGTAATTAAACCAGCAGTGTCTGATGGAGCTGTTTCAACCTGTTAAGTTTTCAGTTCTGCTAGTCAAGGTCAGAGTAAAAAAGAGTAGGCTTTCATGCTGAGCATGAACACATTTTTGTGGCTAGCTAATAAAATCTAGAGCCTCTACCACTCTTAAAAACAACCAACCAACCAAGCCTCTAAGATCAACCCATAAAGGAAATTACCATGGTCTTGAAGGACACCTGCATTTTGGATACAGCAAGTCTCCTATTACAGACAGAGTGGTCATTAGTATCCATCAACATAATAAATTAAATATCTAATTACAGTATTACATTAAAAAATTAATTGCAAGCACTGAATCCTGTTTATTGCACCTGTGCTGCTGCTTTTGGGTGTAAGGAACTTCCTAAAGCTCTGAAGACAAACTGCAATTTTTCATGAGACAAAACTGACTTTGAAAGAACGCTGAGCTGGTCAAAGTTCTCCCGCTTGTGTTTCCCGCAGTTGTTTACACTGCCCCAGGATGGATGTTAACACACATTTTATGACATTACTAGAACAGGTGATTGTACAAGGAACAGTACAGGCAGGCACTAAAGAGAACACTGTCCATGAAGATTAGAGGGGTCAGGTAAAACAGTGACACACAACACCAGTTGGGGTGGCAAAATACTAAACAGTTTTGTTGTAAAAGATGTCAAGTCCTTTGCAAACTTAGGCCAGTGCTGAACAATCTATCTGAGAAAAAAAAGTTATAACAGCATGTCTTTGAAATACAGTATTTACAAACACAGTTCTAAAATTGCTCCTGTTGAGAAGCCACCTTTGCTTTCCCTATGTTGTAAGAAAACATCAAGTTACCCAACTAATGTTTTCTTGAATCTGCATATTGCACAGATTGCAATTCTCCACCTGTAGATCTGTGGGATGAAATAACATTTCTGTTTGTCAGTGAGAAAGCAGTAAACTGACCGAGTTCCAAATCATTCTGTTTTGCTTTTGTAATGAGAATTTGCAGTGTGAAATAAACTTTGAACTTGGAAGACATCGTGGACTAGTCTGCACCTGTAGATTGCCACGTTGCTGTTTGGGTCAAACTGCTGCTACTGCCTTTTCCACACTTTGTCTCACTACTTTGCAAAAACCTTTTACAGGACAGGCTGACAGAGTTTTGCCTCTGGTCAGGGACTGGGATGCTCAAGTGCAGAGGTACTGTGGGCTCCATTTAGAAAAACATTCAGGGAATGTCTCACCAAGTAACGATGCAGGTAGGTGCCAAACAAGCCAAAGCATCTTGTGCTCAGTACCTTTAAAGCATCCCACACTGTGCTGGCCATCTGTAGTGCCAAGGGCCTCTCTCCCACTCATAAACTGAGGTACCAGATTCAGCTGTTTGCTCCTTCCTACATCTAGAACAGGTCAAAAAAGGTGAGAAATGAGGTAAGTATCAGATACAGCAGACAAGTAACAGTTTATTCCAATTCTCTGCTTTAAACTTTCATTGTCCATTTTTGTGTCTTTGAGTGAACTAAGATTTGACAGCAGGGAAACTGTAAGTGCATCTATTTCAATCACCAAACTTGAATTACTTGGTAAAGTATGCTTATAGAATATGGAAAACATTGTTAGGTGTTCCTTTTAAGCCCTAAATCTTAGACTTTGAATGAATCTTAGACTTTTAAGGCAAAAAGTATTCAAGCACTTTGAATGTGAAGCTAGGTATTAGGCTGAGCTGAATACACAGCAGGTGCTCTGCCAGACTTAGGAATTACAAAAACTGCAGCTTACACATAAAACCACTATTACCTGCTAACACTGACCTGAACACTGCAATTGCCAGAGGAAGTCAGCAAACATATCCAGACATGAATGACCATTCCAGTGCATTGCTGTGACTGCAGAGGTCACATGCACATTTAAACCACAACGTTTGAAAGCTGGAAGGAAAGTAGGAAATGAACACTTCAAATTCTTCAGTTTAAAATGTACTACAACAAAAGAAGTTTACAACCAGCACAGTTTTTCTATGTCTTTCAGCTTGGCTGAAGTCACTGCAACTTCAGGCACTCGATCCTTGGCCATTAAACCTGGTGCCAACCTCACTTTTAGGCAGTAATATCCCATATGAATAGCAGGGACTCAAGCAGTATTCAGAGAGAACATCCAGTACAGTTAATCTGTATATAGCTTTTTTTATAGACAATTCCTCACACAAAATTTTTACCCACAATTTAACATGCTTACTCTACACAGGTAACGTTACTTAAAAAGTACTCACATTTTCCTGAAAATGCTGTTTGCCACTATGCATTATTAAGGTCAATATTTGAGGTACAGAATGTGAGGCTAAGCTGTAGCAGCTTCTTGCTACTCTGGAGCATTTAAAGTTTTATGGCAGGTTGTTACAGTAGAAATTCAGAAACTAACAGCTGTTCTTACTGTACTTGTAAACTCCCTGCAGAACAGCAGCAAATTTAATATTTAGAGCATTCTAGATGATCAAAGGGATTAAGGCATTTTACTTTTAAACTTGAATTAAAGAGATGTCCAAGTTCACCAAATTGCTTTGGCAATCAATTGAAAAGGTCACTAAAAATTCACTAATGTCATTATTTCATATTCAAAGATGCACTACCAAGTTTCAAGGCTATCTCTCTGTTAGATGTCTAATCAGTCTGTTTTCCAATAAAATTAGGAATCCCTGTGTATTCAACACCAAAACACTGACTCTCCAGATCTCTAATAACTCCTTTTTTTGATGTTGTTATTATTATTTTTTCAGCTAGACCTAGAAGTCTTGACAAGTGTTTTCATGCTAACATGCAGAGCTTGCTATTCTGTGACATGGGAGATGTCATTTTCAGGAGCGAAGTCCTGCAGCCACGAGATTGTAATAGTTCCACAGTGATCTGATTACTTGGTAACTAAGAACTTGATGAAAAGGCTATTGCTACATGCAGACCTGTCAATTTAGTTTAAGAACAATAAAGTATAAAGACATGTCCAAGTTTCATGGACTCATCTTCTAATTATTTATAAGAGATTTGTTGTGTTAGCAGGAGTCAGAACAGCCTCATCTAGTCAGATGCATGAACGCATGTTGGCTGAACTGTTCACCAAGAAACAACCCCCCCCCCCCGCCTGTAATCACACAATGTCTGCTGGCACAGCAACACAGGACCTGGCATCACAGGGCTTCAAGATCAAGAGACTTATTTTCAACTTGGGCTTTTAATTTTCATCAGTTGTCTTGGGTAACACATGAGCACCTGAAAGAAAAACCCTTTCTCTCTCTTAGTTCAGTCACACAGAAGGAAGTTCTTACAGGAACTGGAACAAGATGCTCCATGCTGGCCAACACCAATATAAGTACAAGAACTGCTTTGGATACCTGCTGAGCAGGAGCTTGCTGCTTATTTTCCTATGATTATGCTTTATACTTGAAAATACAACAAAATAACAACTGTCACCATGGAAGTGTGATGCTCAATTTGATCATGTTTATGTGCAAGAAGTTCATATATATACATATAGACAGACACCTCATAAGACAATACAGACATGAATATGAACCAGTTTACACAGTTGCAAAAAAGACCCTTAGCACTTAAGTACCAAACAAAATGAAAGCTTTGTTGAACACCATACTATGTTTCAAGAAGGCTAAAATTACAACCAAAACTATAAAAAAGTGACTTTTTTGTTTTGAAAGAACTCAAGAGAGCTGATATTCAGGAAGATATTATTATTTCCCTGGATAATAAACAATCATGGAGAATGCAGAAGGAAGACCCAGATGCTCAAGTGTGGAGGTTCACTGCATGAGAGTTACGTCCTTCTATACAGTCACTAAGTCACAAGTCACCCACAAACTAAAATTGTCAGAACTTTGCCAGCCAAGTAAGGCCCTTTCCTCTATATTCTTGTAAAAAACAAGTTCAAAAAACAAGCAAGTAGTCAACGTGACGCAGGCTATCAGAGAGGAAAGACTTTGCTACAGGCAGTGACTTTGTAACACTCTCAAATGAAACTGTTAAGTAAACATATTTCTCAAAAAGAAAGGAGTCACCCAGAATCCCCATCAATGTACAAAAATTCCAACTCAAGAATGCATCAACTCAAGGACTGCCAAATTTAATTTTATAAACAAAAAATTACTATGTCACTCTGGACAGAGCAAATTTCAAAGATACAGCTGAAAGGAACTTTTACAAAAAATTGTATGTATTTTATATGCCACCGAAAAAGGTTTAATTACAAATACCAAAATGGTTATTTCTGTACAGGAAATAAATTTGATTTGGCTTTCTTGTATTGGCCCATAGCTCCCATTTCCCTTTGCTGCACTGGCAGTTATCATTGCACAGAGACACCTCAAAGCACTCAGAGAGAGGCTGACGCTTCACTAGCAAGGAGTTAGGGCAGCCATGAGGAGTTCCATCTTATACACAAAGTTCCGCCCTTCCATTTTGTTCCACTGCACCTCCTTGAACGGCCCCCGGAGATGATTCCACTTGCTGTCCTGCAGGACGTCGCCCTTGGGGAGATCCTTGCACTGGCTCCGTGGGAACTGAACCATGACTTTGCTGCCGCTTTCCGGGCCGTTACGGACTGTGGGGAAAGGAGATCTCAATGAGCACTTTTACACTGGAGCCATTCCTCATACTGAATATTCTTCCGGCTGTATTCTATCCTTTACTCCTACTCAATTACAAATATGCTGAAAGCAAACAAGGGAAATTCTCTTCCTTTCTTTCTCAAAGCTTTTTCTCTGGATTTTCTCTCTCATCTCCCACTTCTCTATGATTTTGTTGCTTTCGCACTGCAGGTTCTTGGTTAGCTCAAGACAGAGAAACTTTTAATAAACCCCAAAATATTCACCTAACAAATGCATTTCTTTTTGCCCAATGATGCCAGGAAGGGCAAAGGCTTCATTGCTCATTCTTTCTTTGGATGTATTCCCCACTATTCTATTGAAAAACATATTGTTTCTAGTGGATTTCTCTCAAAGAGACAGGATCTAAGTCATTAGGCAGTTAATTTTAATCACAAAATTCTGTGAGACTAATGGAGGGGTGGTGGTGCTTCACTGGCTTGGATGGGTTCTGTGTTTTCATGCCGGGGACGGGTGTGTGTTGGCTTTTTAAATGAACAGTTAGAGAGGTACCACCTAGCTTTTCCCCCATCTATCAAGCTAACCTTCTATAAAGAGATAACTATCAGGCTGATTGAACATAATTTCTCTTTCACAAATTGATGCCAACTACTCCTCATCACCATGTTCTCCACAGTATGTTTGGAGAATTCTTCTGAGACTATTTTTTTCCAACTCATCTTCCCAGTAATTGCAATGAGACTGATCAGACTACAGTTCCCCACATTTTCCTTCTTGAACACAGGATGCAACATCTGCCTTCTTTCAGTCCTCAGGAGCCCTTCCTGAGCCTGTCCTTTTAGGATCAAGAGTGGCCTTGCAGTGACATCAATCAACACCCTCAGCAGTCATGGATATATATCCCACCTGGTCCCATGAACTTGTATATGTCTAAGTCTGTTCAAAGGTTCTCTAACCTGGTCTTCCACTACTGAGGCTGAATCTTTGCTCCAAAATTTCCCATGAGTCTCACAGATCCATTTCTGAAGGCCAATCTTCAGACCAAAGTAAACACAGTACTGAGTACCTTGGCCTCCTCCATGTCCTGTGCCACCAGGTACTCTCTCTATTTAACAGCAGTCCCACATTTTCCCTAATCCTTCCTTTGCTGCTGACATACCTGTTGAAGCTCCTCTTGCTGCCCTGTACATCCCTCACCACATTCCTGTCCTATCCTTAGCTTTCCTATCGTTATCAATGCATGCTTGGATAGTCTCTCTATATAAGTGGTTGTCCTGGGAGGGATAATCTCTTGGAGCTTCCTTCCTATGTCATGAGTTCTGCCATGGGCTCCTTGTCCATACATACAGGTCTTCTGTCACCTTTGCACAACTTCCTGAACATTAGGAATAACCATAATTGAGCTTGAAAGAGGTGACCCCTGAAAACAATAATAACAGCACTCCTGGACCCCTCTTCTTTCCATCCCATAGGATCACATCCCATAGGATTCTTTCAAAAAGATCCCTAAAGAGACCAAACTGTTCTCCCTAAGTTTGGAGTTGTGATCCTGTTGTTTATCTTGTTCTCTTCTCTCAGGATCCTGATGGTTTCTATAATCGCTTTTTTCTATGCTAATAATAATACATATAACTAATTATCTATAATCATATATTATATAAACAAATGTTTACATAATATTATCAAAATAATATATTGAAATAATGTATTCATATAATACATATAATTTTCCACAGTGACTATAAGAAATATTTTCAAGCCTGTGTAAATTAAATCAGGTTTATATTAAGTGGCTTCCTGGGCAAGGTGTTGATTCTATTCTATTTAGATGTCAAGTCCATACACAAAACAGATAGTCTGTAGACTTTTAAAGCATATTGTCAATTTATAGCAAAATATTCTACAAACATACATGCTCTCAGAAAGATCTGAGTTCTGTTTGCACGAGGGAACATACCTGAAATGGCATAGTCTCCATTTGGTGATGCTACAGTTATTGCTGATGCATTGCCAATGCTCTCCACTGGCCCCAGACCAACGTGGTTACTGAAACTCAGCACATGCCAGCCCATAACTTTTGCAAGCTGCTGAACTGCATGTACTTGGTGCTGTGACATCTGCAACATAACAAGAGGTTTGTTTTCTGTTCAATATTTGCAGACCATAGAAAGAATTGCTTATGTAGTTTAGCAAGTCTGTTTTCTGTACAATAATTACTTATAAAAGTAATTTTAAGTTCTCTACTTTCAGAGAACTTTTTTTAATATGATGGTAGAACTTTGCGTTATTTGGATTTAGACTAGTTCCTCCACAGAAAAGAAGACCACTCTATTATGCAGTTAAATGAATTTTTCATTGGTATATGCTCTTATATTTAAATTTAAATGATTAAATGATGCTTTAAATGATGCTATCAATTTACAAAAATTATTTAAATGATGCTATCAATTTACAAAAATCTTTATTTAGGTCTCAGAAAATTAGTTTGCAAACAATCCTCTATTTCAACAGAAACAAGACTTCCGCTGTAAAATATATAAAAATAAGAGAAAGTATTAGCAGAAAAAATTCAGAAAAAAAAGCTGAGGTCCTCACATGCATGATTATCTCCATTAATGCTCAAGTGTAAGCACTGAGTTCTAACAGCTTAGGAGTTTAAATGCTACTGTTTTCCTGTATCATGACTTAAACCCTTGTAACAAGGAAGTATCCAGCACCATTCAGCAGTTCTCTGTGAACAAGTCTGACAACACTCGATCAAAAAGACACGACCTCAGCAGAATCTGTTTCAACTTGTTTTCTGTGTCATGGAGTTTTATGTAACTGCAACAGGCCAACTACTGTTATTAAAGACTTGTATTTGACTATTTATAATGCATAGTGGGGAGATTGTTACTTCTGAATAAAACCAGCAGGTTGCTCTAAGCAATTAAGAAAACAAGAGTTCATTCAAGTATCAGCTGATTTAGTAACAACAGATGTAAAGTGAGCATTAACAGACAATGTTGAAATGACAGTAATTGTGGGTTCATTAAAAACTTAGCTACAGTAAGTTTCATATATAGAATACTTTGTCTGCTATGATTACCACCTACTTGCTTCTCCCATAATGAGCAGCATAAAGAAATGCATTTTAAATTGGAGGGAAAAATTACTATGACTACTGACCCTAGTAAAAAATGGCAATATATTTTAGTAACAGTTGCTAAAGACTCTACACAAACATAGTGAAAATTCAGTCATCCAGCTTCCCTTCTCCACTATCTTAATTTGAACTTTTAAATATTTTATACATAGATGAAAGCGAGATTCTAACTTCTTTCTGTTTCCCAAACATCACGAGAAAGAGAAGTATAACATACGTGAGTCTACCTGGGATAAAAGGAAATCCTGCAGTTCTTGCTCTTGATGAGACAATGTAATAACTCTTCCATCTCTATGCACAACTCTGATTTGTTCAACTCCAATGTTCAGCTGTAGTTGAATGGATCTTTGAAGACAAGATCCATATTTATTCAAAAAGCATTAAAACGCTTAAGAAAACAGGAAACTAAGAACACAGAATCCCACCCAATCATTGACAAGAATTCCTAAGACAGATGCAAAGCCTACAGAATGGGACAGCAACTCCAAATATTCCAGTTTCATCAGTTACCACAACAGCTGCCTCTATAAGGCAGGTGACATATTCTGTGGCATGCTCCCAGACCTGGCCTACCATTTGTTCAGGTCACGGAAGCTTCACAGCTCCCTGCCTGTCCCAACCCAAGTTTCCTGCCAGTTGTGCAGGGGAAAATGGTGTGTTCTATGCTACAGACAAAACCTGGGCAGCTTATGTACTCTGGGATAAAGACTGGAAATGCACCAATAGTCATTTGCCCCACAGCAGGCTGCCCCATACTGCAGTCACAGCCAGAGTGCACTGCTCTAAGAAAACACTGTTGATGCATTGATGAATTCACTGCTGGTCAGTCTGCAAGCATTTATTTCTGGAACATCAAATCTCATATTTCAGTAACAACATGCAGAATTATTGCATGAATTACAGGAGTTGCACATTTTAGTACATATGCAACCAAGCCAGGACTGAGCAGATTAGCTTTCGATGACCCGACTGGAAGTTTAGAATGCGGCACCATCAAATGATACTTTGTATTCAGTCACCTCTATCCAAAGGCAATTCCCCGACCCCGCCACCACCAAGTGTCCACTCTTATCTTAAATTTCTTCTTTGAGAGAAAACTGTACTAATTAAAGATGTACTAAAGATATCTTCATTAAAGGGTAAAGTGGGTGACATTTTCTTAAGGTGACTGTTCATCCTACAGTGAAGTCAGAAAAACAAATACACACAAATAACAGACTCCTACTTGTCTGTCTGAAGAGAATCTAAACTTTTAAAGCACAATGTAAATACGTGCTGCCTTTGCTTAATGCCTTTACAACTAAAAGGACATGTACTCTCATACTTACTTGCATATCTGTTCATATCCTTGAGAAGTTATTAGAACTTTAACACTGGATTCATAAACATCATTGATATTGGACCAGTGAGCCTGAATCTGAGGATCCTCAATCCGACTCGCCAGACTGTCAATGGTTCGAGCAGTTCTAGAAGATAAAGCCATATTCCACACACAATAATCCAGGCAGTTTGTGCTGTTATCTTGCTTTCAGGAAGCAAGGAGGTTATTAGATTTAACAGAAACGTGGATCAAAATTCCATTTCAGCACTGTTCTGGTGCTAATGGAAGTACAGTTTATTCTGTACATTTCTCATACATTCTGCAGCACAACTGAAGTGGTATTACTCAGTATTAGCTACTGCACTGCTAAGAATACTAAAAAGGATTTATGCACTTTGAGATAAGTAGGGACAATTATCAGCAGCTTATGTTGCAAGTGTCACAAAGATCTCAAAAAAATATGGTATTTTTTCGTTTTACTAGCTGAATGTTGTTTTCTCGTATTTTTTCATAATGTTTGGTTCTTAGTACTTACAAAAAAAGACCGTATTAACCATGAAAGAAACAGCAGCTAGTTTTAAAAACACTTAAAATAGACAATTGTATTCTATGTTACTGTAACAAGAGTATCTTGTGACCCACCTTCGTCTCAAAAATATATGCTTTGCCTGTTTTATGATCTTTTCCAGAAGTCCTTCATTCGACTGTAAAGAACTGATTTCATTTTTATCAAAAGCCTGGGGCCCTGCAAGTCTCATCCTCTTATGGCCAAAAGGTGCACTAGCTGGATGTGGCATCACTGTCGAGCTCAGGGTTTGCTTGTGACACTGCAACAACCAACAGATGTTATAAAAGGAAGGCACCAAATAATGTATCTGCAAGAAATATTATGTATCCTACAATATGTTGCTTTACATCAGGTTTTTTGAGTGCACGTGCTTTCAAAAAGTGGAACTTTAACTTTTTCAGCCTGACAGCATTTTAAAGACAGTTCTTCATACTTTGCTTCCTCAATTTATGTGTCTTTCAAACCTTATTGAAAGTAATTAGAAAAAAAAAGTGCTAGCTAGAAGAAATTTGGTACAATGGCAGTAGTTCCAACTAATAAGTCTTCCTTATACACATCTATGGAGACAGAAAGAATGGTCACTTAAAAATAAAGGAAGTATTTCAGACAAAAAAAATTGAAGTACGGAAAGTTTTAGCAGTATGCCCAAAGTAAAGGAAATTCACAGGAAAGGTGGGCACTGAACAAAAGCTTCATGAACCCTAAATCAGTGTTTAAAACACTGGACTGTTCCACATGACTGCATGACTTGCAGATCCATGCTCTAAAGAGGTGAACACTCTCTGGAACATGGTTTCCATGGTTTAGAGATGCAAAACTGGGCTTCTTTCCTGAAGAGAGATAACCTCAACCTCGTACCCCAGCTTCTGCTAGATTATTCAAGAATCCAAGATGCTGAAGCAGAGAAGTGGACATTCAAATAAACAAAGCTATTATGGCAATTGATTGTTCCTTCATGAGGGTATGGCTGACCAGATGCTCACTGACAGGGCTTGGTAAGCATTATCAGACACAAAAAAGGGCAGAACTGATGAACTCTACTGGAAAAGCTTCACATGGCTTTTCTGAAGTGAGCAGCCAGGTCTGAGGCTAAGTAAAGAACCAGCAAGCCAAGAAAGCATTAACTGGAACTCCCAAACCACCCACACCCATGGAAACCCAAGCAGCAGGCTGCCTTCCACAAATGGATGGAGAAGGACTGGCCTCTAGTGGCACTTGGCTGTTATACCAGGGCCACACACTGGGCAGAAGGCTGAGCCAAAGCCCAAAAACTCTTCAGCCATATATGCAGTACCTCTCTGATAAGTTGATGCAAATTATGTTCCAGAACATAGAGATGATCCTCTGGATTCTGTTTTTCAGAAGCAGCCTTTTGTGACTTTTTATCATTGGAAGAGTGACACAGAGAAATAGACAGCTGCAAACCTGTACAAAGCAGATGGGAAAAAAAAGATTTTAAAAAGTGAGCACTGACAATTTTCAAGATTGCTACTGAGAACTTCTTCATGTTTTATACTGAGTAGTTTAACAACAAGTATTCACTGTATCAGAGAAAAATCAAAGAATGATGGTGGAGAGCACAGCACCAAACGCAAGTAAAACTTGATATTCACTGAAGTGTTGACAACTGTGAACTCACCAGATGCATTCCACATCAATTTCTATGACTCAATCCCACACAAAAAGAAGTCCCCAGGACCCCATTCCTTTCTCAAAGAAGGAGTGATTAACTATCAGACACATTTTAAGCAATCCAGAAACATATTCTTTGCATGATACAAAGGGTTGTGTAGCCCTTGTAAGAACAGAGGATTCACCACTGACTGTGAGCCGCCTTTATGCTGTTTAATTATCCTCACTGAAAAGGCTTTTAGGTTTTTAGTCTTTTGAGGACTCATAAACTCAAGTCTTGAATTTCTTCTTACATGCAATCCAGGAGCAATGACTTATGCTCAGCTCCAAACTGCCACATGCACATGGCATTACATCTGACAGTTTTAAGCGCTGCTGACAAAAAACAACCACAAAGGAAAACAGAGTACATTGGAAACTACTGTGCATTAGCTGAAATTCTGTTTTTCAAAACCTTTGAAAATCAAGGAGTTTATTTTTTCTTTTGTAAGGACAGAGCGTTAAAAAAGGTGGCATCAATCAGTATTTAAGGAAACAATTGTAGGCTAAGCATCTTAAAAAGCTTCCTACCTGGGAAAGGCTGGGAAATTATCTGATTTTTCACTACAATGTGAGGAATCTGTGATTTAATTTGAACAGCTTCTCGTGACAGCTGGGCAAAAATTTCTTTACATAGAAGAACATTCTGTGCAGTCTCCAACTTTGTCTGCCAGTGTGCAGAACCTGAAAAGTATAAATCAATGTTTGCAGGAGGGAAGAGCAAAGAGAAGCCACCTTTTTGTTCAGATGCCAAATATTACGCAGTAGCCAGGTGTAACCACTAAGATAAAGCAGTCAGTGTCTTATACCCAAATTGAGTATTATCAGAATTTTATCTCAGTTAAGCAAGCACTTGAGGGTAAAAGTAAAACTAATTTTGATTCAAGTTTACACATTATATTGCACATATTGTACATGTATATTGTGAAGTACAACACCCTTAGGGAACAGTGTATTACATTCCCACTGCTTTTGTGAAGGCCTCTCTTTATGAACTTCTGTTCCTTAAGTTTTAGTTTACTTTCAATGATATTTCCAGCTTTATTAAATTCACTCTATGATGAGCTACCCAGTAATGTTCAGTGCACGTATGTGCTTTCACAGTGTTTAGAGACCCAAAATTCTTGGGAGATTCTGGAGTGAGTAAGCACACAAGCTGCATAATGTACCCTCAATACCATATGAAACACCTCATAGTACAGCACTCTATGTTCAGGACAGCACCAGCATCTGTATCAGACAACTGTGAAATAAAATCCTGCCAGTTTATTTCTAACTTTACAGAGTAAAGGATGGCTTTTTAACCCAAAAGTTTACAACCTCCCATACTGGCACAAAATTAAATGGATCAATGTACTATCACTGCCAGGTGAGCTGTTGGTAATTAACACACAGAGCACCAGCAGAGTTTCAGATAAAACATTTGAGCAACAGACACAAATGATGCATTATGGGGAGAGTGAAGAGTGAACAATCACTAGTTCAGCTGAATTAATGGGATGTAACTCACTGAAACACAACACCTTGGTTTGATTTCAGTTATGGGCTCAAACTTTTAATGTCTACCAAAAGGGGCTCCAGAATACTCAAAATACAACCCTAATAATTCTTTTTCAGAACTGAAAAAACACATATGAAAAACTGAAGGAGCATGCTTTGAAAGCATAACTTCCAAAGCCCAAGCAGCACCCAAACAGAATATTTCAGTTTAAATAAGCGAAATCTTATTCACTCTTCTTCCCAGCTATATGCTGAAATTTTCAAACAACCATCATATGCAAACTCATTCCTTCAGAGCATATTCCTAAAACAACATATGAACTGTACCTGGTTTTGATTTTGGCAAGGGTCTTTTAAAGAGATTGACTGTCCCGAGGTCACCAATGTCTGGTGCTTGTTTTTGAATAGAAACCTAGGCAAGAGGGAGCAGTATTTAATGTTTATTCTCTGTTGCAAGCATACAATTCTAAAACCAAACTCCACTAGGTTATTAAGGTTTTTCTAACAAACCTTGATGTATGCTGATCCCTCTAAATCACTTGGAATTTGAACATCCAAAGGACAGTAATCCTCAGGTATTTTTTTGTCCAGGTCAATGTCAGTGTTCTTTATCACCTCAAATGTGCCATGATGAAGAAAAAGGGAGCCTGAGGAAAAAAGGACAAAGACATACACATTAAATATTGAGCACCTTCTGCAAATAAAAAGCTCATATTTCTGTTTTGGAAGAATATGTAATTCTGAGTCTCCAAATCTTCAGATCTGCACTTGAGTCACATTTCTTAATGACCTCTTAAAAAAACTCAGGTAAATAAGAAAGCTTATGCCACTGTACCAGCATGCCAATCCTCCACTGTGCAATGTGTAATATTTTACAGTAAGTTAACACAGAGTATTCAATAATTATGGGAGGAAGTTGAGAGTTTTTTGAAATTGAGTCATTAGGTGCAAGGAAGGAGAAAAAAGGAAAAGATATTTGGTTGAAAAAAGACAAAAAGTAAATGTGTGAAGTTTTGCAAGCAGGTAGTTAAAGGTACAACATCCTTATTGATTTAAAGGAATTGTGATGATGTTTGCCTAGAAATCTTAAAACTATGACCCTGTTCTGACTGTAAAAGGTAACTTCATAGGCAGTCATTAAGGGACTGATAAAAGCAGATACCCGTATCTGTCCTAGTTGTACATCTTTTTCATCCAGGACACAGTTCACCTAGTTCATGGCAAATCAACTAGAAACAATACATAGCCGGGGGTACATCTACAGCTTTTTCATGAACAAATCTCAATTTGTCCTCCCCTTCCCTCACCAATGCCAACAGGAACCCAACACATTTGGTTCTGACGCCTGCTTTGTACCTACATCCTAAGTTCTGTGTGATCTGTATTCACTTTGTCACTCCATAACGGCCTCTAGAACCCTGGGCTGCTCACCCCTTTAAATGTAATCCATGAATTAAGGCATATCCTCAGCATCACTTCTCAACTGTAGGAATAACAGGTACAATAATCCACCTTCAACATCACTCTTTTAGTCATATGGTTTTGTTTTACCTGGTGTGAATTCTGGGGAGCAGGGAGTGACACATCATAAGCCTTTTGGGTCTCTTCTAACTCAAGATATTCTAGGATTTTCTAATCTTTGATTAAAAAAAAAAAAAGTAACCAACTCTTCACTGTTTTTTTTTTAATGCTTTACACACCAAACATAGATAAAAGCCAAGGATTTACAAAGTCTGCCTGTCAACTGATCAACTACATTGCAAATGCAGCATTGTTTTCCTGAACAAATTCTTAGTAAAATACTACAGTTAGCTTTTAAAATCACTTTCTGGATTGAAGATGCCAAGATATTTTTGCTGATACTAAAACAAGAGTTCTCCCTTTATAAACCTGTCTCATAAATAAATTCACATTGAAATAATTTATTAAGATATATTCCATCTCTTTTTCCAGTTACAAAAAGACAACTTCATAAAATATCCCTTCTTGTGAAAAAAGATCCTACTGTTTACCTGCACTTCTGTAGCTCAGATCACCAAGAATTTTATCTCCCACTTTTCTCAGCTTCCAGTGTTGTCTCAGTCTTAGCAGTTCAGAGTTGAAGTCTCTTTGTCGCTTATTTTCCTGATTTTCAGCAACTGATTTGGATAATCTTTCTGCACCTTTCAACAGGATCTGAGCTGCTCCAGCTAATGACTTCTTTTTTGAAATCAGCTGTAGAAACTGAGGATTCTAGTACCAAAAACAACAAGATACTTGCACTTTATTCACGAAAGATGATGATGATGATGATTATTATTATTATTATATTATATAATTTTAATTAATATTTATTTATTATTAGTGGAAACTAACTGACAGTGACTGATATGTTGTTTTTGCTGGATGTCCAGTAATTCATTCAGAATTACTTTCATACCACCATTATACAGTTGGAAGTAGCATTTTGACTTAAAGCTTCAGCAAAGAGGCTTCTGAAACTGATCTCAACTCCCATCTCCAGCCTTACTCTGACCCTCAAAGCACTGCACTAACACATCAAAAGGAACATTTTGATAGATTTTGTACTGATCACACGTGAAAAAGAAAAGTCCACAGGAATAATATCTTCAGCATCAAGCCACACAAAGCGCTCAACTAGGTACAACATACTTGTTTTGGAGGAAGGGGATCCTGCCCGACAGGATCTAGAGTCATGAACTTCTTATCCTTCACAATGCTAAGAACGTCATACAACACACACATCTCGGTCAAGGCACTTCTTAAGTTGTTCCTCACTGAATCCCAAGGCCAGAGGGAAGGCTGGAACTTTACCAACCCTAAAAATAAAACAAAAGGAAGGAAAATCAAAGGACATTAAAAAGGTACGTGTAAAGCTGATTTTTGAACCACAGGGAGATCATAACGGCATGAAATGACAACAGTAGATGCGATGTCGTGTTGTCTTTCCCTCTCCAATTTACTGGGGCTGGGTCACGAACACTGTGTCCAGCCCCGGGGGGAAGGCAGGCCGGGCCCAACCTCCCGCGGAGCCGCAGGCCGGCACCGCCTCAGCGCGGCGGGCCTCCAGCAGCCGCATCCCGGCGGGAGGGCTCGGGCTCCCGGCCCTTCTCACCTTCCTCATCCTCCGTCTCGCCCGCCTCGGCCCAGGGCCGGCCCGCCGAGCCCGGCTCGTCCTCCTCCGAGCCGGAGCCCTGGCTGAAGTCGATGCGCTGCGCGAGGCGCGCCAGGTTCTGGGACATGGAGAGCGGCTGGAGGTAGGTCTCGCTGCCATCCAGCCCCACCTCCTGCACCTGCTTCTCGCACGCCGACTCGATGCTGATGCGCACGGCCGGCACGCCCGCCATCTTGGAGCGACCCCCGCCCGCACACGGTAGGGGGCGGGCCCTGCAGGGGGCGGGGCCAGCGCCGGGCGGGCTCGGCCATTTCCGGAGGCGGTCGCGAGGGAGCGGGATCGGTGCCGAGGGGGCTCGGCCATTTTCGGAGAGAACTCGGAAGGAGGCGGGGCCAGCGCCGAGTGGGCTCGGCTGCCTCCGGAGACACTCGGGAGGGGGCGGGGCCAGCGCAGTGAGGGGACGGTGCTGGGCGCAGAAGCTCGGAGCTGCTGCAGTTTGCTTCTCCGGCCTTATTTTTGACCAGAAGTTGGTTTCATGTCCCGTTCTAAACATAACTTCACCTCTAGTTCCCCATGGTCTGCTGTGGCCACTCAGGAAGCTCAAGCAAACAAAAGGAAAACATACAGTAACATTGCCATTAAATTACCGTTTAAATTCGGTCGTAACTCCAATGAAACACATACACCAAGTTCTGCCCTTTGACACAATTAAGAAGGCGGCAGCTGACTATTCTCATATTTATTCTTAAATCCGATCAGTGATAATTGAAAGCGTTACAAAAATCAGCGTTTGTACTTGAGGAAGATGCAATCGGCCGGGGCTCAGTCTCTCCCGACGGGATGCGTCTCCTGGGGCCGGTCGATGCGGAAGAGCAGCTCGGCGGGCTGGAAGTAGCCCAAGTACTGCACGCTGTCCGGGCTGGTGTCCTGGTGGTAGTGCCCTCCTTCCCCGTGGTGGCTGAAACAGTGCGTGTGCTCCACGCGCAGATCGAAGCCCTGGCACCGCACAGAAACCCGTCACCAACGCGCTCATGGGAACAGCATTTAAGTAATGGGATAGTCTATCCTGACACGCATTTCCACACATCTCCAACGTTAAGCAGTGAAAACTTGCAAGACACTTGTGAAACCAGTAAGACAAAAGAATTTAGAAACCCTGACAGCCCCCAGCTTTCGGTGTTAACCTGACTGAGATGTCCTTTTTAATCCCTTTTTCCCCCTACCTTTCTTTCCACTGGCATTAAATAATGCAGTCACACCAAAGAACCCCTACTGGAAATCAAACACCCTTGCACTGAATTGCCACGGGCCCATGTGATAAAGGGACTGTCTCTACTGCAATACTGAGAGCCAGTTTAGATGAATACGGGAAGAAAAATGAATAAAATAGCAACTAACATCCTAAACCATGAGATCAACACAACCAGTTTTATCTATCTTAGAATGGGTTGGGTTCAAAGAGACCTTTACAGATGATCTATTCTAACCATCCTGTCATGGGCTGGGACATCTTCCATTCAACCAGCTTGCTCAAAGCCCCATCTAACCTGGCCTTGAACACTTCCAGGGATGGGGCATCTGCATCTCTGGGCAACCTGTTCCACTGTCTCTCCACACTTAGCCTAAAAATTTTTTTCTACATGTCCAATCTAAATCTGTTTTGTTTCAATTTAAAATCCTTGCCTCTTCTTTTGTTGCTACATGTCCTGGTAAAAAGTTTCACTCTATCTTTCCTAAAAGCCTCCTTTAAGTACTGGAAGGCTGCAATAAGATCTTTGCAGAGCCTTTTCTTCTCCAGGCTGAACAATGTCAGCTCCCAGTCTCTCTTCAAAGGAAGAGGTACTCTAGCCCTTGGCTCATTTTCATGGCCCTCCTTGGGCCCTGCTCTAACAGGCCCCAAAGCTACATGTAGCACTCCAGGTGGGGTCTCATGAGGGAAAGGATCCCTTTGCTTGACCTGGCCACACCTAGTTTGACATAGCCCAGGATTAGTTTCCTGGGCTGCAAGGGGATAGGGTAGGTGGGCTATGGCATTGGAATGCCATGGTGTCCTGGTCTTCTTGTAGTGACACTCAAACATTTCCATAATCACAGGCCTAGCCAAGTGCTGTTGAGCTTGCAATGGATGCAGACAGGAGAAACCCAGAGGCATCCAGCACATGAGTTGCATTGATTCTGAATGGAGCAACTGCTGATGGATGCTTTCAAAGGATGCCTCAGTGGATTATGGGAAGATACAGTTTAGCCTTAGGCCAAAGGCTGCCACATAATGACACAATAAAATCACACCCTTCAACATATTTAAGCCTACAGTATGTCCCACTTACCTCTGGGAAAAAACATTTTAATATTACTTATGACAGCATTGTTATCTATAAAATAGCCATTTTCATCTAGGGTTTTCTGGTTACTTTTAAACAAATAGTTTTCCTAATTATGAACACCTTAATGGTTTTTTAAACCAGATTGGTGTTTATCCTGAATTATTTGCTGTTGAACTTGGTGCTTGTGAAAGATGCTAGGTAAGTTTCCAGCATGAGGCTTTGCAGACTTTAATTTACATCAGCAACAGGACACATACTTCATGTCTTTTGACACAGCATTAGCAGAGGGAGTTGTTATGAAAGTGAACTACATAAACAGGTGGCTGAACCACCCTCCATGCTCTTGACATTTCTCCCAGTTGGCCAGCAGTGAATGTAAACCGTACTGTTGGGTTTGGGATGCAAACACTTGCAACATGCAACAGAACCATGAAATTAATCCACTAGGAACAACCACTATAGGTTTCAGAACAGATTGACCTATCCTCAATTCAAACAATTCAAACAGTTCACAGAAATAAAAAGCTTCTCAATCATTTTCTCAGCTCTGGAAGAGCTGAACACAATATATATATATATACACACACTCCCATTCTTGAAAGGAAAATCACATCCAAGACAAAATTCATTACAGGCCTCAGTCTGTACTTAGAAAGGAAAATAAGAGACTCACCGGATCTCTGGAAACTATTACTGGCTGACAAATCAGTGGGGCCTTCATTTCAAAGAATTTGAGCCAGTTATTCACATCCTCATCAGTATTCAGGGGACAAGAAGAAAATTCTGGAGGCTAGAGCAAAAATAAAAGCTTTTTAAGTAAAAGGAAGACACTTGCATCAGGATACTTTTTCTCTAGCAACTTTACTTTTTCCCTCCCCACTATTCTGTTCATTTTCCTAAATGACTGAAAGAAGCTCACAGTGTCCATCACTCTGTTTCTTCCAGAAGAAGCGACTGGAATCTTATGTCTTTTATTGCACAGGTAGTGGGAGAACTACAGAAGTGAGGATGCTCCACCTCCTGGTACATTTTAGAAGCTCAGTTATTTTTTAAAAACTTTAATGCTTCTTTAAGTATCCTCTGAGTTTATGTATTTCATTTCAATTCATTTTACAATAGTTCTCCAGTTCTTTAGCTGCACACAGATTTCAAAGATGATGGCCTTAATGCCAACTAAAACAGAATTACTAGTTTTGTAACACTGATTTTGTAATGTCAACTCCTGACTTTAGTACCGTGCCCATCCTAATAGTTTATGCATACATTTAAAAATATAAAGTGAAGGAACTAAGATGTTACACCCTGATTTATACTTCTGTTTTCAGGAGGTCAAAGGAAGTTACATGCATGGAGAACAACATACCATAATATGAATCTTTGCTTTCCCCTTCTGAATGATAAACGTACCACCCATCCCAACTGGCTTTTCTCCATAGTGTTTCTCTAAAGTTTGTCTCAGACAGGTCACAAAGTTAAGCTCCCCAGTTCTTCCATTGGCTTTCACTTCAATGACCTGGAAGATAAAGTCAGTTTGTTATTGCCACCTCCTGCTGCAATAGTCTGAAAAGGTCTGTGAAAGCTGTTCTTAAATTCTCCCAAGCTGATAACCCAAGATCACTTTTTGAAAGGATAAGCTTCCATGCAAGTGCTGCTGCATCTTTCCAGTTTGTGACCAGCTCTCTTTTCCTTAGTTCAATGCTAGCTTTGCCTGTAAAGGGAGCTGGGCAGCAAGAGATTTACCTGTGTATGAGACAGTGACTTGAGCAACTCCCTTCTCTCCACCAGCTGGCTTCCACTCTATCAGAAAGAAACGCTGGGTAACAGAGAAGGCTGTTCAGTTTCCATGCAGCACTCGGGTTTTCAGCTGTTATGCCAGCACCTCTTAGTGCTGCCTGTGTCAGGAGAAGCACTTGTGCAAAAAACTACCTAAGTGCCCATGTATTATTTACACAAGTAATTGCACCATTACCTTAAGTCACTGCTAGTTTGGATTGGATTTGGATGAATGATTTATGATGGGAAAATTTTTGTAAACTAATACCTATCCCTCAAAAATTCAAGTGCCTCTGTCTCCACTAATTCTTCCCCTCAATCACTGGCATCAGTTCCTTATTTTTGCATGTTTCTCTTGTGGGATTACTACTTTACTATTATCACAGAATGCTGATAAGAGAACCATGAGTTTCCAGTCAGTCACAAAGCACTGCAAAGTCACCTTAGATGGAAGTACGCACCTTACCAGGTTGGCCCTCGCTGGCATAAAGGTTGGCCAACAGTCCAAACTCACAATCAGTGTATTTACTGCTGTACTTCTCAAGCAGGCACCCTTTATCTGCAGGATTTATCTGAGCAATGTAGCTCCCATTTACAGCAGGCTTTTTTTCACTCTTAGTTTGAACAATAGGGATAAACTGGGAAAAAGAATATATAAGAATAAGTCAATAAGAACATGTAAGAATCTGCCAAATGAGCTGAACTCACATAAATGTGGTTTAAGCTTTGGACCATGATCCCACTAAAAAATCCTCTTCATCACACAGCTCTGTCTCTCAGGTCTGTACTGGTAAGAAAAATGCACTAATATTGTAATGTAATTGAAAGGTCCAGAAAACAGGTCTACTTTTTCTGAACAATTAAACTTAATGTAATATAAAGATGAATGCTAGCGTTAAAAAAAAAAAAAAAAAAAAAAAAATCTATAGTCTGCATGCAAGTATTGGAATTCTATGTAATACTCTCTCAGTGTACAGTAACAACCACTATTACAGTGGCCCAAATTTAATGTTGATATGGACTATCTCATCTGCCAATAAATCCATCTAAAGGAGACAGTAAGACCAAAGGTTTACGCCTGAAAAAATTTGTAATTAACCAAGGTCTCCATAGGCAATAGTTTTTGTCTCCTACCCCTCCTGCAGTTGATAACTTTCTATGTGGTGTCTTTAAAATTCACAACAGTGAAACAAAGTCATCCAAGAGGGCAAAAGACAGGGAGTATCTCTAAGGCATTTACCAGGAAGTTTGAGGAATATTTCTAAATCTTGGAATTAAAACCTGTGGTCAGGTCTTTGTCAATCAGTTTCAAAAACCATGTTTCTTTCGTGCTTCAAGGTAACCGCATGCTTCCTGAAGAATTACAAGTTAAAAATTAACTTGTAATCATCTCAATTCCTTCTAATGTGTTTATGTGTTTGTGGCGTGAAAGTGTTTATTAAATGCATTGTTGTAAATAGGGAATACCCAGCATGATACTGCTCTACTGTTATGATACTTCCATGAATTCATTGACAACCATCACTCTTACATACTGACCTCTGCATTTATTCCAAGAACTTTGGATGAAGCAGCTCCAGCTCCAAGAATGAAAGCTCCAGGCAGCTCTATGTCCTTTGCGACTGTATTTAGATCATAAACCTGCAAAAGAAAACAATACATCCATCCCTGGAAGTGTTCAAAGCTGGGCTGGATGGGGCCCTGAGCAACTTGACCTAGTGGGTGGCATCCTTGCTCACTGCAGGAGGGGTTGAAACTAGACAATTTCTAAGGTCTCTTCCAACCCAAACCATTCTATGATTTTGGTGTGGTGCTCTGATCTGCAATTGTCAGTCTGTGCACTGCAGTCCTGGAGGCATTTAATTCACAACACTCACCCTCATTAAAATTTTGATAGGTTGAACATGGCTTCTGAACAGAATGCTTAGTAATAACAAATTTGGTAGATGTCAATTTGTTTGCTAAAAGATAGATTCTACCTGTATATTCCCTGCTTATTTTATTCCAAGACTGAATTACTGTTCTTATTAGATTTTGTGACATACAACACACATCAGAATCAGTCTCATTAAACACTAAAAGTGTATTTCACAAGTGTAGAATTCTAGTATCTAGATCCTAGTATCTCTTAGTCCTTAGTTTTGTTTATTGCTTTTCTTTTGACAAA
This sequence comes from Melospiza georgiana, assembly GCF_028018845.1. Taxonomy (NCBI): domain Eukaryota; kingdom Metazoa; phylum Chordata; class Aves; order Passeriformes; family Passerellidae; genus Melospiza; species Melospiza georgiana. Next base: position 70,600,378 of record NC_080431.1, read on the forward strand.
TGTATTAAACCCCACAGCTACAGAGAAAAACTCACTTTTTCTTTCTGTACAAGAGGTATGAGGTAAGGAACACCTCCCACATCTGCTATCCTAGGCTTTCCACAGATTCCTGGAAAAATACAGCCAGTTAGCTTGGTAAAATCTTTTTTTCCCAATGATCTTCAATAAGCATGCATCCTAACCCACCAAAGACCTGGTTCCTCAAACTTCTCAAACCTTTGAGAACACTATTTGTCTAGCATGCTAAGATAAAGTGTTGAACTATCGAGAAGTCCAAGGCCTAAGATTATTCACAGTAGGATTTAATGCTACACAACATGTTGTAAAATAACATTCTCTAAGCACAAAAAAATTTCCCAGAGTGGACAACACCTTCCATTTGCCAGTTCTCCAGTAATGCCCTCAACACACAGTAGAACTCTACTGGGACTCCACTTGCAAAATTTTAGCAAAGCTGAAAGCTATCTCAGGACAATTCATCCCACTTATTTGGATATGTATTTTAAGAAGGGATGAATAAACTCCTGGAGGTGTTTCTTTCACATTGATGCCAGAGGGAACTCAGATGAGTAGCACAGATGACATGTCTGTCTTCCAGACAGCTAGTGTAAAACAAGATGAATCCCATTCAGAATAAGACAGGTTCACTTTACTGACATACATGAATGCCAGCAATTTAAAAATTAATGAAAGTACAACTCCTTAGCTTCAGATAGTGATTACCATGGTTCTAAAAAATTTCTCCATCTGAAAGATAACAATGAATTCAAAACCTTTTCAGTACACTAAATCAAGCGTATGAAATAAGTATGTATGAAATTATAGGTTAAGAAAAGAAAAATATCACAAGTACTTAGTAATGACTTGTCCTTGTTCATACATCAACTAGGAAACTAATCCAGAAATAAAATGTAGCTCTCCTCTCATGCATATGCTTTACCTGAAAAACATTTTAAGCTTTCTCAACATCTTTAAAGTATCAAAACTAAGAAGGATCATGCCAAAAAAACTGGAGAAGTCTTAGTGAAAGACAGGAATGCTAGGTTACCTTTAGCAGGAAAGTTGAAGGGTTCCTTAGTCAGATCAGGACAGTCTACAACAGAGACTTGAACATCAGCAAAGTTCTCTTTAAGCCCTTTCTGCAAAACTGCAATAAAGAAAAATGGCAAAATTATTGACAATGAAAAATTACCAAGAGTCTGACAAGTTTCTAACAACAATAAATGTATCTGTTTGGGCTTTATTTCTGCAAGATACATTATTTATGCTTACCCTAAGTTACTCCATTGATTTAAATGTCTGCAGGCACTTGTTACATTACTACAACACTTGTTACATTACTACACTTTTCACATAGCTTCAGAGAGGAGCAGAAGTTTGTGCAGATAATTGTTTGCCACATTAATTAATTTTAAGAATTTAAAAACCATTTTCATTGAAATACACTGACTGACTGCTCCAAGGAGCACTAGGAGCAGCACAGTGTGAAGTCACATGGCTAAACTTCAATCTCATTCAGCAGGGGGTTTGCTTCCAAGAGCAGAAAATTACAATCACAGTCAAATATGATGCAAGAGCAAAGGAGGAAGCAAGATTTAGCTGAAGCAACAATCAGTTCTCTACATACATTAACCAGACGGGTTGCAATAGCTTGATTATAATCTCAAACCGTCTCTGCTGTCTGGAAATTTCTACCGCCATGGGATACTGCCTATCATGTTTATGCTCTTGTGGAGATTTTCTGGCAAGTGTCACTGTCACAGCAAGACAGATAATGAATGGTGTTAGTGATAATGAACCAAATTTAAAATTTTTGGTTTACTTCATATCAAGAACAAGTTTTTTTAGGCTCAGAACTTGCAAAGTCACTCAATCAACAAGGAGGATTATCTGAGTGCATTGTTTGGAAACAACTTCGAAACCTTTAGTGTGGGTAGTGTAATTTTTTAGCTCCAAACCTTTAGTAGTGTATGTGAAGTAGTGTCTTCACATACACTACTTCAAATACTATGTTGAAAGGTCCAGGTTCTTTCATGCCTGGGGGCCTGCTTTGACAGGTGTCTCAAACTAAAGAACAGAACATCCAGTCTTTAAATCAGGTGGTTCCTTATTTACAAAGACTTTCTTGTGCCTTTGTTTCCTCCAGTTAGGATTTCAGCCATATCATACTTCTTAAGATCAGATTTACCAAGCTCTTGACCAAAAGTAGTAGCTGGTACTTGGTACATTTCTAAATACATCTCAGTACCTTCTGGCATATGGACAAGGACAGTAAAAGGGCACTCCTCAAATTATACCCAAAACCTGAACAGCAACACAATTCCCAGCTTAGAGGAGATCCTCAGGACAGATCAGGAAAAAAAGGAAAATTCTGTTTTGTGATGAAATTTTTCTGATACTCCTTCAAGCTGTTCTACTGCAAATATGTGGTGTTCTCTGCAGCAGCCCTGGCCTACTGCCTCCATCTGACTGGGTGAGAAAAGCACTGGGAACCACCCAGGGCACTGCTGGGACCACACATTCTCAATACATGGAAATGTCACACTGACACAGATTCAGGAAAGTGGCAGACACTGAACTTGAGGATCAATCTGAAAGGCAAAAAAACCCTTTAGTATTTCTGCTGCAGGGGAGAGGCTGACAGAAGGAATAATTTCTCCTACTAGGGCAAGAAAAGAAACTCATAAGCAACTGGGCTGAACCCAGAAGTCCCTTCCAACCTCAGCCATTCTGTTTTTCCCAGCACATCTTGCAAAGGCTTTAGAAAGAAGTAAACTACAGAAGATGTTTCCTGCAGCCCTGTTCTAAGACATTGTCTAAGACCAAAGGAGGAGCCAACTAGGTTCAAACAAGAGGATCTGGCATGACACACAGCATCTTGTCAGCTATGTTTTGAGCAGTCCTGAAAAAGAAAGAAATACTGGAGGGTAGAGGAGGGCAGATGATTCTGTATTTGTAAAGCAGTTTGGTGTGTAGTGGTCAAACTTTCATGACCTGCACACAAATCTGCATATTCAGCAGTTTTAAAGGAATTGAGAGACCATCTGTATGTTTAAATATCATAGGGGCTTGGGGAGGAATCATTGTTTGCTCTAAGAAAATCACATATAGAGAAATAGTGCTGTTCTTCACTTCTCCTGCTAAAAGCAGGAATTCTGCATGTACTAGCTGTAGAAAGACTTTGGTATGAGGTTTAAGATAAGTTTGAAGAGTACATTACTATTACTGCGCCTGAGTGGGTCGCAGCTGGTGAGATAGACGGTGAATCTTGTTTCTTGAATCAGAAGGCTGAATTTATTATATCTTATATAGAATACATTAAGACTATACTAAATAGAATATAGAGAGAGGTTTGCAGAGCAGCTAGGCTAGCTAAGAATCGATAGAAAGAATCTATAACAAAGCTGTGGCCAAGGACTCAGTCCCCTGGCTTGCACTTTGTGATTGGCCCTTAATTATAAACATAGAAAATGAGCCAACCAGGAAACTCCTGTTACATTCCACAGCATCTGATAATAATTGTTTACCTTGTCTTCTGAGGCCTCTGGCCTCCAGAAGACACAGAAATCCGAAAGAAAGGATTTCTGTGAAGAAATGTCTGCGACACATTACAAGTTTGTATAAAGTCACATGTTGCATTACTTACCCCCAGCAAGCTCCTCCAGACTTGGGACATGGAAAGCAAACCTTTCGACTTTGGCCATTTCCTGATGGCTGCTGATTTCTTCAGGCAACAAGTTACAGTACAGCACACTGCAGAGGGACTGGTCTGCCAACAAACATAATAGTTTAACAATTTAAACATGCTCCTTTCAACACGTTAATTGTTTTTCAATTTCATTCTAGAATACATAGAAAACACAGAACTGTAGTTCTGGCATCACAGGAGAGACTGACAGCTTCAATACTAATGTTGAATTTCTTATGCATTTTGGGAGAAGATGAGTCTGTCAGCCCTATAGCTAGCTCAGAGCAGTACACATATTGGTCCTCAAGCTGACAGCTGGGTGTAGGGAAAACATATCCTACACTGAATGCAGATGAAGTGATCAGGAGATTTGAGTGTCGTTGTAAGCCTGGAGTCCCCGAAAAGTTTTGAAAGGAACCTGAGCTTTTCTGAGCATATCAGCTGCCTCCTAAGGTCTTCCCAAATTTAATGTTTACTTTTCCAGCACTGGCAATGGTGGACTTTCAACCTGAGCTGTGACATGGTCTCAAATTAATTTCTGGGCAAGTGTTTCCCCTTCCAGAGAGGAACAGGCTAGCAGCAAAATAGAAATCAACTCCAGCAAGTTCTGCAGTATCAGCCTCTGTACACATACAAAAAGTATGTAAAAAAAAAAAAAAGTATGTACTGTAACAAAAAGTTTTGAACATGAGTTTAAGAGCCCCTTCAGAAATGAAGTGTACTTCAGTCAGCCATGCAAGAGCAAAGCCAGCTAGAAGGGCAAGGCACTGGGTCAGGGCAGAAACAACTGATTGTACACTACCTAAAAATCAGCTGCAGCAATCATTAACTCCTTAGGCACATACTTGCTACACACAGCAATAAAACATAAAATGGGTCCCATTTACCCAGATCTCAGGTGGAAGAAGGAAAAAGGGAAATCCTAACTACATTCCTAGACCTGACTGAGTCTTTGTTAGGAAGGACTATGGTGTGAGACAGCTGCTTATGTAGAGTTCTAGCATCCGTTTTTAAAAAATCCTCTTTTATGACTGTCAAAAAATGTAACTGTCCTTAGCCTCTTGAGTCTGCATAAAGGAAAAAAGAAAACCAAACCAGCAGGAAAAAAAAAAAAAGAAATTAGAAGAGTGGGGAGATTGTAGCAGTCACTTAACCGAAATCTTTCAGCTTAGTGCTCAGCCACCCCAAATTACTGGAGGTGGCAAGCAATAGAGAAGGGAAGAAAGACTGCAACCTGTGTATAGTAATTCTCATCTTAGTTGGTCTTATTTGTCTCCACAGTTGATTTCATCCCTCCCCTGGCTCTGGAGGAGAAAGCAGCAGGCTGGACTTGGTGCCTCTGGTAGAAGCCTCATGTCAGGTAGAGTGAATCATACCACAAGACTTCTAGTGTGCACCAAGAAAGGGAGTAATTAGCCACAGGCAGAAAGTGAGAAAGTGAGAACATAGCTTTGGGAGCATTGTTTTAGATGATCCTCATCCCCTCAAGAACCTTTTGCCACATCCAGGAGGAGGCTGTGCCAGCACTCAACACATTGGTTGTCCTGAAACAGTCTGAGAAGACAAGCTAGAACTGCTGTTGTGCAAAAGGCAGAGACAAGACTTGTACAGTATTCAAATAAGTTAGCTCCCTCCAATCACAAAAGGAGAGAAAGATTGTGGAAAAATTTGATGTACCATAATAAACCAAATCTGATTGATAGACAGTAGTTCTTACCAGGAAAGACACAAAAGAGTAAATCTGTGGCCCACCACTGCAAATATTCACAGAGGAGTGAATTGTGTAGTGTGGGACAGAGAGACCCTGGGACAACAGCACACAATTAAGATCCATCATGGAGGGGTGCAATGACACTGAATTGCTAAGAAGAATTTCAAAGAAAGAACACAAATTATAAAGGGATGATAAAATTATTATAGATGTGGGATGATGCAACTAGAATGGAGGCAACAAGTATGTAAAGACTTAAAAGTCTACTTCAGAAGTGGGAAGAAAACATCAGAGAGAGTAGCCAGGTGCCAGGAGAAGGCAGATGAAACGTGAAACATTAGATTCATTATGTGTGTGAGGTGTCTATTGTCAAAACCTGAATTGAAATTAGCTTGGAGAGTTACAGCCAAAAAGGAGAGGTTATAGGCAGGCTAGACATGAGTCGGGGAGGGGGGTGGTGGGGGAAGAAATATTCGTGGAAAAAATTGAAGATGGCAGTTGTGAGAGAGAAATTTAGCGATGACACGAGAAGAGCAAGACATCCACAGATGCAGGAGCCGTATTTTTCGCCTGTGGCGGTGCGAGGAGATCCCGTACGGGACAGAGGAGGGCTGCGGGGCAGCAGAGGCAACTGTTTGAGCGGCGGGGATTTGGGGAAGGGGCAGGTCACCGCAGGGTAACAACAGGCGAGGCTGGGCTCCGCGGGACAGAGAGCGTCCCGGCAGGCAGGGGCAGCGGAGAGTACGGCAGCGAGGGAGCGCTGAAGGCGGCGGCACGCTTGGCATAGCTGCGGGGGAAGGAAGGGGCTGTTCAGGCTGGAGCTGCCAGCTCGGAGGAGCAGGGGGAAGGACAAGCAGCACAGCAGGGACGGGACGGGAGCCTCTCACCGGGCGGGAAGCCGCGGGAAGCCGGGACCTGCCTGATCTCTGCCACGCACCGAGCGCCGCCGCCGCGCCACCGCACCTACCTGCCCTGCCGCCGGGACTGGCACAGATAGGCAGGGCTCGGCACGGCTAGGCAGGACTCGGCCCCGTTCGGCCCCGTTCGGCCCCGCCCCCGGGCTCGGCCGCCCCGCTGCCACTCCCAGCATGGCGCCATCCTCCTGCCCCTCCTTCCCGTCGGCCCGCGCGCCTCTCGCGAGCTCCCGGCGCTATTTAAGGGGCGGGGCGGCCATTGCGCGCCCTCTGCGGCGGGGCGGCGGCGGGCGCAGGTCAGTCGGTCAGTGCGGGCGGATCCGCCGCCATCCGCGCTGCCGGGGCCCGGAGCCGCGGTGGCCGGGGGTGGAGGGACGGTCCGGGCGGTGTGGAGTCGTGCCCCGAGGACTGGGGCGTGTGGCGGCGGTCGGTGAGGGGCCTCGCGGAGCGGTGTCCCGGGGTGTCCCCGGCCCGTGATGCCTTGATGCCTGCCCGCCTTCGAAAGGCCTTCGGCGGTGCCGGCCCTGGGGCGCTGCGGGCAGCCGAGCCTGGCGACGGGTGTGCCCGGGTGCCTTTGTTAGGCCTTCAGCAAGTTTACGTGGTTGCTTTTCTTCCCTAAGGCATCTGCGTGCTGTGCCAGCGCTGCAGGCCGGAGCTGCGGCAGAGACCTCGAAGGATGCTGAGCTGCGGCTTGTGAGTACCCGGCAGGGCCTGTGCGCTCAGGGGCATTGCTGTCCTGGCCATGCCGTGGGTTGGTTTCGTTTCTGGGCTTGGTGTTTGTCAGGCCAGGGGTGAACCAGTGTGAGCAGTGTGCCTGCAAAGGCAGAGCAAAGCTGCCACGAGCGTCTTTCATGTTGTGAGGGGCCCAAAAAGGACCACAGGATTGGAGGTGTGGCCTCAGCAGTGCTGAGTACAGGGGGACAGTAACTACCCTGCTCCTGCTGGCCGCACCATTGCTGATCGAGGCCAGAATGCCATCGGCCTTCTTGGCCACTTGGGATCATACTGGGCTTCTGTTGACCAGCACCCCCAGGGCCTTTTCTGCTGTGATCCAAGTGCAGAACCCAGCACTTTGCCTTGTTAAACCTCACTCAGTTGGCTTCAGTGAAATCCAGCTTGTGCAGGCGCCTCTGCAGAGCCTTCCTGACCTCCAGCAGATCATTCCCATCCAGCTTGGTGTCGCTTGCCAGCTGAATGAGGGTGCATTTAATCCCCTTTTTAGGTCATGTCAGTGGACATGAAATTGGTCTGGCCCCAGCACTGATTGCTGGGGAACATCACTTAAGACCAGCTACCAGCTGGATATAACTCCATTCAGCACCACTCTCTCGGGATCCATCCATCCATCCAGTTTTTCATGCAGTGAACAGTGCACCCATCCAAGCCATCAGCAGCCAGTTCCTCCAGGAGAATGTTGTGAGAAATGCTGTCCCAAAGCTTTACTAACGTGCAGGCAGACAGCATCCACAGCCTTTGCCTCATACACTGGTCAGAGAAGGAGATCAGGTGGGTCAGTTGGGACCTGTCTTTCCTAAATTCTGACTGGGTCTAATCCTTTGATGTGCATGTGCCCTCAGGATCATGTGCTGCAGGTTATGTGAGGACATTGTATAAACTGCTCTAGTGTCTTCAGATGCTGAACTGTGTAATAACATTTGAAATATTTAAGGGTATGATGATGAGTTTGTAAAACTCTAAAAAGCACAGTAAAATTAGAAAGATACAAGTCTACAGGGCTAGTAAATGATTACCAGGTAAAATAACTTTGGGCTCATACAGAGGAAAATTTAAGTTCCTTTGCTGTGTGTTACAGTCCTTTTTGTATAGACTTGGGGCACCAAAGAGCTGGACTGTGTTGTCTTGCAGATTCAAGTGAAAATTAACATTTTAGTTCTGAGGCTGGTCTCTGGAGATTGATAGCCAAATAAATGGGTGATGGATTGTTGAGAGCAGGAGATTTATTAGGTATCTTAGAGCTCACAAAAGAACAGAAGGAAAATGGCATAGCTTTTCATGATGACACTATCTTGGATTAATTTAAAGATTTTAAATGATAGTGAAGTAAATATTTATGTATGACTTAAAACTGCAATATCCTTTCAAGTATAAGAAGCCATTGGCTATGTGTATGTGTGCTTGTTTGGAGGCAAACTCTCCCCTAGTAGAGAGGGTTAAAATATTCAGAATTGAGCTCAGTAAGTCTCTGAACAATCTGTTGCACCACTGATGTTTGCCTTCCTTTGGGCAAGAGCTGAACTAAAAAGATCCACAAATTTTCTGATCTCAGTTATGCTGTGATTATCTTCAGTGGCTGTGACTTCAATGTTAGTATGAAAAATGTAACTGGTCATGGTTCATAGGAAAATCTCTGCTCAAGTTTCCTCAAGATTGTTCTTAAGTTTACCCTGTGATCATGAGTGGAGTAGTAGGAAGTTTGTTGCCTGATTAATGTACATTTTTTTTTAGTTTCTTGAATTCTCATTGCCTTTTAGAGCAAACTGAAACATGACTGATACAGATGAGTCCCAGGCTTCAGGCTCTGATTACCCTGATGCGCAGGAGCTGATCAGCCACCAGCAGGAGGAGCCATTCGAGGTGTGCTCATGGCAAAGGAATACAGGAACAGAGCGGTCGAGGCAGAAGGCAGCTGCTCCTCAGGAGTCTGCAGATCATCCCAACAGCATGTCTAGATCATCAGCTGCTTCAGCTGAGGTTTTACTGATCAGCAGTGATTCAGAAAGGTAAGCTTTTGTCTCTAGTCCAGAATTTTTCCTGTGGAGAACTTGTGTAATGTATCATAAAAGTGAACCCTCTTTTGAAAGTAAATACTTATTTATTCTTCAGTGATGTCTCTGCTGCTCGTCCTGAGTGCTCTGTTGCACCTACAAAGCAGAAAAGGCGATCTCAATCTTCATGGCAACAAGCTGAATCTGGTACAGAGGTACCTGACAATGAAAGCTCCTCAGATTCTTCCCTGTCTCCCCAAAGTCCAGGGAAATCATTAGAAGTTCCCAAGCAGCAGAAGTCTAAATTCAATTTGAAGGCCATTTTTGCCTATCACTTCAGGGGAAGGAAGTTCAAAGCCGCCGCACACCGAAAATACAAAATACAGGCACGGAAGAGCAAGAAAAAGTATGAGAGCACCCAGATGCCCACAGGGAGGCCCCCACTGACAGCCTCACCTCAGGAACAAAAGAGGAGGCTCCTAGACAGAGGTTTTCAATTCCCTTTTGTTGAAAAACATTATGGGGAGAAACATATTCCCTTAAAGATGGTTCTTGACTATGAGGTAAGTCCTCTGTTATGTGGGATAAATATTTACTTAGTCTAAAAATTGTGAATTGAAATGGGCTCTGTTGTGCTTCTTTAAGAATAAAACAATGAAACAGATTCTACTTCTATTAAACACGATACTTGATGTTGTAAAATTAATACCTTTTAAAGCAAACACTGCAAGAATATGTATGGGTGTTGATAGAATGTTACATCAGTTCATAATGTAAATTTTTTGTAGTGGTACTTTTAAGGTCTTACCTGAGTATTTTTTCCTACAGCAAGCAGCTGCAAAGGGATATTTCAAGTATATTGAAGTGCTTAAATATGAAGAACATCTTAAAAAAGCTTTAAAAGCCCTTCAGGCCAGTGATGACTTAGAAAAAGAGTGTATGGTGTTACGGAAGCACAAGTACTTAGATGATGAAGGCCCCATTTCCCCTATTCAGGAGACAGAGTAAGTTCATCTTTGCTTTTTTGTGCTTTACTAACATATAAATGTGTGTGTATCAAGTTCTGTTGTTCTCCTGTCCTTTTAACCTTTGAAAGCATTGTTTATTTTGGGAACAAAGCACTCTACCCCTTGGGAATATTATGTGTTTGTAGATGGTGACTTAATAGTTCTCACAGAAAGAAGTATTTTTAATTTGATCTGAAGACTGATAATTGTTGGTAGAAATTAAAGTATTTGCTGAAATGCACTCCTCTAATGTTATCCCAAATAAACTACAGTGTTCTAAACCAAATACTAAAGGATAATTTTAATACTTTTTTACATTAATAAAAACCAAAGTGTTATCTTTGGTCTTCAGGGTTGAGCAATTAGCTTAGTGCAATAAAAAGATCAGTAAATCAGCAAGAATACTTGCTGTTGTAAATACACTGATAACCTTTAGAAAGCCAAAAAGACAGTGTTAAAGGTACAATGCTGTCTTTCAGCTACTGTTCATTTAAGGGCTTGTAGTTAACACATTTTAAGGTTCTATAAAAGTACACAGTTTGATCTAATTTTTTTATTTCAGTGATGATGAGGACGGCTTGAATTCTGATACTCAGGAACACCTTGATGCCAGAGTAGTGGTAAGTAAGCACTCCTTAACTTGAGAAACACTCTGGCTTTTTTGTTCTGAAGTTAAAGAATTAGTAGATAATGTCTTCAATGTTTAGTTCTTGAGCTGAGATCCAGAGTTGTGTGACCTCTGAATTCTGATCTGTTAAAGCAGAAGGAGGTTGATTGTCCACACTTCTCTTCAGTGTAATGCTGAAATGTATGGGAGTTCTGCAGTTCCCTGCAGAGTTCTTAAAATATGCAAATTTACTACAAAAATCTTAAATATCTCAAAACTAAACTTATTACTACTTCTGTCTTCCATTTTCTTAGGAGAACAGCTCTTTCATTCTAAGCAGCACAATTCCCAAAAAAAAAAAGTCAAAGCCACGAAGAAAACATGCCAAACCACCTGAAGTGATTGAAATAATGGATGAAGAAGAGAGTGCTGAAGAGAACTCTTTGCCTCTGCAAGGCTCACCTTGGTGAACAGCAGATGGACCAGTGAGGTGGCAGGGGTTGTTCCTCAGATGCCTTTTCATGGGCCTGTTAGGTTTAAAGCATTGGTTTGGAGTCACTGTTCATCTCTCCGCCCAGCTGCCCAGGCACACTTGGCTTACTGTGAGTATACTGGGCTTGTGTCTGAGACAGTGACAAAAATAGAATAACTTTGTCCTCATGCTCAGCTTTTAAGTGTCTTCTGGGCTAGTTTCTATCAGGAGTATAATATTCCTGGTTCAGTGGCTGATGAGCTTGGTGAAGTTCTGGCTTCTGCAGTGTAACTTCTGTTAACCAATGGATCACAGAATGTGTATAATCAAAATGGGAAGACAAGTTCCAAGTATTGTAGAGGAACAACAGCACAGGATAGAAAAGTATGTGTATGTAGAAAAGCAAGTGTACATTAAAAAGTATGCATACATCTGTATGCTTAAGTTTGAAAGGGCAGTTTAGATGCCGTTCATAGCAGATTTCTTTGTGGGTGGTCCTTGAGAGATTGTTTTTCTGTCTTAGAGGTGCAGGCTTGAAATACTTTAGAAGTTAAAGGGGTGAAGAAAGAATTAAAGATGAATGCAAGTCAAGTGCCAATCATAAAAATGCAGAAATGGCTGGTCAGTTTTGACAAAAGTTTATAAAAAAATGTGGCTAATGTATTTAAATGATAATAAAATCCAATTTTGTATGATTGAGATTGTCTATTCCATGAGGAATAAACTCTCAGAAAACTAATTCTCTGCTCCTTAATCTCATACAATAATCTGAAGTTGTAAGTTATTGTAAAAATAACTGTAGCAATATGGTGAATCTTGAGTTAAAAATTCCTTTTTCCCTCTTTCTCGCCTCTGTCCATAATAGCTTCTGATGTGAACATGACCTAGCAGAAGCTAAAAGCTCTTTATTAACAGTACTTGCCAGGCATTGCCCCAGCTGCAAACACCTTTCTCAAAGGTGTTTTAGTCAGTAGGAAATGTTGCTAGTGTTTAGGAATGGTCTGAATATTGCTGAATTCTCCTGCACCAGTTTTGGTAGCTGAAGTAGTAAATGTTTAAAATGTTTACTTGGGAATAAGGAAGATTATATAAGGAGTCACCTCACAGCCTTACTCAGGTACTCTTAACCAAATTGGTGTCAGCAGCTAACTGACAGCTGTTCAGCAGGTAAAAGTAATCTGTGCTGAAGGAGCAGAAAGGCTTTGTCTGCTGATTAAATTTCCTTCAGATGAAACTGACAGTCTCAGGAGGTTTGCAGTAGGTGCTCAATATTATGAGCAGCCAGTCGAGCTGTGTTATTGACATGCTTGAATTAAGGTCCCAGACCTCTGTAAGGAAGTTTCCCAAATGCAGCTTTGATAGCTCTAAGTCTGCAGAAATTACCCTTCAGCATTTAAAGATGACAGCTAAAACTGGTCCACAATTAATGGCTAAATGTAACTCTTAGGTGTCTCCCTGAGAAATACTTAAAGGCTTGAAAGACTCATCCTGGATCTAGGAGTGGGGTTCTTGGTTAGGGCATAGTGAGGGGTATGTGGAGTCCTGTTCATTCTGCTGTTCATGTGATTAATTCAGCTGTTCAACTGCTGAGTGACTCAGAAATGAACTAAGTTTCAATTCTGATTAGAATTGGATAAATTAATACATGAAAATCAAACTTATTGCAGCTGCTAAATTGATTGTTAAAATCTAGCTTTAAGTAATTTTCAGTTATTTGACTGTAAATGACAGTTTTTATCACTTTGCTTTTCTTTCTCTTCTAGTTTATATTGTTTTGGAAGAGGAAATACCTCTTGGTTTTCTTGCTGCATAAGGTAGGATGTTACTTGGTTTTCGGTTTTGTTTCCTTCAGGTAGCTTTTTTTTGCATTATTTCACAAAAGGTTTTGAAAAGGCAGTGCTCCATAGTTAAAATAAACACATTACAGTGCTCCACAGCTGAGCAGCTTGTGAGTGTGAAACTTCCTGGGTATGAGTTCAGTGCTACATACCTTTCAGTCTGACCAGAATTAAACCTGTAGCCTGAGTTTTTGAATACTTCAAAGTGCAGTTTTTTAAAAAAAACAAAAGCTTTACCTTCTGTCAAATGCTGCAGCTTTATCTGATTTGGTTTAGATAACACTGCCTGGAATTGTCTCTGCTGAAGATGTTGAGGAACTACTTTCCCCTCAGTGTCTTTGTGGTGCCTCACCCACACTTTCTGTACCAGGGTGTGTCAACAGCTGCAGCTTCTTTCTGGTGGCTTCCCTGGGGTAAAATTCCATCTTAATTCATATCTCTTGCAAGAACAAGGAGGGACAGCAGAGAGCAGCTGGTAGTCTAGAAGTTTGCATGGCTTGGGACAACATAGGGAATAGCATGGAAGAAATCACCTAGTAAGGATATAGCATAGGAAAACCCGATAGACATGGGAAACACTGAGCTGCGGGTGGGCAAGTAGTGAAACCTTACAAGAACACTGAGTGATAGGATGGGAGCAGACACCTCACTTGGCCATGGCTGTAGGCAGAGAACTGCACCTGGAGGCACATCAGGTTGGCACAGTGTACGTTGTTCTGAGGATGTATGTGGTTCTGGGCTCCTCACCACAATTGCCTTGGTTCAAGCTGCCTGTCTCTGAGACTGGGAAGTGTGGTGACTGTCAGCCTCTGCTGCTGCTAACAGTAAGTATGTAGTCAGTTGGAAGTAGCTTCAAATGCTGTTTCAAAAATAGTAAAAAAATAAGTGTGTTCAGTCTGTTCCAGCACTTGATCAGGTTTTGTCTTGTGCTGTAGACAAAAAACCTGGAACCTAGTGCTTAGAAAAAACCCTTCTTTTGCAACCCACAGCTGATGAATGTATTAGTTGTGTTACATATATGAAGGGACAACATTTGCATGGCCTCAAATAGCATTAATTCATACAAATACTGGTCAATCTAGAGTTTGATGTTATGAATATTCAGAAGTGTAGTTTGGTTGTTTCTTTCTTTGTAGATGAGCACACTCACATTGCAGCAGCAGTTGTAACTACTTGGGGATCTCCTGAGTTCTTATGGCTGTTCGCTGACCTGATTCACAAATCCTTCACTTCGGTGGACATGTGTGCAGCATGGTAGCAAAAGAGGTGAGCTTTGTGTTTCTCCTGAGCTTCAGCATAAGACCACTGGGTTTCTGCAGTTTAGCGCTATTCCCACAGCAAGTAATCAGACTAATTTGTGCACTGTATGGTATCTGCACCCAGCAGTGTCTTCCTGATGAGGTGTTCAAAAAGCAGTGCTACAGTATTTCAACAGCTGGCATCGTTGGTTTTCATGCAGATGTGCTGGTTAAACTTGGTATTTCTGTTGAAACAAGTAGATTTGGTGTTTATTAGTGGAAAGATTTTCAAATACAACATCAAAAAACTCTTAAATTGTTACAGGATAAAAGTATAGTTTAACTAATGACATTATTCCAAAATATTTTTTCTTAAAAGGGCATTCCTGTGATGTGTGGAACATATTGGAAAGCCTCTACTCAGATGTAAGTGTTGAGGAAACAGTTGGCTTTTTTCCTAGGGTTTTTTCCTAGTTGTATGAAGATAAAAGCTCAAGTCTTCTTGGTTGCCTTTTGACAACAAAAAAAAGTATTCTATTTTAAAACAAAAATCCACGTTCCAGATGACCACTAGAGACAGGTTTCTTTCCAAGTTACCTAGCTAGGTTTCAAAAACAGGCCATTCTAATTGTGGAGTTGTTATGCCTCGTTCTTCAGCAGCTAGACACAACCTGCAGTGTGTCTGAATTGGAAAACGTGGCTAGAAGAGTAACAGGTTCTGCTTTCCTCACTGTACTCATAATTGCAGTGGTGACAATGAGACCTGTAACAAGTTCACTTAGTGGGACAGTTATGCAAACATACTTAAAAATGCAACTACTATGAAATTTAAGCATTAATGTGAGTTAATGTGCTTCAATTCTGTATCCTGTGTACTAAAAGAAGTAGAATTAGCAGGTAGAGAAAAATACTTGCAGTGCTGAATTCCTGTAGATGGTTTATTAAAAGCATATTTTTAAGGTGTTGTACAATGGTCTCTTCCATGCTTTCTTTGTGAGGTACCTCCCTTAGTTTTACTTTCTGTGCCACAGTGCTCCAGTCTCTTCAGCTGCAGCTGGGCCTTGTTGGTAGTTGTGTGATAAACTGGGCTGTGGTGTGATGGCAGATAAAGTGCTCTGTTGTGTCATCAGCATTCAGCCAGTGTAACTGGGCTACTCTGCCTGGCCTCATACTGAGATAAAAGCACTCAAGTCTTGATGAACTGCTAAAATACTGAGGAAACTTAGAAGTATTACTTAGATACAACAATTTATTTTGTTTTAGGAAGTGCACCTGATGTCAGGTCTGAACTAGCATCTTGGTAAGTTTGTGTCACTGTTTTTTTTTTAACCTGTTTTAGGTCAGCCACCTGTCTTTAACTTGGTGAGCTGGTTATACTGCTGCTCCTCACTTAGTGAGAGAATGCAGTGTTGTTTCAGAAAACATGAGAGCTTATTTTCCCCAAACTTCAGAATGCTGTTAGAAAATTGTTGTGATGATGGCAAAATGTTCAACTGCTCTGAAGAGAGTGAGTGAGAAGAGCCTTTCTGAACAAATTAACTTAGTACTGTTGTAGGTTCTGCTGATTTGTATGCTGGTTTGTACCTTTACTTGTTCTTTTCTGGTTGCAGGTACTTAGGGAAAGTGAAGAAGAAAGAAATGCAGGCTGCCATTTCACAAAGTCTGCAGCTGCTTCAAGGGTTAGTGTGACATCAGGAGTTCTGCCTATACTTTAAAGACTGAGGGGCTCTGTTCTTCAGTAGGTCAGGAGTCTCTCAGACCAAGCTCACTGATTTGTGAAAGTTCAGGGACTGTATTCAACATTACACTACTATATCTTAATGGATTGTTCATTCTGTTAAAGGAAGAATTTATTGTAACATAAGTTTGGCCAAGGAATGTTCATATAAATTCCTCAGTCAAAAACGAGATGAACTGGTTGACTGCTTAAACTGATAGTTTTGCATTGACCAGTAAGTTACAATCAGTAGGAAATTTATAGGGAGGATTCTGCAGAGTTCTGTAGATAATTCTCATTGATGTTTGCTTCTCAGGTAACTTAACTTGTAATTAAAAACTTGCTAATATGAAGGACGTGCTAGTGTATCTCACCCTCTTCCGTCCCCAGAATGTCTTGAAACAACATAAAATGACACTTACTGTGATCTGTACCAAGTACTTTCCCAGTCTGCTTCATTTTGATTTATCATCTCTTGTGTTAATTTATGGCACCAGAAGTGTTGAGGTCTATCCCGATGGGATCTTTCCTGTAGGTTCATGTCGTTGGAAACGCCTCACAGAATAAACTTGTGGTTTGGCTTTACCCACTTAACTACCTGTTAGCTCTGTGGGATAAAACTGCAAGACAAATCTTAGAGTACAATCTGAGAATGCAGGATGCCCAGTGTTATCCTTTAGGTGTACTGCAACATGCTTGGAATGCAAATCAAAAAGTGATTCAAATGGAAAAGCTTGGTTGGAGTAAAAAGTCAGTGTGTTCTGGGACTTCAGGTGCAACTGACATTCTGAATTACATGGGCTGAACTTTGTCTCTTGCCCAGGTTTTTGTGTAGGCACCTGACTTGCAACAGTTTTTTTTGCTGCATGTTTTCTGGATGGCTTGAAACAGTCTATTCCCTCCTTTAATCATGCAGGAGTGATTATCATTGTTTCAGTGGCTGTTGGTAAGAAGAGAGAGCACTTCGATGTCTGTTACAAAGTAACTACGTAAACTTGCTGCATTTTTTTTTTGTATAAGGATGCTCTACAGTTTTGTATTGAGCAGCAATATTTGGTGAATTTCTTGAAGTGTGGGGTTTAAAGAGTTAATTTCTGAGCAGATCAGCCAGTTTACTGCTATACTGCATTCTGTTCTATAGAACAAAGAGTTCAAAGTAAAAGAAGCAAAGTACTCTGGAAAAAGTATAAATCTTCACACGGGAGAATTCTGAAGCTGCTGTTCATGTTAGTCTGTTCTTCCTCTCAGCTGCACGGCAGTTCTGTGGAGAGTACCTCTTACTGCCTGGCACCCTCTGGTGCATGCAGGAAGCTCAAATGTAGAATGAACTGTGGTGGTTAAAGGTCTGTGCACCCAGCAGCCTCCTCCTGGTGGGCAGATGGTCAAAAAGCAGTGCAGCATTTGGCATCCTTGGTTTCCAGTCTGCTGTGCCTGTTAAACCAGGTATTTTTGCTGAAACAATCTCTAACCTCTAAAGGGATTTCAGTGTACTTATTTCCATGTAACAAATAAAAATAGATGTTTTCATTTGTCTTCATTTTGATTATCTGTGTGAAAACTGTCTCCTGGCCTCTGGAACTCAGCAAGTGCATTCAATTCTTTCTAACAGGTGCTTGAGGATACAGAATGAAGTGAATTGAATTGCCCTGAGTTAAAATGATGGAAGCAATTAGTTTGACAGGTAAGCACTCAGTTACTACTTCCATATGATTTAACATGGTGTATTAGCTTTGTATGACTGAACATGGGAACTACTAAGCTGTTGTAGAACAAAGTGTGGAATGGTTATGAGTACCAGAGATTACTCATAACCATACTCATAACCAGGGTAGTGATCACTGCAGATCTTGGCAGTATCTGAGGAGATCACTCATCTGTGAGTCATTCTTCTGTGTTTATTGATACTTCAAAATGTTTCAGCAGTTGTGCAGCCATTTGTAGTACAGGTGTCCGAATTAACTCTGCTGTTGGTTGTGAGAAATTCCTCAGTACTTGGAGTTTGTGCCATACTTGAGGCTTGTTCACAACTTGGGTTGTGTATTGGCAGGATTGATTGGTCCTTCACTGGAAAAGATGGGCAGCTGGGCTATTCACTGAAGTCCTGTAAGAGCAGTGAGAGGAGTATCTGGTCATTACCAAGGCTGCTGGGATGTTACTGTTTCTGGTGAGCTGTGGACATGACCATAAAGCAAATCCACCAGACTCCTGTGCTGCCACGTGATGTGGCACCAAGTCTGCTGGGCATAAAGCTTTAACACAGGTCAAGGACACAATACTTCCTGCTGCTGTTAAAAGCAAATTCTGAGGTGTAGGGATGTATCCTTGGGCACCTTCAGCACTTGAGCTACAGGGGAGCAGAAGTTCCAGTTAAGTGATTTGTTGATTGAATTCCAGAGCTCCTGCTGAGAGGTTGGTTCTTTGAAACAAACAAAACCGGGAGACATAGGCTGTTCCCTGTAATTTACACCTGAGGTGCACTTTTCCCCTGTTCTAACCAAACCCAACTCTTAACTCCTAGGGTCTGCCACCAAGTTGCTTCTGTGTGTAAGAGGGATGAGAAACACCATGTGGGAGCTGCCAAAGTGAGTGTGAAGGTAAGGGCACTTAGCAAAAAGGCTGAGACTTTAAAGAAATTGAAGGTCACTTCAAAGAGGGTTTGCATGGCTGAAAAACCAGCAGCTCTTAACGCGGTGACCGCATATTGAAATCCTCTGCAGGATGCCGTGGACACTCTGTGTGTGCTCTGGTCTATTTGTGAGGAGATAAGCCCCTGTGTAGTTGGGCCTTACCCTGCTGCCTTCAGGGCTTTTTGATGGTGATGTGGAGGAGAGGCTACTCAGTTCCATTCTGAAGCAAGAACTTGCAGCATGGAGCATTAAGGAACAGGGTTGCTACAGTTGTGGTTTGAGCAGTGTTGCAGCCCAGTTGCTGTTTGTGTGCGCAGAGAAGGGCAGTGGAGCTGGGAGAAGGGTCTGGAGCACAAGTTGGATGAGGGGCAGCTGAGGAAGCTGGGGGTGCTACACCTGGAGAAAAGGTGGCACAGGGGGAGCCTTCTGCTTTGTACAACCACCTGAAAGGAGCTTGTAGTGAGGTGGGGGTTGGTCTGCGAATTAACAAAAATTAGAGGAGATGACCTCAGCTTGTGCCAGGAGAAGTCTAGATTGGATATTAGAAAAGTTGTTTTTATTTGGATTGAAAATGCTAATAGATATTTTTCCTCTCTTAGATCCTGCTGATGTTGATGCAAGCCTGCTCCAAAGAACTGCACAGCTGTTCCAGACAAAGAAAGAACCATCCCTAGTGTGTTTATTGCAGTTTCTTGAATTAAACATTAATTTTAACTTGCTACTCCATGCTCTACTGAAAATCCCAGAATTGTGCAAACAACTTCCACTTGGGTCCATGGAATTTAACAAACTGGATTTGTCTTATGGTTTGCTGCTGCAGTACATGCCAACTGCACCAGACTGAAAAGAGTTCCCCTGGAGCAGATTTAGAGGAGGTTGCAAAAATGAACACAGGGATGGAGCACTTCACCTCCTGTGAAGAGGCTCAGAGCTGGGGTCCCTCCTGGAGCAGAGAATGCACCAGGGAGATCTTGTTAGAGCCTTAAGCATTGCAGGGGCATTGGATGACAGGACCTTTAAAGGTCTCTTCTGTAGTACCAACTACTCCATGACTTGCTGAGGTGCATTTTAACCAGAAAGAGCATTAATGGAAAGCCCTGGGTAGTGCACCTGTTAATAACAAAGTTTACAGAAAAAGTTGTGCTTTAAATTTGACCTAATTGTTATGTGCTTAGCTCATAAAACAGGTGTAGAAAACCTCTCTTTGGAAGAAGTAAATTTTTAGTTCTTCCATTCAAGTGTTTAAGATGTACTTTGTGACTACAGGAAACCATTCTTCTAATCTTAAATCACACAGTGCAAAGAATAGACCAAGAACTCCAGCTTTACAGGAGAAAGGTCCTTTTCCCCAGAGATGCAAATAACCTTAAAACTTTATTTGAAAACATTTTATACATGTACATTACAAAACATACTTACAAAATCTATTTGAAATATTAACATATAAGAAAAGCCTTTCAGGCCAGTAACTCAGTCTGAGACAAACAATGAAGAAAGCATTGTTTCTTCAGTCCATCTGCACCTGTGGTGAGCTCTGAACAGGGGACCACAGGGGTTTGGGGTACTCAGTGTTTAAAGCTGAGTATTCCTAAATGGCTTCAGCATTCACCACTAAGGCTGCAGCATGTAGGGGCCTGGCTTGTACCAACACCACCATGTGCCCTTGCTGCTCAAAGTCTTTCCCTGTCATGGTGCTTTCCAAGTCTTCTTGGCCCGCAGTTTCTCCAGCATTTTCTGCAAATACAAGCCATAAGACAACAAGCCATGAGACACAGTGCTGAAGCTCAAGTGGCTGCCCTAAAGCCAGCGTGCCTGGGAACTGTGCCTGTAACCAGAACAGGAATGGGCAGTGCTGGTCTGGAGAGGCCACAGATTACAGGGCAAGGGGAAGGTGGTCATATTCCTCTTTTCTGTTCAGGAAGGGATCTGTAGAGCACTGTAACAAGAGCAGCCACTCATTCCACCACAAAGCAGAGGAGCTGGTCAGGGCTAAAGGCAGCAATTGGACCTAGATTCCACCATAGTAGTCGCAGCCTGTGAGGATTATCCAGCATTTCCTTCCTTTTGGTTGTCTGGGGTGCAGCAGAGGAAATGGGGAATTGACAAGCACAAGGCCCTTTGTTCAACCCTGTTCCCCAACAGCTCCCATCAAAACCCCAAGATTCTTGCACCTTTCAAGTTTGGGCATGCCCAGATTCTCACCCTCTCTAGAGTAGTCAAAGCAGCCCAAAAACCACCAAACCCAGAATGCTACCTTAAAAATAGAAATTTGGTCAACTCTGGACTAAGAAAAAGGCTGCTATTAGTTTGCTACAGACTTTACAGCAGCTGGAGCCTTTTTGCTCAAGCTCAGGTCAAAAAAATTCAGCCTGAGGCAGACATGCCTTTTAGAGAAAACTTGAGCTCAGTTGTTTTCCACAAGAAAATTCCTGAATGGGCTGTACCAATGGCATCATTTAACATCCAGACTGGTTTGAGGGTCTCCATTTCAGCTCCATTCACACCACATCTCAATTACTCTGGAAGCTCAGTGAAATCAAGAGACCAAAGGGCAAGAGGACACTGTAGCAAGCTATCATTACCTTTTGAAACTCTTTAGCCTTTTCTCTGTTTTTAGCATAAGTTTCTTGCCTTGTTTTTTCTTCATTTCTGATTTTTACTTCTGCAAGCTGATTATAAAGTCTGTGAAAACAAACAAAAATCAGTGTCTGGGCAGGAAGGACTTGGCAAGATGAAGTAGGTTAACAAGCTTAACGTATTGCCCTGGGTCAATTGCTATCAGCTGGGGCAATCTGCATGTTCCAGTAATCCAGAATCCCTTCAAATTCTTTTTCAGCTGCATCAAACAAATCATCTCCCTGTTCAGAGCTGCACTTGTTGCCTGTTACTGCTCCTAAGTGCCCAAGTGCAACTGTGAACTTGGCATCAAATTTCACCCCGTGTCAGGCATTAAGTGGCACAGCAGCCTCAGCAGGGTGACACCAGCAGTGACCTTCCTCAGTGCCACCTCTGCATGGGCATTTCCCAGCAGGTACCTGCATCTAACACACCTGGCTCCTCTCCCACTTCAATGTTAGGCCCCACTGGGTCCAACTGAAGAGCACAGACTGAGCAGCAGCTTTCACAGAACACAGATTAACTACTTTTTTTCTGTGGTTGTTTTTTAATTCTCTCACTTGTGTTCATGCAATACCTGGATGTACGCTGGTGCATTTCAATTTCTCCAGACTTTCTATCCTCTGGAGAAGATACTTTCACTTCTCCTACTTTTTTCAACTGATTGGCAAGTGCACCATTTTTTCCTAAGGGGAAAAAAAGAAGCCAAACATATGTTTGTATGTATATCCTAAATTTAAATCTCTAGTTCAGCTAACTCAAAAGCACGAGATATTTCAAAGATTTCTAAATGACATGACAAAACCCAAAACAAGCTAGCAGAACGAAGCAATGGAGATGCCATCCTGAGTTAAAATAAATCCCCCAGTGTCACTCTTGAGGCTGCTGCCTGTGCTTAGGGCCATCCATGGCTCTCCAGAGCCAACCTCCAAGTCCCCAGGAGCAGGCACTAGAGATGCACCAGTCTGCCAAACATGGCTGCTCTATGATAAGCAGCTGTGGTTTACAGAGGCACCTTATGATGATAAAGGTGGGCTGATTGTGAAATACAAAGAGCCCCCAATAAAGGCCTTCACAGCACAGGCAGCCAGACAGTGAGGGAAAACAAACCTCCCTGATTCCCTGAGAAAATAAATTAAAGAATAACCCAGTTTGCAATAGCAAACATGCAGCAAATATAAAATCTATTCTTTGATATGAAACAGCAACTGAAGGGATACCTAATGCTGTGTCTTGCCCCCTACATAAACCTACCAGAGAGAAGACCAGACTCCTTCTGTCTGCTTCTTAGATTCTCAGACTTCCCTCCTAGAAGCTTGCTTGCTTGCATCTTTTCATTTTCTCTCTCCTTATTTTTAATTGCTTCTACTCTTTTCAGAGATGCCTGGATGAAATTCTGCTTTCTTTTTAAAAAAGATTTTTGTAAACTTCTGGGTGCAGCTGCAAATTCCAGCAGCATCACTGTGAAAGAAAAGGAAAAGTCTCCACATTTCTCACTTTTAACAATGAGCAATAAGTCATGCATTTATTTCAAGGTATTTCTAAAATGCTGAGCTTGAGCACTTTTGTAAATGGCATGAGGAGAATGGCACTGAATGATGAGGCATCTTGCAGAACCAGCAGCAGCTCAGACCTATGGGATCCAGAAATGGTCAGCAGGTCTGCCCAGACTAATGCTGTGAGGAATACTCAAAACCAGCTGGATGCATCAAAATGTGAAGACCTGACAAGTCCTCAGCACAATTAAGTTCTGTGAATTCCTGACCTTTACATTACTGCAGCTCATCTTGGACAAAAAAAGTCAGTATTTTACTACTGTTCCAGACCACCATCAAAATAGGAAAAAGGACAATTCTTTGGCTATAGGACTCGGGGGACTAACAGAAAATGAGAAATAAACAAAGGCACATAAATTATGACAACAAATCAGAAAATGGCATATATTTTTTTCAAAATTAAGTCATTACAAAATCAAACAAGTTTAATGGTAGAGATTCTGAAGCTTCATGAGAGAGAACCTGGCCTAGGAAGAGACAAGTCAATGCTGACACACACTAAACCTTGGTCAAAGGTACTACAGACCAAGCCTGAACAGCAGGATGCACTTACCTAAGTAAAAGCAGCTCTGAATTTTCCAAATGAGAGGTGTATTTTGTTGATGATTTTAATACTAAAAAAATACTTGCTACTTCAGTGTATGGAAGAACCACATAATTACCTGCAGTCTGATGTGATGGACAGTGACTCTTGTTGGGACTCTGGGCTTTGGGAGAACTGTCAGGCCTTACGAATGCTGAATCATCTGCATCTGGAGTTAGTGGCAAAAATTCTCTCTCCTGTTTCAAATGGATCAGTGATTGGATTGGAAATGCTTAACATGGATGACAAATGTGAGTGAAGCAGTACTACTGTACCACTAGCATAGACCCAGTACAAATAAAATACATGCTTTTGCCTTTATGCCTGATGCAAAGAAAAATCAGAATGGATTTTGGTAATAGAGACGAAAAAGCTGTTTTCTAAAAACATTTTAAAACTTAAAAAAAAAAAAACAAACAAAAAAACCCAAAAAAAAACCCCAAAAAAACCAAAAAAACCCAAACCCCACAAAAAAACCTACCCACCCCCTAAACCCCTAGAACATCTAAAACCCCAAAAACATCCAATAAAGACTTTTGCCCACCAGATTTCAATTGCGTGTTCTTAACACAGGTCTGCAAATCCAATTTCTTTTCCTTTCCTCCTGCTCTCTTCAGTTCTCCCCATGGCCCTCTTCCTGCTCTGTCTTTTTCCCCCATTTTCCAGAGGCAGGTGACACCCACTGCAGCAGTACAGCCTCCAGCTGCCAACCTCCACCTCACCCATCTATCTGCCACCTGATAAAAACCCATCCTTAGACACAATTCTCTAGATGGCTCTAGAATTCTCCAGATGGCTCTTGCAATTAGTGCATGATCTAATCTGTTCATCTAACAGACTCAGTTCTACACTGCAGACACTGGTTCTACATCAGTGCTTCACCACCCAAACTATGGTGTCACGACAGCCCAGCCCTCTGCAGTTTACAACAGCCTTTGCTTTACAGAAGCAAGCAGCAAGAAGAACACCACAGGTTAATTAAGTGTGGCAGCTAGAAAGAGCTGATTCATTTTCCCTCTAACTGCTGTTGCAGTCTGGTATGGCTCTATCCTCACAAGGTGAGGGGATTCTCCTTTTTTTCCTGTCTAGTCCGTAGTTGTCATTTTATCCCACACTCTCCTTTCATTCAGTTTTCAACTAGTAAGATAGAGTTCAGTCTTGCAAACACCAGCAAGATGGTTTTGTTTTTTGCAGCAAGTCTTCCCAAACTCTATCTAGATCAGTATGACAAAGTAGTAACTAAGAAATATCCCAAATTTAGGATCTATTCGATCTGTCTGGAAAACACAACATCAAGCCAAGATGATCCAAAGCAGTTACAAAACTTGGAGAACACAACAACCTCTTGTTTTTCAACAGTGGATTAACTGCTACAGAGGGGCCTCTCCTTATTGTGATTAATACTAAGTTCAAACCAGAATCACATTAGATAATGCTCACCTCAGTAAAAACATTACATTCAGACTGATCCACACATGCTGAATTATCCATTGCATCCTCCTTAATTTTCTCTTGGTTAGGATGTTCAATGTCTGATTCTACAATACTGATGTCATTGGAGCTTACCAGAGTGAGCTCAGGTTCTTCCATAATACCATGCCCTGACTCAGTCTCCTAGAAAATAAATTAATCAAGACATTAGTAAGGAAAAAAGTAAAAACCCAGTATTTTCAGTAATAGCAACATCTGTTGTCAGAAAAAGGAAGCTCATTTAACATATAGAAAAAAGAAAACCTGCCCCAAGCAGTAAATTAAATACAGAAAGAACATTTGTATATCAGAATTTGAAAAACTGAAACAAATAACCCAAAGCAATCAAACAACTACAAAAACTCCCCCTCTCCGTAAGCTTAAATTACTTAATTCTAGGGAAATTTTTTTTTAAAGCTACATCAATGCTATTTCTTTAAGTTTGCTTATGCTTTGGGTAATTTATTTGCCTCCTTCAGGCTTCTAAATGGAGCCAGCTGCATGAGCTCTATCACTTGGTGCTAAGAGAAGGAGATGCAGTAGGGATGCTACAGCTCCTCCAACCATTGTGGGAACTCAGCTCATTTAAACTACTGCTAGTTATCTCAGTGCTAAGATCTGGAAGAAGGAGTAGGGCAAAACTCCAGGAACAGGAACTAGAACTGCAAAAACATTTGCCAAGCTTTCAGATATTAAAGGCCTAAAGGAACTTTGTGCAACAACAAAACCCCTGCTTTTGGAAATCTGTTCTACTCACCCAGACTGGAATATGACATGAGCTTCTGGGCACAGGATGAGAACGTTTTTCGTGTCCTTGGAACAAAGAACTGTTCTGCTGTACAACAGTGTGCAAATGGATGTCTGAGTCTTCCAAGCTGGTTTCTCTGAGAACCCTCAGAGATTCTTGTCCTTCTGGAAAGCTTTGATCTGGCTCCTTCACGTCCATATTGCACTGAGAATGCAGCTCCACAGCTTTATTTACTTCATCTACATGAACTGATTTTTCAGGAAGCTTCACATCCTTCTTCTTATCAAATGCCTCCAAAGGTAATTTTTCAGAAGACACAGTCTCTTCTACTAACTGCTGAGGGGAAGTTTCATCCATTGGAACTGGTATGGGATCTAGTTGATAAAACGATTTTTGCTCTTCCAGGTGAATCAGACTTTTGTTCTGCACATCTTCCACTGAACACTGGAGATTAATACATCTCATACTTCTTGACAGCTCTTCATATTCACTTGCAGGTGAAACACAGTTCTCATTGCCTCTGTTTTTAATTCCAGGCGCTTGTTCAAAAGGTCTCTGTGACACAATGTTCACATCCCCTGGCTGATCAGAATTCTGACAGTCATCACTCAGAGTAGATTCTAATTGCAGTGGGTGAAAAGATTCTTCAGATCCTGTTTAGAAAATTGTCAGAAGTCAAACTTATTGCTAGCAAAACAGAATTTACACTTTAAGTCTCTCTATAAGAAGACTTTTTGGTAATGTATAACAAGAAGTCTAGTAAAAAGGAAGAAACATTTTGCTTAAAAAACTGCTAAAGCCTCCTCAAACATAATGCCATTAACATTACAGAAAATTATTCCACCACTGTACACAAAACTTCAATAAACAACACTTGCTGCTGCTTAGACTACATTTAGGGATGGACTTTGTGATGGTGCTGACATAGCTACACTGGAAGCCAGAACATTTTACAGCTTATACTCTGTAAATGGAAATCCTCTGAGTCTCTCTTGGGCCTGCAACAAAGTCTCTAAACCAGAAAGAAAACCATTACTTGGGCAGAAAATCTTCAAAGAAAGCAACATTCAAACTGCAACAGAGACTACTGTTCCTACAAGGTACAGTATTGCAAGCTAAATTATTTTTCTTTATCTGAGCATAGAAGTCAAGATACCATTTTTTCCCAGAAGAGGCTGGGCAAAAAGAAAGACTGGGTATCAACATTAATTACTGGGGAGGCATTTCAGCGGGACAGCATGTGCCAAACAGACAACAGTGTTGTCTACATCACTTTTTTTTTGTCCTAAGTTTGCTAGTATTGCTTACACAGACTCCAGCATTGTGCTATCACCAGGCTTTTTATACACATGGAAAGTGCCACAGAAACCTTTAATGGCTTCCTTTAGATATTTTTCTGCATTCTTTGATACACAAAATATGTAGTTTTACATGAATAAAGAATATTGTCTGCTGATAAACAGCAGTTAATGGGGAGGGGAGAATTACACTGCAACATCAGCCATCAACAGAAAATTCTCTGCATGAGGAACTTGCATATTAGCCTTCCTTGAACAATCTGAAACAGTTTTTACTTGCTTAGGCTGTTGCTTATGTTATTTTTTCCCTCCTTTTAAAGCACAACAATAATTGGTTTGGGATTATGAAAGCACTTAAGTGATGGGAAGATTTTGCAGTTAAACCACAAAGATTCTGTCCATAAGCAATTTAGGAACAGAATGGTTTGAAGTTAGAATGGAGCTTCCTAAATCCCATTTGCTGTAACTGCAATTGCAACATCTTGAAGTGTCAGCCTCTTCTAGCACTTATTACTTTGCAAGTCACAGATATAACTGACCAATAACATTTGCATTATAACTACGTCTATTACTTAAACTATTGTGCCATGTTTCCTGTTCCTGTTCAGCTTTTTGCTGGAGCATCTTGAAACACTGAAACACCTGATTCTTGCTGCAGAAATATTTAGATTGCTACTACCTGCATTTGGAAATTTTAGAATTACATGAAATATCAAGTTAATTAAAATTTAACTGCACATCTCAAAAAATTTTTCCTGCTATGAGCTGCAGTTAACCTAATCATAAACTTCCAATTCACTAAATTAATTATTCACTGTAGCTCAAAACTTGCTGTTGTATCCTCCACTTTATTTTGTAGAGACATAAGGCTGTTCTGTAATCAAACCAAAAATCATAGTGTGCAGTATAAAGCTGTGACTTAACAGTGGGAAAGGAAAATGGAATTGTTTCTTGAAGAACACAATGTAATTAAAAGACAAATGACTCAGTTCAGAGAGACTCTAACACATGAACAAAATTTTAATCAATTTTTGGGACCTCCTTACCTTACTCAAACTTACAAAGTAATGGATATACATTAACAAATACTTGAAAAAGGACAGTTTCAGCCAGAGTTGACATTTCTTTGCCAACCAAATCATCACAAAAGGAATAAGAAACATAATATCCATTACAGTGACTTGAATACCTGGTCTGCTTTTGTATCACAGTCATAACTGCTTATAAAATGAACTTTAAAAAGTTTAGGAGTTCTCCCATTAAAGGTGGTGGAGGAGACTGCGTGTGAGAGTGCAGTGGAGCTAACACAATTCAAAGCAGGGCTGAGAGGAGTGAGATCTGCCCCCACTTCAAACCCACACCAAGGGCTGTGGTTTTTATATATTTTATAAAAATACTTTATATATTATACACTGGCACAAAGCTGATTTTGAAAACTACAGTGAACATACCTAGAGTAACATTTTCTCTAACCGACCCTTCTTCTGATGAAATGTTTTGCCCATTTGCTTCAAGAGCAGAAGGCAGACTGCTTCTTTGTCTGTTCAGACCGGAGTTTTCTTCTAGAAATGCAGACACATCTGGACTTTCTGTACGAAATTCTGAATTCTAGCGGCATAAAAAAATTATTTAAGATTAATTTTCTCAGAAATATAAAGGATAAAATGAAAAAGGTAGTTTTTGATTTTTAGGTTATGTATCTGCTACAACCAGCAAGCTACATATACAAAAAATACACTGTGTTTTTTTCTAAATTGTATAGGGATTATGCATTTAAATCTTACAAAAATCTTCAGCCAAAGCATTTCCTCCACCAGAATCTTTTCTGTAGTACCTTGGTAAATTCTCTACTGTGTTGGGAAATTCTGTATTGAGAACAGGATGATGATGATGATGTATCGAAGTCAACACTTGGTTCCAAAGGCTGAAAGGTCTGGTGATGGAAGTTTGGAAAAGGTCCCTCCATTTCAGGAAAACAGAGTTCAGTTTCTAGAGCTATAAGAGAAGAGATTATTTTAAAAACAAACAAACATCACTCACACTCCAAAACCAAAATAAAAGCAAACAAAAAAACCTCCAAAACCTCCAACAATGGACATAACATGAGTTGTTCCTGTAAGTAGTAAATAAAGCCTATAGAATTCTGCAGGTATACAAATACCAGCTGAAAAATGAAATTGTTACAGCATCCAATTCTTTGACTCTGAACAATGCAGGTATAAAAAGCAGTAAGAAAGTGCTACCCTGATTCAATTTTATTATTCTTTAAATGAAAAGGTGAAGTCTGTAAGTTCTCTGCTCAGCTCTTGTGAGATTGCCTCAAAAGTAGTATGGGTTTCTCAGTACAAAACTCACAACAGAACAAGACCAATAAAGAGGAACAAGGATGATTAGAGGATGGATGTAGCACATGATGTTCAAAGAGCAGCTAAATAAATGAGTTTGTTCAATCTTAAAAGAAGAACTGGGGGGGGGTGAGGGAAGTGGTACAAAAATGTCTGCTGTCTATTAGCTCTTAAGAGGTACAGTACAGAGAATCCTAGAATGGTCTGGTTTGGCAGGAACCTTAAAGATCATCTAGTTCCAAACCCCTTGCTATGGGACACCTTCCTCTTAAACAGTTACTCGAAGCCCCATCCAACCTGGCCTTGAACACTTCCAGGGATGGGGCAACCACAACTTTTCTGGGCAACCTGTACGAGCACCTCAACACCCTCACTATGATTGATTTCTTCCTAGTATTTAATCTGAATCTGTTCTCTGTCAGTTTAAAGAAAATGCAGTCTCCTCGAACATGCAAAAAAAGAAAAACAAAACAAAAAAAACCCCAAACCAAAAACCAACCAACCAACCAACCAACCCCCTCCCACCAAAAAAAAAAAACAAACAAAAAAACCCCAACAAAACAAAACAAAAAAACCCCAAAAAAACATGAAAGAAGAAAGATATTAAAATGTTGCTTGGTGGTATAGAATCTTTGTCCTTGGAGATACTCAGAACTTGCCTGGACAAGCCTGTAAGCAACCTGGTCTAAGTTGGCTCTGCTGTGAGCAGGAAGGAGAATTTGGGTCACATAACTAGAAGGTTCTTCCAGGTCTAGATTAATCTATAATTATATGATTTGAGGTTTTCAAACATTCTAGGAAGAAGTGATTTGGATTAAATCTTCATGATCACTAATAACAATGTTCTTAATTTTCATGAATGGTTAAATTTTTCTGGAGAGCATAAAATTTCCACCAGCCAGTCAGAGTTTCACCAACTATGTAACCCCTTGTGCACAATGAAGTATTATATAGTATTTCTGTACCCTCCTAAAGTGAAAGCTGTGCATAAACAAGTGACAAAAATGGCACAGGTAGCAAGCAGCCCAGCCACAGTGGCAGGAAGCTGCACAGAATTGATTGAGACCTGGTCAGTCCTTTTTTTCTGCACTAGATAATCTTTGTGAACACGTATCTAACACCAAGCTCCAAGAACATCTAAGTATTGAGTTCTTGCATGTAGAATCCTTACTGACTTTAAAATGTAAATTGAATATAAATAATACAGACCAATGCCTAACACTGAGCAAGCTCCTCATTCTATATGATCAGAGAGCAGCACAAAAATGCCATAAAATAATGAATACCTTGGAAATGTGTATTGTCCTCTGAGTGAGAGTTCAAGTTCCCAGTAGGTCTCCCCAAGATCTGCTCTATCTGGTTTTCTTTATAAAAACACATCTTTCCTTCAGACAACTGACTTTCAGACACTCCAGACAAGATCTCTTGCCTCTGCTGCAAGGTAAAAGGAAGTGAGGAGTTCCAAGGGTGGCTTCCTGCTTCTCTCACAATTCCACCTTCTCTTCTATCAGAAGACAATCCTGAAATAATAAATCAGATGTTATGCATACAAACCACTTGCATTACATCATTTGAAAAGACAGTGCTTAGCATCCTGAAATATTCATAGAGTTCTGGGCTTTTGCTTCTTTAATTGTCTCCTGTCAACGCTCCTACAAACCTTACCACACATTTTCACAAATACAAGTTGCTAATATCTAATTAAAGAAGAGTCAGTACACAGCACTTTTACAGCATGAAGACTTAGGAAATACTGAAATAACATCAGAAAAGAATTAATACTGCTATTTTATGCTAACTCACACGCCTTTACCTCCTACTGCATATAAATTCTTGTGATCTTAAATATCTTCCTGACACCCCACAGTGGTTTTATTTGTGCTCAAACAGAAATTGCTTTATACCAACACTAGAAATCTGAGGGATCAAGACAACCAAAATCATGTTCCTAAACAGTACACCAACGCTTCTTACTCTATATCATTATTATTTATAAGCTTACAGAAGAACTGCACAAAGCTACCAGAAAAGGTCACTACTAAGCACTGAGTGTATGGTGAAGACACATCTAGACTTGAAAAATTTATTTACTCAAATAACTTCTGGTATTTTTCTTCAAGAAAAAAAAAAAGGTATTTTTCTTTCACAACTAAAAAAGGAATGGAGAAGAAAAATTTCAAGAAAATTACCTTAGAAATGACTTTAGCTTTCTTACATCAATAAAACACAGATGTGTCACTTGAGTTAGAAAGCTTACTACTCAAAATAACATCTATTTGAAAAATTAGGGTTAAAATGAGCCATCAAAATCTCAGGCTATAAAAACTGTAATCTTCAAAAACTGATTTATAAACACAGAATAACACATATACACACATTTCTTAAGAAATCAGATGCATGTCAGAATAACTCAATATTAAGCCTCAAGGTAAGTAAATCCAAGGGTCACTATCTAATCAATTTCAAACTCACTTCCATGTTCATATGTAATACTGTCAGGAGCACTTATGTATTTATTATAAAGGAATTGGTTTTGATTTTATGAAAAACTAACAACATCAAGAGGCAGACTACAGACAAAAACTAGTAAGAACATATTTCCCAGAAAACTATTAAAAGTCAATATGGCATTCAAATGACATTTTCCCAAATAAGTCCTTAAGAATAATGGTGATGACAAGCAACAAGTCTCTTAACAGCAAGACAAACATAGCTCTGCAATAATTAATGATATATATTGATAAGGAAACTTTTATCAGTGTATCATGTGAATATAAGTTTAAAACAAAAATTGCTGCTTGAAAGCTGTTAGTGTTACAGCTGCATAATAAAACTCAAAATCTCCTTTGCCAAAGCAGATGTACAATAATATTAAATGATTATAAAAGTAAAAAATCATAAGCACTTAAGAAAACATTCTGGTTATACTCAACTCTGTAAGATGTATTAATCAACCTTTGATGAAGTTTGACATAAGCTTATTTCAGAAGAACTTATGTTTGGTGTGTTTGACCCATTCTGCCATAAAATGAAACCTCAATTTTCTTTTCACAAGAACAACAAAACCTGAACACCCACCAGTGTCAACAGGGCTTGCATTCAACATTTCACTGGTTGAAAAGGTGCCAGTGGAAACTGCTGAAGTTCCATCACAGGGTATTCGTTGCATGAAAGCCTCTGAACCTGGCACTTCCTAGGATAAAATAACACACCTATTATTACCATGTATTCACATGTTCAGAAGCAAAGCTGTAAACCCACACATTTTATTCTGAGCTCAGTTCAAGTGTAGGAGCCTTCATGTTTTGCACAGTCAGGCAAATATAGATTCATCCTTGCTCAGTACAACACATTCACACCCCATGTCCCAGGCACATCACCCCCCAACAGCCCCCTCCCCTCTCTCTCATACACACACATTCACACACTCAATCTCACATAAAGCCTCTCAGAACTGCATACAAATCACGACACCTAGAAGATAAAACAATCTTCTGGTGGTCAGATTTGGCTATTTCTCATCACAGATCCACTTCAGCTGAATTGTGGATCTCAGAGGGACATATATGCAAAACATTAAAAACTCATGAACTTTATAAGTACTTCCAATATTGAGCTTTTTGCATACAGGAGACTTAAAATCTAATTCTATGAAATTAAACTAAAATATACAAAATTATCTTCTTTAATTTTAAGCTAAGCTCTATAAAGTCATGAAGAAGAATTTTGAAGAATTAGATGTGAACAGTTCTTCTCAAACTCTGACTTAAAATGTGCCCTAGGAAAATAAAAAATCTAGGAAACCCTTCTGCCACATTTTTTATTACGTACTACTATATATATGTGTGTGTGTGTATTTAACATACACATTTAGAACATTTACATCCCAAGGCACTTTTATATATCCATGTCATAACACAGCATGTTTTAAATACTGTTCTTATCTGCTACCAAACTGATGGAATATTTGAGGGAGAGAAAAGAGGGAGACTGGTGCTGGTTTTGGCAAAGCATTTAACAGTCTCACAATATTCTATGATCCCAGTTGGATGTTGCAACCTGGATGGATGGACAGTAAGAAGGGTAAAAACCTGGCTGGATAATCAGGCTCAGAAGTCAGGGACTGAAAGGTTACACACTCTGTGGAGGTGGGGAACAAGTACACAGGGCTCTGTACTTGGCAATGACCCAGAGGAGGTGACACCACACTTTTATCAAATCTGCAGACACATTAAGTCAGGAAGAGCATCCCATGCACTGAGCAGCAGTGCTGGTATCCAAAAGGACCTCTGAGGCTGCTTCTACAGGAATGGTATGAAACTCAGCAAGGGCAAAGTCCAGCACCTGGGAAGGAAGAAGGCAGACCACCAGCCCCAGCTGGGCCTGCCTGGGGAGCAGCACGGTGAAAAAGGAGTCTCAGGAAGCTGAGTGTAACCCATGGTGTGCCCTGACTGAGGAGCAACAGCATCCCATGCTGTATGAACATGGTTACCTCTTTACTTGGTGCTTGTTTCACTGCTGCATTTAGAATATGCTCCCACTCTTAGCCACCCAATATGAAAAAGAAAGATTACACCACAAAATAAAGAGTGAGTTATATGATTATTTTGTTATGACCAACCGTATTATCAAGCCCCAGTGATGGTCCAGAACTTGTTCTAAGTCTCTCTCCACCTTCAGCAGCGACAACTGGTGAATCTTGAGACACTTGAGAGTCCTGGGACTGGGCTGAACACAAAAGCAACAGAAGCATTGAGGAACAAAAAGCCATTTTCGAGTTCATAGCGAGCAATGCACAGCAGAGGGCACTAACACTCCATTGCTGCTGGCCTCACCCTTCAGGCACTGATTCTGCCCGGCCTTAACAACTTTCACCTACACAGGAGTTTCTGCTGCACCACACCACCCATTTCATCAGGGACCTGTGGTCCTTGACATGCCTTCCTATAATTTCTAACTACCACAGAGCAGACAGGAAGAGCTGGACATTCATGTTTTGGCTTAGCAGAATGAAACGTGGCTTTGCCAGTGTTATCACAATCATTTCACTGGAGTGGGGGGAATCCTTTACAAGCTACCATTACAGTGATTACAAAGAAAAGCAGACATTCTAAGTGAGTCAGAGAAACCAGAAGAACTGAATTGCTTAACTATAGCATGACTAACACCATGGAACTGAGTCACTCTTACCATAATGCTCTCACACATAAAAGTAAAATCAGTATCTGCAAAAAATCCACTACAGCAGCACCCAACAAATGCAATTTCTGCATTCAGTGCTGATAAGCACCTTCAATCTTTGACAATTCTATGATTATAAATTAACTGTCACAAACAAATACATATTATTATTTCCAGTATAGTTTTCAACAAAGAAGTGCTAAGTATGAAACTGAAATGAAACACAAGTGAAGTAGGCATGTTTTATCCCAATTCTAAAAAGGCTGCTGAAGACAGACATTTCAAACCCCCAGCTTTTATAAGACTCTCTACCTAAGTAGATCTAACTTTTTCTGAATCCCAACACTGGTTTGTACTTTGTGTGTGCTGAAACTCAGCTTCTTACCAGATGGCAAACTCTGGTTGTTCTAATTTATACTATAAAAAAAAGGGAAATGTTTCCTCTGTAAAGCAACACCAGTAATGGACTGATATGATATGACAATAATAAAGATTGTGTTCTCAATAAACATGAAACATTTTGAACCTCATTTCAGGGAGAGGAAAAAAAGTCCAAGATTTCTTATAGTCACTATTATCCAGTAGATATCTAAGAGAAAGTACAAAACATAAATGGAAATACATCTAAAACACATTTATTTAGAGGCCAAATACTCAGCTCAAGTCTGCTCCTCTTCCTGGGAGCAGGATACAGGAGACAGAGGATGCTGGAAATGAGCCAGGCCTTCAAGAAAATTCCTTGAAGAAGCATGCAAACTGCAATCATCTAATCAACTGCTATGTAAACATCTCCATAGGAGAAAAAATGCATAGCACAAAAGATTGCTAAACCTAAAGTAACACCAAGAAGTAGTGTCTAGAAATGGCTGTCAGACATTCATAAACTAGAAATAGACTATTTATTTTTAAATTTAATAAAAAGGTAAATGCTGGAGCAAG
This sequence comes from Melospiza georgiana, assembly GCF_028018845.1. Lineage (NCBI taxonomy): Eukaryota > Metazoa > Chordata > Aves > Passeriformes > Passerellidae > Melospiza > Melospiza georgiana. The sequence continues at coordinate 70,635,659 of NC_080431.1, forward strand.
CTACCACACAGTTCTCCATTTCTTGATACCTTTCCATCAACATTAGTGATACTTTTCTGAAAGAAGTTATTTTATTTTCTCTAGAATATCACCAGAACAGGCAGTAATTCAGGACACACTAGAGATGAGATTCAAGCATTTAATAATATCTTGTATATAAATTCTGTGGACAGCTATGTTACAAATATTTCATTACTGAACTGCAATAACCTGCACTGTTCTTATGATATTAATACCAGGGATGAACAGTATCAGTTTCATGCTATAAACCAAATTATTTAATTAAAAATCCATGCTCATATCCATTACTTTATTATATTAATATCTGTAAAAATCCTGTATTTGGTGCTTCATAAAGGAAGATTTTTCAGTCTTTTTCCCTCCTCTAAAATAATAGTGCAAGGTTCTTACAGCATCCTGACATCAACTTTCATGGGACTTTCATGTTTTAACTTTCTGGCCACCACAATGTCACAAAGAATTTATGTTTAAAAGCTGAATCTGCAATATCTCAAATGCTTATTTTTCCCCCCAAGAGGAATGGCAGTAAACTAGCAACAATTATTTTAGGATGCAATTTGAAATACAAATGACCAAAAGTCCAATCACTCAGTGAAGACAATATAAAAACAGGGCTTAGTCCAAATCCAGACATGTAGACAAACAAGGAAACAAACAGAAGCTAAACTGGTAATGGAAAAGGCAGTCTGTTAATCAAATGCCAAATTATGGACAACTATTTGTGATTACTAAAGATAAACTGAAATCTTAGGTTAGCCTGGATCACAAAATACAGTCATGCTTGGAATAACATCCCTGTACACAGTAGCAATACATGAAGATAGTCACATCTGGAACACTGCTCAAGGGAACCACTGCAAACACACAGAGAGACAAGCCTGATGGTGCATCCCTCAAGGAGGACTGTGGAAGAGGTGTATGTATCAAACCTAGTCACTAGTTGCAGGCTGACTTGCTAAGGAAATGAGGTTTATGTAATCAAACTGCCTGTCTCAGCTGCAGGGTTACTCTGTAATTCCCTGTTAACAGTTTGAATTCTATTGGCCCAATCTAGCCAAATAGGATTGGAAGAACATCAAGTGTCCAAAGTTCCCAACTCATCCTGTCAATGCATCAGTGGCATGTAAAAGAGCAACTCAGACTTTACTCACTGGTGGCACTCAAGGCACCATCACTTCAGTTACCTGTTCTCTGGCTGCAACCAGCTGGTCACTTTGTGCAGCACTTGCCACCACTCAGTACTAAGCACAGGGATTCATCCCCCCTAACCACAAGGAATCATCAAGAACCATCTTACAGACATGGCTGCCTTTAAATTTGAGAGGCAAATTACACAGGCAGCTAATTACAGACTTTTCCAAAAAACTTCCTGTTACCCAAGGCAAGTCTCCTATCAAAGGAAACTCACCTCTGTTGATAAAGCATCTGCATGTAAAAAGCAGACTTATCAACTTTTTCTTTTCATCTTTTATTTATGATATGAAAAAGCATGTGAGCAGTGACTAGGGATTTGTACACATCTAGTGGTTCTGTAATCATGAAAGCAGTACAACTCCTAAGTTGTAAAGACTTATATTATCTGGTCAAAGGTTCAAACCAGCAAGAACATTACTTCAAAGAACAAGGTCAAGGATCACACAAAGCACTCTTTTGCTCTTACCTGTAGAGATACAATTACATCTTGAAAACATGAAAAAAATGCAAACATGTTCTGGTAAGAATCAAGTAGCAAACAATATTTTAAAACCAAATTAAATAAAAAACCATAAGCAACAACCTAATATACTTTAAATTTTCCCTTCATAAACTCTGTATTTAAAGTGCAAGGTGCTGTAGATTTTCTTGCTGAACTACCACACTAGTTACTGAAAGTACCAGAGAGAACCTCACAGCCTGTATGTTTTCAAGATTATTGCTGGCACTTTTGGTTGCTGATCTGCTCAAGAGGGCAATCCTCTTAAACACATAATCACAGAAAGCTTTGGGGTTTTCTTCTTTTAATATAGATGTTCACATAGTTTCCTAATCCTCTTACATAAACTATTGCATGGTTCATATACAATAGTCTATAATGTAAAAATGCACTACACCAAGGTATTTTATATTAATTTGGTAACAGCTGGTCTAGCAACAGTGCTACAACTCACTCATAAAAATACAAGTCTTTTTGTCATATATTGTTAAAAGACAAAATATTTTCATGATAATTGAAGCTCAAAGATAGATATACTTCAAAAGGGGCATTCTGAGAAATAAAGAAACAGCTGAAGGAAAATGAGCTTATATGTACTTATTCAAAACAACTCCAATTCCAAGTAAATCTGACTGAATTGGAAATGCAAACAAAACAAAAAATTAAAGCTTAGGGCCAGTGATGAAATTTCTGGCAAAACCAGGACATGTATGCTACATAGCTGTACTGCTTGTAATAACGGGCATATGAAAGCTGCTAAGTTTCTGAGAACTCCTCTGCAGCTCCAGTAATATTTTAGGTGGATACTGAAAACTGTACTGGACCATGCAACACTGTCATCTTGTAATAAGCTTCAGATTGCTTTAGTGAATGTTTTACAAACTAGCCATCTTTGTTCTTTTATAAAGCCAGTCAAGTTACCCATAACACGTTCAGTAGGTTTTAATGTCCTTGTAACAAAATTATTTTGAACATTCACAAAACTTTATAACAAAATTTTTTTCTTGATAACCAAACCAACTTGTTTTATTTTATGAAATCAGAAAACTCTGCCACCTATGAACATGGCCAATTCTCAAAGGTATCCTTGTTCAGTAAAAGCTCTTCACAGACAGACAAGAATAGAGCTAAAGCATTCCTTACAATTACACTGCTGCTCCTTTTGACATATTCAGTGGAGCATGTGAAAAGCCTATGATGGCTACGAGAAAAGGTCAAAGCAGAATGGACCTCTCTTGAATACTGGCTATGCAGAGACTTTTCCTAGACAGGAGAGCAGTCACAGCTACTTGAGAATTCCAGGTGCCTGGCTCAGCTCTAGCACTGTGTTAGTCTCACAAGCTGAGAGTCAAGGCTAAAGCACTGTGAGCTGATAAGTCACAACTGCCTAATTAAACAGAAACTGCAGATACAAAATAATTCCCTGACACCAACCAAGGCAATGGGATGAAGCTGCATTAGGGCAAGCTCAGACTGGACATTAGGAAAAGGTTTTTCACTGAGAGGGTGGTTACTCATTGGGACACATTCCCCAGGGAAGTGATCATAGCACTAAGGCCATCAGAGTTCAAGGAGCAACTGGGCAGTGGTTTAGTTTTAGGTAATCCTGGGAGAAGCAGGGAGTCGGACTCAATGAACCTTAGAGGTCTTTAAATTTGAAATATTCTACAATTCTCAATTTTCGTGTCTGTCACACCTAAGACATTATTCTTTCCAATTTTTTTTTGAGCTGATAAGATCTCAGCCTTCTCTTTTCTGTCCCAACCATATTTTTAAGTAATTTCTTATACACACTGATCTTTCAATGGACATCTAGATCAACACATTAACAGTCCAGAAGTCTTTTTAAGTGCTGGTTTCCCTTCTATCAATACAAGAATCACTGGGTACTGAATCAGGAATGCCACTGGTCTACCCAAAATAGGTTCCCACCTGGAATACCTGCAAACCTTTACAATTCTAAAGGTTACAGATGAAAAGCACATGCCCTGGACAAGAAACTGTTGACCAGCAATGAAGTGTCCTGCAGTGTGGACTTGTTACCAGAATGGTAATGGATCACAAAAACCCAAAAGACAAAAATTCATTTTGAAACAAGTGCTTATTGAAACATCCTTTTTTATACTCAAAATTCAATGGCATTAAATAGCACTGCAGGTTCTTTAACAGCCAGGTCATACTCTACAAATAAACAGCAGCAAAATCAGCAATGTTGAATGGCTGAATGGTGTTCTTGAAGGGAGAGGATTTCCTCACCTGATTCACATGAAGTTTCAGCAGCCATCATCAGCAATTGTTGTAATAATCTTCCTGGTGGATTAGTTTGCCTTGGACTTTCATTGGAGGCTTTTCCTTCATAGCTTGTTATACCTGAGGGAAAGATACCTGCATGAAGAGCATGATGTTTCACACATGCAAACTCCCCAAAGGTTGAAATATGAGCAGTTTCTCTAAAACCATCATCTGTTTTATCTGGATTTAAAACACCTGCAATCAGTTTAGGTATAAAAAGGAAGTGTTTTGCACTTCATGAGGAACATTAGGATGCATATTCTATTCTACAGAAATACACTGCTGAATTTTTATGGTCTCCATTTTAATGAATTTAGCCATATCACATCAGTCTATGCATTATACAGGCTGAAAGATTATGCAGACCATAGACTTCTCAAAAACTAATTCCTAACTCCACCAAAGTATTTCTTCAAAAAAATCTCAAACTAATTTTTTCACACAGCAAGTCCAAGAAAACTTGCAAAAAATGTAACTTCTCCAGATCCAGAGGTAATACAACTTCTCTGCTCTGGTTTAAAGATGTCTTTCTTTGCAACCCAGCCCACAAAACAGCCCTTTCTGGCCACCCAATCCAATAAAAATCTCAAGTTTTTACTACCTACCATTACCAATGCCTTGATAATACAAGAATAAATCAGCTATGGATCTTAACAGTATTATACAGCTAAGTTTAAGTTACTAAAGTTCAAGTTCCTAAGCCAAGTGCTTTTGAGAACATAAATATATTCTTCCAATAGCAAGTTTTGTTGGGGAAGGTTCTATCTAATCAAGATATCAAATCAGTCCAACAAGAATTCTTCTGCATAAACTGATGCCGACTAGTATTAACTACTTTTCTTTAATTGAAGGATGTCCCATATCAGCTGTTTCATTATTTTGCAAGGAATAGGCCAGATGGGCCTATAATTACTCACATTGCTCTGCTGAGCCTTTTTAAGAACACAACATAAAAAGCTTTGTAAAATACGCATTACATTTTAGATGTGAAGAGACACCGAAAAAAATTTAAATGTTTACCTTTAGAAAACATGAGTTTGTTGTACTTGTTAAATAATGCTCCTTACAAAGAATTGCAAAGCATTGCCAGCCGACTGTAACAAATATATTTATAAAATTTGTATTGCTCTCCAAGTTTTTGCAACGTGTTTTTTAACTAGAAAAAACAATTTTAAAAGATGGCCTAAAAATTTCTGTAGAAGCTTGATACTAATACCTTACTTGAAAGATTTCACAATCACTTACTTGGTATAATCAAAAAGTAAACCATTAAACAAAATTTACCAACTTCTCTTCAGACTTACTGTAAAACTGCCTATTAACACAAATCCTGCCCAAACGAATTATCAACAGGGAACTCAGGTCATGGAGTAACTGAATTTTCTTTCCTGGTGTTTAAATTTTGTTTAAATTATGTTTTTCTAGACAGACACTAACAAAAGAAAACTCTTCTGAACTACAACTTTGCCAGTGTAAGTTATACTTTAAGAAAGGCAACAGTATCAGATATAATTTCCTTATAATCTCAAAGATTATATTTCTCCAATCTACTACTCATAACAGCACTTATTACATATTTTATACTTTACCTGCCAAAGAGAGGCTGCAGTTCTTCGGCGTGTCTACCTCTGGTATAATACTAAGTTCATGCTGCTCCAAACCAAGACCTAACTTGACTTTTGTCACTGGTGGTTTGGAAGATCTCCGTTTCTGTTCTCTACAGAGAACTTTCTCAGGTTGTTCTGCAAAACAAAGTTTAGTATGTTGCAATAATATGTGCACAAACACACACACTCTTCAAATAACTTGGAGAGATGGAAGAGAAGTCCAACTCAGCTGTAAAGCAATAAAAATTATAATGAAAAACAACAGCCTTACCAGTTTGCTCAACTGGGCCAATGCACCGTGAAATTGTTTCACTTCCGTGAAATTTACTCCTGCCACAATTCTCTTGCTGGTAGTTTTCTGAGACTTGGAAGTCAGTTGTCTTAATCCTGACAGGCTTTTGTGCCTCTGTCATTTCTTCATTTGGGCAAATATGTCTCACCTGAGAGGGGAGGAAGCGGTTTTATATAAGATTATATTTACACTCATTTATCAAAAGAGCATTTTCTCTTGTGTGTATTCCATGCAGGACAACACTGAGCACATTGAGAAAGTAATTCAGTTATGCAGGATACCATACAGATCTGCTTAGCTCACAAAAACATTTGGACATGGAGGTATTTTACTGAGCTCTACAAACCTAATGTGCTCAAACATTAGTTACATTTTCAAGGCCTTTGTGAGATTAGATCAGAGTAGTCATAATTTTTAACAGGAAAAATTCCCAAATCTGCTTTTACTTTTTCAGCTCCTGAATTCAAGAATTTTAGCTGCTTGGAAACTGCAAAATCAAAAGACAGAAACTACAGGGAACAGTTATTCTTCTAAGATGGGTTCTGTTTAAAAAAACCCCAAAAACACAAGGAGAGGCAAAAGGAGGCTCTTTATAAGCTCAAAAATAAACTTGGATTTTTCTTCTGTTGCTGAGAAACAAGCAAATTACAGCTCGAGTTTGCAGCAGCCAAACCAGTTTCACAGTGGGTACACACAAAAAGACAAGCTTTAAAAATGATCCATTCAAGATGCTTATGATATCCTTTCAGGTATTACTTATGTATTTTTAATACAAGGGCTGCTTAACACATAGAGGTGCACTTACAGATATGAAGACAAAACTCTATCTACAAGGTATTTCAGACAACAATTTCAATAGGCATTATGTTCAGAGACCAAGCACAGACCTTCACAGTATTTCTGTTGGACTTAATAAAACTGTGCTCTCGGAGCTTTACAGAGGAAAAGCACTGATTAGAAATCACAAGTCCTAATTGAAATTTTCATTATGGGAAATCACCTAAAACTATCAACACTCCATGGGGGTACAATGTAGCACTGACTTGTAGGTTTGATCACCTACTGATGTTACCTATGCAAAGTGCTCCTAAAGCTTACCTGCTTGTTTAGAAGTTGTTTCAAAGCCTCTTGCTGTCTCTGCATCTGTTCCTTCAACTTATCTTGCTTCTGTAAAAGTAGTTTTTCTTGTATTCTCTGTTTAGAAAGAAGAGCTTCTCTTTGTGCATCTAGCTGCTCTTGCAATTCTTTCAAATGCTTTTGCTGAGCTTGGATGCTTTCTGATGAGGCCAACACTCTGTCCCTTAAGCTCAGTATACCAGCATAATTTAATGAAGATGCATCTCCTGCTTTTGACATCAAGAATTCTTCAACACCCTGAGCTTTAGATTCTTCATGCACTAGAATTGTGGGTTCAGAAAGACTGAGGGGTTGATCAGGGCATGTTTTGCTGCTGCTTTCTACAGATCCCTGCTGGTAGGCTAAAGGATCAGCCAAGGCTGATCTCTTTGTGGCTGGCATGACGGATGTCTTAAATAGATGCTCTTCTCTAGCTTCTGTCTTGTTTCGATAGTTAGATATCTTCTGAGGTAACTCTTTAGAGTGTACTGTTTCTGAAGACTCAGAGGAACTTTCTGCAGGCAACACAAATCTGAAGTGCTGTTGGTGTGCTTCTGGTTGTGTTCTTACTGCAGTCACTTCTTTCCTGACTGACCCTGACGGTAAATGGGACTGGAACGGTTCTCTGATGCGATTATTGGCAGTTTCAAATATTCCCACTTGTTCCTGTGAAGCACAGTCACAGGGCAAGTGAAACCCTCCATGCTTCAGATCTGATGCTTCTGAAAGCTGCATTGATTTTCCAGGACAAATATCATGCACTTGCTCTTGCTGCTTCTGTGGTTTTTCCAACATACCCAACGTTCCTGAAAACACAGGCAATGACCGCACATACTCTTGGGCATGAACCTGTTCTGATGCCTGGTACTGTGCTGGCTGCGCTCCTTGTGTCTGTAGGGGCAGCTCTGAGACCAGCTCTAAGCAAATGGGCTTTGCTTCCCTGGTGCTCAGAGGCATTTCAGAAGCACACAGGTACCTTTGCCTCAGTGTATTCTGATACTCCTGTAGATTCTTTCTAACTTCTTCAATAGTTTGTTTGTGCAGCCTGAACAGAACGAAAACATGAATCTTTTCAAAGCAGTGCAAAAAGAAACAGCAATTTCAATAATCAAGGCCATTCAAATTACTTTGAACAGACATTTAATAAAGATGCTTTACATTCCATAAAGACAATTTACATTCCATAAAGACACTTACCTTTTTTGCTGCAGAAGGCGTTGCTGAAAATTATGTATCATCTGTCTATGACTGTCTTCTCCTGGACTCCTGGCTTCTGATGTATTTCCAGTCTAATCAAAATAAAATAATTTTAATCCACATATACAACTAACTCACAGAAAACTATTATGGCATCAGCCTTAAGCTGTATGCTCTTGCATCTAAGTTTACAGAAGCTGCTGGTACCACCCTGTTTGAAGTCTGTGAGATTTCAGCCTGAGGCAATGAAGCTAAAGGAGTTTCTAGAACAGATGGCCCACAGCTACAGCTTCTCTCTGCACACACCATCAAAGTCAATGGTGCTTACAGCAGCTCAGCCTAAAGAGGTAAATATACCCTGCAAACTCAGGGAGCAATGAGCCAGTGTAGCTGCATTTCCAAGGCAATCAGGCTCACAAGAGTACTGGTTGTGCAAGTGAAGCAAGATTTTATACATAAAAAAATTACTTTCCTTCAACATCCTCCATAAATTTCTCTTCTTTAAGCAGCTGTTTGAGATTTAAACAAAGACAGAGGTAGATTTTTCTTTTTCCTCCCACCATGATTTTTTTTACCTTTCTGAAAAAGGTTATGTCTATATGCACAATCATTATGTGACTATAACCAGATGTTACTAACAGGTACTATTATCAAGGCTGCCCCCTGAACTACAGAGAGACAATACAACTGCAAAAGTGACAATCACAAAATCACAGAATATCTGAGTTGAAAGGGACCCACAAGGTCATCAAAGTCCAGTTCCTGGTCCTGCACAGGACCATCCCCAAGAGTCACAGCATCTATCTGAGAGCATTGTCCAAACTCTTCTGAACTCAAGAGAGGCTTGGTGCTCTGACCACTTCTCTGGGAGCTGGTCCTGTGCCCAACCATCCTTTTGGTTAAAAACCTTTTACCACAGAATCTAACCTAAACCTCCTCTAACACATATTCATGCCACTCCTTTGGGTCCAGTGATAGCATGTGAAATAGAAGCTTGTACACTAGAAAAAGAAGCTTTAATACGTACAAATTTCTAACTCACAGCCTAAAAAATAAAAATTGTCTTAATTGATATAGTTCAAAATTGGTAAATGGCATTCTTTATTTTTATAATAATAGCAAATGAAAATCCACACACAATTTTCTGTTATTATTCACCTTATGTTCCATTTGGTTCTGCTGGTCTGTGGAATGGAGACTGTGGCTTTGCACCAGCTGACTTTGCTCTTCCTCTTCCTTTTTTTTCTTAGCCTGCTCCAAACAGGTTTGCATTTGGATCTTCAGATAATCAGCCTCCAAAAGAGCTTTCTCTTCCTCAATTTTTTTAATCAAGGCCAGCTGCTCCTGTTTCTGTTTCTCTATTTCCTCATTCTATCAAAAGAAAAATGAGGGGGAATCTCTAGAACCAAATGACAAAGAAACCAGACTGCTCACACACAACACCATACACAAACTTTTGTTCCAAATTACAGAAGAAATTCTGTTGCTGGTGACAGGTATTACCAAGTTGCAACAGGACCTTTAAAAAGAGTTTCAAAGTCTACAGGAATAACTTTGTTTTATCGGCTCAATATTTCTAACAATCCCCGAATCCATTTATTATTGCATTATTATCTGTTCTCAAATTAATAAAATTGATAAAATCAGAATTCATTCAAGATGTTACCATCTTCCAAAGACTGCAAAAGAAGCCATTTTCCTAAACTTGAAAAATCTATTTTGCATTTTATTCAGTTTTTCATCAGAGTTTAACACATCTAAACATTAATTCAAGCTTTAAAAAAGCTCCTGAAATAGCTAATGTATAACCACTTTGAGAGCACTCCATAAACCTCTGAAGTAGTCTGTTTATTTTTATTCTCTTTCCATGTACCTATCAGCTACAATTCACTTAGATCCACACCTAGTGACAGCATATGTGCTTTTAGAAGGGAAGCAAAGAAAAATTTCCAAGTACTGGCAAAGATGAAGTGGACAACAGCCTTTAATAACAGTCTGAAATGCGATGTCAGGAAAAGCAACCTGAGAAAATGAAGGTTAAAAAAAGCAGCCACACTTTCACAAAGGATCTGTTACTTCTTGGTTTTTTTTTAAATATTACTATTTTGTCAAAATTTGTTTCCTTGATTTCTGAACTTAAACTCTACAATTGAAGGCTGCACGTAGACCCAAAATTCTGCTTTTTTCCAACGGCTTCTTTTAAACCTACCACATAACAGCTGGTATGTCTCTAGGGATACAACAAAAATTAAAATACAGTGAAACACAATACACAATAGATATAATTAAACAAAGCAAAAAGGAATTATTTTCTACATGTAATAAATATAGCATTGCCAGACACAAAAAGCTTCTTGCATTTGCTTCCTAGATAACCAAAAAAAAAAAAATTACTCAAGGTTTGCATGCTCTTCCTGTCACTCTAAACACAAACTCACAGACTTTCCTACATTATTACACAGGGTAAATAAAGTTTTCAGAGTTATGTATTGCTGACTATACCCTTCCTTTATAAAACAAAGACACTAATGTACAACTGTGATTTTCATTTAACCATGACTACCCTTGCCTACAGCACCTGTTAGATTTGAAGAAACTGCGGTTTTCCAATCTATTCTAAATTCCAGCTACAGCTTCATCATTTTTGAGAAGTACAGAAAATGTTACAGTAGAAGTTCAAATGTTAAGAGTACCTATAGCTGCTGTATAACCTGAAATATTTTAAAATCTTCTGTAAATTGTTTTTTTACACCACAACTGAGGTAAAAATAAATACAAACACACTTACCCACTTCTGTTTCTCCTCTTCCATTCTCATTTTAGCTGCCTCTTCCATTCTGATTTTAGCTGCTTGTTCTTGAGGATGGATTGGAACTGACTTTTCATCTGCAACTGTAGTTTCCAACATTTTCATAGAGTCTAAAATAGACATGTTATTTAACTGTAATTGCAGTCAGAACAAGCCTTGGATCTTCTTTACATCTTGCTTTACAGTTTCCCAACATCTCTCAACAAAATGCATAAGCTGCTCTTGAAAGGTTCTATATCCTATTACTCTGCCTGTCTCCATAAGCTGGAAAATCAGGTTTTTTGTATTATTTAAGTCTTTAATAGCCCTTTATTGTGTGTCTTTCTTGAATACCAGTAATGTCCCAGCTTCAATGGGACTGAAAATTATTTCTAATATTACCTGGGAGGCCAAGAGTAAGATCATCCTGAAGAATCAAAAGCCACACATTAACCTCTTGGAACAAAGAGGGTCTAAAACCGGCAGTACTGGGCAAACAATCTGACATTTGGCTATTGCACAAAAAGAAAGTCTCAATCCTGTACTGTTAGCTTCAAATAGCAGCACATTTTCCCCAAGGCGGCATTGTTTCACTCATGCTGCACTCTCCAAACCCCAGGCATTATGTTGGCATGGTCATGTACATGATGGAACTAAAACACTTTATCTTGTTTAAAAAAAAAACAAGCACCCTATGGAAACAAATTACTCAAAAGCAAAAAACCCAAAGCCACATGCCACAATCTGATCACTTGAAAACTTCAGAAATCCCACTCATACAAGATCACCAATTCAGCATTAGTCCAACCAGAAGGGCAACAAGGACAGACATGGGAAGTAACCCCAAGATGATCTGGCTATCAAACAAACTGCAGTGTCCAAATGCTATAAATTTCAATTTAACAAAAAGGTTTTTTGGAATGGTGCCTGAAAGCAGAAAAAAACTCCACTCATCAGCTTATGCTTGTCTTGGGCATTTATAGCTGTCAATCTCCAAAGAAAGCAGCTGTGCAGTTCAACAGGTGCAGAACTTCAATGCTGACTCCTGCACTGAGAATTGTATCCCTGGAGGCAAACACCTATTAAAGTACAGCAATACCAACTGTGACAACAATTTGAGTGAGATTTAAAAGTGAGAAAGGTATTTTGGACATCTGTTCTCTTCAAGATCTTAATGGACAAGTTGGACATAAGAGCAAAACATCTTCCCTACTTGTGGTTTCAACAAATCCTCAATGCCTTGTAGGCACAGACAGGAAACTGTACTTTATTCAATGTGACAAAACATTTAACAATGAAAGTTCATTAAACAATTTTGTCAGTTACTGTCACAGTCCCCCCATAAAAGTCTTTTTGCTCCTACACAACAAACTTTGCCACAAGTATGTACCTTTGGCTTCACACATTGTATTTTTCTGCTGCTCCTTGTTAAGTTCTAAATCACATAATGGTCTCCTTTCACCAGCAACTGTGCCTGATTCAATAGTTTCAAATTCACTTTGACTCTCTTTCTCATTTTTTGATGTCCACTCATCTTTTTGGCTTCTAATTTTGTTCAACAATTTCTTTAAGGCAAGTTTTGATCGAGGTTGGCAAGTTTTTCCTTCTTCATGCCCTATAAAGAACAGAAATTGTTAAGAGTTTTGGGTAATGAATATCTTTGTATCATAAAAAAACCCTCTCTTCTTTTTTATTGCTTACAGAGTTGGACAAATTGCTTAGGTGTATTTTTAAAATCTTAGCAAAATTTTCTCTTACCTGCAAGAGAAAAGCAGTAACTTGTCTCTGCAAGCTATGAAAGAAGGACTAAGCTGGATGCACTGTTTTATAGTCAATCTGTAGCAGAAATATGCAGTACCATCCCCACACCTGCCCTCTGCTTTCTATCAGCACTGGCAACACAATGCACCACAGACCAAACACCACACACCAGACTGTGCCACCCAAGGGATGCAGAAGTGCTTGGCCAAGAAGCTCATGGAGACTTCTGGCTCACATCACATGACCCTGGACATGCCACAGGCAAACAGGACACACTCGTGCATCCATTCCAGCCTACTCACAATATGCAGCAGCTCAACCACAAACCTGAACATAAAAGACACCATGATAAGCAGACTATAAAGCTTCAGCTTTGAAATATCTCAAAATCTTAAGTTCACACACAGCATCAATCCATAATTTACACTAAGTTCACAGGAATAATTATGGCTACTAACAGTATAGTTCTTACAACTGAAAATTATTCTCAGCATACTAATGAACTGAAGCATATCAGAAAAAGAAGTCACATTTTCATTTTCAAATTCATAATCATTAGGGTATCATCCTCTATGCTAAACATAAACCAAATTACACTGAATTATTTTTTGCACATTAAGAAGTTTTACTACTTCAGGCATTTTACTTATTACTAGAATTTATTTAATATACTAATCTTTTCTAATATAAAATGAAAAGATTTAATTTAAACATGCAGTTTAGAAGTTTTACTTTCTGGCTCATTAGGGACCTTCTCTTCTATCACATGTCCTGACTCTTGCTGAGTATCACAAGCAGATTCATGCTCCAAGGAGATATCAAGATCATTATCTTGAGCTCTTTCAGAAGGGGCTGGCAAAGGTTGTGGCTCAAACTGCAGAATCAGGTCTTCTTTCATGTCTAATTAAAAGAGCACAATGAAATAAAACGACCATTTGGAATACAAATCAAACAACACTGCAAGACTACACTCACACACAAATCCCCAGGAAATTCAAGTATCAATAGGTTATTTCACAACAGATTTAATCCAGCCTTTTTTTCCCCCACCAAAACATAAGATCTTAAACTATTTAGATCAACAGCCATCTATTCATTCAGAACCTCCACAGCAGTTTCCACTAGAATATGCTATGTTTTTCAAAATGAAAGTTGATGGGATGGAAAGGCCCAGCTTTACACCAAAAGCAGCTCACAAGAAAAATTACGCATGGTCCCAATAACTTCACTGGGGAAAAGACACACCCTGACCTGGCTGTTCACAAGGCTGCCACAGGAGAGTGATTGCACAGTCCAGGTGTGAAATCCCAGAGGACTGCACAACAGGAATTCCCCTATGATCACCTTGCTGACTGAGGGGGTTACTGCCTACAAGGGATGTGGGACACAGGGGAACATCACCTTGAAATTTTATGCTTCTTACATGTACTTAGGGGAGGAACCCAAGGCAGGGAAGGGATCAAGTTAGTCACGGGCAGAACTATTATGAGATAAAAGTGCAAAAATAGTGAGATACAATGAGACAGTCCACTTGTCTGGCCATGCACTGTACCTGACAGTTTGCTCTGTTTTCTCACTAAATTCCACTTGTAGCTGTTTTCCTACGTGAGGAACACTGTGTTTTGTATGCATGTGTGTATACTGATATGTAAAGGCCAGCAACTGGAACAGGGACCAGAAGTCACAGATGCACCTGTGTCTAGAGCATTGCTGACTGCAGAGGCCATAAGGAGTGCATTTAGGCCTCATATAGTGATTACTCATAGGTGGCTATGAGCATCAGCATGCAGGGGCTGGCAAATCACAAGCCAGACTAGCTAGCAAGAACGGTAAGAGGCTTAGGAGTCATGCATCAGGCAGCTGTTAAGACTGGGCACGGTACTGCAGAGGCCAGGGAACCGACAAGCTGTCTAGCAGAGGGATCAGGAGAGCCAAGCATTCAAGCCAGCTACAGAGGACAGAAAAGGATCCTAAGAAACCTGCCAGCACATGTGTGTGCATGTCCAAGACTACAAGAGGATCCAGGGTCAGCTATTGGGTAGACGAGTATATAAGGTCAGTTGCCATAGGAATCCATAGGATGTGCATGTCTGTGCACACGCCCACATGCCCAGCTGGGTCTGTGCAGTAACAACTGGAGTGGAGCAGCAGATCTAGGGGGCTCACATGCCCAGCAGCCAGAACTGGGAAAACTAAGCATTAAGGGCCAGCTGCCAGGTAAGAGCAAGTGTCTAAAGCTATTCACCAAGTGAGCCACAGCACATTCATGAGCACATGTGCATTTGAGTCCATACATAAGTATGAGAGCTAACTCTAAGGCTCCACGCTCTAGCATGAATCACTTGACACTAGACTGGGTGTATAAGACCTGAGGAGGATCTGTAGTGTAGCAGACAGACACCTGGGATATAGGGGACAACTCCTGGATAGACTGAGTGTCTAAGACCAACTGCTGGAGGGATCTATACCATATTAAAGACACATATCCCCCAAAAGGCCTTCATGTTGATCAGAGCAGTAAACAGAAGGAGGCCATTTGTGCTGCTGGTATTTAATGTGAGTGCTGTGTTTCTCCTGCTGGCCTGCACAGCCAGCTGTATGGATGTGCCCTGGCAGGCTGTTTGTGTGCATGCCAACTATGAATACACACACAGCCTTGTTACCAGCTGCACCCAGGAAGAGGCAGCTGCAGCAACCTCTCCTTTACTGGGTACCAAGTTCAGCAACCTCCAAAGAACTTACTCCTGTCTTCACTGCACATTTCTTCAAATGCAGACTCCAGTTCTCTCTGCCATTCTTCTTTTGTTTCCATGCGTTTGCATGGTGGCACTGAAAGCTGAGGTGGCATCTGTGCGACAACCTGTCTCCTGCGCATCCGATCCTGAGCGTGCATTTGCTCCAGCTCTTCCAGGAATCTTTCCCTGTCCTTCAAGAATAAAGAAGGGATAACACAAACCTTCAATGTTCACATTCAGACAGCCACATATCAAGACTGATAGAAAATGCTTCCATTTGGTTACCATGATGTTTGGTTAATGTTCAAAGTTAATGTTATTCTAGGGAGAAAGTGCTTCTTCAGGAGAAGACTGTATTAGCCCTTTGGACAAAGGAGTCTTCAACACTACCTACAAGATCTGATGTTAAATAAAAGATCAGACTCCACACCTGCAGGCCAACTTCCCCCAAAATAATAAAACTTCCTGTTTTATAAGGTAAACGAGTATTTCTTTTGCCAGGTGACTGTTGCTAGTATATAATTCAGCAGTTGCTACTTTTGAAGATGCAAACTAAATACTCTTTGGCACACTGAGCATATGTAAGAGCTATTTTTTAAAAAAAGTTTGTTGGGATTTTTTTTCTGTTAATTTCAGGAGCACCAGAAATATTTCACAAATCCCCATTTCAGTTTGGTTACTCATTCAGGACCAATCATATGCCAGCTGATAACAAGCAAGCTTTTCTTTTTCTAGCCAACAAAAACACATGTGAAGCTGTCAGACCACAAAAAATTTTTGAGTGTAGATCACAGTACAAAGACTTTTCTCAGTAGATTAGTTTTTATTTCTTAAAGGAAACTATTTCATCATTTCCAGACTTGCACACTAACAGAGTATCAGTCTTTAAGTAAAAACTTAGAAAAGTTTTCAAAAAATAAAAAAACTTGTTACCTCCTTAGCAATAATTTCTTCCCCTGAAGCACCAAATCACCAACTCCAACTAAAGCTAATGTGGAAAAGCAGAACTGATTACCTATTAGAAAAGTTTTGACTATTACCTATTGGTTAATAGCTGGCCAAACATTCAGATAACAAAATTTAAGAGGATGTTCTTTCATTCTCACTCCTTCTAGATGCCAAAATAAGCAAACAGATTTTTACTTTTTTTTTTTGCAAAGACATTCTGCAAACTTTATTTAGTCCATGAATTTCCCTCCTGTAAGTGTAATTCCTTTATTAATCACTTACCTACAACTTGCTTAACAGCAGTTGCTCTGACATTAAAAACAGGCATAACTGCTTTGCCTACCTTGGCCAACTGGATCTTCTTCAAGGCATGACTTCCTCTAATATGTGCCTTTTCAATCTGCTTTCTTCTTTCCTTCTCTGCCTCCCTGTGCAGTTCCTCCAAACGTCTCCCTTCTTCTTCAGCAGCTAAATGAGCATCTGGCTGGCAATCAATCAGTAGTTTAGTCCAAAAAGTTGTGTGATAGTTTAAAGCATACATAACAATAAATAAATGAATAATTCTGCAGCAAAAGCACTTAAAAAAGACATACAATGCCATATGAACATCCCTGAATGTTTATCTTGCAAGCAGGACGAAAATAATTTTTTACCTTTGGAAAATAATTTCATTGTTACATATTTTGTAAGCTTAGGTGACAAAGTGTTCCAGTTTCAAGCTGGACCAGAGACAATAATTTATATATTTGTTATCACAGAGTGGTTATTTTTTCTAAAATACATGGTAAAATAAAATATGGTCAAAATTACAGATTGGGAACTTCTATCCTCATGGTTTTGTTTTAAACAAGGGGGAAAATGTGGTGGTGTTCACAGGGGTCCCAGGACAAGGGAAGAGATTAAAATCTTGACACCATGTTTCAGAAGGCTGATTTATTATTTTATGATATATATGATATTAAAACTATACTAAAAGAATAGAAGACAGGATTTCATCAGAAGGCTAGCAAGGAAAGCAAAGGAAAAGAATGGTAACAAAGTCTTGTGATTGACCAGAGAGTCCAAGACAGCTGGACTGTGATCGGCTGTGATTAAAAACAACCACATGAGACCAATTAAAGATGCACCTGCTGCATTCCACAGCAGCAAATAATTATTGTTTACACTTCGTTTCTGAGGCCTCTCAGCTTCTCAGGAGAAAAAATCCTAGCAAAAGGATTTTTCAGAAAATATGTCTGTGACAGGAAAAAATCTCTGATGTACCTTCCATCTCACTTGGGAAACCAGAAACAATCTGCAACTTTCAAGGAAGAAAAATCTTACTAACATAAAAATATACTTAGGGAAAAAAAAGTAATTCCAAATAAGCAAGCCAAATGCAAGGCAAGTCTAGGAGTACATTGCTAAAAAGAGGGGAAGAGAGAAAAGCAGGGCAACTGCAGCTATCAACTCAGCATGAGCCACAAGTCTTCCAGTTTGGGTGTTTGAACATTATACCAGTCTTGTGATCTCACCTTTCAGTAAAAGCCTGTTCACAAGGGACTGCCAGGTGTGATCCCCTAAGTGACTGAGCATGTAACAGGCTTTACAAGGCTGCCCATCTGAGATTCTCTTTAGTAAGTAGTGTAAGCTGCTTTATACAAGTTTGTATCTTTAAACAGCTTCCAGAAAATCCATTAGCTGATACCCAGACAATGAATTCAGTGTAAAGAAACACATATGTAAGACTGTAGCACAAACAGTTGGAGTTAATCACCTGCTCTCCGTCCACTTCTCTGTCCACCAAAGCTTCAGCAATGTGGTAACGTGTAACAGAAAAGTTGCCAGCACCACAGGGCTTCATGGCAAGGATCTTCTTCACTTCAAAACTCTAGGAAGAAAGGTGCAACTACAGCTGAATCACAGAACAGTATCTCCATTCAAGTAACTAACAGAAGTGATCTGTATAGCTAAATTATTATTAAAAGAAACCCACCCCACCAAATTCTGCCCTGAAAATAGTGTTTAAAACCTTATATACATGTAATAATTAATAAACCACATCAGCACAAGGCAGACCCAGAGGGCTTTAATAATGGAGAGCATCTTGGGCATTTCTCTGCACAGAAACTGATGCTCATCAGTGTCATGTTTCAAATGCACTAATTTAAAAGCACTTGAGTTGAATGCATTAATACAAATCCCACTTACAACAGCTGTCATATTCACCTCAGAGCAGCCACAGACCCACAAAATAATTATACCCAACAGCAAAGCAACACTTGTCATTTACAGACTTGCTTTAGGAAACTCAGAGCCATTATGTCCAATTTTAGTTGACCAGAGAAAAGAGCATTATCTGTAACTTCACTGAAAAGTGTCTATTCGCAGAATGCTAAGTTGCTGCGGGGGTTTTTAGAAGTTTTGGGTACACCAACACATTTCAACTCTTTTCTGGAAATTTGAACAATTCTTTGGCTTAGCCTCATGTTCCCAGTTGCATAGTTGTCAGGTTAGGTTACTCAATAAGTACTTTGTACTTAACATCTCCTCCACCAATTTTCTCTCAGCTTCCTCTTCCCTCAACCTTCTCCTAAAAGGTGTTCTTATCCACCTTAACTAGACTGGAAAGATTCACAGCTTGAGTGCTCCAAAACTAACATGGCCATAAAGAAATACACACACACAAAGAACAGCTTTAAGTCTCACAAATACCTTAAACTTATCTCATGCAATGAGGCATACAAAATTTCAGGAATGACTATTACATTTTAAGAAGACTGTAGAAAGTGAAGTCTTTAAATGAAAATCAAAGAATCATAGAATCATTTATATCAGAAAAAACCTTCAAGTCCAGCCATTAACTCAGCACTGCCATGTCCAAATCATGTTCCTGAGTGCCCCAACTCACATCCTTTAGATATCTCCAGGAATGGTAACTCCATCACTCCCCCAAGCAGTCAGTTCCAGTGCTTGACAAGACAGTGAAGAATTTTTTCCTAATATCCAGTCTAAACTTCCCCTGGTGCAACTTGAGGCTATTTCCTCCTGTCCTATGACTTGTCACCTGGGTGAAGAGACCAACCCTCACCTGGTTACAATCTCCTTTTCAGGCACTTGTGGAGAGTGACAAGGTTCCCCCTGAGCCTCCTTTTCTCCAGGCTAAACACCCCCAGCTCCCTCAACCACTCCTGACCAGCTTTGTGCTCCAGACCCTTCCCCAGCACCACTGCCCTTCTTTGGACACGCTCCAGCCCCTCAATGTCTTTCTTGTCATAAGGGACCCAAAACCAGTAAAACTACTTTTAGCCTTACCAACAGAACTTCAGTAACTTATTTTATGATCCTTAAACAAAGCTGAATTTCTTAATCAATAAAAATCATAGTAATTGTAACAGATCAACATTTGCAGATAATGATTATAGCTATAAAAACAGGCAAATCCCGGACGTAAACCTCATTAGCCAGATTACCAGTGCTTGCCCTGTACCGGGTTACTTTCAGAATGTACAATTAAACATCTCTTCTGAATTATTTAAAAAAATTAAGATTAACAACCAATAACAAATAATTATTAATTACATGTAATCAATCAAGTCTCCAGAATTTTATTCAAAAGCTGTGAAGATGCGAGAATTATGTCGGAGGCTGCAATTTTTCAAGTAGTGTCAAATTCAATTTAGGCTGAAAAAAATACCATACTTCTATCCTGTTTTGTAGTTACGCCCTCCTTTTTCTTTTCCTTCAAAAAGTAAATAATTCTACACTAAAATCTGGCAAAATTGGAGCAGCAAAGTATCATGAAATGGGACAAAAAGCCAAAAAAAACCCTCATGACCCCAGCTCTACAAATGCTATGAATACTCAAGCAGAATATAGTAATACCTTTTAGGTTTTGTTTCCATTCCATAAAATCTAATAGATCATGTAAGAAAAAGTAAGTTTCCAAGAACTCTGCAACATTTTTCAATAAAATGGTCTTTACAGTTTAACTTCGATTAAGTAACTTTTCATTTGGTCTAACTAAATATGGTCTCAACTTCTAAAATCCATAATTCTGAGAACCAAAATGAGTTATGATAGAGTAAAACTACTTCTTTTCTACCTGGGTAAAATCACAATAATAAGAGTATCTTTAGAAAATGCTTCTTATATTCTAAACAATCATGCCATGAACAACAATGCCCTAGAGCTCCTTTTTATGAAATTATAGTCAATTGTTATTGCAACAGAACATCAGATTATGATTATAGTTGCATTTAATAAGCTCCTTATGCAAACATTCGAAAAAACAAGCAGACTTACTCAGATGACCCTGTAATCTGCTGTAATTCACAGGATTTAAAGTTAAACAATTTAAATTCAGTGCCTTTTGAGTAAGACATTTGCAAGACAAAGCCCTAGACTTACCTTCCCCCAAATAACAGTCAATATCTTTTGTTTTCTCTCTCGATAAAAATCTCTCAAACTTTCAATTACTTAACATTTTCCCCTATGAAGTAAATGGCACCCAACAACTCTTTGAAGAAAATAACTTTATTTTTAGCCCTGTGCTCTCCCAGCCATAGGTCTACAACAAAAGGATTAAAATCTACACAGATTTGAAAACTAGAAAAAGGCTTAAAGTCAGATTGTCCTTAAATGGAACAAACTGACACGCTGTGCTATACTGAAACAGAGCAACCTCTTTTCCTCAACCAAAACTCAACATATCTGCAAAATTACTGATTCAATCTGCCATTATCACAACATGAACTTCATAACAGAAACAAAACCCACATACTGTAGAAAATCCAGATGTTTGGAAACTCCACTAAAACAACTTACAAACCCCATTTGTTGAAAAGGTGGGTAAACGACATTTGCTAATGGATGGAAATGCATTAATTTTTGGAAAGGAACGATACTTAAATAGAGAACTGACCCAGACATAACATCCAACACAATTGAATCAGTTTCACCAGAACCTGAAGAAACCTGAAATAAAGACTTCTTGCCTTCCCTGGTGACAAAACACTAAAGAATGAGGATAAAATTCTGTGTTTATAAAATGGGAAGGAAGATGCATTATTGATGTTGCTGGATAAAAGTATTAAATAAAAGTATCACATATCAAGTACTGTGCCATTTTAGCTGTTATGGAGGTTAACTGCAGTCACTATCTATGGGGAAGGGTTAAATAAAATGTGACATAAGACCCACTCTGAACTGCAAAAGTTACTACAAAGCAAAGCCACAGCATCTCACTGCTTTCCCACAATGCCAAACTGAGCAACAGAAGCACCTGAAACCCAGGAAATAAAGTTTGGACTGATATAGACTTCACCTGCTCTACACCAGACACACCAGGAACACACCCTGTGCCACAACATGGATGGCAACAGCAGCATGAAAGGGTGTGTGAATTTACCTGAACTGCACCACACAGGACCTTATTCCAGATGTACTGAATTTCAATACAGCATACACTTCACCAGAAATAACCCCAAACTTTACCACTCCCTTACAACCCTTGTTTTAATCTTCACTCATATCCAGCTTATACAAGATGAAAACCTTTGGGCAACCAAGGAAAAGATCTAGAGAGAAACTTGTACTAATGAAATGCCATGGGTACTCCTTCTAATCATTCTTAAAACCGGAAGGGTCAAACCTTACTCAGTTTCTCCAGATACAACACCAAACCTTTATCATCCTGCACTCTAACCTGTACATAATGTGCTGGGATGTAGCTGGGAAAAGTTTTGAAAGCTTCACTGACTCTGAGAGGGGCTAGTATACCTCAACCCTTTATTTTATAGTCAGTAGTTTGAATATCCCTGAACCCAAAGGTCTAAAAGGGTACGACATGCTATGAGGCAATTTAAACTCTGCATTCATGAAGTTCTGTTAGTTAACTCCAGAGTAAAAATGCATGTAAGTGTTCTTTCTGCAGTTGGGAGCTGCAATCCTACTGCCAATTCTACACCTATGCACCAGCTCTATGAAACCAAAGCAGCATAAATGGGGTACAAAGCCACACCTCAAAAGGCTGCAGCCTCCCAACAGACTTGGGTGATGGTTTCCTATGAAAATTAAAGAGCTTCCTCTTTATTTAGTACTCCCTACAAGAAAAAGAAATTGAAGGGAGAAGATAACCCCGACAAAGCTGCCCCACAGCTAAAGACACAATTATTACAGAACTAAACAAACTGCTAACGGCATCAGTATGACAGCAGGCTGAGAAGGCATGTAATGTACATGCTGAGAGATCATTGTAAAGTCTCATATGATTGGGGCTACTAAATGAAAATGACATATGATGAAAGTTTAAAAAGACAGATAAACTTCAAAAATAAGAGTCTGATTACAAGAAATAAAATTCACATATAACAAGAGATCAGTAAAGTACCCAAGATTAGTAGCAAGAAATCTGCTAATACCTAATTAAATAATTCTTTTGGTTTTTGCTGAACCACTGTCCTTATATATGCAAATACTTATATATGGTAACCCTGAAATTGTGATCATTGTTGTTTTACAGATACATACCTCAAAAGGATGTGGTGGAGGAGGTGGGAGGCTTGCAACTTTGGCTGCTCTTTGTCTTTCCACTTCCAGAGCACGTTTACGTGCATCTGCTCGTCTTGGGGGACAGAAACAAAACAAACCACAAGAGAGAAGAGAGACAGAAAATTATTCAAGCAACAGTGACAGACCAGTGCAAAATAAAAGGTAAACCTGAAATCAGATTCCTAAGTACCTGCACTGAATGGTTGGGCCATAGGCATGGGGAAGCATACTAAAAAGACAACAGAACTTGGGCTGGAAGGCAGCATTAAAAATTACCTTCTTCAAGTTAAGCAAAAACATTCATATATACAAGCATTCCAAAAGCAATACAAAATCTCTGCTTTTGACCCAGGTTTCCAGAAAGCGTTGTGCACTTCAAAACACTTTACTTGCTTCAGTGTAGATACAGTTAACTACTTAATTTACAGGTCTTAGCTCTACTCAAGCACAACTATGCCCAAGAGGACACAGACCATATTCCATACCAGCTCAAGTTTGGTCCAACCTGCTTAATTAAAAAAAAAAAAAACCCTAAGAAAGAAGACCATGACAAATGCACTAGGTCCTTTTTACAGGTGGTTAACTCTCCATCAGGAACTGGCCTGACAACATTTCATTTGTCACTGAACTCCTGGAGAATCCATAAGGCCAGGTTGAATATCTGACATTCTTGTCTTGGTTTTAAAGATACAGTTTTTACCAAAAGCCACAAGCTTTCCCCATGAGCATTAATTATCTAATACATAACATTTCAAGACTGAAAAAGCTCCAAGCAATAAGCATCAACATTTTTGCCTTTCACCTTGTGACACCGTAAAGTTCATTCTTAATAAAACAAAATAACTATTGCATACCTGGATTGCTCACGAAGTAATTTTTCTTTTTGGTGCTTCTGCTCTATCAGAGCTTTTCTATGTCTCGTCTCTGCTCTTTGTTTCCTTTCTTCTGCTTGCTTTGCCAGAGCCTCTAAGTCAGGTTCCTTAACATTAAAATATTGTGATCACTTAATACAGAATTTTACTCACATCTCATACTATTAGTATGATATTTCAAATTAGATACTGCTGGTGAGAAACACAATCTCAAAACTACCTTCTACTGTATTAAGATTAAAATACTCTAATAACTTTTCCTTCTCTGCCATCTTTATTTTCTTCCTCTCTGCCAAAAACAGCAGTGAACCTGCCACATCCCTCAGCCAATTTAACCAAATATTGATAGAAATCCTAGCTTTGTCTAGATCAGTTTGATGAAAAAGATATCCTGTAGCAAATGCAGACTAAACTATGTAGAAGAAGTGTGTTACTACCCTTCAGTCATCAACAGAGACATTTTTTATTTCTCTGTTCCTCCTAAAACACTAGTTCCAGACTTTTTTGCTAACTCAGCTATCCTAGCATTGGAAAGGACGTTATAAAGAAAAGACATGGATAAATGGAAAAGCATAATGCTATTTTACTTGGCTTTGAAGATCCTGACTAAGTCAGGAAGTAAGCTACTTTGTAAAATCCATGTAAGAAGTCTTTGGCTGATTTCTGTAAACCTGATTCAGAGTCAAACTATAGAAAAATTCTACCCAGCAATCTCAATGATCTGTCAAGCAGAGCCTACACAAGTTACAGGATTTTAAATAAAGTGAAACCAGTTTGTAGGCACAGAATTAAAGTGACACCCGTTTGCAGTGCAGGCAAAGGCCTCTGAAGCCCTTACCAAGGCTTTCCATGTCACTGGAGCACTGAAGGGAAAAAAATGTTAAATGTATTTTCTTAACCATAAAAAAGATCCATGGTGGAGAATAAATTACTGTAGTACTGGCATAATTGAGATACTGACTCATTATGTACAATTTAGCCAAGTACAAACACACATGATCATACAAGCTAATACAATCAAAGTAACTTTAAAGCCTGCCCAGCAAAAGCTGTCACAGATAGGCCTTGACAAGACAAACTATCTTGTGGGAAGATACCTGCCAAAAAGTACATAACCACTTCAAAAACATTTCCATGTTTAAAAAGTTGTCTATTTAGGTACCAGGACTTCAAAATCAGGAATGTCAAAGGAAAAACCAAACATCAGCAATTTTGGTATTTCTAAAACATTGAAATTGGCTCTGACAATATATGCTGGTATTGGCTGCAATAGAAATTATTTTCTTCGTAGTGGCTGGTACGAGGCTGTGCTTTGGATTTGTGCTGAACAGAGGCTGATAATACAGAGATGTTTTTGTTATTGCTGAGCAGGGCTCACACAGAGCCAAGGCCTTTTCTGCTCTTTGTGCTGCCACACTGGTGAGAGAGTGGGGGGTACATGGGAGGCTGGGAGGAGGCACAGCCAGGACAGGTGAGCCCAGCTGAGCAAAGGGATATTCCAGACCATCTGACAGCATGCTCAGTACATAAAGGGGGGATGAAGGAGGAAGGGGGAGATGTTTGGAGTGATGCTGTTTCTCTTCCTCAAGTAACCACTACACATGATGGAGCCCTGCTGTCCTGGAGATGGCTGAACACCTGCCTGCCCATGGGAAGATGTGAATGAATTCCTCATTTTGCTTTGCTCTGTGTGTGGCTTTTGCTTTCCCTATTGAACTGTCTATATTATATCTCAACCCATGAGTTTTCTGGCTTTTACCCTTCTGATTCTCTCCCAGATCCCACTGGGATGGGAGGGGGAGGAGGGGAGCAAGCAGCTGCCTGGTGCTTGGCTGCTGCCTGGGGTGAAACCATGATACAATAATATCAAGCTCACTTACATTTTCCTTGGCCTGTCGGTGACCCTCCCCAATCGCCCTTAAGCTTGACAGATACAGTTCTTCCAGGGCTTTCATCTTCTCCTCCTGTGCCTTCTGCCATTCAGCTCTCAGTGCCTCCTCTAACTGATGCAGCTGTTCTTCTCTCCTCTGCTTTACCTTCTGCCTTATCTGGTAGGAGATATACTTCTGCTGCTCTCTGACCTGTAGAAAGAGCATTCACATTTATCAGCAATTCAAGAAAAGCATAATACTTTCTGCAGCAAGACTTTCTACAACACAGTTTACCCTACTTCCACCTTTCCATCTCATCAGATATTCCATTCACAATCTATTCAGAAAATACTTTCAAGTTGCTGTTACCTTTTCCCAAAATTAATATATAAAATAATAAATTTAATCCTAATTAAACACTTTGGTTAAAGTCCAAAAAATGGCACACAAGTGACAAACTGCAACCACTGCTTGGAATATCCTTCCCTCCAAAAATACAACACAATAATCTATGCAAGGCTCCTATTACAATTCAAGATTAAAATCAGCAACTATACTGAAAACTTAGTAAACCTAGTTTATTATTTTTCACTCTGTATTTTAGGCCTTTTTTTTTATTATTTTTTTTACAGCAAAGGTTGTCAAGCACTGGAACAAATTGCCCAGGGAAGTGGCTGAGTCACTACCCCTTGAAAAGCTCAAAGTTGTGGCACTTAGGGACATGATTTAGCAGTGGACTTGGCAGTGCTGGACTAATAGCTGGACATGAAGATCTCCAGGGTCTTTTCCAACATAAAAAATTTCACCATTCTACAATACTGTCACCTTGAAATTTAGTTTACAGGAAATAATCTTTTCAGTTACTTTTCCTAAATTATTTGTTACATCATCAAATGAAATACAACACATGGAAAAATACAGGCATACCTGTTGCAACCTTAGTTTTCTTCTTCTTTCATATTCTTCTTTCAGGAACATGGCTTCTTCATTAGGACTAAGCCTCAATGTCCCAGCTGCTGCAAGTTTCCTCTTCATCTTTGGATATGCTGAATAATCAACTTCTGTGAGAACAATGCAAAGAAAAAGAGAAATTGTGCATAAATGACACTGGCAAAACAGCTATAAAGACAGGACACTGCCATAATGTAACTCTATCATTATGCTCTCAAACGTGAGAGCTACAGCTGTTCACATCTGTCCCAGCTGAAGGCTGGACTTTATCTCAGAAGTCTTTTCCAACCTTAATGACTCTTAACTGCAATCAACAGCATTGGCCCTGTCTTTGTCACAGTCACAAACAATAATGCTTTTGAACTCCTTTGAGCTATGCACCAAACACTGAAACACGATGACATTCACAGTCTATTCTATGGACCGGGCACCAACATTTGCAAAGTGAAGGGTGAACAGCACTCTGCTCCTGGGAAGATTTACAAACAAACCCACCAACTACCGAAAAGCACACCCCACAGTGAAGCAGGCTGGTCACTCAGGCGATCTGTACTGAAATACTCTCATAACTGTGCTAGAGAAGATGTAAGACACAACAGCAATTTTGTTGGTGTTTTTGGCTGCACTCCAAGGTTTTCTGCCGTACAGACTCTGTAACTCCAGCAACAGGCTGCGGACCAAGCATTTCACTGGAAAGCTGAAACTGCTCACTAACGACTTTTTATTCAAGTTTTCCTAAGAAGAAAAATTTCAAATTGTATTTCCCTCAAGATTTTACTGTGAAAGTCTAAAATTCCCCTGCCCTCAAATCAAGTAAGATTTTAACCGGATCTTTAAATACTTATAACCCTGAAAATATTCGCACAAAACAAGCAAAGACTTTCAAAAGCTACTGCCAATTCTAAAAAAATCTAGTGAGCTATTCATATAGCACCAAAGAGTTTAACCAACACGACACACCAGGAAACAATTCTTTTCAGCATCATATATTATGATCTTGGTGTATTTATAGACACGGTATCACAGATAAAATAACAACACTCTAAAGAAATCAGGTGATGGACTCGATGATCTTATAGGTCTCTTCCAGCCTTGAACTTCTGTGATTCTGTGATTCTGTGATGTTTAAAGCAGAAGATCCATGAGATACTCTCGGAAAAGGGTTATTAAAGCAATGAATCCCAAGCTCTTTATAGCATAAAGAGGGACAGTAGCATCCTGGATCCTGCCAGCCCTCCCTTAGTCACCCGATGAGCTACAGAAGTTTATCACGGCAAAAAATTAAGAAGCAAATTACTGCATTCTCTCTCTCACACGCACGCACACACACACACATTCCTAAAGAGGGAAAAATGTTGAGGATGACCAGTGCAAAGCCTGAGTCCAAAGGATAAGAGCAGAGGTAGAGATTGCGAACGCCGCGCTTGCCCGGGCTCAGCCGCAGCACAAGGCGGGTGGTGGGGGCCGGAGAGGGCCCCGGGGCCGCAGGGCCGCTCCCGCCGGGGCCGCACCGGGACGCGCCCGAGCTGAGGGAAGAGAAAGTAAAACAGCGGGGGAAGGGAAAGCGGATAAGGGAAGAAACGGGGGAAGGGAAGGGGAGAAGAGAGCAGAACCCCCCTCACTCACGCACTCACGCACCCGCTGCCGCCCGGGCCCTGCCGCTCGCTGAGGCGCCAACGGCCGCCGCCCCCGACACGTGACCGCGCACCCCAACGAGCCGCCAATGGCGCATGCGCTACCGCCCGACCTCCGGCTCTAGCCCCGCCCCAATCTCGCGGTGGCCAATTGGGACTCGGGACGGCGGCGGAGGGCGCGCGCGCCCAATATAAAATCGGCGCTGTGAGCGAGGAAGGCATTTGTTCCCCGAAGCACCTTCGGGAGTTCCTTCGTGGTGGTCAGCCTCTTCCTCGTCGCCTGTATAAGTGCGGGCAGTGCCTGGCTCGCCTAACGCGGCACTCTCAGCGCTCACGTGGAGGAATAAATGCAGGGGAGGGGTTTCTCAGCGCGGCTCCCTCCCAACACCGCCTCAGGAGCCCGCTGTCGGAGTTTCCAAGTGCTCGAGTGGGAGGGGCACTCACTGGGCGAGCCTGAAATGCTGAGAGAGCGAAATAGAACTGAATCCTGCTAGTTCTGCCTCACTGGTGTTACTTCTGTGCAGCTTCCCTGTTCAGCGCTCTTTTTGTGTCAGTAGAAGAAGTATCAGAATTATAACAGGGTTGGCTTGGAAAGGGACCACAAAGATCGTTTATGTTATAAATGAGAAGCTTGACTAGGCCAATATTCAAGCAGCAATCAATTTATGAATTAATATGGTAAAGTATGAGCAATACAGCATTGGGTACAGTGGGGAAAGTTTTCCCTCCAACTGCACACCGATAGCTGAGGCTTACAGGTATTTATAGGGGCACTCATAAGCTTTCTCAGCAGTTCCTATTCGCAATTTTTACTCATCAGCAGTTTCTATTCCAAATTTTTATGTCACAATTCTATACACTATTGTGATTTACTTTTTCTCAGGATGTATCCCAGAAAGGGAGTATCCCAGGTGGTGGTGGTTTGGTTTCCAAAAGAAGGAAGAAGTCTGCCAGATGGTGAGGTTCAGTTTCCAGATGTGGGTCCACCTTTTGTTTGGAAGGACTATAAATCTCATAACAGTGATGTCCACCTTCCCTTGGTTGAAAATATTAATCCTTGAGTCGATGTTCATCTTCCTTTCTCAAGCTGCATGTTTCCTTTATATATATTCTAAAGCTATAGTTTCAAAGATCCTTACTACAAGAAATATTCTAAAATTATACTTCAAAAGGTTATTATTGCAAAACTCTTTAAGGCTTAACTACAAGCAGAAAGTTCCTGTCAAAAAACAACATCCTTAAAGCTTTAATTCAAATGCTCCTAAATCAACTTAAGACTTATAAAGGTTAATTGCAAACAAAGGATAGGTTCAAAGGCCTTCTTCCATGTTTTGCTTTTCTCAGTTATTATTAGAATTTGTCTTTATAACTATTTCCACACAATTCCATCCAATCCAAACCATTCTATGATTCTTCCTCATACTTCAGCTTTCTTTCTAAAAGGAGACATTTATTGTGTGTGTAAGATTTGCAGCAGCTGGGATTTGAAAGTGGGACATTAGATAACCTTGATTTATGAGGAATGTAAATTTTATTTGTATTGAGGGAAACAATTCTGCTACACATACAGATGAGGCACGAGAATGAAGCACATTCCAAGGGTCTGAGCTGCTGCTACAAAAATGAAAGAAATGTTTGTGACTTGGACCAGGCACAAAGGAGATAATCAGTTGTCTTGTGATGAAACTTCAGTGCAAAATACAGCTACTTTTTTGGCAATTTCTTATAGAAAAATGAAAAAAATGTTTTATACTAGGAACTAAATGTCATAGTGTTATGGTTTGACACTGGCACAATGCCAGTGCCCCCATGAAAATTCCCTCTTCCTGGCATCTGCTGTGAGGTGGTACCCGGAAATAAGCAAAGCAGGCTCCTGCTTAAGGAAAAAGGAAAAAAAACTTTATTAACTAAACTACAAAAAACTAAACCACAAAGGGAAAAAAAAAAAACCACGAGGCAAATGAAAACTACACAGAAACACTTCCCCCTCCTCCTCCTACCAGATCCCCAGTACATTACATTTCCCAAAATTATCCACACTCGGTCTGGCACCACCCTTTAGAAAATCAAATCTTCAGCTCATGAAGAGTAGACGGAGTCCTTCCTTGTGCCACGGACTTCTTGTCACAATTAACGCCGCCCGGAGTCCTGCTATCTTGTGACATCTCCTTTCCATGCCAAGGTGCTCTCACCACCAGGCATGGGATGGGGCAGAGGCCTGCTTTCAGGGTGGGCCTTTTAAGGATGCCTCGTCTCGTTCCAAGCAGAGCACACTCTCATCTCTGGGACCTTTGTCCCCCCCATTTCTTCTACACTCCCTGGGGCCGAGGGGTCTCAACACCGAACTCTCCTGGCTCCGAGCTTCCGCTTCCCCCTGCAATGCAGCCTCTGTATCGCCAGGAAACAGTCCATGGATCTACAACAAAAGAGTCCAGCAAAGTTGCCACTCCATCTTCCTCCATTCCTTCAACATCTCTCTTTCTCTTTGCCAGACCCCCTTTCTGGCCTATTTCTTCCTTCATCCTCCACTCTTATCCCTTTCCTAGGAAAGGTAATGTTCCGTGAAGTTCTCACTATCCACAAGGGTTAAAAGCTCTCCCAGGCCGCTGGGCTGCTCGCTGCCCCTCCCCCCCCTTCTCCTCCCAGCGTGCTGCCGGCACATGATATCAAGTTTCAAGGTAACAGGGCAACAGCACAGGCTGCATTCTCTCTGTCTCCAAAAGGGGGGGGGGGAGGGAATACACAGGTCGCTCGGTGCCCCCTCCACCCTTCCACCAAATCCGGGCCTACCGTAGATGGGCCACGTGGCTTTCCCCTCCCCCAGCCCAGCCAGCAACTCGGCCGGGGGAGAGACCCAACTCCTTCCCGCCGGAAATCCAAAGAGAGCTCCGAAGGAAAAGAGCCCTGCTTTTAACTCCTTGGGTTTGTGGTCTCTGAGGCGGATCCAATGCCCCACTGGTCAAACCAGGTGCTCATCTTAAAATCCAAACACCCATTGGTGACTACAGCAAAAACAACATATCCCAGATGTCCCATTTCCGGTCAAACCACGACATTCCACCCTTCACCTCTGAGACCACAAACATTCTAAAATTATTAAGTAAATTACAAAACATTTCTACACAATAAACCTTCTATCTTCAGATTTTCACTATCCATCTACCTTAACTTAGTACATGCTTTGTTCTTATTCCTCTTTGGTCCCATCTCACAGCTTCATCCCATCACTCTCTTAAAACTCGATTTCCCGGTCAGGGAACCAAAAAAATGTTATGGTTTGACACTGGCACAATGCCAGTGCCCCCATGAAAATTCCCTCTCCCTGGCATCTGCTGTGAGGTGGTACCCGGAAATAAGCAAAAAAGGCTCCCACGACAAATGGGACACCTGAGATATGTTGTTAGTGCTGTGGTCACCAATGGGTGTTCGGATGTCACATAGTAACCCACCATATTGTGCCCTACAGGAATGAAACCAGGTGGGCTGAGATTACTCACTAAAACTTAGTGGTTTGGTGCATGCAGATGCATGACTGCACAGGAAATAGACTAAAAAATATACAGAATTGCAAGAGAAAAGACATCAGCATAAGGAAAAGAGTTAACATGGCAGTTTAATGTGCTTTCTTCCCTGCCTTCTGCATTTCACTGCTCAACTGTTCACAGACTTTTGCTTTCTGACAAATGCCTGCAACTTGCTGCAAACTACTGACTGGAATAGCTGGCACCAAGTTAATACCTGATTGTACATTAGACACACAGTTGTTTCACAGTATGCACATTGAATAATTTAGACTTGAGAAGTGCACTTCCAAATGTGTTTTCTAGTCTCCTTATTGGATTTTTTTGTCCTTCAGCATTTTCATTATGGCAGTGTTCTCCTCAATAACATCACTTGTAACTAGCTTTATCCTGCAGGTCAACAGGTGAAAAAAAAGTCAAGATAGTCTATTAAGAGAGTAATTGAGATTATGGATTTTAATCCTCTACTTACAAAATGTGAAAGAGGTCAAATATATGCTCCTCAATTATACTGTTGAATAAAAGGGCTATTATGAAACCAATATGTACTGGGTAAGAATTTTGTTTCAAGGGTGCTTTCTGTCATTGTCTTGCAGAATTATTTCTGCTACTGCTTAATTTACATGCATATACTGAAAATCAGGAATTTTAATACTGTAATGTTTTCTACTTTTTACTACACACATTTGAATTACAGTATTACAGACTTGCATTAATTCCTTCCCCCTGAGAAGCAGATGGTGTTCCTTTTATGAAAGGTGAATAGTGCTGCAGCAGTACTGGTGCATTTAATCAGGGATATATGAAACTGGAGGTACTGAGCTTCAATTATTGGTCACATTCCTCTTGAGGAAAAGAAATTACACTTGCAGGAATTATCTACAAGGTCCCAAGATAGCCATTGGATTGTTTGAATTTCATATGTAAAAAAGTCTCAGAGTGAATTCACATGAAAACACAGATTTGAAAGAAATCCTATTAATTTAATGCATTTGAAGTTGAAGAGGGGTTGCATGACTGTGAAAGCCACGAATGAGTTGGCCTGCAGTGCACAGACAGGAGCTCAAATCACAGTACAGGCCGTGTGCTGCTCCAGAATATGTCTTTTGAGAGCAGACTGTTTGTACTTCCTTATCACAGAGGTTTATTCCATCACTAGATGAACCAGCACAGGCACCTTGCCTCAGTGTGCTGTGTGGGGCCCATTGGTCTGAATGTGAGATCCCTGAGGCTGGACTTGACCTTGTGTGGCCTGAGAGAAAATATTCCCTGTCTCATGGGCAGGTTGAGCAGAGCAGCATAAGCAACCTATATCTTTTACTGCCACACAGGAGCACTTGCTCCTTTCTCCATCAGAAATTCTTCACTGTCCACTCATGGCTCTCATTTGCACAAGGGAAAGATGACTTTGTAGGCTTTTCTGCATATTTATCAGGGAAGCCCTGGTTTTAAAGGATTTCTGCAAGCTAGTATTGGAACAGTACAAACATCTGACAGCTCACCCTTGCACAGGACTTGGCACCCTGCATGAATTAAGTATTCTCCTTGAAAAACCCTGAAGGAAGAGCTTTAAAAAACATGTCATATTCAGACATGAAATCCCCTTGTCCTGAGTCCTCTAACACATCATTATACATTACAGCAGTTTTCTGTTTCTGTTTTCTGTTTTCTGTTTCTAGTCTCCTTGCTGAGAACTGAAATATCAGAATGAAATGAGAATTTCTCTCAGTCTGAATTGGCCTTTCTCTGCATTCAGTATTCCTCAATGTCACATCCCACACTGTCATATAATCTTAAAAGTTCCCCTATGGTTCATTTTAGTTTGATGTGTGATTACTTCTCCCATGCTGTTCTCTTTTAGCACCTGGCACCTGATGTCTAATTATTGTGACTGCCAGGAGCTGATATGATCTGGTTTTACAAATGTTTGTAATCCTGCAGTTCCTACATTTTCAAAACTGCAAAGTGCTTTTGTTAAATAGTTTGCAATAAATGCATTCCTGTGTAAGCTTTGCAAAAAGACATGGAGTTTCCTAAGGAGGAAGAAGGGCTAATCTTTATTTCTGAGGCTGACTAATCTACCATGGTCAGCCTGTGCATGCACAGCCTGTAATAGTTTCTGCCTGAGACTGATTTGGAGATAAATTTTCTTGACAGATGTGGAAGAATAGCTTTTGTTATTATACTCTGTGTCATGTAATAGAAAGCTGCAAAGCTACGCTCTTCAGTACCAAAGCAACTGTATCCAGAGCTGTGCCTATATAAATTCTCAAGGTGCAGATTCTGTCCAAAATAAAGATTCTATAGTTTAAAAAAAGAAATTAAAAAAGAAGTAAAATATGAGGAATAAAAGGCTATATAGCTGGCAAAAGGATAATTATGTGTAATTAAATACAGTGTACAGCCTAAAATTATTGTTCTGAAAGGAAATATCTGTAAAATGTTCTGGAAGGAAATATCTGTAAATTCAGATGTGGTTTTGGACATATATGATGTTGTCTTACAGACAAAAAAATAAAGGCAGGCTGTCCTATGACATTGTTCTAGAAGTTCTTATTAGGAAACCAGCCTCATTCTCTGTCACAAATGCTCCTGGGATTTCACCCAGCATCCTTAGCCCAGCTTAATGATTTGGGTCACTGGAAAACAACCAGCCTTGGGGTGGTAAGAGCAGCAACAAGTGACTAAGAACTTATCATTCATGCATGAACCACCATGCTGCCTGAGGTCATTTTAAAATGGGCTCTCAAACACATGAACCCTCCCAAACCTTGAAGCCAACAGAACTGAGCTGGATTCAGGTTTTTACAGACAAAAAGGAACCTTGTGTACCTATTGTGTATCCTCAGAACCAGTCTGCACAGTTACTCAGTGATGCCAGCATGTGTAGACTTCTTCAATGAAAACTTGGTGTGTGCATATTCATTTGCTAAAATTCTTGTAACCTTGTTCCCATATATTCAGCCTTCTAAAATATATGGGAACCATACACAGAATTTTCTCCAGTTCTTAAAATATGCATAGTAACCATATGCACTAATAGGCCAATTATGCTCAGTCCAGTGAGTTGACAGCTGGTCTTTGCCAGCTTTTCTCAACTACTGTGGCATATCTTGTTTGGCTAACCTTCCTGAGCTGCTTCTTCTAATATCTACTTCTATTCAATTTCACAAATTATATTGAACATTCCTTTCTTTATTGCAGGTAGTTTCAAGCAGAAAACTGGATTTCTTGATGTCTGTTATAAAACAGATTCTACTCCAGCAAGATCTCTTAAGTGGCTTGAAATTTTGCATTGTACGGAAAGCCCTCCTTATGTGATGAAAAATGCTTTTTTAGTTTAGTCCTACATTATTAGTAATTTCAAAATTATTACTTTTTCTCCAACCTAATTTGACTTATTCTGTATTGTTTGCCCCCTCCATTTGATGGATTACATTTATTACATTTTATACAGGAGGCATGGGAGTTTTCACAAGCTTCAGTTTCTATCAGATGGGCATCCAAATGCTGTGCCATGAACAAAAAAATTAATGCAAAGACAACCTGAAGAATAGCTTAAGGCTTTAAGTCTACAAGTGTCTGAGGAAGAGGTTTAATTAAGGCTCTGGATAAAATCATAAAAAATGAAATTGTCAGGACCTGCCAATATATTGATTAATTCAAGCCCAGAAGCCCAGAATTCTTTTTGGTGTCTTAGTAGTCATTTATACATAAAGCAATTAAAAATGTGTGTTAGATACTCCCTTTCCTTAATGCTGGCTTCTGCTATCTCTCTGACAACTCACCTGTACAGTGGGTGACATACAGGATATGATACAGGTTGCAGGTCTCCTCTTGGGAAAGTACGTGTCATTATTCTTGGATAGCTGTTATAACATCTTAATATTGTCTATGAAATACCAGCAAAAGTGTTCACAGTGTAAAAGAGTGGAGCCTGGTTTGATCAAGACCTTCATGCTGTAAATCAAAGAGACTGTATGATCAGACAGACTTGTGATATAGCAGATTACACTTCTACTGCAGATTAACTTTGATGTTTTCTTTAGTAGAAAGAAACTGATTATATAGATGAAGTCATTAAAAGGCTTTATGGATGAAATATGTTTCATCCAAAGAGAACCTTACAAAAGGAGTGGGTGGTGAAGAAAAATTTACAAGAAGTGAGAATGAATTTGCACCAAGAGAAGTAATTTGGAAAAGCTGAAAAGGGAACAAATGAGTTCAGAAGAAAGCAGTGAACATGGAGTAGTGATGTACTGATTCTTACTGCTCCCATTTTAATCTTTAACAGAAACCAATCTCTCTAAATACGCAGAGACATTTTCTGTCATAATTTTGCTAAATATTATAGAAAACAAGGAAGGGTGAAAGAACAAAGGGTCTTTAGTGATTGCAAAAAATTAAACTTAGAGTCAAGTCTGAGGAAAACAAATGTGTAACGAAGCTACTGCTGATTCAGATGCTAGTTTGGTAAACTGGAGTCTTGGCTTCTGTTTTCTACAAGATGAGAGATTTTTGTGCCTGTAATGCTGGCCTAAGGTTTTGGATAGATCTGATAAATGGAACTAAATCCCAGAATCCTGATCCTGAAAGCCTTGCTAAGTTACTAAAGTCTAGAAGCTGTTAATATTTTTCAATGCTAAAGATCCATGAGCTTCTAGATTTGCTGATCTTTATATGCCCAAGCTCTTCTGATGTTGACAGGACTAAAAGGCTCAGAATCTAAACTTGAACAAGATTCAGGAATTATGTCTTTTTCATTTATATAGATATATGTACATCACCATCTTGTGTACTCAAGAAGGCTTTTTGGTTTTTTCATGCTGATTCCAATATTTAGTAGATGTTTCAGGCTAAGGATACATATTCTGAAAATCATATCCCGACAGATCTGAAAGGTGGAATTCAAGATGCATTCCTTTTCTCAGTATTTTCTATGTATTTTCTTTGACTTTACATGGTTCCCTAATGGTGTACTCACATCTTTAGATCAAACCTCGAGGTTCCAGCAAAGCCCAAGTGGTGTACCTACCAGTATGAGGCTACATCAGTCCTAAAATTGGAGGCATCTATTGAATCTAACTCTTTGATTCAGATATTAAAGTAATACTGAAGTCAGTAGAGGGGACAGCAGTAGTAGCAGGGACAGACATAGACAGCAGTATCATTTGCCCCAGTAATGTCCTTAGTAGAGCAAAACCACTTTTTTCCCCACTGGTCCAATAAAATCGCCTCAATCTGCTTCTTTGGGTGATCAATGCTCATCTGGAATTTTATCACTGTCCTTTGTAGAGGATAATTTAATTGTTTTACATTTATAGAGGCAAGGTAATAACCTTAGATTTTCATAGAGCCAATTCCTTTCTTTGTGAATGGGTTCTACAGGATGTGAGCAATTAAGTTTCTGTGGGAGGATACAGGAAACATGATTAATGGATCAAAGAGAGACCATCTAAAGGAAATGGCTATAACACCAAGGGAGATAATGCCCTATCTCATAATACTTATGCAAATATGCCAAATGTTGGAGAATTCAATTAATATTTGACAAATGGATTCTCTGTGATACAGAGTAAACACATACTGGGGAAACAATAAAGCTTTATTGCATATTATCTGTTAACTTCCTTTCAGATAGACTGGGTTGCCTGGTCAGGCATCTCATTCTAGTGCAGGTGGCAGGGAACAGCCAGGCACAAATCACTGAGAGACACTGAGATTGTTTGGATGAAAAAGACTGGCCAAGGTTGAATTCTTTGCATGCATGGCCAATCAGTGCTTGTCAATATGCTTAGATCTGCTGCTCAGTCCTCTGCCTAAAGTTAAATTTCATTCCATGGAAATGAACACTGGTTTAAGAATGAAGGAGACAGAATTAGACAATGTTTATGTTTGTGATTCTATTTCCAGAAAAGCAACACTAGCAGAAAAAACCAATAATCAAGTTAAAAACAGAATGCCTGAGCTACTGGAAGACACTGGACTGGGACTCAAAAAGCTGAGCTTCAGTGACCAGTATAAAATTAGGTTAATACTAATGCTATATAAAGGCAATAAATCCTTCAGGTACTGCAGTGATAGGAGATACAAATATATGCAGGTTTACTGAAAACATAAGTTTCTTGTTGCTTGCTAGCTACCACTGCATGTGGTCTTTTAATCTCTACTCTAAAATACTAAAGATTTAATATGAGGTTTTGTTCTGAGAAATCCTGATTCACAGTGGGAAGGCATTTGACAAGTATATTGAAGCATACTGTCCATTTCAGGCCATATAGAACTGAGCTAACAAAATGTGACGAAAGTTGTGGAGGTAAAGTTTTAAGTATGAAACTCAAGTTTGTCCTTTGGTTGCAACTGCCCCATAGCTGGTGTCATGCTTTGCAGCCAGGAGCAATTCTAGGGACATCCCTTCAGTGCCTAGAGACAGGAAGTTGGGAAGAACACAAGAAATTCATCTTCAAAATCCCATGTTCCACAGAAAACCTACTCTTGGAGATGGCATGGCCCTACTTGACTTGGAAGCTCTCTCAACACTCGAAATGAGACTTCTGTGTATTGCTCTTTTCTGTGAAAGTAGGTGCCTGCTTGGTGAAAACAGAAGTCCACCATGATGGAACCAGAAATAACTATGTGAGCTATAAACTTAAATATATACCACATAAGGACTGTAAAGCATCACAGTCAAGTTACCCTATACAGAAGTGATGCTGCTTTTGCTTCTTTAGTCCTGTTGCTTAGTGGTTACCCAGGGCAGTGTAGATTTGAGGAGGTTAATCCTTAACCTGAGGTTAAGTGGAGGTTAATCCTTAACCTGAAAGTGCTCTGTCTCAGACTAGAAAAGTCTCTTAGGGGCACATCTTGTGCCAAAGGGGCTGCTGCAAGTCCAGGAATGAGACTGCAAAGAAAGCAGACAGGGTAATGCCAGAGAGAAAGGGGAGGGGCCCTGGAAATCAGGCCAAGATTGAATTCTCTGCTGTGCTCTGAATGGTCATTGCATTTTACACCAGGCAGTCATGAGATGAACTTTCAAAGTGAACAAATGAGTCAAGACTCCAGGTTAGGTTTGTCCTTCAGCCATTCCATTCACCTGGAAAGAATGAGCCATGCTCAGCTAGGCCACTGCACTGGGGAAAGGCTCTGTGCAGTGTGTCCTGGGCAGAAAGAAGCTCTGAGGTGCAGGAACAGGGCACTGCTCAGACACCTGTAATCCCGAGGATCTCATACTGGCCAGCCACTAAGCCTTTGTTGTGTGGCAGTCTGGGCTACCCTGCATGGTGTCCAATTATTTTCTCTGGGAATATGGAGCTGACATGCATCATTTAGTTATTTGGGTTCCCCTGCTGAGTCCAGACTTCCTGATGCATAAATTGGCACTCTGGAGCTCATCCTCACATTATTTAGTTGTGCATTTTTGCTTTGCTTTTGACTGTAGGGGAGGATATTAGCCCTATTTTCTACTTGCAAGGCATGTGTTCATTCATTTTGATTCACGATGGTCAAATTACAAAATCTTACAAGTATCTTAATCTCTTCTACTAAGCCATCTGTTTAAATCAGAGATAAGAAATTTTAATAAAAATCGACAATTTCCCAAGTTTATGATTTCTTTTAACATGCCATTTTGCTGTGATCTTTGAGTTATTACCTCTAATAGATTACTTCCCTGTTGTCAGGGCTGATTCTATCTCGAAGTGTATTAATTTTAGTTAAATGTATCTTGGCAGACATCCACCACTGGAATCAGTGCTGAACACCACAGAGTATTCTTTTAATTGGACATAAAACTCAGAGATTTTTTTCATATGATTCTTTGCTATACAGTGTGTACAATTAGATTTAATGAGCTCATTTTAAGGACAAGTTGGCCAAACCAGTGCTATTGCTAATTTATAGAAGCTACTGAAAAAGTTAGTTTATTATTTTCTTTTCTAAATTAAAACTTTAGAGGAAATATTGTTGCTGCTTTTCCTTTTAGCATGTGAATATACAAAAACCTAATTTTGGAAATAAAATGTTTTCTCAGAGTGTGATTTCCAGTGATTGTTGTAGAACTTTTGGGTTTTCATTGGCAAATGTTTTGGCAATAAAGGTAAGTCTAGCATCTCCTTATGTCATGTTAATAAACCCAGGCTGTGTATCATGATGACTGAGGAACCAGCAGCAGTGTAGCTCTCATGGCATGAATGGAACAAGCCAGCTTGAAATCCTGTGTAGACACTTGGCAGCTGGTGCCCAAAGCCACTGAACTACACTGCCAGCTCAAGAGTTCCATGTAAAAATATTATTGATCAATACAATTATTGGTTAACAATGTTTTTCTCTGGAAATTTTATCTCACTGGACGCAGTCACATGGCTAAGACAGGAGGAAGCTTTAACCATCACTGTCTGTTTTCACCAGTCCTTGCAGACTGAACAGAAACCTGTACAGCTGGTTTATGCTGGAAAAATGTGTCCTACAGACCAGATTCAAGGGAAAGATTTCCCCTGGAAAGATTAGAACATGAGAGCTGTTCAGTCAGCCTCCTCGTCACTGCAGCAGTAGTAGAGGGAGTAACAAAAGGAGACTGGGAGTCTGTTAGTTGAAGATGCAATGAAAACATCTGTTGAAAAGAGTAGCACTTGAAAAAATCCAGGAGATCCCAATACTTGAGTTGGTCATTCATAAGGAAGAGCTCCTTGATGCTATTTTATGTGGTATTCTTCTGTCCTCTACCTTTAATCTAATGTCAGTGGATAGATGATGGGAGCTGGTAGGCCAAGCTTCTCTTTCCATGTGAGAAAGTGAGTATGGGAGCAGCTCTGTGGGAAGCCTGCTGCTGGAAATGCCACCCCCACTCCTGCCCCTTTCTTCTCTGCATGGCTTCCTTGCACCTCCTTCACCACTGTTTTGTTCAGGCAAGGCACTTGTCCCAGGACCATCCCTTTCCACATCTGCAAAATGGGAATTATGCACCCACTTGCGAAAAATGCATAGAGAATTACCAGCATGAACCTCAAAACAGGAGTGGAAATTACTGCTATTGCAGTTTTGCATGCTTCTGCTTGCTTTGTGACAGTGTCCCATGAGTGCTTCATAAATTGCTAATTCTGAGTTACTAAGAATTACAGTCATGTTTCTGTTTGCATTGGAAAGACATGTACCAGGGCTTTCATGCAGCTTCTTACAAAGACACTTCTCATTTATATACAGAAATAATGAGACAGAAAAATGTTAAAAGGATTGCCTGAAAGCTGCAGATCACTTCTGGCAGTAATTATTTATCTGTCCACCATTTTGTCTGTGTATATTTTATTCTCTCCCAGTCTATATATAACAACAAATTAGTTAGCAGAATCAAAGCTGCTTATTTTAAATTTACAATGTTCTCCTTGGACCGGTACACAAGCAAGCTGCATAGTGTAGGACATATGCACATGCTACGCTTGGTAATCTTTCGGGGTTAATTTATTTACATGCATCTGGTTGCTTTCCTAATAGAATGGATCAGTCTTGCCTCCCAAATGAAAGAGATAATGGGAAAATTGTTTGAGATGTTGTAATGAAAGCCAATCTATCTTGAGCAGAGTGGGTGAAGCATGAGTACCTTGTGTGCTGTTTCTTTCACCTGTAAAGTACAAATTTTTGCACTAACAATTAATTAGCATTTTACAGAGTCAACATTAACTAAATATCCTTGACATATTCCCCAAGAGAGGATAATGTCATTAACCTCTTTTACAGATGAGAAAACAATATTGGATTAGCATTGTAACTCCATTGACTTCTGTGGAGTTATTCCAGATTTACACCAGTAGAAATAACACTAACTTTAGTCCTTGATATAATAAGTCATTTGTTCATGGTTATCTAGTCACAAAGCTGCACACTCAGGATGAGAAACTGAGAACATCCACATTTCCTTTGCTGCCATAGTAAGATTTTCTACTGATATAGCGTCTATAAACATTTATCTAGGATATTTAAAAAAAACCAAAACAACACAGCACCACAGAATCTGACATTTTTCTTCTGCTCGTGTCTAGAAACAATTGTTCTGTCTGGAAAGGTCTGCATCTTGTGAAAATAAATGAACAACAATAAATTTTTAAAACAAATTTCTACTTCCCCAGAAATGTGAATTTTTTTCTGAGTAAGTTTAACATCAGAAAGGAATGATGGGCTTCCAAAGACTGCCAATGAGCAAAGAATGTAAGTTAAAAGTCTTTTTATATGCAAATACTTCATTACATTTGGGGGGATTTCCTATTTCTCTCTCTCTTAATTTTTTGATTGAAAGCAAAAGAACAATGGGACATCAGTTACTTCAATTTACTTATGAATATCCAGAATTCACTTTCACCTTCCAGAGTGCCAGTGCTACCTGTCAGCATTTGAGGTCTGGAGTAATGCAGGAGTCTGCTTACTTCCCTAGACAGAATGCTCTGCAGAAATTAGGGGTCTACACTATTTCCAATAAAATTGAAAGTTTTTTTGCAACACATGTTTGCTCCCAAATAACTGGTGGCAACAGCATTATTTCTGAAATGGTATAAGGTAAAAATGCTTAAAAATACAACTTTCATGTCTCCAGTTAAATTAGTTCTAATGTATTAATTACAGAAATTCTCAGCTCTCCATTTATGATGGACTTGCTGCAAGTGTGAGAACTGGAGCTGAAATTCAGCCCTACACAGAGGCTCACTGCCAAGATTTTTCCCTAAGCTCCCTTCAGAACAAGGTAAAAATCCCACTCATTAATCTCCTTTCCTGGATTGGCCTTTATGCACTGGCCAGTGTCACCTAACCATGTCTCAGTAGTACCCTGAGAATTCAAACTCCTCTTGAAACCAGGTTATGGGGCAATAATACCCAGACCTTGAGTATGCCAGAAGAAATGGTATCACAGAAAACACTGTCCCAATCTCCTACACCTCACCATTTATGCAGAATTTTTTTGACAACAAAAGACAGCAGGGAGCTTGGAACAGTTCTAGGATAAAGTAGTTCTCTGAGTTCAGAAACAAGAATTTTCACGTCCCCTCTCTTTGGAAAGTCTCATGACTGTCACAATCTTCCAGAGATTTTCTTTTCAGACTTGGACAGAGCAAACAAGGACTGCTCCAACTTCCTCTGTATTCAGTGGGAACAATTCAGGTTGACTTCAGTCAGATTGGTTCAGGCCCTTAATCTCCCTGAATGTACTGGAATTTGAACAAGCAGCAAACAC
Source organism: Melospiza georgiana (assembly GCF_028018845.1). Taxonomy (NCBI): domain Eukaryota; kingdom Metazoa; phylum Chordata; class Aves; order Passeriformes; family Passerellidae; genus Melospiza; species Melospiza georgiana. The sequence continues at coordinate 70,678,704 of NC_080431.1, forward strand.
TAATACTACCAGAGAAAAGAAGGATGACATAAAAATATTTCCAAACAGAAGAGGTTTACAGGACAGTTGGCATTACAGCACATTTATTTTCTTTAAAGTTAATGAGCAGCATGATCCAATAATAGTTGTATCTTATGCTTTTCATAAAGATCTCAAGGCATTTCATAATCAATTAACAGCTCAAGCACGTCATCATTATAGAACATTTTGCAATAAACCATTAGGAATTAATGTAGAGTGAGCTTTCCATCTTTGCTAAACAAACTGCTACACATCTAGGATCCATGCCAAGCAGGCTTTGAATTTTTTAATGAAGATTAGACACATTCTCTGCAAGCAGAGGATAAGTCCCTGTGCCAGGACTTTCTATTTGCCTCCTCCCCACCACCTGCAAATTTTTTTACGTTTTACCATTTCTCTGTATTTTGGTGAGATTAATAAAAATCCAATCCTCTGTGCTGCATTACCTTCAATTCAGATGTTTAGGACAAGATGGATCACAATAAATGCAATTTGGAGGAGTTACACTCCTGGATTGAAAATCAATCCCCACAGCGATTTCATGTATTTCTGAAGCATTCCTTAATAAATCTGTGTGTAAAAATTCCAAATAAACTTTTGTTGCCTCGTCACAAGTCTTGCTACTCCTGTTTTTTCTGTTTAATAATTCTGGATATAGCCCTACCTCCTGAGATTAAACACAGTGAAGAGGCAGACAGCACCTATGTAGGTTTCTCCAAGCTGTTGTCAGACCTAGGAATAAAGTGCCTGGTCCTCACGGGTATTTTAGGGCAGCGGTTACACAATCAGGCTCCTTATATTCCAGAGAAAATGTCTGGATCTAAAATTCAAGCTTGCACCCGAACAGCTCCCTCGGCTGGCAACAGCAGGCTATTCCTTCTCCACCTGAATGAAGTACTCCCGGCTTCCCCCACTAATCTGCCCAGCAACAGTTTGTCCCTTCCCTTCCCTTCTGCAGCAGCAGCCTCGTGTAAGCATCCTGCTCCCAGATCAGCTGCAGCAGTTTATGGTAGGATTTACAAGGGGAAAAAAAAAAAAAAAAAAAAAAAAAAAAAGCAAAAAAAAAAAAGCAGCTGCTTCTTCAAAGATTCGACTCCTTAGACGTCTGACTTTTGGCCCCCACCCTGACTGCATCACACAGGAGGTAACTTTTAAGCTGTTTAAGCGAGACATGTTTTTGTTTAACAAAGACAGCACACAGTCTATGATTAATCTTTTGCATGAGAGGCATGGCAGTTTCCCCACTGTTTTGCAAGACAATATAGTTTGATTGCTTCTGCCTCCTGTCAAGCCTCCAACTGGAAATGTGTAATATGAAATGAAGTGCAGTAAAACAGATAAGAACGTGCTGAGGTAGTTAAAACAATACTGGAGTAATTAAGGCTCTGTATCTGTATTAGAAACAAAATAAGCCCCCTGTTTGGTTTGATTAACACTGCAGGATTGTAAGGCTGCCAATGGCACATCTCTATACAAAGCAGAAGATGTGAGGAATCCAAGAGTTGTCCCAATGGGAAGATGTGAGAGTAGAGAAGCTGTACCAGTTGGAAGATGAGTTACCAAGAGCTGTTCTGGTGTGTAGACAAGAGATACCAAGAGCTGCCCTAATGGGGATAAGACAGTCCAAGAGCTGTCCCAAAGAGAAGTCAACAGACCAGAGGTCACAAGTCTGGACGTGTAAGGGCTGCAGACTGCAGGTGCCAGCCAGTTCCAGCTGGTTCCAGCTGATTCCAGCCTGTTCTGCTCCTGTCAGACGTGGCCCTTTGTGATAGAGGAGTGGCCCGGCTCCTCCATTACACACCATGCTCACATCAGCGTCCTGCACACTCACAGGCTGTAACAGTGCCCTGCACACTTGTGCACTGCCCTAAAAGCAGCCAAGTTTGACAGTAAAAGGTGCACACTGGGAATATTTGATTAGTTTAAGGGTTTTTAGGAAAGGTTCTCCCCCTGACCAGAAACGGGAAGAGAAAACTGTTCTTGCAGCAGCTATAGCAGCAAGTTACATAGTGGCAGGTCTAATGCTAATATGTATTGTATTGTTATTATGCACTTAGATATGTGGCAAATGCAGCAACAACAAAGACTGAATGCCAGTGGCAGAAAAAAATCTAGCAGCAACTGACTGTGTAAAACATGAGGAATTCCTCCTGTGGGTGACGCATTAAAAAAAGAAGCCAAGAGCTCATTGTTTCCCTGCACCAAAAAAGATTAGGTACTGCCTAAAACAGCAGTACTGAACTGTGAATTGTTCTTACTTATACTATATCATGCAACCTGATAAAAAAAAATCAAACCAAACAACCTGCTCTGCTCCAGACAGCTCAGAATCCAAGCAGTGAAGGGAAGCTTACTGCTAGGCATCTGATCCGTGAAATCTCTTCTTTTTAGCCTGTAACCCAATAGAGATTGGTCCCCTCCTGTGTCCAGCTGCACTTTTTTACTCTCAAAAAGAGCCACTAATTCCTGAGTCTTTTGCGAAATAATGGTCCCTCTTCTTTGGAGAAGGCATGCAGTCTGGGCACAACTGTTGAGTTACAGCCATGGCTGTGCATTCTATGGAGTATTTGTGAAAAGTGGGGAAAGGGTGGAAGCATGGAGTCCCTTGGCTACAAATGGGATTCATGACAATAAAGGAAAAAACCCAAACCTTTAAAAAGATCAAGGGAAAATAAATGAAACTATTCTCTGCAAAAGATATAATGCCTCTCTTTCTTTTCCCTCATGCTAATCATGCTTGTCCTGTATGCAGCCTTCATCTCTCTTTCAGATGAGGGAGATAGTCATGCAGTGTAGCCTTGCTCAAACTGAAAGTTCTTACTGTGACTCCCAAAGTGAACGTATCGACTGACCCAGCTCATCACCTGGAAGTGGCTGTGTGTGAGCCAAGCCCAGCTTTCTGAGCTGTCAGCTGAGTGATGCTCATTGCTGCCAAGCTCCCCAAAGCCAGCCCTTTCCCAGTGGTGAGCTGCAGAGCGATGGAGCGGGTGCAGATTTCCAGCAGTAGCTTTCCCAAAGGGCTTCTGCTTCACACTCCCCTTGTGACACAGCAAATATGAGGCCTGGTCTACCCTCATTCCTTCTGCTTGATCAAAAAACAAACCACTGCAGCCATTTCTAAATAATTATTAACACCAGAAGAAGGCATACCAGTACCAGCCATGTTCTTGTGACCAGTGTGTACTGCTACCAAACTGCTTTGGATTAGGTACAAGGCTGAGCTCTTCTGGGCCTGCTGGATGCTCCTGATAAATGCTTTTACCTAACAACTCACTGATAGGGATTGGAGTTTGAATGCAGCCTAGGACACAAGTGCCCCAGTTAATTCATTTGCCTTAAAGGTTTGAGCTTGTTTTCCCATGGACGTGCCATAATGTCAAAGTTGTAGAGCACTCTGAATGTTTGTCTCACCGCCTCTGCTGAAGCTGTTCCACTCTATGTAGAACAACTGATATTCACAGGGACCTGAGAGAGTATGGCTTGTAACTTAGTGATTAAGGTGGGGACTGGAGAAGGAATGGGGTTTCTTGTCTGTTCTCCAGGGAGTATAGGAGTTTTAATTTACTAAATATGTTATGGAAAACTTAAGATGAATGCTAAGCATGCAATGCCCAACGGCAGACACTTAAATTTGCTGATAACACTATGTTATGAGATGAACAGCTGTGGTAGAGGAGCATCTTTACCACTCACTTCTATGTGGATCACAATTGGATTCTGGTGCCTTTTGAACTGACTTCAAACAGTGATCAGTGCGACACTCCGGGTTAATCCACAAATTTGGAGGATCAAGTGCAACCATGCAGGTAAGTGCAGTGGAGCAGCTTCCTCAAACTACAAGTAAAGGGGAAGGACCAGCAGCTCCACGCTCCTTGGATGCAGAGTTCAAATCAGCTCCTGTTTCATTGCTCCTGGGCAGTGATGTCAGGCTATGGTAAACTTCAGTAGGTCCCTAAGATGAAATGAAACCTATTTAAAGTTGTTTTTTAATATGAGTTTGGCTTTAATATGGGCTTGACATATAGCACTTAGGAAAAATAATTACTACAGTCTCTAGAAACTAGAAGATTCCCATTGATTTCAGAGGGTCAGAGATATAACTCCAAATGAACAATCTTCAGTTTTAAGAATTGTTGATAAACTAGACTAGTCACACTTTTAAACATAAATATTTTGTTTGGAAAGCACCATTTCTACAGAAGTGTGGGGGGGGTCATGTAAAATTATCAATTTCAAAGCAGTTTCTATTAGGAAATAGTAAAAATCCTCCTCTTTCCATATTCTCCAAATTAATCTCAATATGGTTTGCCATTTAGTGATGAAACTCATAATTAAATTGAAGCAAAACATTTGGAATAGAGTAAGGTAAAAAATGAGAAGTCATCTAGAGGGTTTTTTATAAATTTAAAAATTTAATAGAGACAATTTTTATCCCACTCATTTCCCTGCCCCTCAAAACTTTTGTCCCACTTGGAATAAGAAAACTTTGGCCCCATTGGGAATAAGAAAAGGTTATTTAAAGATTTTGACAGAAAAAAAATATTTCCCAGCTCTACCAAATAGCCTATTGTGTCTCAGAGCTGTAAATACAGTTTGCAAATCTTGCATCTGTTTTTTTGTTTACAGTGATGGTAAGATATCTGTGTAGGTAAGTCAGGTTTTCCATGACAACAGTGTGTACTTCTACATTTCTAGCTACTGGTGGTTCCTGAAAACACAAGAATAAAAGCATACAGAAAGAGAACCTTAAGAAAAAAACAACCTAGCAAGACTCTCAAAAGGCAGAATTAGGTAATGCATTGAGTAACTGAGCTTGTTCAAGTAGGTAATTGTATTAGTATTGACTCAGTGTAACCATCTCTCTTTCATAAACGAATGCTTTGCATGACTGGTTTTCTGTGAGTATAAATGCATTGGATTTTTTTTTGTTATTGAATTTTATAGGAAAAAAATCCCAGCTACACAGATGGAGTTGAAGAGAACTAATCTCTAATATTTTGTATGAGAGGAAGTATCAAACATACATAGCAGTGAATCCAAATGTGACTAGAGATTATATTACACCTGCTAGGGTGTATAATCATGTTTACCTCCACTGGGAAAAGATCCAAAGCCAGAACTCCAAATCTGAAGCCATCAGCAATGAACTATTTCAAATACCCCCATCCCTGACTGTGGGCTTCTATGTGGGTCCAGTTTCAAAATAGAATTTCATGCCCAGCCCAGCTTGGTGAGATTGCTCTCATAGTCCCTCATGCTGAGTAGCACCTACTCATGGAAGTTATTAGACTGAAAGAGAAGGGGGCAAGAGTATCTCCCCCCTTCACTTCTCCCAACACTGAAAAAAAAGAAAAAAAAGAAGTGCAATATATATATTTGCATTATAAGTGTAGAACCTTGAGGGGGAAAAAAAGAAAGTTATGAATTTGGCCTCTGGGATCCAAGGAACTGAATTATTAAGAATGTCCACAGATGTAATATTAGATATATTCATGGATACGATGTGGAGAAAGACTTTGGAATTGAGCCCAGAAAGAACTGCTGATACAAGACAGTTCCTTATGCTTCTCCTAAAATCTCCAAGTCTGATATTAATAAATAAAAGGGTTTTGGAGCTGGAATTAAACCTGCATAGTTTTATGAGGAGCAGGTCTTTACTGCCTAGTTCAATCTGCATAGCAATATAACCCTCAGACTTTACAGTTGAGTTACAAACTTCTTTTCAGAGGCAGGTCAACAGGAACCACACATTGTCTTTTAATCATGCTATGTATGAAAATGTTTTATAATGACATCATTAGTGGTATTACTGGAACCCATCAGTAATACCACTAATCAGCAGCCAGAATCTCCTCCACTCCTCCACCCAACTGAAAGCATAACCCCCCAACACCTCCTTTCTGACAGAAACATATACATTCCTCTTATGACTGATCTCTCTTCCTTAAGCCCAAAGCTGGGTCGTGAACAAGAAATTCCAGCCAGCCAGTGTGAAATCTTCACCCTCTCCAGCCACCAGTCTATGCTATCCAGCATCTCACTTTTGATGGGTTTGGTGGAGAGAAAGATAAAACAAGTACATTTGGCCAGTTTTGCCCAGGCAAGTGAGGGGGCAAGGTAGAGAAAACTTCTTAACCGCTTCAGGAAATCATCTGAACTCCTGAGAGATGACTTTTAATTACACACATTAATGTAATACAGAACTACTAGTACCATGAGCAAAGCAAGGACTGTAGGCACAATTCTGCTCACTATGCCACGGTCTGCAAAGAACAGAAACTCTTCACGGATTCATGGTTCCAGAAATCAAAAGGAACTATAATGTCTCCAGCCCATAATCTCAGTACAGGGGCTGTAAATTTCTTCCACATGATTTAAGTCTATTTTGTAGAAAAAGATATCAGCTCTTTGAAAAAAGCAAAGCTATAGGGATCCACCACTTCATTGTGAAGGCACCCTACTGGTTAATTATTCACACAGATTGCAATTTATTTCAAGGTTAAATCTATTCCACTCTGCTTTTGCAATATCATCAAATGTGAAGGCCCATCACAAAGAATTATAGTGACATCCATGTCAAAAAGCACAGAACCCATCTTTCCGCTAAACTTGCTAAGCACAAAGCTGGATAATCCTGCTATGTGATTTTCTAATGTTATCTGGAGATTCCCACGCTCCCTTTAATTATGTTATTTTACTTCCAGAGTCACTATAAGGTGATCATCAGGGAAGCAAGAGGAAGCAGAAGGCTCTGTTATGTGCCAGAGAGAATGAAGGGCATGCTGTAAACAATATCTATGTGCCAAATGCTACTGAATCTTTCAACAGATCATTAAGCACTCAACAGCTCTGGTCTGGAAATACACTGATTGTTTAGAGAAAAGTCCACAACCAAATTGGTCCTTTGTATATCTGGCTGCTATGATTTTGGAAAAATATAAAATAGCTCACAGCACTAGTGCATTTATATACGTAAGGGAAGCAAATTATCTGCTGAAATTCATGGCACTACATATTAACTTTAAAATCTAAAGCTTTTTACACATAAGTTCCTCCAAAACATTTTGTCCCCTAACATCAACAGCAACAGAGGAAGTTGATGGCTGGTGTGAGAATCTTAATTGAAGTGACAGCAAGACTTTGCCAGTTAAGTGTATTTTTATGTCGAGAAGAAAAAATAGAAAATGTCAAACTATACCTAAAAGTAGCTAGAAGCTTGTAAGCTAATAAAATTAGTTCGCACTTCATTCTTTAAAAGTCTCAGCTCTTCCTGTAAATAGTCAACTTCCTACAATTCCTAAAAGTTCAGTAAGAGTTGAAAGCACTTAGTAACTCACAGGAAGTTGCTCAGCACTGCACCATGGTGTTTATAGAGCAGAGTTTGAAAGTGTGGTTGCTATGACAGGTTCTTCAGAGAGCCACATCTTCAAACAAAGAAGATTCTTTCTCAAGTGTAAGTCTTCAGGGATTCACTCTAAGTCACATAGCTGTTAACACATTTAGGTTGATTGAATGAGAGAGTGTTATATGTAGACATCAACTTTCAAAAGGGCTGTGATTTAGAGAGCTGCAGGTGTTGCTTTTGTAAATTTCATAGAGTTCAGTGCCAAAAGAGGACACAGCATGAAAAATTATAAGCAGATCAACTAAAGCATTTTTTTCAATAGAATGTACTGAAGAAAGCCTTGTCAATGTCTGTGACTTATCTTTCCACTTCTGTAAAACATGGTACAGATGTAACTGTCTAGTCTGACTTTTAGTCACAATATTTAGCTACCTGAAAGATAAAGTATAATGAGACATTATACATTTCTCCTTCTTCGGTCTTTCCCAGTTTTGGAACTGTGAGCCTTTGAAAGCAGATGACATACTCAATTATTATCAAGTAAATTTTTTATCTGTCATTTGATCACTTGTGACAGCAGATGAAATATAAAAAGACAAAACTTGCACTACAGAATTAGCCTGCAAAATATACTCGCGTGTATCCAACACACAAAATATAAATTACCTCTCAGAAGTATCTGAATAATACTTTTATGGTTTTCAGGTAAGATCAGCTAAGTTCTGGTGACATCACATTTCTGTAATATCTTTCAGAATGTTACATATCATGTTCTGCTGAAAAGGGAATCTTAAAGTCCAAGAGTTCTGCTGCAACCTGGAGTACTCTGGAGTACTGGGGAAAAAGGATAGTGTCTTAGTGTGTGTTAGTCTTAGCTTCAAATGTTTATAGATCATATTTGCTCCTTGTGTAAATCAATATAATTCCACTGACTTCAATGGAGCTATGCCAAGTTAACACCAGCAGATGAATCCAGTCTTTTGTTTTGTATCAAAACTCACATCTTCTAAAGGTTATTTTAGGCTCTACACTGGGCAAGTTGCTGTGACTGTGAAAGTGTTATTCAGGTTTCAGAAAAAGGATTTCTGCAGGATGGTGACAGTACAAACCAGCTTCTTCTACCTTGTCAATATGGCCCAGCTTTCTGTTTGAAGAGCTTTTTCAGTAATTGTAAAGTCAGAAGAAAGCACTGTGATAATTTACTTCGACTTTCTATATATAGAGAGGTCATCATAATTTCTGGGCCCAAATCAGGAAAACATCCTACCTCAATTTAGACATTATTATTACTGACAATTTCACAGGATGTGTATTACTTTCCCTTTTTATTTGCTTTTATGTTTTTAATCTCATTCTTAGTGTGAAAATTGTTGAACTTTAACAGTCTGTTCCTAGGATCTTGTTCCATACATAGTTACTTCCAGTCCTGAGCTGCTGTGCTCCTTAAAGAACCTTTTTGATACACTTGTTCTAATACAGACTGAGCACCAAAGATCTCCTCTCCAGAGAAGAAGGAGCATTACAGTCTCTGAGACAGTTCAGTGAGTGACATCTCTCATGAAGCAGTCACTGAAAACACAGACTAAAAGCCATGGGGATTTCTCATTTGTCCAAGACTACCAAACTACTTACAAATAAGTAATGGTCACTTGTGTTTTGAGGTAGCTGCTGAGTTAGAAAAGAAAGCATTCACTGCCCATCCCCTCAGGTACCATCGTTACCAGGACATAAAAATTTCTTATCTTTCAGTGCTGAAATGACTCAGTTTCTCTTTGACTTCACTGGCAACAGAGAAGTATCATAAGATGGAATTCATCTCACCCCACTTTAAATGTCTAAATCTGATCTACTTCTTATGTACTTTTCATAGTCAGAAAGAGATAAATAGGCACTTCCATGGCACCTCTGTCCCACACAAAGCTTGACAGATCATCTAGTCTGAGTGTTGGAGGTAACTGTGAGATTTCCATGTTGAATCTTATGAGAGAAAGAAGACTCTGAGGATGAGATTTAGGGGAAGTCTCACAGGAGATTGATATGAACAGAAAATAATGAAAACAAGAACTCAGAGTAAATATGAAGAAAGTGTGGAACCAAAAAGAAATCAAAAGAAAGACAAAGGAGTTCTTGGTAGGCAAAGGCACAAGCAAAACCAAAGGGTGCAACTGCACAGAGGTAGAAAGTATCTGTGCTGTGGTTCCACCAGTCATTGGAGAAAAAGTCCAAAACTGCCAGAGACTCTGAAAATCACAAATCCATAGAATCTTGGCAAGCAGCATCTGTTTCTTATTGTCACAAAATATTTTGCCAGTTGGGAAGGATATCATCTGTAAGGTTTTGCCAGAGAAGGAAACAATATTCAAGGGGAAGGGCCTTCTAAGTGTACACATATATGAACCCATTTGATTATATTTTGTATTAGAACTTGTAATGAGCACCACAGTTTCTGCACTTCAGTTGCACTTTATGTGTGATTATTTTGCTTGTTCTCTCCATACATGCACATATGTAAAACCATATGTATTTATTAAAAGACTAAGCTGCTACTGTCACAGAAGTAGGATACAACAAAGGGACAAAATACTAAATTTGGCAATAGCATTTCCTATGCTTTACAGTGCTGCATAAAACAAATCTATAAATTCTGAGCAGGTTCAGGGGGAAATTACTGCACACTGATAGCCCAACCTGAAAAGATTTTTTTTTCTACATTAAGAGTAAATAATAAAGATCCCTGGCAGCAGGTTTTTACACCTACATCCAAAGGACGTGTAGGTTTATGACCTACTATTACCTACGACCTAGAACAGTGCAATGTCTTAAAATGTGAACCAAACCTTTTACTGAGCTGTACTGCAGACTCCACTGCTGCAATCAATACTCCAAAGAGCCCTATTTTTCTTGGACAAGAGACATACATATATCCGATATTTGAGGAAGCCAGGTGAATAAATCAATAGCTAAACAAAAATGCACTTAATCATATCTGTTTTGGACAGATGCAGGTTGGAAAACCTATATGGCCCACAGAATATCTTCTGCCTAAAGCTTAGACAGGAATCTGTGTTTCCTAAATGGCAACATCCTGTTGCTGGGCATCGCTGAAGCTGGAGTGATCACAGTAGCAAGTAACTGTGTGCCAGCCAGGATCTACTGCTCAAACTTTTAAGTTCCAGTATAGTTTGTTGTTGGAGTACTTTAGCATAAATATGTAACTCGATAACCACCAAATTATGTACTTTGTAAGTTTTACAGCTTTCCTGGAATATGTAGCAAAGATTCACACATTCACTTTAACCTTAAATCGACTTGGCTGCATTTTCTTACTTAAAGTCAGCCCAAGGAGGAATTGAATATACACACATAATTTATCTCTCCTTAATGGTTTTAAGTGGTGACCATTATTGGATATTTCTCATGGTACTGCAAGTGATCATTAAACATACATAATAGCCCTACTAAATGAGGAGATAACTCTAATGCCAAAATTTTCCCTGTTCAAAGGTACGTTTGTGCATGGAATCACTGCTATGCTTAAAGGTGCCCCTTTACTTGACATTACTTAATAAAGCCCTTTGAGATAACCACAGTGCGAGAGATGTTTTAGAAAAGCACAATTTTATTTCTTCTCTGTCTTAGCCCTAAGCGGTTCAGCATTATTTGAACATCAGCAACAGCATTTCTTTATGACTTCAAAGTCAGAACCTAACCTCAAATTGGCAGGGCACCTCGAGATTAAGGCTGTGCCCAGCACTCTGAGAAATGGATGTTTTCAGCAGAAAGAAGAGCAACAGGAGGTAACAACACGACAGTCTAAGATCACTCAATTAGAAGGTTTATTAAGGTTACACTAAGGTGCCTGTCATGAACACTCTCACAGTAAACACTTTAAGAAAGGCGTGAGGAAAAGGATGAAACCACTAAGCTTGGAAAGAGTTCTGCATTTGTTATTAACATGGAAGAAGGGCAAGATTCCTCCCAACACAGCAGAAAGCTGTGTCAGGCGCACTGCAACCAATGCAAGCCCAAAAAAGTCTTTTATTTTAAAATACGTGATCCTGACAAGAAGAAAAGACAAATAGATGTCTGAGGTCTTCTATTTCCCACCAGTTACAGCTACTGTGTGTTTAGGAACGCGGTGAGAGGTCCCTTCTCCGCAGTTCGAGAGCAGTCTCTGTGCAGTCAGCCTGAGCCGCGGGAGCTGGGCAGCAGCTGCAGGAAGCAGTTTTGGGGTGTCGCTGGTGCAGAGATGACAGCAGCTCAGGCCGCGTGCGACAGGCTCCTCACTCAGCACACCCAGTCCCGCCGCTCTGCCCAGACAGCCCCTGTTCCCGCAGGACGCCGAGCCGGCCCTCCATTTTTATTTTCGGCCCCTTATCGCAGAGTTTAATCAACTCAACAGGCGCTTCCGTCCTGCTGCTACGCGGAAAAAAAAGGAATCGCTCTCCTGATCCCACCTATTTCGGCGCTCTCCTTTGCCAACCTCCCTGCCCTGTGCTGCGCTCTCTCCCCACACGGCGGGCGGGCCGATACCTGAGGGGGCCGGGCGTGCCGCACGCAGCCCCCGGCCCGCGGGGCACCGGCGCCGGGGTCGGGCTCCCCGGGGCGGCGGGGCCGGGCGCGGCTGGGGCCGGCGGTCCCCGGGCGGGCGGCAGAGGGCGCCCCGCGTTCCGCAGAGCGGGGCCGGGAGGAGCCTCCGGCGCGGCCGGGGAGGGCCGGGGGGAGGGCCGGAGCTGCCACGTCCTCGGCGGCGAGCGGCGGGCGGGGAGCGCAGCCCGCGCCTCAGCCCCACGTGTGGCGGCGGAGCGGGGAAGTTGCCGGCGGCCGGCGTTGCGGACCCTGCTCCTGTCCCGCCGCTGGCCGGCCCTTCCCGTCCCTCGGGAGGACGCAACTCCAAGTAAGGGCGCTTGGCGGCCACGCTCCCGCCCGCTGTCCCGGGAGAGGCCGGTGGGTGCGGGAGGCGCTGGGAAGGGGGCGGCGGGGAGCACCGTGACCGGGCACGGGGCGAGCCGGCGGTGTCCCGGGGGAGCCGCGGGCAGCGGGATCGGCTCCCGGGCGGGACAACTTCCTGCGGACTTGGGCTCCGAGCGCTCCGTCCCGCGGCCGGGGTGCCGCGGATAAGCCCGGAAAGTTTGGGAAGGCGGAGGGCGGGCGGGGAGCCGGGAGCCGGCCGGGGACGGCGGGAGGGAGCCGCCGCCGGGCCACGCTGCCGGGCTGGGTGGCAGCCCCCGGCAGGCTCCGCTGAGAGGCTGGCGAGGGAAAGAACTGCTCCGAACACTCGCAGAAGACTTTCGGGGTTTTTGTGTTGTTGCTTTTTCTTTTTTTTATCTACTTAATTTCGATTCCCAGTCGTGAGTACAGTTGTGCCAGAAAATGACCGAGACCTATGTTTAAGCAGCCTGTTGGAAAAAAAAATAAATCTTAGGAAAGCATTAAAGGTGACCCAAGAAAGAAAGAAAACGATCTGTTCTGAATGTAAAAACGTGGGGTTCGTCTCTTTTTGAAAGCACCGTGCCCTAATTCGTGCGTGTTTTGTCCCTGCGATGAGCTGTCATGAGTTCGGTGCAGAGTTTTGTGGTTCTCCTTATCGTTGATTGCCTTAAAAATTTATTTGCTGAGTTTCTAAACCGCCTATAGTTCAGTCCTTTCTCTTATTTTTCGACGGTTTTAAATGTTCTCTTGTCAGAGTGGTTTCTGTTCCGTGGTCCCTATCGTGTCTAAATTTGTATTATATTTTTATCGGTCTATGGGGTGGTGCCATCCTGGGTCGAACCTCTGGGGGTTTCCTTGTTTCTCTCAATTTTGAAAATTTGATTGTCAGTTATTTTTAGCTTCGTTCAGAATTTCCTCCTTGAAATGAACTAGAAGTCTTACAGGAATTCCCCTATGCCCTGTTGAAAAAAAGTGAAATGAGTTTCTGTTGGTACATTTTTAATAACTTTTTGCTCTCCTTCTCTCTCTCTTAATTGCCTTTTAGTAGCCTATTTATAACATATAGACCTCCTAAGATGAAGCTAAGAAGAAAACTATTCTCAGCCTTTGTTGATTTCACTGATTTTTGTCAGGTAAACAAACTGCTCCTTGCACAGCAGTTTTAGCTGCTGGTTTCCCTAATGCTTTGTGGGAAACGTGGAAGGGACATCTACCAACAGGAATTGTAGGTGAAGCTAGCAAATACTGCCCAATATTTTGGGAGAACTACCTGTTTCTTCAGTGCATTTTCCAGCCTGGGCTTGCATTGGTCTCCATTCTTCTCCTCGAGAGGGTTTTGGCAGAGCTGTTGGCCACAAATGCAGGGCAGCACAGAAGAGCATGGACAGCACTGACAGACTTACAGAGATAAAGACAAATGATGTGCAGAGCTGGGCAGCTTCACATGCTGCCAGGGTGGACACTGCAAAGCTCTCCTAGGGAGGAGTCCTGGGCACACATTACACCTTTTTGGGGTATGATTGGTGTTCACAGTCTGATGGGACTGGCTTGTGTTCCAACCAGTGAACATCAAATGTTCAGTAGTGGCTGCATACCCACACCTCCTGTTTGTGGAACATCATCTGAGCTTTGTAGCTACCCCAGAGTGTGGGGTGGACATGGGCCTGTGTGAGGTGACAACCCTCAGGGATGCTCCCTAGCTCATTGCTGCTTGTTTGGAGAGGGGTGTGGGTGCAGTAGCAGCGAGAGAGTGGACTGTGCGCTCACTTGTTGCTGCTAGATCTGTATGCTAGCAAAACAATGTCAATATTTTTTAAAAATCTAATCATGTTTTTCTATGCATTAAATAATGACAGAAATGCTTTTACATACATATATATATTGGTATATGTGTATATGTACATATAAAAGATAGATGTTCTGATTAGGTGATACGACCTATCTTATTGGATGGTAGATACATTTGATGATGGCAGTGTGTAATGCAATGCAGTTTCCTTGTTTGTTTTCACCAATTTTCCTTCTCCATCATCTTTCTCCCTTTCCTGTTACTTTGAAGACCAGCAAGGCTTGTCCCAGTGGTGGTGTTCCACCAAGAAGCAGTGATGAGGAGAAGCTGAATGAGCTCCTGCAGGAAGTCACAGGAGATGGGTCCTGATTCAGCAGGCAGCACTGCTGTCATGGGGGCTGTGCTCAGAGAGATACATTGATCTTTTGCAGTGCTATCTTTGAGGGAACTGACCACGAATTCTCTCTGCTGAGCTGGGCAGGGCTTTGCTTTTACTGCTACAGATGTGCTTCAGCTGCTCCCAAAGCCATCTGAGCCCTTTGAGAATGGACCTGAGATCTCATTCAGGTCTAGGTGCTTCAGAAAAAAATGATCTCTGTCTGCATACTAATCTCTGCATCATGAACTGCAAGAAGCATCCCTGGGTGGATTGACATCCGTGACATGCAGTAGGAATTTGTGCTGCATGCCAATATAGATTTCTCTAGTTTTTGATTCATTATGAAAATGCTCGGAGAAATTATCCCGCAAAGAGATCTTGCCCGTTGTCTTCTCTGGAGATCCCCAAGGCTGATGGCTTTACAGGGCCACCAGAGCAGTGGCAGGGCTGTAAGTCCACACGTTGTGTAACCAGGTGAGACTGTTCTCTAGAGGGATGAAAGATTCTGAGGTGTACGTGATGCCGTTTTGGGTTGCTTCTCTTTTGGTTTCTTTTGGTTTTTTGTTGTTTTTTTTAAATTTTTTTAAAAGTTATAGCAGTAACAGCTTCCCAGTAAGTCCTGCGTACAGCTAAGGAGTTACCTTCCTTTCTGCTCATTGTGGGAAAGAGTTATGTGGACAGATGTGGCTTGTGTGAGGATTTGCTGAGCTCTTAATCCTGTTTGTGGCTGATAGGCCATGCAAATATGGAAGGGCATCTCTTTCAGTATATAAAGGTCTTAACTGCTCACCACCTTAGGGAAATGTGCTGTTAAAATGCTGTAATTGTTTTATCAGTAGCTACAGGCCATGAAGTTGTAGATGTAAAATCCTGCAACAGTGCAGACCACCTCCCCCAGCCCTTTTTTTTTTTTTCCTTCTGGTTGCTTGTTTGGGTTTTTTGAGAAAGATATTTTTACTTGTTAAGACAAACCATAAAATAATTACTGTAGGTAAGAGAGGAATCAGGCTTTGTATAATGAATGGGGGAAGCAGCCAGAGATGAGAAATTTGTGAGCCCTTTGAGCACATATGTATCTTGACTGGATGAGAATGTATCATAATATTATCTCTGTTGTCTTTTGTTCTGTTGTCTTGTCACTGGTTTAGTTTCAGGATGAGGTTTTTTTCAGTCTTCTTTATCCTTCTTTGTTTGTTGTATTGTATGCCCATTTTAGATGCAAAGAAGTTAGTCACTTCTTACTTTCTTAAAAGTGTGAGCTGTTGGGATTTTGTGTACCCAGAAGTTTCTGACCACTGTTGTCATTAGAAATCTTGTAGAATTTCTCAAAAGGTAGGGCATACCCCAATCAAATGACTTTGCATTAAAGTTCTGAAAGTACAAGCATAATTTTAAATATGTGAGCGACTTGTCAGAAGGGTTATTTTTGAGTCCAGCAGTATGCTGGTGAAAACTTCATGTAAATGAAAGAATGTGCAGTGCAGTGAACTTCCCACTGCAGTTTCCGGTGAGTGTAGAAAACACCATTTTCTGCAATTCATGTGTGCTGTTTAAGTAGCTACTTAATTGACAGGGGCTGCATTCTTGGGGCCAGAGGAGTTACATTGTGTAGTTTTGTGGTGAGATTCTTTGGGGATAAAAACTGCTGAGTACCTGCCTGCCTTCCTGTTTGCTCGTAGCTGTATTAAAGGCATGTGCAAGATAGGGACCTTACTTCCACCTTAACCAAGGTTCAGTGGGAGATGTTGATAAAACCAGAAATTTGGGCTGGATTTGTAGGTGGTTGATGGGGGGTAAGAGATTTGTGACACTGACTTTTGCAGCATGCACAGCTCTTGACTGTTAGGTTTCTCTTGAGTGCAGGTTGATAACCGAGCCACGCTTGTATTTTCCCCTGTCTGTAAGAGCTGCTTCTGTGACCATAATGCAGTCTCTGACTTACAAAAATGAGACACAATAATATGGAAATTCAGTGAAAGTGTCAGTCTTAAGTGTTTGGATTTTTTTTTCTTTAAATAGGTAGTAACAATAATGCTGGGCTTTTCCCAGTCCTCTGCAGGTGCCTGTGGACAGGAAGGTAAAGGGACATAGCAGAGGAGTCTGGCTGCATGCAGAGTGGGTGGGTTCTCATCTGCTCAGGTGGGTATTGACTTTCTGTGTTACAGCAGAGGGTCAGAAGAGGCAGCTTTACAAGGTTTTGTGAAACAGCCTGATGCGTGGAAGCAGGAATGCTGAAACTCATTATTGGACTTACCAAAGCCTGTGAACCAGGCTAGAATGTGAACTCGTGACTGGTGCCCTGAGCCTTAGTGCCAGCTAACCTCTTTTCTGATCCCTTTCATGATTTTTATTTTATCTTGTTTCAATTGCCCATGTTTTCCATTAGACTTTTTCTTGTGGTCCTCTTATTTGCGGTGGTATTTTTCTTTCCTATTTACCCAAGCTGTCCTTTGACAGTTTCTCTGGTTTTTTTAAATTGCATTGTTGATTTTTCTCCTGTGCACAACCTATGTTGTTTACATTTATTCTTCCTTTATTCATCTTCTTACATTTTTCTCTTTTAACTCTTATCCTTAGAGGAACTGGTTTTACTCTTAGAGACCAGCCCTTTCTTATTGATTGCCAGCTGCTTTTATTGAAACTAATTTACATTCTCTGCTCTTATTGTGCTAGACAGAGGACTAGTGATTTTGAGTAAAGCTCTTTCCCGAAAGACTTTGCTCAGAAATTGTCTCTGTATTTCACAATAAGAGTGGAAAATAAAGAGCAACATCAGTGCAAAAGCTGCTTCTGCCTAAACCAATGTGTTTGTGTCTTTGTCACATGAAGAGTAGCAGTGTGGCCTGCCCTGCTGCAGGCACGAATGACTTTTTCAGGCTGAAATGAGCTGGTGTGGTGAGGGGGGGTGCAGAATGAGGTGGCCTTATGTTTACTTATATGGGAACCCCTTAGACTCTGGCAGTAAGAAACCAAATCCATTTTGATTGTGACTGTGTCCTGCCTTGGTACAGCTGTGATTTTTTGTTGTTGTTTTTTTTTTTTTTTCCCCATAAACTGATCTAAAAAAATTTATGAAGAATAAAGATGCACTACAGTTAAAGAGTTGAAGAGTTATGTTTACATGATGGTAAACTTGGGGAAAAAAAGGTTAAATGAGAGGAGATGGCTTGGTAGGCTTTAACACTCCAAGTATCATCTGCCTTCAGACAGGTTCTTTTGAGAAGGGTCTCTAATAAGGCTTCTCAAGCCTTATTAGTTGCTAAGCATAAAACCCTTGTTTTCAGGTCATGTTGATTTTGGGCTTTGTGTCATGCTAGAGGTATGGATAATCAGGGTTTGGATATACTCAGGGTGTATATCCCATTTCGTTCTCAGACTGCTTTTGGTTTATAAATTGGTCTCACTGCTTTTTCACACGGTGTCAATTTGGTTTGACACCTTGGCTTTGCTTGTATGTTTGGAAAGGAGACCGTGGTACAGCGCTTGGTGTCAGGTCTGGAGGGGAAAGTGTGTTACATAAATTTCTTACCAAAATTCACTGTAGTGCTCTGCCTCTCAAGTGTTTGTTCTTGGCATGGGTGCTTACTGGCAATTATATGTCAGTAGCATCGTTGCATCAGGATTGATCTTTGACTTTGGCACCCAGCTAGAAGCATAACAAAAGGAAGGAAGCTGCAGGATGGATTTTTCAGTTACAAAAGTGCACCCTCAAACACAGATTAGGTACATGGCTCTCATGATACAAATAAGATAAGAGAACCCAGAGCCTTTTTTTAGTCTTACTGGTGCCGGTGTAAAATATGGCTCTGAGTCTGCAGTCATGCCACAAAAAGGCTCAGGAAGTTCATCTGTGGTTAGTTGTCTTTGCACATTCAGGTCTGCTTAAAGACCTGTGCACTTAACTGTGCTGGCTGTGGCCATCAACTCAACTTTCACAGCCTACTTTGAATGGAAAAGCATACAGCTAAACTCTAGCATAATTTAGGACAAAAACTGCAGGATAAATGTGTCTGAAGTGGCTTGAGAGGTTTAGGTGTTAATGCTGCACAGCATCAGAAAAACCTGAGTTTTTTGAATTCCTAACTGTTGCAGGAGAGGCTCGTGTTTATAGCGTTATAACCTGTGAAGTACATTTGAAGGCTTGGAGCCTTAGAGTTACTTGTGATGCAGTACTTTAGCATAGAGGAAAATGCTGCATGTCAACTTTTTGCCTTAATGTTAGGGTTTGATGCCGTTACTCAAGTCTTGATGCTGGTTCTTGCTGCTGAATTATTATTTCAGTCTGCAGAGCAAACAGTTTCCCTGCATTGTTTAAGTCTTTCCCACAGTTGTAAGATAAATGCTAAAGAGTACAGGAAATGGTGTCTGTAAAAGTAAGATTTGATCTGAAATCTGATTGCCTGACCAATTGCTAAGTCTCTTACACTTTTAAAAGTTGAACATGACTTAGTTCTTTCTATTGATAATTTACTTAGCATGTTAAACTCATTGTACAGTAATGTCCATCAAACACACTTTTGCTTTTCTTTTAAATTCCATTAAAAATTGAGGAAGAGAAACAGAAATATTTGTATACAATCATTTTCTTCCCATGTCTTCCAGCTATAGCACTGCCTTCCTGAGTTGGGAGAAAGTGAAACCTTTCTTTTCTGTGTCCAAACACAAAATACAGAAGCCAACAGTAGAAGTAGGAGTGAGAATCCATTTGACTTTTTAAATTCTGGCCTTTGTTAATAACAGGATGGGTTATTACTGTTGAATATGATGTTGTATTAAAAAAAAGGTATTGACTTTAGTATGTGCTTAAGGAGGAGCAGGGAGAGTTTTCAAGCACCCCAAAAGAGCTGTAGGAATAAATCTTTGGAGCAAATTCAGTAACAAGTAGAAATATTCGAGTTGGTTTGTGCATCTTAGCACTGATATCCTCCTGAACAAATCACACTCATCCTAACACACACACAGTGTAGCTGTACAGTGCCTTGCAGCCTCACCTGCACTTTTCTGCACACCCTTCAAGTAATTAGACAGGAGCAGGATGTTCTGTGTAAGCCTTTGAACTTTGTTATTTCCGTGCTGTGCTCAGTGTGAAATGCAGTGCTGAGGGAATGGCCTTCTTTGGCTTAGGCACAGCATCTGGAGCTGCTTTGCATCCCCTGAACTGGAGTGAGGAGGATGGGTCTGCCTGTGGTGTAGCACCCTGTCATGCCCCATGTCTGCTTCTGGTAAATCAAAGCTGTTGACAGCTGGCTTAGCTGGTTTTTTCATGTTCTCTTTGGAACAAGATGATCTTTAAGGTTCCTTCCAAACCAAACCATTTTATGGTTCTCTATATATGTTCCTGAAATGCCCAAATGCCCGTGTGAGGTTAGGCCCAGCTATCCTTTGTGACTGACAAAATTTCTATGTGGTTTGGGGAGGGATGTGATTTCTTTGGGGTGGGCTTTTAAAATTTTTTGTTCTGTGGTTTTTTGTTTTTTTAAGTTGGTTGTTTTGAGGTGTCTCGGAAAGAAAGTACCTGTGCAATTGCTGCTTGACTTTTAACTTCTGGATATGTTTTGGGAAAAAATATTTTGGGTTTTTTTTTCCTAATGCCTCACAAAACAGTGAAAAAAAGAACCCCTGGCCCCTAAAGCTTTTCTGCTTAATGCACTTCCTTGACCTTTTCAAGTACTTTGTGCTTTTGCAAGGATATAAACCTGGATATTTTATATATTCTGTGTTGCTGAACTAACTGGAAAATTTGGGGGATTGAGAGATAGGAACTTTGATGATAAATGCATTTTGCCCTTGTAAAACTTCATCTGTATTCTCTGTGCTGGGCACTCCTGAAGGAGAAATTCAGTATGAAGAGAGGTCTTGTGACAGTTTTGCCCTTAGAAACCCTTAGAAGCACAGGAGAGGAAGAATTAAAGGAAAGAGCTGCAGTGTGCAAAGTCTGAAGAATTAACATCAGTCCCTTTTTCATACAGTGGAAGGAAAAGAGTTGACTGGAAGAAGAAATCTTTCCTGTGCTACTGGTGGAGAAGTACAGACCATATCTGAGACCTAGATAAGGCCTCTCAAGCACCAGAAGTGTACCACACTGCAGAAGCTTTCTGGGCTGTGATCAGTGGTCTGAAACACTGTTTAAGAAATTGTCAACAAAATATGTATTCAGTTAGTTCATCTGCAAACTTCAAGTGTATTTGATAATCCCCATATAGTGCAATTCAGAAGTATTCTTAAGCTTAACCTTATATTAATTAAAAACAGGCATCATGGTGGAGTATACTGTATGTAGTGGACAGCATGTACTATCTGCATAAATGACTGAAAACTTTGCTACTGGCATTTACTTGCTCTTTTACTTTATGCCAAATTTTATTTTTGCTGGTTTTTTTTTTCCTAGTTAAATGAGTGGGTAGAAACCTTTTGCTGAATATTTCCACCCATGTTTTTATTCATTGTGTGAAAATAATGTTACACTGTTATCAAAACAAAAAAAAACCCCTCAGGTTGTAGGCATGTATTGTAATATCATTGGCATTTTTTTCCTGTAAGCATGACAGTGGATGCAAAGGTGTGTATTTAGCTTGAGAAGGGATATAGTTGCTTTCCAAAATAAATGCTGTTTATGAAAGTTTATTACAAATTGTCTACAGGAGAGTGAACATGCAAGGATCAGGGTATATAATGTTTTCTTTGAAACACACCTTTGGTAAATGTTTTTTAACAGTTGCTAATCTGTTTCCTGCCTAGGAAACCAAGGAAGTCAAAGAGAAAAGAAGATTATGGAAATATTTGTTATTCAATGCTGTGTTGTTTCTCCGACTTCCATCTCCTACGCAGTCAGAAACTCTGCAGGAAAGGGATATGTGACTTGTGTTGAAAACTTTCAGATTTCCTGTTTCTCTGGGCATGTAGGTTTCTAGCTGAGCAGGTTAACCTTTACTGCTGGGCCGCCTCTCTCCATATTTTCCTTTGTCCTGGAAAATTTTGGTCTCCATTATTCCTGACCATCCTGGACAGTTGGCAATCTCTTCCTTCCAGGCTGACAATACCAGCAGTGCAGTGCTATGTGTAAGTCCTTTTGAATTCTGCTGTCAGTTGCATTTCTTGTGAATAAAGTGTTTCAGAATTCCAGGGAGCCCTGAATATAAACGTATCAATTATGTGTCAACACAACAGCATCTGTCCTTGAAATTGGGTATCAGTTTATTTGGCATCAGCATGGCAAAGATTTGGCTGACAGCCAGAGTGAAATATTCCAGCAAAAGCTGCTGCAACAGAAGCCATCTCAGAAGCAATTCGCTGAAATTCAGGGTGATGCTCTAACATCATCTTTTAGTAAATTCTTAAGACATGAGGGACCTTAAGCAAAAAACCTTTCATGTTCCACGTTCTTGCCTCCTATTATTTCTTTTTCATGTCCAATTTTTTTTGTTATTCTTCTCTTAAAAAAGATGCATACAAGGTTCTGGGATGTATATATCCTGTGATTTAATATCCTTTTTTGGCTTTCTGCTTATTTCAGTGTTGTTTACATAAAAGTTCCAAATGAATGCAAGCAGTGATGCTTTGGGAAAACGTTGCTTTAGTATGAAAGAGGCAAGGCTCTCAAAAGAGGAGAGTAAGAAATTGCCCCTTGTAAAAGATGTGTGTTCTGGAGGTTTTGTATATTTTTTTCTTTTCTGAAAAACTTTGTCTCTTCCTTGCTTTTTTTCCTAGATCTTTAGATCTTTTTCTAAGATTTAAGTAAGTTTTGCATTCTCAAAGATGCGAATAAATCAAAAAAGTAATTTCAGAAATTTAGGAAACCCCAAGTCCGTAACACTCTCCGTTTGTCACGGACATAACTGCCGTGGTTGAGTGAGCACTTCAGCATACTTGTGGGAAATGGGGAACTCAGATCACTTTGTTTTTATGGATGATCTGTATCATACTTGAAGGAGGTGAAGAGGAAACTCTTCGATCTAATGGTATAGCTTGTAATAGTCACCTGGTTGATTCTGATACCTGTTTAAAAACAAAACCAGGATGAGTTGGAAAGGAGAAAATACAGCAGAAAGGCTCAGTATCATGTAGCATATCAAGGTGTTTATCTCGTGCCTTTTAACTGACTGGGCTCCAAACAGTCCCTATCCCTTCATCAAAATAAAGTTTTTCACTTGGGTGCTAAAAAACCGTAATTTCTAGGAAAGCATTAAGAACAATACAGGGATAAAGTAGCTGGGAAAAAATACACATTGGATTTTCAGTTCTGGAGGAAAAGCTTGTAGAATAAAGATGAACTGGGTTTTTTTAAAGGTTTGTATGTTTTGGTGTTTTTCTGGGCTCTTCCCCTTCTCCTTGAGGTTTTAAGTCCTATGAAGTTGAGTTTTTCTCAGAGGGGAGAGAACAATGAAAGGGAGGGAGATCTATCGTATATTCTGCATTTAAAACGGGCTGGTTTCTCTTTGGCAGAAAATAAATAGTAAATAGTGGATTAGCTCTTAACTTTGTACTCTCAAAAGAAATCACAATTCTAGAGTTAAGTAATGAAACCTCTTTAGGAAAATCAATGTTACCTGTATCCAAGCTCAATTTATTCAAGAGGTCAGCTTTGTTGCTGCCCCGGCATGGCTTGAGTGTAATGATTAACATCCTCTTAATGACTGTTCATGTAACTTCCATCTGGTATTTTATATAAGCGCAAGCCAAGATGGTAACAGAATGCTGTAGTAAAGCAGTATGTGCTATTCGGGGGAAAATCTCCTTCCAAATCCTGTATGCAGCATGCATCAGCCCCAGTGAAACTGAGAGAAGCCCATTAAGAAATCCGATTAGCTGTCTGCTCTCTAGGTGAGTTAAAATCTCTGTCCAGCGTGGTAATCAGTGATGTCTAACTGCTGGCTTATCTGGTAATAGTGCTGTCACCTTTTATGGGCGCCTCTCTTGCAGCTCTGCCTGGCTTGTGTATTCATTTCAGCCACGCAGAACACCGAGCAGCCGAGTTGAGACCCTGTTATAAATTCTAAAATCCTCTTCAGAGCCGAGGCCGGCACTGTCGTGTTCTGTTGTGTTGCCCTTTGTTCCTGCAGGTTTCCTTGTGAGATCTCCAGGTGCCATGTAAGCAGTAGCACACAAGAACGGGGAGAGTGAGCTTTGTGTGAAAGCAGCATGGAAAAGTGCAGCATTAGGTTCAAGTTCTAAAGTAATGTCAAGTACTAGTTAGTGTGCTTGCTCCAGCAGTAGTTTTCTACAGGTGAGAAGAAAAAGAAACATATCATTTTGGGAAGAAATAATGGAAAATATTTCAAAAGCAGCTTTAGTTAATGTAGTAGCCTGTAAAGTCTAAATTGTTTTCCTGTTAAAATGCAGAATGTGAAGGAGAGCAATTCTAATGTCTGCAGTTTTTGACGTATTTATCTCCAGATCTGGTGTCCCTTCCATATCTATAGTTGTTCATGTCCATGGAGAGACCTGGCTGAAACCTGTGGAGCACTGCAATAGCAATCAAGATGAGTTGCCAAATGGGAACTGAACTTTTCATCAGCTCTTGCCACATAAATATAGTCCTGAATCTTTTGAAGATGTCATCTGTTGGTAGTTCCTTCCCATCGATGTTTGTTCATCTTCTATTCCTTTTACTCAGAGGAGGTGAATTTAGACTGCAGCCGTTTTGATAGCTGGGGTTTCTTAATTGTTGTATGTTTTCTGCTTGTGGGTTCCATCAAGTTACTGTGATCTCAGCCATGCTTTGTACCTTATTTTGTATTTAATTCTATACTTGGTGTTGTGAAATATATTAATACTGTGTCATTTCTGTTTAGGTTTATGAACAATTTTGAACTGTTTTTAGCATCCTCAGCTGATTGAAACTTCAGTGTGCCCTCAAGGAAAGTGAGGTGATACCTGTGGTACAGCACAGTAGATAAGAGGTTATGCTTCTCTCTTCCCCTTCTCAGAAATCTGCTTTGCAAGTTGTAGTTCTAGTTTCAAATCTTGGTTGATTTGTGAAATGAAATCTCACTTCTCTGTGGGGGAAAGAGGGGTAAGCAATGGCTGATGGACTCTGTCACAGGAGGAGTAAGCAGATCTGGTACCTCCAGCCCTTTGTAGGAAAAAGATGGTTCTCAGAGTCCACCTGAGACTGGAGGTGGTGTATCCTCTCCTCATCTTGAAGTGCACAGAACATGTTTGTTGATTCTCTTGGGTTTTGGAGATCCATGCTCAGAAGCATTATTCTAAATAATACCAATAACTTGGTATTATTTAGAATATGTAGGTTTTGGTCTGATTAGTAAGAGGCTCTGTTAAACCACTGCTGTGTTTTCTGCTCAGATATTTGGTTTATCCCTCCCACTGTGTTGAACCTCCATTACTTTTCTTAGTCTTGTCTATTCTTCCCGATTCAAATTAGTTGCAGTTTTGGAGGAAATTGACATTTTCCTTGTCTTTACACTTCCACCAGAAATTCAAAGGATGAAATTCCCCTTCTTCACTCTCAGGAGTGAAGTGCAATTTTATAGTACCATCAGATTAAATACTGGGGTCACTAATCTACTCCTTGCACCACAGTTCTTGTATAGAGGAACAGCTTATTTGGAGCAGTATTTGCAGAACCATTTCAGTACACCTCACTCGCTATTTCCAAGTCAGTACTGCAACCTTATATAAGCCAGTCTCCATCCACTTAACTCCAGGACAAATGTGGTGATTAATATTTATATAAAAGCTTTCATGTTTCCACAGTGAAATTGTCTCACTTTGAAAAGAAAAGGTGTCTTTTTCCCTGTTGACTTGGTGTGGAAAAAAGCTTGCAAAGGCTTCCAGCAGCACAGCATCCAAGACAGGCATCAGCAGAAGAACTGAGGTCATCTTTAATTCGGTATTTCATTTTGTGAAATTGCCTATTCCAAGAGAAATAAAACATTTACATGTATATTAACCAGTGTTTGCCAGCTCTTGGAATAAAGCCAGTTCTCTCAGGGCCAAACAAACGCTGAGTGAATGAGTAATAATCTGCAATTGTCACTCCTAATTTATGGATGAGTAGATAGAGCAATGTTTGCCATTTTAAGTTGTCCTATTTGCTTGAAAGACTAGAAATCATGATTAGCTGTTGGCTTGGAGTATCAATAGCATGTCTGTTTATAGCTGATTCACTCAGGGTAGCTGTTGCAAAAGTTCAAGACCTCCGCACATGATAAGAAGTAATTGTGAAAGAAGATGAGAACACATGAAGGTTACAGATGTTTTGGGACAGTAATTTGGAATCCGCAGCCAGAAGCTGAAGGATAAATGGCATCTCTTCTTTATAAATGACATGCAAGGTCTCCCTGTGCCTCGTTTATTTTCTGAGGAAATCTGTATCGTCATGTTAAGAGAAAATGTAAAAATCCATGGATTCCCAAGATAATGTCTGTATTGGCTTTTGTTGTTGATAAGTAAGAAGAGAGCATGCTACTGATTGTCTCACAATGATGTTTCCTGTCTCTGAGCCTTTCCATTTGCCTAATTTGCCAACAAATGCAGTTAAAAGCAGTTTTGGAAACTTTGTTTTACATATTCATGAGCATGCTTTTGTCATGAACTTAACAACAATGTTGCGTTGATTGGGGTGAATAAAAACAGCAATCAAACTCTATTTTGTTGGTAAAGAGGAGTGTTTTTAATGGAAATACTTAAAATCCTACCTTATAAAGCCCATATTATATACTGCAGGGAGTCCAAAAGCACAGCCCCTCTGGAGTAGGAGTTTATGGGAATGAGAGTCACTCTTGAGATTAAATTGTCTGCAGAGTATCCTGTGAAGTCTTCCATGAGGTCTCCCAACTGCTTGTGGAGGAGGCTGCTCCATCACGCCTAAATACGTAGGCAGGAGATGGATGAGAAGTAGAAACGTCAGCTGTCAGCCTCTAAAAGCAGACACA
The DNA here is from genome assembly GCF_028018845.1 of Melospiza georgiana. Lineage (NCBI taxonomy): Eukaryota > Metazoa > Chordata > Aves > Passeriformes > Passerellidae > Melospiza > Melospiza georgiana. The sequence goes on from NC_080431.1 coordinate 70,705,064, forward strand.
CAGTGCAGAAGTGATACCCATCACTGATGTCGGTTTTCTTTGATGGATGGGCTCTTCCATCCACTTCTTTCAGACTTTATTTTACTTCCATGCAGCTTTTCTTCTGTGTGCTAGTTTGTCTTTGTTATCATTTTGTTTCTTTTTTTTTCCTGCACGCTAAGGGGGCTCTCCTGCGCTTTCTGTCTGGGCTTCGTTGTCTTGCTCACCTACTTGCACTACATCTTAACTTTTTTCTTCCTCTCCCCCCACTGCATTAAACTTCCTATCTGTCATCTTGTCAAATGAAATAACAGCAAGAGCAGTTGGTGTTGATGTTGTAGATACCAGGATGTCCACAGCCGAGGGTGCAGCCATTACTATTCTGTCAGTAAGCTGTGGAAGACAGACTCTGAAGATGTGCCTAAGGACATGATTCCTCAGCCCCTCTTGAAAGGTCAGACATAGGACTTAACTCCTGTACTGTGTAGCCTTAGCTGTCACTTGGTGTTTGCAAGCACTTGGATAAGATTAAAAACTAATATATCCCTCTTTTGAGAGAAGGTCAAATAATACGTGATTCAAACCCTTCACGTACTGGATCATGGCAGGAACCTTTAAACACCCATTCCCTGCACATGCACAGCTCCCAAAACCATCCATGAGCTCCAGTGCTGACTTCCACTGTTGGGGTTCCAGGAGTAACTTGGTTTGATTGTTGAGTGCCTGCTCTTAATTGACAAGAGGGATCTACTGAGTACTCCAGTAAAATGATAAATATATATATAAAATACACATATCAAATGTGGCTGGTTTAAACAAGGAAGCAAATTGAGTTGTATTTTTAAGAGCTGGTCAGCAGTATATTAATAAATATAGGGGGGTACCACAATAGGAATAGGGTACCACAGTAAGAATTTTAAAATCCCAAACAAAAAACACTAAACTAAAGGAAAAAAAAGACAAACCACCAAACCTACTAAAACAGCAACACCCCAAAGAGAAAAAAAACCCCAACCAATCCACCCAGCAGCTTGCAGCAATATTTCTTGAAATTGCTTTAAAATATGAAACTATTAAGATTAATCCCAATCAGTCTATGCAGAGTAAGACAGAAATGTGCTAAGATCTCAGCAGCAGCAGGTGCTTGCAGTATTATAAATAGAAAGCAATACAAATTGAGCTGCTTATTAAATTTGCCTTTACGATGCTTTGAAGAATTGCCCTAGAACAGAAAAGAAAAATTACCATAGGCTCTGGATTAGAAGGATGACTTAAATAGCTGTGCTGCCAAAGGAAACAGAACATAAACTAGAATAAGTGATAGACTTGTTCAGAAAAGGTTATCTAGCAGTGATTTGTCTCTAATGTGGAGAGGTTGGCCAAGAGCTTTGGAGGGATGTGATTGAACACAGGAGGGCTTGATTTTTTTAATCAGTTTTAATAGATATTGAGTTTTAATATATTTTCCAGGAGATTGCACTGTAATCCTTTCTAGTACTTACATTTCTCAGGTTTTTCCTTGTTTCCCTCTTCCTCTTCCCCCATCTGACAAGACCTAATTCTACAGGAAATGTTCATGTTTGTGAAATGGACTTGTTCAGAATTTTTGTGGCCTTTTTGGATAAGGCCATGGTGAGGACCCTGTGTCTTACTCAAAACTTTCTAATATTTGTGAAATACTGTAGGGCCTCTGCAGACAAGTGGCTGAGCATAGCAGCTAAGGAATTGTCAGGTAAACCAGATCAGAGCAGCAGGCTCAACTGGCAGACTAATAAAAATAGATCAAAATCTGTAATGTTTTTTTCTTGAACAAGATACTCAAATTGATTTAATTTGGCAGGGAGCGTACCAGGAAATCTTAGCATAAGTGTGTTGGGGAGGAGCGAATTGCTGTGTGTAATATCTGCTATCCTACTCTTGAGTAACAAAGCACATACATCCTTGATGGTGGAAGAAAGGTCTGCAGTGGCACACTTGCTCTTGCACCCTTCCTGTTGTGTCACTGTCTTGGAAAATGCACAGAAACAGCAAGGGCATCTAGGTTGGAAATTTTCTCTGAGTGAAGGGGGAAAGGGAACATGTGTAGACAACTGGACTTCTGGCTTCCATACCCAGATCTCCCTGGCCCTGCATGCATGGGCTTACACAAAGGGCTGGTGTGCCATACCAAGCATTCAGTGTGTTTTAGCTGTCATTAGGAAATCATTGCAACCACATCCTCAGGAGCTGCAGGAAAATGACAACTAAGGCAGTGCACAAGCATGACTACCCTTGGAACAATGCATCAGGGAGTGAAGCTTAGTCTTGCACTAAGCTTACTGTGGTTAATCCAGTATCCTGTATCACTGGTGACTGAGAATGATGCTGTGAATGTAGCAGATTGCTTTAAAAACAACCTGAGTGGAAAAGGAGGCTGTTGCATTAGGGGGAGGTGGTGTTTTGGTCTTGGTAAGTGCTTTTAAAGGAGGTCACTTGTACTGTACTATGTTGAACTGTGATACTGATCAATAGTTACTTGCTGGGTGTTGTAGAGGAACTTGAGACATCCTTCTCTGACGATCTGGGCTTGTTCAGAATGGACTCTGTTACACACATGGCTCCACAGCATTTGCTTTTGGTTCCTAGTTTTTGAGATGGGGGAAAGTCTTGGCAGTAGAACTGTAAGTAAGAATATATATAAATAAATAGGTGGTGCAAGAATCAATGTTGCAGAGTTGATCAGGCAAAACAGATTTGTGTTTATAGGGTGGCTTTGCCGAGCAATCCCCTTTGGTTAGAATGTGCAAAACCTTCTTCTTTCTGTTTGTAATTTTATTAAGTCTTAATTAAACTTTCTGCATTTAAATTAGTTTACATTAATGTCACGCTGTCTTATTATGTGTATATTGACAGACACTAACAGGGATTTGATCAGCCTAATCCAGCTGTATGTAATTATGTGCCTTCCCCTTAAATAATTGCATAGAGTCTATCAATCATGGCAGGAAAGCCTACTGCTTTATTATAATGTGGGATTGTTTAGTGAAATGTAATAAGACTTCAGGTTTAAGCTGGGGAGTAAACAGAATGAGATTTTACTGAGACCTGTAGTAGGAAGAAAAACTTCCCCACCCATCCTGTGTTGCAAATCTCAGTTCTTATCTTTCCTCCCCTCACCCCCCTTCAAAAAAAGGTGTCCTGATTGCATTGTTTTCACACTGATGTTGAGAACGTTTCTGTAACTGAAATGAATTTGGGAAAGGTGTAGATTTCTGGCTGCTGGAGGAAGAGCTCTAGCCTAAAACTGTAACACTCATCCAGTGTAAGGTGGAGGCTTTTATTTCATTCACTGATAACTTGATTATCCAGATGAAGTGATTGTGTAGAAAGCAGCAGAGGTGGGAATGAAATCTGCCAAATGGCAGCACTGCATAAGCTCTAAAATAAAGCTAGGAAAAGTGAGTGAGGAGGGGAGTAACAGGTACCCACTTCATAGATGGTATTTGGGTTGATTTCTGTGTGATTTAGTTACTCTCCAGAGTCATGCAGTCTTTCCCTGTCACATGTAGAAGCAGGGAGAGACAGGCATGTTGCCAGCAGTCTTTCCTTAGCCTCCTACTGGAAAACTATCTGTGCCAAGAAAAGCTTGAAAAACCAGAACTTCAGACAAGCCCCAAAGGGGATGAGTTTGAGATCTGAATCCCTCATTCAGTGTGTTCTAACATTGCATCAGGCGTGCTTTAAATCTGTGAATACCTCTAAGATACTGTATAGAATAAAATGGTAAGTGCTTTTGTCAGTGCAGTGCTGTCCATTTTCCCCTGTGGGACTGTCTGGGGGATTTCAGGAGCCCAGATGTGTGCACGTCCATCTTGCATATTCCCGTGCCAGATATTTCTGTATGTTTGAGCTAGAAGAGCAAGATTTCCCTTTGTGCCTTCTGAAGAAACTGTTTCACAAATAGTTCTGATCCAGCATACACACATTGTGGTCAGGAAGTACACATTTCTGGATGTTCTAGATTTGTGCTTTTTTGTACTGTTCTTCCAGCTTTTCTCTTCTGTCAGTCACGCTGCATCCTTCTCCTCTCCAGTGCACACTCAGGTGTACACACACACACACACACACACACACACACCCCTGCTGCCCAGGCTCAGCTCTTGCCTCTGCGGTTTCTCTGGTTTTAGATTTAACATTCCATCCTTTCTTGCTGTGGGCAAGGATTTTTCTGCCTGCTAATCTTTAGCCTGCAATGAATTTTCAGTGCCAGAGTTTTGAAGACAGTAGAATTGTAATGAAAAGCAGTGACAGTCCCTCAACTCTCCTGTTTGCATTAGGAAACTGTAACATCAGGCTTCGGACTTGCTGGCATTGTGCCTGGCACATGCCTTGGGGATCTGTCTCAAAGGCGTTTATAGTGACGCTGTCTCACAAAGAGTGACTGTGCTGGGAACCCCTTAGTTTGAACAGGGGAAGCAACAACCAGACCTCATGTAGGAAAAGCGTGTTTCCCATCCAGGTCGTCGTCATTTCAGGAGATGAGCGCTGCTACCCTCTGGTGACAGTTCAGCTGGAGGTGTGAGCAGTGACACTCGAGGTCTGGGTGGGCTGACACAGCTGAACTGGAAAACAGAAACATTGTTTTCACACCAGGTCCCTGTTGCTGCCCCTTCTGGCAGATGCCAGAGGTTGGTCTGGGAAAGCAGCGCTTAAATTTTGAGGATCTCTGACACCAGTGACTAGGTTATTATTTATTTAGTGCAGCTGTTTACAAACTGACTGAATTTATGTAAATATACTGGAAAGATAAATGTTTTGTATCCAAAGGAGCCTTGTCAGGAACAGCTGAGAAAATTACCTTTTATGAAAACAGCTGAGCAAACACATAATACCAAGTCATATGCTAGATGTTGTGGTTTACTGCATTTATGTGCAAGATCATCTGTAGCTGTGGAGATGCAGAATGCCAAGCTCTTCTTTTACAGCCTCCCCATGGAATGTAATTCATGCAGTGGCAGAAATTACATGTTTATTTTTCTTGTGTTTTCAGTAAACATTAGTTGTATTTCTTCATTGGACTGCCTGTTGCAAAAGTCATCTAGATGTTGGTTCTCTACTAGGAAAAATACAGATTATTTATCCACCTGTTCATGAAGCAAAAGAACTTGCCTATTTATTTATTTTGTTTTAATTGCATTCTGCTCAGTTTCTTTGCTGCATTCAGGGCAGACAGGATGGCACTGCAGGTCGCCTGGCCTCTGTTTAACAATGCCTCCCCAATGCAGAGATCTGCAGCTCTTTGTTTCTAATGGAGATTGCTTGCTATACCCAAGTCCTTAGAATTGTGAGAATCATACAGAAATAGCTTTCTGCTTTGGTGGCCTTGCTCTCTCTGACTTTCTGGCAGCATTCAGTGATGGCTTTCATTTTCCAAATGCTGTGAATAGTTTGGAGACTCTCAAAGCTGCATTTACAGTAAATGTGATGTTGCAGTAATGATGGGTCAATTCAGCTTTAGAAAAAAAGCCACCACCTCTCACTAAAAAATAATGTTAAACTGACTTCAAACAGAATCTTAATAGTTCCATATTGCTCTGTGTATAATTAAAAGCTTTCACCCTTGAAAGCAGGGTTCTTTTCATTTGCTAATTGTAATTCCTTGCTACAGTCAAATAGACTGAGGTAAAATTTTGTGATATTAGGAATTGGCCTCATGCTGTAACGTGAAAATCCATTTTTCACAGAGCAAAAATTTTTCTCTTAATGCTTTTCTTCATCTTTAGCAGACTCTGAAATCATGACAGTGTCACTGAAAGAGAGGATCCCAAATTTAGCATTGCAAGCATTATCTTCAGGTATGCATCAATTCTGCTGTGCAGCTTCGGTTTAGAAGGAATGCATGACCCAGAGCATTTTGATCATGGAGAGGGAAAGTTATTTTTTTGGCTGTTGCTGCAGTCATTGCTTGTTTTATTAGGAGATGACTTGTACAAATTAAAAATTGGGGCTTTTTATGCAATTGATAATAAGTTCCCCTCTTTAGTGGTTGCACAGAACTGTGTTGTAGTACCATAAGAAGGTCTCCTGTAGCTGGAATATTCACTTGGCCATGGAACTGCTTTTGTGTTGTTTAGAGTGGGTTGTCTGGGGAGGTTTGGGAGAGGGATGGAGTATGTGACTAGAATGGAAGGGTTTTGCTAATCCTTTGGGCAGGCCCAGACTTTAGGGTTCAGAACTCCTAATCACTTTGGCAAATCTTTGCTCTGTCACTCACAGAAGTGATTACACAGAACCAGTCAAATAATGAAGATTTTTTTTTTTAACTGTAATTTTACTTTTAGTGTCAAAAATTATGTGTAATAATTGTGCCTGAATGTGATGGAAATACTGTTGGACATTTACTACTGCAGTTGCCTAAAAACTGTTAAAGTCAAGCTTTTTTGTCTTTTTTTCTCCCCGAAAATCTTCTTCCATAGAGCCAAGCTTGCAAGGCACTGGGTACCTAATGGGTCTGACACAAACACGGGCAGATTTAGCCTCTGTCTCTGTGTGGGAGAAGAATTCCAAACTGGCCCAAGTGCTGCTCCAAGTTCTACCTGGGTAATAGCCACACTAAGTGATGAACATCTTCTCCAGAGAAGATGGAAGGGTTGTTACTTTTTAGTTATCTGCCAGAACTAAAATGTGAACTAAAATGGAGTGTGACCTCAGTGGATAGAAAGGCTGTGTACTGAACTGTACTCTCTGGAGACCTCATCTAGAGCTCCATGCACCAGTGTTCCTGCTTGTACATCTGTTCCAGACTCCTACTGGAATGCTTTTCAACATTCCCATTTAGCTGCATGGCCAATATGGTCAAATCACCTTAGAAAGTGGTGACCTTGCTGATACTGTTCCTGCAATGGCCAGACCTTAGAGTTTCAGGAAGGAAAATTCCCCATCCAAAATGTGGTGTGTCACCTCAAGGTAAAATCAGTTATGAAGTAATGATAAAAGAATTAGTATGTGTCCCATGGAGAAGAAGCCTGGAGAAGAGGAGGCTCCGGGGTGACCTTATCACTCCCTACAACTACCTAAAAAGAAGTTGTAGTCTTCTCCCAATCAGTGGGACAGTCAGTGACAGGACAAGAGGACACAGTGTTAAGCTGCACCAGGGGAGGTTCAGGTTGGACAGTAGGAAGAGTTTCTTCACAGAAGGGGTGATCAGACTTTAGAATGGCTGCCCAGGAAGGTGGAGTCCCTGGAGGGGTTTAAGGTAAGACTGGATGTGGCACTTAGTGCTATGGTCTATTTGGCCACTATTTGACATGGTGATGTCTGGTCACAGGTTGGACTTGATGATCTCAGAGGCCTTTTCCAGTCCAGCTGATTGTGTAATTCTGTGATTCTGTGGGGTAGCCTAAAATAAGACTTGTCCTTTATTAAACAGTACCCATTGTTTGTGTAACAGTGTTACATGCAGTTCAGTTATTCATTACAAAACCTCAAAAGGTTTGCCTGGTTTCAAAGCTAGGAAATAACGTGTCTCTGTTGCTTAAACCCCACTTTTGTTAAGGATGGAAATAAGAATGATATTTCTTCAGCTAACTTGTGGGTTTTGGGCTCACCATGCTGGGTGGGGCAGCATGTCAGGGTTCCTTCTGCTCTGCCAGAAGCTGCTGTCCCTGTGCAGCAGCCAGTGCCTCGGCTGCAGGGAGCTGAAGTTCTGTGAACTAAGGTGGATTAAAGCTTTGTGTGCAGGGGGCCCTGCACTGCTGCTCTGGCTACACAGAGCCCCTGTGTCTGTTCTGCTGGGACTGTGCAAGGAGAGGATGCTGTGCCATGGCCTGGGCTTCGGCAGCACTCAAGGAACAGTCCTGTTTCTCTGGTGGCAGGGATGGTCTTTGTCATGAGGATGAGGAGTGCTCCTGTTTCAATGGCCACACAGTGCTGAGCAGTGGTTCCCTGCTGGCCAGGCTTCCTCTTGCCTTTGGAGTAGGTCCCCACCTCCTTTTTCCAGCTCTTGGGCCCAATGGCTCTTCCAGCCTCCATGCAGCAGCTCTGGCTGCATGACCCTGAAATAATCAGCCCAGCAGCAAACATAAGTTACAAGCTGATAAGTTTGTTGGTTTGGCTTCTTCTCAACTCTGATGCTGGTGTGTCTCGGTGATTGGGAACTACTGGTTTGGGGGCTTTTTAATGCTCAGATAATATGAAGAGTATTGTCTGCTTAGATGTCTTGTGTCCCTTTTTCCAACTGCTGGCAGGCAGTCTGAATACTTTGTGTCCAGATTGTCTGCTGGTTTGTTGTTTGATTTTATTTTTAATGTCTCAGTAACATCCATACCCCAAGGGAAAGTTTAAATTATAAAAATTAATTCCTGTCAGATTATTTGTTTGAATTTCAAGTTGTTTTGCTGTTCCAGGAATGTTGCAGTGTTGGTAGCTGGATCATGAAGCCAGGTTCAGCCAAATTGGCTTGCATACATTTGTAATTTTGGATTTGTAGAAAAATTAGTCAGTTTAACATGGTTAATACATTCATGCTGTAGGGTTGGTGATAATAAAGTTCTTTAGACATCGAGACATGCAATTACCCTAAGTGCAGATAAACAAAATCTTTTGTGCATGTGTTGCATATGCAAATTTTCAGTACTCCATGAGCAATGGTCTAGGCTGAGTTGAGGCTGCCATTCAAGACTCACAGGAATAGCCTTGTGTGGTGTGAGGAGCTTTTAACTGCAGATTACTGAAGCTCAGGGTTAATTTTACCAAATAAAGGAGATGACAGACTGAATAGATGTTGTTGGAAGATTGTTGGTATATTTGGAAGGATATCAGTCAGGTTCCACTATAGTATTCTGGTATAAAATTGTCCCTGCTTAGCCTCAATTGACTTGGTCTAAGATGCTGTCAAATACTTCAGCATTGGTATGAGTGACTTCAGTGACTCAGTCCACCAATTCATGTTTTTGGGTTTTGGCATTAGTTCTGCAGAGATAGTTCAGAGTAACTCAACCCAGAAGACAGAATGAAGAACACTTTTGTAAATAAAAAACAATGCTGATGATAGGCAAAGAGGCATGTAATTGCTGTAGTAAGCAATCCAGAATACTAAATTAGTGAATTTGTGTTATGTTGAAGAAGGATGAACAATGAGGAATGATGAAGAACGTTGTCTTTAGGTTTCTTCTCCATAGCCTGAACTTTTTTGCTGTTTTTTTCTCCTGGAAACCTTAGCTCTTCAGTATCAAGCTGGGGTAGGCTTTGTGAGATGGGCATTTCAAACAACTTTACCAAGTCAACACTCATTGTCTTGACTTGGCAATCGAAATTGTTTCTTTCTAGCCAGCAGGTTTCTGCTTTTGGGGGAAACTTTGCTATAGTGCACTTAAAAATAACCTCGTCACCCCTTACAATTTTATTATTGAATTTTAAATTTCAAAATTGATAAAAGTAAGGTGAAGTTACCGTGTCTGGCTAGTGCCAGGCTGCTGTAATATTGTTGTGGACTACAGACATGCCACTTTTGCTAGAGGGTTAATCCCTTCTGTTGATGTTCTGCTTGTGTCCCTGCTGAGGGAGTTGCTGGCTTTCCAGTTCAGGCAGTAGTTGGACCAGTTGGGTGATCACTTTCGCCCTTGCCAGATGTTTGGGCCAGTTGAGCAGTTAATACCCAGGGGAAGCAGCCTTAGGAGGATGGGATGTGTGCAGCCTGTGGCAGAGAGCCCTCCCCTCTTCAGGGGAGACTGGCATGGAAAGGAGACTCAGCTTCTGTCTGAGGAGGAAAGGTGAGCTTCCAGTTCTTCTGCAGCAAGGTTTGGGTCTGCACAAGACTGAAGTACCTGTGGGACAACACTTTCTCATTGACCTTTTGATAGTGGCTTGCTCTGAGATGTTTTAAATGAGCAGTGCTAATGAGACTGTTAATTACACCCATCCCAATGCTGTATTACTTCCTTCCTCTCTTCACTGGCATTCAGCCTTCCCAGAGCACAAGCAGGGTGGTTGCTGGCTGAGGGAGGATGTAGCTCAGTAAAGTCAGATCATTTGTTCTCATGGACTGTGCGCGCCACAGGGAACAAGACCCTAATGTTGTAATCCTGCCCCTGTCACTGCATTGATGTGCTTTATGGATCTGTTTCTTTCTGCCCATAATTTTTAGTAGTCAGTGAAGTCTGCAGGGACTGGTAACAGGCTTGGCAGTGTAAAGCACTCTGAATGTGCTTGTACTACATGGGCTGTAGAGTTAATTCGTATCCAGCTGAGCACTAGTTTTTCAGCACTGTTTCATTCCAGGATGAACATAGCAGAATCTACAACATCCTGGACTTTTCCTATGGGAAAGTGTTGTCTCTTGCAGCAACTGTCCAATCCTGGCAGTCACAGCTGGGCACCTGGTGGCAGCAGGACCCTGGCAGCAACTTGCAGAGATTCACCACGTCCATGTTATGGTTCAGTTAAGATGAACCCTAAGGCTCATTTCTCTGAAAACTCTGGGTCAGTTTCTGTGTGAGTCCATCTCTGCCAGTAGCAAAGCCAAGGAACGCTATCCAGTCTACTGGATACGTATTTGGAGATTGATGCCAGCCTCCCAAACTGGAGAGTGTCAGCTTGCAATTCAAGTGGTGCTGACGTTTGCAGGAAGGTTTGCTGTTCAAAGCTGTCAGATGTTAGCCAGTGTATGTAATTAACTTGGTAGAATTCTGCTTCAGAATGAAATATTCATTCAAAAGAGACTTTAAAAAAACCATCCTGATGTTTTTAGTGTCTGGGTAGTAAGTGGTGCTGCACAGAGCAAGGCATATATTTATTGTTAGAGAGATTGGTTTCATGGCAGCTCCTCTTTGTTACTGTGGTACGCAGAAAGTCCCAGAGGCTTTTGCTGTCCATCACTTCTTGGGTCTTGTGGTAATCCAGATACAAAATCCACAGACGTACATTAACAGTGGAAACAGAAAATATTACCAAAATACAGCCTGAAGGGCTCTGGTTGGCTAATTATCCCAAAGAACAAAGGTAAAACTTTATTTTGCATAGTAGTTTTTCTAGAGATTGGTAATAAATCTTGTGAGCAGAGGAGGAGCAGGAATGGAAATGGAAGGGGTAAAAAATTTGTTTTGCCCCAGAGGAAATTCAGGAATTAGGGAAGTGATAACACCATCAAACCAGAAACTCATGGCTTGCAGGTGGTGTATATCAAAAGCTTCACCCTGAGTCAGGGAGAGTTGAAGATTTGCTGAGAAGAAAATTATGGAAGTTTAGAAATTACAAAGCTCATTTGATTTAAAGATGGGAACAGGGTGTTGTGTGTAGTTGTGCCATCCAGGTCCTGTTTACCTCTCCACTGTGAAGTTCATTGAGCACTTCCGGTCTCTAAACCTGTTACATGTTTTGATTCTAATGTTGCACTGTGCAGAAGGAAATGATTCTTTTTAAGACTTAAATTTTATTGTTTCCTCTTTGAAAAATATCTTAGGCACCAAAATTCCCTTTTTGTGCTCTATCAAAACAAAAGTGAAGGGTTTGCCTCAGACTGTAAGCTGAACTTGTTAAGTTTATGATCAGAAAACAACTTCCTGAAAGATGGAGAGGCAGAGAATATAAAATTGACAAATCCAGCTGAACACTGAGATCTCATCATGCTTGAGCCTTTTTTTTGTTGGGAGTGAAGTTTTTTATGGTTGTTTTGGTTTTGTTTATTTGTTTAGATTGCATCCAGGGTGGACCATATAAAACCAGAAGTATTGAGTCTTTGCCTTGTCGCTGGTTTTCTGGTACCACAGGCTTGCTGTGATAGTCTGGTCACTTCTATCAGTCCGAGTTTACCAGAGTTATTCCACGTTGTACCTTAAATGATGCGAAGTAATTGTCTGGGTGAGATTCGCAGCAGGCAGGTTGTTACCTGTGAGGAAGGATGAAAAGTCCTTTGTAGCTGCACATAACCTCTAGGTGAGGATTCTTGTTCTGTATGTGAGTGTTTGAATGTTTTTAGCTCTGTTGTGCTTTTGTGATGAGGCTGATGAATGAGATTGAGTGGCAACACCAAAATAAAGCATTTCACTCTCAGTGAAACCTCTAGTTTTTTGAAAAAGTAGTTATAAGACAAATTGTATCATCAACCAGAGATGACAAATCAAGAGGAAATCGTGTCTGGGCTGAACTGAGCTTTGCACCTTTGCGTGTTGACATATGCTGCTCATCTACAGCAGCACATTAAAATCATCTTTACATTTTCATTTAAAGAAGAGGGAAAGAAAAGAGGAAGTTGCAGTAACCCACTAATTTCTACATACATTTTATTCTGAGTATATTAGAGTGATGGAAAAACCTGAGTACATCATTTACTTCAATTCAACTCAGTATTTGATACCAGTAATTTTTACCCTCCAAATCTGTGTTTATTTATGTGTGGCCTGTGTCCAGCTGTTGTGCCATGGCAGAACTGGGGGATGTGGTGGAGAAGAATATAACCAATGGCTGGCATCCACCCTCGCTGTGCAATCAGGGAATTGCACGGCTCCAGGCAGCTCAGGGGCAAAATAATTTTGGGCGTGGAAATACTAAGCCCCTACTAACTCTCATTTCAGAGAGGCTTTCACACCATGCTGTGTTTTTGTTAATCTCACTTTGTAGATACTTCTGTATTTAAAAATTGTCTAGGAGATACTTCAGAACAACTAAATTCTACTTTATTGATGACTGCTTGTCTACACCAGTGGTTTGTTAGCAGACTCATTATCGCTTGGGCTTCTTTTCAACTGTCAATGACAGCTGCAATAAGTGTGACAGCACTGAGTCATGTTATGATTTAGACTTTGTTGTGTGGCAGCAGAACCAGAAGTATTAAATTAAGCAGCTCTTTCTCCCTATTCCTTCCTGTTGGAGTACCTTTATGCCAATAAATACCTGTTGTGGATGATAAAGGCTTGTGGCAGGGTGTGTGCTTGCCCCCCTCCTTGTTCTGCAGGTTTGAGGGAGCCACAGCCCCTGAGCAGGGAGCCTCCTCCCTGCCTCCTCCAAGGGCAGCTGGAACCTGTGTTCATGCAGGACTAATTCAGATTATTTTCATTAAGTCTTTAGCTGTATTACCTTCTTTGCTTTGGAGCATAAAATGTATGGTGCTGGGCTTTGTTTCTGGCTTAACAGAGTACAATACAAGTTCAGGGTCCTTGGACTGATACACACCATGATGAACTGCTCTGGTTTTTATGGGGAAAGTGTTGTGTGGATGGGCTGAACTCCATGATTCTGTTTCCTTGAAATAAGCTCCGTTGGTGTCCATTGGATGAAAGGTTTACCAAGGGAGCTGCAAATGTTTTTAATGACTTCAATATGTGTAGATCTTGCTCAAAAGAATTGTTTTCTTCTTTTGCAGTTTCTTGCATAGCCAAGCACTCAACAGAAAAGGAATTCTTCAGCATCTTGTTTCAAAAGACCTTGGACAATCTTCTGCTGTTCCACTCCCTTTGGTCCCACATTTAAGCAAAAAAAAGATCCAAAGAAGAGGATGAGGCAGCTTAGAGGAAAACCTAAGAAAGAGACCTCCAAAGATAAAAAGGAGAGAAAACAGGCAATGCAAGAGGCCCGGCAACAGATCACCACGGTGGTGCTTCCCACACTGGCTGTCGTAGTACTGCTGATTGTTGTGTTTGTCTATGTAGCCACTCGTCCCAATACAACTGAATGATGCAGCTTTTCAGACTCTCTAGCTTTGGGATATTAATTTTACCAAGAGCCAAAAGGAACTCTCTGCCACTCTTTTAGTACTTTGCAAAGGATCTTGCTGGTATTTTCAGTCTTTCTCTTGGCTAGAGTCCCACAGATTCTCTTTAGGAATGTAACATAAAACGTATTAGTGAATGTGCTAGTACGTTTTATGGTCCAGTTATGTGCCTTTCAGACTTTTAAAAATGGTGTTTTTCTTAAAGCTGTTTGAAGCTCTATATTGTAAAAGAAAATCGTGTTCTGCTATAAATTTGTAAAAAATCAGCTTTCAGCTTTTATCACTGTTACGGATAATGTTGCTCCCATGAGCTCTTGTATGTCTATTTCAGAATTTCCAAAGAAGTACATTTCTTCTTTGTACTTAATGTCATATGAAGTGCTTTGATTCAGAAAGGATATATTTATTTTTTGAATAAAAGAAGTCTTACTTGGAATCTTCAAATTATTTTGCAAAAAAATGTGACATTGTGAGAGCCTACATTGTGTAATAATTTTTTCATCAACCACTATATAGTTCACTCAAAAAGAATTTCTTTTTGGTGCAAGATACTAACATGCAAAGTGAATACGTCAGGACCTGCTGGATGGAATCGTACAGAATTTGGACAGGGAGATTCTGCCAGGTTTTGGTGAAGTAACTAATAACAAACTACATAAACACAGTTGCTTATCTGAATGTTCAATATTTGAAACTGTGTAAGTGGCAATAAAAAGGTGATTTTGCATACAAATCCTCGATTATTTCTTTTATTAAGAAGCGAGAAGTAACAGTATAACTTTGCTCTCTGACATGTTTGCTGAAGGTAGCTGTTGTCCTCTGGCATGCCCCCATCCCCTCATTGGAAGGAACCTGTGAGCACAGCTTGGGCAGTTTAATTCTAGGAAATAAAGCAAAAAATTCTCATCAAAATGCCTGAATGACCCTGGATTCTACTACAGTCCTTTCTCATTGAAGTATTTTAAGGCACTCAATAGGCATTAACCTTCAGAAGATTTTGGAGAAGGAGATTGAGAATTCTTCACTGCTGCTTAAATGCTGGCCAAGCAAGGAAGAACGTTGATGCTACAGTGCGCTGGTGCATGGCAGGAAATATTTCTATGCTGGAAGTTAAAGGTCCCTTGAGTCTTTCCTTCATGTGCAGTCTTTTGGCTCAGGCACAGTCCCAGTGAAGTCAGCGGGACTCTTCACTGAGGGGCCAATGAAAGAGGGGGCTGTGTTTCCTGCATCACCCCCAGGTACTGCTCCTGTGCAGAATGCTGCTGCCAGCCAAAGTTGCTTTACAAAAAAAACCACTTCAGGTGAGCAAATGCAGGTCCTTGCAGTGTACTTTGCCCTAAGGCCCACGTTCCCACAGCAGAGTGAGCCTATGGCTGGCTATAAACCGGCTCCACTGGGAATATGCAGATACCTGCTGGTGTGAGGAGTGGCCATGGCTCCTGACACATTGCTACTGCTGTTGGGAGTGTCCAGAATAAAACTGGCCCCGGAGACCGAGATGTTTTTGCAATAGAAAGTTTACTAAAACCTAAAGCAGGAGTTTGGATGAGCTGTGAGGTTGTTCCCCCCTGCAGGTTGCATCATAGCTGGGATATGTGCACCAGGAGCTGCACAGAGAGCGTGGCCGGCGTGGTCTGACTGCCGGAGCGCTTGCCCGCGGAGCGGCCAGCGGGAAGGCTGCTGGCCAACCCCTGTGCTCAGCGGGCCGTGTGCTGACACTGAAATTATCCGTGCTTTGCACTGACAACCGCTCCCTCTCCTTCAGCTGGGGAGCTCTGAAACGATGAATCTGTAATGGTAATTGCTTAGTCTGTCATCTCCCAGCTGCTTCTGTTCTCCTAGGCACCAAATCCTTGTCCTATTTTTATTTTATCCTCAGTCAGGGATGGCTGTAGTGGAGCTCTGGTAGTTTGCACCTTTTTCAACTGAGCTGTTCAGCTTGAATAAAATTTGTGCCTGAGCAACTGACCAAAAGTGTGTGCAATTTAAATACGCATGTATTGCAGGGTACTTGGTGTCTAGAACAGAAGAGCAGTTTTTGATAACCTCTTGCACAGATCCCTCCTCATTGCCCTCTTCCATAGATTCTTAGCCAGGGATTTCTGACCCTTATTGTTCTGTAATACCTTGTGATAGCTCTAATGAAGTTCCTGTGACTTCCCTATCTCTGAGTAGTAGCTTATTTCAGCTTCTTTTACCTGCAGGGTTTTTTTATGAGCCCAGGCAATGATTTTATAATTCAGAGAGCCTTCCCTGAAATTGTTCAGAGTCCTTATGTGGTTTTGCCCCACCTTCATTTTCTGCAAGAGTGGAGTCTGCGACATAAGAGCAATGGACTGATGAACTGGCTGATAACAACTAAATAGGTAAAAGGTCAGTTGGCTTAGATAACATTTATGATTACTCCTCTAATGAGATGTTACATTTCTGCTGCTTTTTCTTATGCTCTTCCTTTATCTCTTGTCATCTGTAAATTCTTCAGGTCACAATAATAATATTTTCAGAGACAAATGTCTATTAATATGAACCTAGAGCTAATTAAAGATGTGTATTTCAATTCTCTGAAATGTGCAATTTTATTGAGTGCTAATTGAGAGGAAAATAGCGTTACACTTTATGAATAGTTCCTTATGTAGTTCCTTATGTAGAAGCTGGAATTGATTTCACAGTTTAACTTAAAAAAACCCCCAATATTATTTTCTCTAGTAAACAATAAAGTTGGATTCTGACATTTTCCACCAAATTCCCTTTTGCTAGTGTTGAATATAAGAATGTGGATTTGGAAAAAAGGTATGAAGCCTCTGCAGACAGAAACTGTCAAAAATCACTGAGTAATAATGGGGAAATAAATAAATGGTGGTTGCCCAAATGTCAACTTGTGTGAGCTTCTCAGCTAAAGGTGTAACTGTGCCTCTGTTTTTTTAACTGTATGTATTTCTCCAACTGTCATTGCCTTCAAAAATGTCTTAGAAATAGGGTTTCAGACATTTTCCCAGCATACAGTAGCTTGTGGGGAAAATGGAATGATTTATTACAAGCATTTTCCAGAAAACTCACGCTGAGACACTTCTTCAGCAGTGTCTTATGATTTCCAAGAGTGCTCATTATCAGGTGAAGTCATTAAAAACCTGCCATCGCCTTCGGATAAATCAAGTTATAGAAGCAGTTTTTTAAACCTGATTTTTCAAAGCATAAATCAAATCTGAGTCAAATGCTTAAACACCAAGGTTTGAATGGAGTTTTAGAAATGTCTGCGAAGCGCTAAGAAAACAAGTGATTGTGTCAAGCATTCTTGCAGTGGATAAATGCCCAGCTGTGTTACACAGGGCCCCCGCTCCCCAAAGCCAGGTGGGAGAAGCCAGTGGCTCTGCCTGTGGTCTGAAGGAAGAACTACATGTATTTTTAGAACTCAGAGAGAGTGGCTCCTGGTCTCATGTTTCAGTCCATCTACCAAGAAAATATTTACTTATTCACTGATGTTCAGTTTAAATGCACACACCAGAGAAGATGCACTGTTCTTTTTTCAGACCGTTTACCTTCAGTGCCCAGATGGTTCATGTACAGCTTTGAACACTCCTGTAGCTGTGAAAGAGGTGAAAGAAAGATTCATCTGTTGGTTTAAGAAGGGACACAGGAATGCAGCATATCACAGTCTAGGGCATTGCTCAATCCACTAGCAGAAACTTAGATGCAGTACATTAAATTACAGCCTATTTATGGGTTTGAGGCTGTCCATGTGATTAAAGAGTAACTCCAACACAGAGAACTTTGAGATCTGATCCCCACAGTGAGGGAAAAACAACACACAGTTCCCACATTGGTTTACCCAACTCCAATGAACTCTGCTTAACCTAGCATTTTCTCAGCAGAAGCTGTGTGTGAGGAGAAAAAACCCACGTTTTCCTAGCACAAGGCAGTTTCTGTGTAAAATCTAGTGGATAGCTATTTTGAAAGGAATTAAACAGGGAAAATATAAGATTGTGCATGACGTAGTTGGCTGTTGTAGGTTGTAAAGCCAGAGGGGAATGACACAAGCTAAGGACCTTCTCCCCAGTGCACTCTGCCAGCTGCTGAGTCTGTGGGAGACACAGGAGCAGAGAGCAGCAGGAGAGAGGAGTTCAGCACACACCTGGGCTGGCACTGTACTCCAGGCTTTGATGGCTGGCAGGACAGACTGTAGATGTGAAGTCACCCAGGGCTCGTGCATTCAGCAGGCTCTGTTGACGGCTTCCTTCTCATTCCCACCAGTGGTGTTTAGCTGAGCTTTGAATTACTGAGTGCTGGTGGGCTTGATTGTGTGCGCTGTTGTAGCGCTGTTAAACCAGGAACTAGAACCAGTTCCACTACAATAAAGCCAGAGCAGTGACACTGGGGGTTAGGCACCTCCTGCACTGTCTCTGATCACAGCACAGATTTATTGGCTGTTGTTTAAGTCTTACCCATTGGAAAAGCAAGAGAGCCGTGCCTGTGATTGTTGGTTTTTGGGTTCATCTGGCACTGTGTTTTGCTGCTGCAGTTTGCATTCCTCTCCACACTGGCTCAGAGTAGTACCCACTGTCTGACATTCTTACATTCTTATACTCCTAAATTTCCCATACATAAAAGGAGAGAGTAAGAAATGGAAGAAAATGTGCTAAATATCCAGCTTTCATGTGAGCCACTTTAAAATGGCTATTTAGTATTCAGTAACTGCTGTTTCAGCTCCCTCTGAGAAAGTTTTGGGAAGTGAATTGGACAGCAATGCTCTGGCAGCTCTTATGCCACCAACTATTTCAAAATTACATCTTGATGAAACATGTTGGCAACTGCATGCATTTGACCTCTGTTTTTCCTTCAGCCAAAAGAAAAAAAAAAAGCTGGTGACAGCCCGAACCATTGTTCTTTGTATTTAAAACAAGTCTTTCAACTGGGAGCCAAAAAATTGCTTTTCAGTACAGCTTTGAAAAATCATCAAAGTTCAGCAGCTTACAAAAATTTTCCATTGCCTTGCTATTCACAAAGTAGAATAGACATTTTCTGTATTTTTGGGCAATTTGCAGCTCCTGAAGATTGCACCTTGTCCTGTCAAATGAGCCTAACGATTAATACTTTTTTTAATTTTTATTTTTATTGGTGTTTAGAGGAATTTATAGCCTTGGACCCTTCTGACTATTCCTTTTTTAGTAATATACATCTATGTCCAACCCCCGTCCATAAATGAGTAATTTCTCAGTCTTTATTATTTCTGCTGTCCATCATTCTTTAAAAAGATTTTATGGTGTGATAACATCAGGAAGATGTATCTTCCTTCAGAAACCTCTCACCTGCTCAGTTGAGTTTCTGCCTTTTAATGCAACTAAGGTATTCAAAGCAGTGGCCTGGCTCCAGCTATACTATGGTAGGATTGGCCTCATTTAAACTGGGGATTGTCAGATGAGCAACTTTTGCTGTTTGGTTGAGAAAGAGAAGGACAACCCTTCTGGTTAGTAGGTGTTTAAAAAATGGCACCTTGATCCATCGTGTCTCAGTACATTTGTGGCACAGTGTTCTCTGAGCAGGCAATAACAGTAACAGGCTGTTCAGATACAGGTACTTCACAGTTTTCAGTGCTTCTCACAAGCAGTTCACTATATGACATTGCACAAAAGCCAGGCTGAAACCAACTCTGGTGTTTTAATAGCCAAAATTAGTAGCCTGCCCTAAACTAAAAGTTTTACTGTATCTAAGTTTCTGCTAGTGGATTGAGCAATGCCCTTTTTAAGTAGATCTTAATGAACTTTAGGAAAAAAACCCATTGTATCCATTTTTTGATGATTTCATTCACTCATTCTGCATCATGTCACAGATCTATACCTTGAGTGGTGTCCTCATGCCTGAACTGGAGGCAGACACATATATTTCTTTAAAGATCTGGAGCAGACTGTCATCTTGTATGTTTGAATCTGACAGTGGAAAAAGACTGGATAACTGGCTATTTATTTTGCTCTTCTGAAGGGCAGTATTTTGCTGTCTGTTTGCTTATACAGATCTTCCCAGCTTAAAATTTAGCTTTATTTTCAGAGGTTTCTGAATTTCTTCATTATTTCTTTTAAAACTGCATCTCCCCCTAAGCTGAGGGTATGTATATATTTAGTTTGTTCAGATGTCCTTCCGTCATCTTTTTATTCAGTCCTTGTTCCTCCAGCTGAGTCTAGTAATTTTCCTGAATTGTCCTGTAAAAGGTTCTTTGATGTCCTCATCTTCATTGCTCATTTTACTGCAAGCTGAGCCAAACTGGTATTTAAAATCTTGGTATTTTGTGTAAGTATGATGTAGTGTATTTTGTCTTAGTGGAAATATAGCATCGAAAAACAATTTACATTTTAGCCATGGTCCTGAATATTAATGAGAAATCTTTTACTCACAAACTGGAGCAGTTTAACAGCCTGGTATTATTTTTATCCAGATTTTCCCAGGAAGTTGGCAACAGTATATGGTGGAAAGCAGTTCTTCAGTATCTCATTCACTGAAATTGGTGGTTCATCAACAGTGTCTGTAATTTCTGTTTCGCTTGCACAGCAATAGAATTCAGTGTGAATTGCAAATAAAAGGAATCTCAATATTATGCAGATTTTCGGCACATGTAGTTGAATTAACTCTGCTTGGTTATATAATGTTTTCCTGTGATGTAGGAAAATGTAAAGAATTTAGAACCTTACCTAAGACTGATCACATGTTGTATGAAGTTAAAGTTTTTCCTCACTGTTCCAATACAGTTAAACAACGAGCCAACATGGGAACAAAGCTTCAATCCAAAATAGGTGCTTTTAAACACAGGTTTTAAAAATTGTAAAGTCTAAATAGAAAGTGCCTGAGATCAGGTTCTGCTCCAGGTGAAGTCCATAGGTCTGGTAAAAGAGGAAATATGGATGGCTTCAAAACATGTGCTTGGTCTTTTAATGCTTTTCTCACAGAGCAGCATTTCCAGAGGCCCAGGGCAGCCAAGAACCACCAGAGCATAGATAAGCTTTTCATGCCAGGAGCTGAGCCATGGTTAAAGGCCTTTATTTTTTTTCTGTACAATCCAGAGAATTTCTCTTCGTTGATTCTAATTTCAAGGGGATAATTCCACTTATTAGCCCCCTGTACATTACATAATTTAAAGTATTTTAATTTACAGTGCTCCAACAGGGTCTCTGCTGCACACAATTTAACTGTGCAAAACCCACCGGTATAATTTAGAATATGTTCAGAGTTTATTTTGTCATATACTCAAGTTACAATATACTTAAATCTGTAGGAGAATGATGATTTTCTTGAAAACTTGATGTTACAAATACATGCTATTGGCAATGTGCCTAAATACATTAACCAGCTAGTTGCAGATTTTAGTTCTGAGAAACTCATGAGTGATTACTTGGTTTGTTTTTCTTAATTGTGTGACTGTCTTAAGTACGCCTGCTTTGCTGCATCCTGGCATATTTTTTTAGAGTATTTTCAGAATATCTTTGCAGCTCTTCAAGGTGTGAATTTAAATGTTCTTCAAATTCTCTGGCGTGTTTCTCTTCCTCTTGAAGGAACTTTTCTGCTGTTGCAAGGAAGGACCTCTCAGGGGGAGACTGAGCAATGAATAGAAAATCATGGTTAGGAAAAACCAGCAAGTGCTACAACGTGTTTGCCTTATCAAATTCTAGATGTGAAAAATACCTTGACAGCAGCTAACAACACTCTAATGCTTTACACCTCTTCAAGAAAGCACCATTTTTAAAGGCATACATTTTTAAAGGCATTCATGTGCCTAAATGACATGGACTGAACATCATGTTTGATTATCTCTGATATTCATAGCATTAGGATATAGCTTGGCCATTAAAAATTTAAATATCCCACTAGACAGAATTAAACTGCTGCAGAACCTCCAAAATCTATCAACTACAGATTATGTTATTTGTATAATGTAGACCAGGGCAGAGGACAATAATCTTTTTTGGAATGACAGAGTATAATTATCTTGGATACTGCTGATTGTCTCCTGTAATTTTAGCTCTCTGCTTCTGTGGTATGATGCTTTCTGAGAAAAGGAAGAAAACTTGTGCTCATTTCAGTACTATTAACTGCAAGCCCTGACATTCTGGAGAATGTACTAAATTTTTGTTCACTGCAAGTAATTCACTGAAAAATCTTCTTTCCATTTAATGAGCATTTAGTAGACTCAGACTGAAACCGTACCAATAATCAGCCTTTAGATGGTTGTCATGGGATGCAGAGTTCTATAAAGCAAAGGACATGTGTGAATCTTTGCTGGAACAAGTTCTAAATTTTTAAGCACCAATTTCTGTTAATTTTCTTGCTAATACCTAAGATGCATTCATTGGAATATCTTTATCAATAGAAATATGAAATAATTTTTCTTTTATGAACGATACTATGCCTGTTTAAATACATTAAATGGTTTTATTTAGAGATAAATGCAATTTTATTACATGATTTTTTAAGATATGGCTGAGAAAAAAACTTAGTATAGGGGCTTTAATATAAAAAGAGAGGTAATCCTCTATTTTTATATTGTCATAAACTGGGAAAAATTATTGACATATTTAATCTTAGTTAAAAAATATCTTAAATAGCTTTTGTTACTGAATAAGTTATTAATCTAGAATTTCAGGGTTTTTTTCTAGAATTTAAAAATGTTTGAAGTTTATGTGTTAGCGCATCAAATAGGAATTCAAATATTCAGATGGTCTGTGGAAAAGGCCAATTTTTACTCCAGGCTCCACTGTATCAGAATGGGGTTTTCTGTATTTCCACAGAAACTAGAGACAGATTTGGACTTCAACTTTGTTGAAAACTGCTCTTTAGCAGCTTTTAAGGCTGAAAGATACTAACTAGAAAAATGCTCTAAAGCACCAATCCATTGAAACCCTTTGCAGCAGACTCTGAGATGAAATTTAGAGATCTCCTATACGAAACCCCTTTTCTTTTCAAAGTACAGAAGTGAGTGATAGCTGGAAATAAATTCAGAGTTTAATACCATCCTTCTTGAGTGAGAGAGGCTTCCTGATGTATAGGGCTCCTAAAATGAAATTCACAGAAAAAGCAGAATCTTCCTTTTCTCAATCCCTCCAAATGAATGTTTTAAAATGATGGCAAGATAAAGGGACTTAATTTGACATGTATGAATAAAAAAACCTAAAAGTACTGGATCACTTTTTACCATAACACCTCAATCTTAGTACTAGCAAGAATAAGAAAGAACACCAATCCTCTAAATTTTAAGAGAATGGAGGGACATCACCTGCCTTTGATTTTCTTCACAAACACATGCATGATTTCCCATTCATAAATTATCACTGCTCCCATATGAAGAGTTTTTCCTGACATGCTGAATGCCATGGCTACATGCCATTTATTCCTTCATGGGCTAGGTCACAAATACATCTCCTCATGATGTCAAGACTCAGTGACAGAATTGTTAGTACTATTTTAAATTATTTGAAGAAGGCTTTTGTATTATAGAGAATACATTTAATTTGGAGGCTTTTCCTGAAGAATGACCATGTGTTCCCCTTACTAAATACCAGAAATGAAATTGTTGATTCAATGCTGAGCAAATAAAACACTTTCAG
This sequence comes from Melospiza georgiana, assembly GCF_028018845.1. Lineage (NCBI taxonomy): Eukaryota > Metazoa > Chordata > Aves > Passeriformes > Passerellidae > Melospiza > Melospiza georgiana. Next base: position 70,728,311 of record NC_080431.1, read on the forward strand.
TGAGAAGCATGAGAAACTGGGAAAATCTGAAATACAAATTTAAGAGGTGTCACCACCTAGAGAAAAATGTCATGTTAGACTTTTCCTTGTGGACTGCAGATTTACACAGGTGCCAGTCTCAGAAAATTTAAATCTAGTTAGAAAAGATTCTTAGAGATTCAGGATAACGATGCTTAGAATTACTGACTTCTCATTGGAAACAGACTGGCCTCACAATCAAGCCATCTTCCCAAACTGTTAAATGTCCTTTGCTTCAACTGGTACTTTGATGTGTTTCTTCTTGAAATACACTGTAAACTCTGAAAGAGACATTTCTGAATTTCCTCAGAGTTGAGAGAAGAATGTTTATCACTTAGAATAAGCAGGTCATGGCTCCCCACAGCTCCTTACTCAAGGGTCAGACATCACAGGCTATGATTTTAGATAGGTCCCTAATGCATTGTTTTTCATGCACTTTCAGAGATGGTTTTATCTAAGCAAGTCTAAAAGGCAACATTCCTTGTTAGCAGCATTTTGCGTTCCAAGCCTCTGGTCTGTTCTTTCATTCTGTTCTCTATTGTCTTTACTTTTGGCCACTGAGGAAGAAAAACCACAAAGAAAGGGCTTTAATCCATGTCTCAGATAAGATTCATTGTTCTTGGTTTTGAATTTCTTTTTTCTCAGATATTACTGCTTTTATGTCTTTTGGGTTTCTAACTGAAGCTGAATAGGGATGGGTTCATAATAAGCTTTCCATCTAACTTGTTTGGGTAATAAGGCAAGGAAGACTCTATATTTTCATTTCTACAATGCCAGCTGATCTCATATTTCTTTGGTGTATACCAGTAATGAGAAACACCTTTCTGCCTCATCATTTGCTGGAAAGGAAGGAATGCACCTGACAGAGATGCATATTTCTATAGATGAAATATGTGCTAAGTATGTCTTCTCCTTAAATAAGAACTAATGGTTAAGAATTCATTCTGGATTGCTGGGGAGGAGCCATTCAGGAAATTAGCTCTCTCAAAGAAAGAGAGACAGAACTGCCTAATTAATTTGCCTAGAGGTAATCTCTCACTTGCCCCATGAGTTGTCCCAGCATTCTTGGATGCACCTTCAGCAAGGCAGCAAGAAAGCTTTAACACGTGGGATATTTTAGCATTTACTGATCAAATCATGAGCTGTCAAATCCCAGTGTTAAGAGTCTTCTCATGTTTAGCTGCTTCTACTTTCCAGGAAATATTTTGTAGTACCAAGAGTAGAAATTGGTCTGGCTTATTTTAGTTTCACGATGACTAAATTTGGGATGTTTTGGGAGCAGTTTCCTCTAACCCTACACTGCAATACATGTTAGGCAGCAGGCCCCGTCTTAAACGCGCTTCTGCTCATATATGAAAATTAAATTTGAGATGCCTAGAAAATTGCTGAGTGACATAGAAAGATTTTTAGAGGGCCTGCATAGCTAGGAAATAGCTAGGAGTGAGAGACATGGACTATAGCATGCCTCAGGGTAGGATCAAGACTGTCAAAATAATTCCTAATGATGTCCAGGGGTGGAATTGCCACAACTTTTCATTGCAATCTATTTGTTAAGCGAATTCTCATACTAATGTTAGAAAATTTTCTAATGCCTAATTTAAATTTTAATTACTACAGCTTAAATCTTGTATTTCCAAGCCTTAAAGCCAGAACAAACAATTGTCTATCATCTCAAGAGAAACATGAGAAACTATTTTACTGGTTGATCTTTTGACTAAAAGATCAACCAATCATTTTCTGAAGTTGTTCATTTCAGAAAGAGAGCAAACCCTAAAGTAGTGTTTAGAGGAAAAAGTATTTCCCTAGATTTGGAAACCCTTAAAACAAGAATTTTTGGGGTTATGGGAATTTCCATTGAATCCCAGCTGAGCTTTCTATGACTCTTTCTATACATGTCACCTCTAAGTAAGAATGTGAAAGGGCAGAGGTTGCAGTGGAACATTAACTAATCTTTGTCTGAAGATTCTTTACCGGGAGAGAGACATAAGTCACTGTCTAAAGCCCTACAGACTATTTTCTCTCTTCCCTCAATACCAAGAGTTATTTTGGTAGGTATCAGGACATCACCTGGAAATTGGATGTTTTCACTTTGTGCTACAAATACTCTTCAGAAAACTAGTGCTTGTAAGATTTTCAGAAATCTTGAACATACTGGAGATTTCACATGGGTCCTGTGTTCTACACCCCTGAAGACCTCAGAACTCAGTCAAAGAACTCTGGTTTAACATATTGTGCATTCTCCTCCCTCTTTCTCCTCACTGGAACAGCTTTGCATTTGAACACAGAACTCTGGAGTAACAGACTGTTGAATGATTTCTGCACTAAAGCTGTGGTATCCAATGTCAGCCTGAGTGATCATTTAATTTCAGTGGTCTGAACTTGTACCTGCTTCAATGCCACCGATTTGAACCTAGACTCTGCATGAGAACTATCTCTTGCTTAACAGTTTTGTTATGTGTTTGCCCACACACCAGCTTGGCATTGAGCCTGGCCTGAGTGCTAGCTGGGAAATAGTTTCCCTGCAGCTTGCAGAAGTGTCTCAGAAGGGACATTTTTTCCAGGCGGTCTGGAAATGGAAGCTTTGTGATTTGATGTCTTTGTCTGACGTTCTGACAGAAGAGAGAAGAACTGGTGTTTATCAGACTCATCTGGAAAAGTCCAAATGACTCTTCATGATTAGCAGTTTAAAGAGGAAAACTCTCAAGCCATAAGAAACCAGAAGCTGATTACTTCAAGTTCCTGTGAAACATAAGAATATAAGATGGAAGTGAGGTCAAGTACCTGGGACAACGTGGCTCTCAGTGTTCTCAGACTACTGGGACAAAGCTGATGGGACCATGGTGAGTGAAGGGCTACCCTGCAATCCCTGCTTCACAAGCACACCATCATTACAGTTCCTCCTATCACATTTTTTTCCCCAGAACTGCTTCTTTATGTATTTAATAAAAATTATTACTGTTGTGTTATAATTCCTCTAAGAACAGAATTTTCAGACTTGAGTGCCTACTTGACTTGGGTTATGGTAATCTTTAGATAATCAAAACAGACACCACACCTCCCCTCCCAGAAACCAGTGAGGTTCTGGACTATGGAGATAGTTCTGCAGCAGCCACATCTCTGATAGCAAAGGCTGTGCATTTGTTTCTGAAGCGGACAGCAGAACTGGGGTACAACAACCTCAGGTAGCACAGCCTGTCAATCCCCCCTAATTAATGCTGTAGTCTTCCCTCTTCTGCCTCTACAGCTTCAGCCAGAGCCCAGCAGCTGAGAATCTCTTGGTTACAAAGATCCATGCATCACAGCTGGACAGAGGGAGGCCTGTAGCTCATTCCTCACTGACATTCCTAGTTTCACTGCTTACTGATAGTATGCTTTTGTGTCTTGAGGTCAGGAAAGTGCTAATTGTCAAGTGCAAAACAATAGTGGCCTGTAGTGGAGGCCTAAGGTAGAAGAGAAAATACTAATGAAGAGGTAAAATCTCAAATTTAAAGGGAGCTCTAAAGCCAAATAATTATGGAAAGATTTTCTTAAGTTGTCCTAGGCAAAGTGGGATTTGTCTCACTTGTCATGGAGGGTGGTAGTCTCTAGACTATGAAGACAAAAAGAAAGAATGCTGTCCTATTCCTCTTTCACTCAAAGAAAAATAAGGATCACAGCACTTATAATTTGTTTCTTTTCAAATACAATAGCTAACATATGGAAAATAGTTGCTATGATTTTTCTGATTTCATCCATCAGTCAAAGAGATGTAGATCAAATAGGAACTTGATTTGTCTAACAGCACTTAAGGCAGTAAGTTTGCAGGTATTATGGAAATACACTTGTAGCAGAGTGCTCTTATATAGGCAATACAAAGCAATGTGCCCCAATATAGAAGCCAATAAAATGCAGAAATCTTTCTCACAGTCACATAATGGCAGGTAATTATCACCACTGTTATTATAACAGAGGTATGGCTCAGTAGGGGATGTTTAATCTCCAGAAAAACAGCATTTCTGTTAGGATAAGGTACTTATATTTTTGCTGGGCTGGCACTCTATAAATAACAATGACAACAAGAGTGATCTAATTTTTGGCTTCTCCAAGGCTGCATTTGGAGGTCCACAGATGGATTTTTGAGAATATATGTGTTACAGGAAAATAGTTACTTACCGATAATTTGATTTCTTCCGCATTGTAAGCAGGGCTCTGAAAGCTGCCTGTTCTGCCCACTTCAGGAAATGCCCCATGAAGGCCCAAAGGATACCCCACTGGTGGTAAGGGAGATTTAGAATCTATTTTCTTTTCATGGCCTCTGTGAAGTGGATGAGAAGATAAAGTGCTATCACTTTTTGAACCAGTGGTATTGCAGTGGCCATACAAAGCAGGAGTGCAGTGTCTGTGGTATCCACCAGCAGTGAGCATAGCAGTCTGTTGACATTCCACTTGCCATGAATCTTTATTTTGGAAGGATCTAAAAGAAAAAAAAATTACATATGAAACCCAGTTAAAACTCTTAAGCTATCACAGCAAAGCCAAGGAATTTTCATTTTACTTGTTGACACAGTTTTGATTACTTAGCTGTTCAAACCGCTTCATGCATGAAGTTGCATGGGCACAAGATTCAGCATTACCAAATTGCAGCAATTTAGCAATTTCCACCTAGGTTACTGTAAAACTCTCAGTGTGCTTTCTCTGTCTGCTTCAGCTGTGAATTAAACCACCCTAATTTAAACCCTTTCAGTGGAGCTCAGGCTGAGGAGCCTTGCCTTGGTTGGTATAACTGTGGCAGAACGAGCTTAAACACAAACTCACCTCAGGTACTGAAGATGCCAGTTCTCCTTAAGTGTCTGTTACCTATCTTTGCTAATGGCTACCATTCCTTTTTCCAGTGGAAAAAGCTATGCAAGCACCAGAGTGAATTCAGCCACACAAATAGAGGAATTAAAATGTGAAAGTGCAAGAGGAGAGAAAAAACCTATTATTAGTGGTTGGATAATTAGTCAATTTTGATCTAATAGTAACTTAAACAACTATGTTCAAGTGGCTAGAATTGAGAATAAATACTTAAACAAAAATAGTACAAGAATCTTTGATTCTGCATTTTTACTGCAATGATAATTTTGCCACTGATTTAATGGTAACACTTTGGAGATTAATATAAAAATTATTAGATTTTTAAAATGCACTCTCTGAAAAATTGTACAATAACTGTCTTTTGTAACAATAAATGAAATCTTCAAGCTTAAAAAATTATTTTAAAGCATATTATTAGGATTTTCAAAAACTCTTGTATCTCAGTGATCAGAATTGGTGTGCAAGTACATATTTCTAATCATTTGTATTTCTGTAAAGCAAAAACTATTAGGGTTAGTAGCAACTTAAAAAAAAAAGAAATCCATTTTCCTCCCATTCCCAAAATAGTTAACTGAACAATTCTGATACTGTATTGATAAAAGCAGACATTTTTGAGACTCACTTGCCCAGATGTCTGCAAAATTACACTAATTTTCAATGGCATCATTCCTTGTATTACATACCAAAACATGCAAAAAAACTTATTCCAGATTCTATTAATTTTATGTTACAGTATTTTTAGCTGAGATAAAAAATTCTATCGTATTGAGGTCTGTGCTTACGATGAAATTTTAATCTTGGGAGGTAACTATTAAAACATAATAGCAGTTTGAACAGATTCTATCGTTGCAAATATCCTAAAACACTCTAGTAATTTGAAATGCAGCTATAAAAGCTTTTTAAGAGCATGTTCTCTGCCACTAAAATATAATTTAATAAATATTCAAGAGTATGCAGTGCTAGTCAGTACTTTTTTTTCTTTTTAAATAAAAAGAACTTGCCAAGTGCAGGGAAAATACAGTGTTTTCTGCAGAAAGATCACACCATCATTTTCTAGTCTTAATTTAAATATTTGGTGTTGGGAGAGAGTGGCTGTGGAGCCTTGATGGACCTGCTTTTACAGAAGCCCTTCCGCTGGTTTTTACAGGGACAGAGTTGATTTTCTTCAGAGTAGTTTGTACGGGGCTGTGTTTTGGATTTGTGCTGGTAACACAGGGATGTTTTAGCCACTGCTGAGCAGAGTTTACACAGAGCCAAGGCCTCTTCTGCTCCTCATCCCATCCCACCAGAGGGGAGGCTGGGGGTGCACAAGGAGCTGGGAGGGGACACTGCTGGGACAGCTGATCCCAGCTGACCACAGGGATATTCCAGACCATATGGGAGCATGATCAGCAATCAAAAGCTGGGGGAAGGTTGCCTGGGCATCATGACAGGTGGTGAGCAACTGCACTGTTATCACTGGGCATCACTTGTTTCATATATTCTAATTATAGCATTATTATTATTTTATTATTGTCATTTTTATTATTACTACTACCTTATTTTTATGTCCCATTAAACTGTATTTCAACATATGAATATCATTTTAAGAAAATTCCAATTCTTTCCTTGTGAGTGGGGGAATGAGAAAGTGACTGTGTGCTGTTTACCTGCCAGGTTAAACCACAACAGCCCTAAACCAGGAAACTGAGTATTCAGCACAGGGACTGTGCAGAACAACTCAGAGAACTAATGAAGAAAGTATTTTTATTCTCTGATTATAAAAGAAGCTGTGATTAAGATAATCTGAATGCTATGGCAATGGAAATTATATGCATGATGCTGTATTACTGTTTGTTACTATAATTTTATTTTTACTCTAATAATAATAGTATTATTATATATGCTAACATAAAACTCTCTCAGACTATTCACCAAACTTTCCAGATTTCTAAAGCACCTAAAATGTTTACCTTTGTGGATGCAGAGTTTTCTCCTTTCTTTCATCCTTTTCTTTACATATATACTCTGCTCTTTGGGCACAGGAGAATACTTTTTTCCTTTATTTTTCTCTCTATTTTAAAGTCAATTCCATCTATAGTGTGGATGAAGGGCACTGTGAAAAAAAGCCTGCCATAACTGAAGATAGATGGCATGAATAATAAAATCACAGGTTTTTTTTTTTTTTAATCTCATGTTCTGACCTTTTTGGAAGTAATTTTCTCTCTAAACCCATAGTAAAGTCTGTGTGATCTGTGTTCTTTTTTTTCCTGCCAGAACTGCTTCTTTATGTATTTAATAAAAATTATTACTGTTGTGTTATAATTCCTCTAAGAACAGAATTTTGAGACTTGAGTGCCTACTTGACTTGGGTTATGGTAACCTTTAGATAATCAAAACAGATACCACACCTCCCCTCCCCCCAAAAAAAGTAAAAAAATAAAAAAAGGACTGATTTTTTAAAAGGAACTCCCATTCTCCCATTCCTAGTGTAATCCATAGCGTTGCTGGGGCTGCTTGGTATTTTGGAAAAACATGACACCTACATTGAGGTAATTTTATAGGGATACTGGGCCTTTACTCTGGATGGTTTCCACAGCTGTGGTTTAAACTTCTACCAGTTCATGTGCAAAATAATATCTAAGAACACAGATCTACTTTAAATACAATCTGCACATTTGTGAAAAGCTGTCCATTTGTTAACACTGCCAATGCAAATACACTATTTCTGCAGCTGAACAACTTATGCTTTTGGTGGGATTAGTCATAGAGTATTTAACATGTACACATGCCACACAAATAATATCACTGTTGACATGGTGCCATAGGGGACAAGCAGTGAAATAACAGTGTTCTCACAAAGGAAATTTAAACAGGATCTACTTTTCCTGACTCATACATAAAATCTGCCTGGTCCCTGTGTGGTCAATGACTTCAGTGATGCAAAAACCCCAAATCCCTTACTCAGCTTTGGTGGTTGACATGACCAGTGTTGAGAAAGAAAACTACTGATCTTTAATGGCCAGAATATCTTCAAGAATTTGTGTAGTTGCTTTAACCTGGCAAGTATAACAGCTAGCTTGATTTTAAAATGGATAAAAAACCTTTTCCTGAAGAATTGTGTTCACTGCTTCCACTTTATCTATTGCAGTAACTGATACAGTGGTGTGACTAAGAGTTGTATGATCTCCAAAAACCTCCTGAACACAGATACTCAGTGTAAACACACATCCATTAAGTGATCCCCAGCTATCTTAGCAGGCATTAAGCCTTAGAATTTACCCTTCACTTTCTCCACATGATGGAAGTGCACTTTGGCTTGATCAGTTACCTTTTTTGTACATATTTTTGTGTGAAATAAATAGCTTTTCATTTCATAACTCACAGGTATGTTTTACTTTTGGAAGAAACAAAACTGAACATATCAGCTTCATCAGAGAGTTCTCTTTGACCATGCACAAATTTAAATCAACTGCATATGGTCAACGTCTAAGTAAAGGATTGAAATCTTGAGAGTGGGGAAAGCTTATGTAAATGGCAATTAGAAGTAAGATAATTACATAAGAAAACAGTAATTAAATAAGGTGGTTATAGGTAGAATGCGGGCACAGTCCTTTTTTAGCAAAAAGATGCTATTTCTGCATATCTTACTTTCTAATATTTAGAAATTTACTGTACACTGAAAGAAAGAAGAAATCATTCTGCTTTTTGGATTGCCAGTATAACTTCCTGCAATTTCCTGTGTTTTCTCTAGAGGGCTCCTCCCTAAGACAAGATGGTGCCCATACCCAGGATTCCAGTACTGACTGAGACACAACTGAAAATTATTGTAGAATATACACCTGCCACTTGCACAAACACCATGTTTTCTAATTTTTTACCATATAAAAAAAGTCTTTTGTGCCCTTTCTCCAGTGCCATAATTACCATGGAAACAGAACTGCAAATTAAACCAGAAATAACAGGGTTTATGCTCAGAATAAAATAAACATACTCCAGATTTTAACTTAACCAACATCAACTTCCTAGTTTATCTGCATACATCTGATGGTTGAAAATTTAATTTTAGTTTTCTGGAAAAATTTTAGATTTCTGAGGTAGTTTCCTGCTTGGGAACAGAGAACTGATACTACAGAGAGGGCCCAATCATAAAAACACTGGCTGCACAGTACATGTCAAATTTGCACGTTTTAAAATCTGTGTATTTATTTATCTGAATAGCTTTACATTTAGGAATTCTAATGAATGATTTAGATCCTGAAATCTAGGCTCAATATATCTGTTTCATCATATTAGCTACAATAATAATAATAATAATAATTTATATTGTGTTCAGTAGTCTGGCTGCGATTTCTGTTGTGAGAAAGGTCAAATCTCACAGGTGTCTCTCTCACAGTTTTGATTGATCTTCCAACAGCTATGAAATCACAGTCCTGCAAATTACATGCATAATTCTATTGTATCAAATATTTATGTTCTCATAAATTAAATTTCACGGTGTCTTATGTACAGCAAGTGTAAATCCTGAGAAGATGGGGAGAAAAAAGTCTTATTTTTTTCCTCACTTTAGAGGAGTTGAAGCACGAGCAAAAATGGCACTGACCAATTTTGTTAAGTTATGAGACCTACTGGTGCAGAATAATCTGTATCTTGATTTACAAGTATTTGTTTCACCAACATCTTCAACATAATTTCAAACTTCATAGGAAATCAGCCATACCTGCCACTTCCAAAGATGGGTGTATCTGTATGTATATATATTCATGCATTCTGTATATGCATATATATATATATATATATATATATATATATATATATATATATATATACATATATCTATTTATTTTTATATACACATGGATGCTATCTCCAACACAAAACAACACTCTTTAAACAGAAATTTTAGGCTATGGAGCTACATTTACTGGGATGCTGGTCTATTTTGCAGAAAGAAAATATTTTTAAATTTTGCCAAATCCTAAATGTATGAGTTTGAAATCTTAACATGTTCAATTTTGGCTCCAACTATTTCAGCTTTACTTCACAGAACTATTTCATGTTAGTGCTATCATGTCAGTTCTTTATTACAAATAATCAGTATATTTAGCTTCCTATTAATTTTATTTTCCTGTACTGTGAAATATTGTTTAGCAGGGTGTTGTTTTGTTTTTTTTTTTTTTTTAATTGCAATGGCATGATTATAATATGTTTGAAGGTAATTCATTGGCTCACTGAATACAGGGAAATAAGAAGAAAGTCATCACAACAATGCTTTCTATGAGTCTGAATATTCTCATTATTTTTCCCTAACAAGGAGTTTATTGTAGTAATGACTTACTCAGAGCATCTGAAATTACATTTCTGTTAAAAATCAGGTCACCCAAGAACACTGAAACCAGACAAGGCATTAAAATACATTTAATGAAACTTCCAACAAATGAAACTGGAGGACACAAAGCTTTTCAGCGGGGCCTATAGTTCAAACTGCTTATTAAGAAAACCTCCTGTCGAGAAGTTTACGCTCATGTTGATTTTTCTAGCCTTTCCTTGTCTTGTTTTTATTTGGTAGTAAAAAATACAGTTTGCTCTATCTTGCAAAACCTGGAACTGAGAATAGCTTGAGCAGCACATAAAAAGTTTTAAAGTTTCATGTGATAAATACTAAAACAGATATTAAACATTTCTGGGACTTCATTTACTGCCAATTTCCATTAGCCATGCAGAAAAATGCAGGAAGTCCTTACAAACATACTAACTAGATCTGATAGTTATATTGCTGGGAGTTCTGAATGAACAGAAACAGCAAAAAACTTGACAGTTTGGCCCAGTCAGACCTTCCAAAACGCTTACAAGAAGTTTCATAAATGTGTACAATCTAAATATTACCTCTCTTCCTTTTCTTGCACCTTTGAATGGGTTTGGCAGCTGTGCTCTGTTTCTCTGCATGCATCCATGCAACTCAGTATAGATGTTCCTGTGTCATTTTGTGATTTAACAAGGCTATTTTGTAGTCTTAAATTCTCATGCTTCATTTTGTGAACAGAAGCTGTGAAATTTCCATGTTCTTTGTTACATAAATCTATACACTGTGAAAGGAGATAATACCATCATTAAGTAGTTATTTTTTCCACAGTAAATGGGTATATTTTTAACAAGCAAACACAAAACAATGTTCTATGCTAAAGAAAAGACCTAGCTACCATATATAATCATGCAACATTTAGGGCAAACCGAGAGAATTGCCTCCAGAAAAAAAAAAAATCACAGTAGATAAATAGAAAAGAAGGAATAACAGCCTCTATAACACAATAAAACAAATTAAAATTTCTCAGCAAACATGCATTCAAAATATTATTGTTGTAAATTTATCGCTTGCTTTGTAAAACTGATGACATTAACAGCTATAGTTGCAGACTCTACTGCTCCCTTCAGTAACAATTCCTCCAAAAATAACAAGCAAAATTATAGGAGTTCATTACTACACTAGATACAGAGTATGTGTACAGGCACAATTTAATATGTGTGTTGAGACAGTCACCTTCAGTTTCAGAAGCAGTGAGTAAAGCCACATCAGCCCAGTGCTCTCTGTCCTTGTCACTAAACCCTGCTGCTCAGCTGGGTTAGCCCACACAGAGTGCAAGGCCAAATACTGAAAGTGCAAGCCACAGGTGCACTGTGATCAGGGGCTAAAAAGCCCCATCCACCAGGATATCCAGAAGGGAAGATGGAGATTAGCTCTGGAAGTTGTCTAGCCAGGATACTCTGTTCCTTTTTTTCTGTCACTTAATCCACAAAGCCTATGCTGCACACCTGAGCCAGCTATTTTGGAACTATCTCTCTGCAGAGTACTGCACTGCATTGTGTAAAATATTTGCAATAACAGTATGCTGTCATCACCAGGAAATTTTCAAAAGGTTTATCAGATTACATACAAAAGACTAAAACCCCTCGCATTTCATTAACTTGTGCTTTCATATATTCCTAGATCTACCTTATTCTCTGGGAACTCAGTAACTCTTTACAGATTTGGTCTTTGTACACTGCTGGCACAACTGTGCTCCTGCATTTGAAAGCTTGTCTATTCCTTGCACTGATTTGATGCCATCTCTTCCTGTGAACCTTGCCTTCCTCAGTTTTAGGGTGAATTTATGAGCCAAGCTGGCATGGAAATGCCAGAAGGTGTAATAAAATTTAATATTTTGTGTAACTATGGGGGAGCAGGGGCTCAGCTATGTCTCACAAGTGGGAGGAGTGGCAGAACCGAGGGAGAAGGAGAGCACTAAGTCATCCTACCACTAATAGCTCTAGAATCAGCAGTAAAGTTATAATGGCATGAACCCCAAAACTGAGCTGGCCCAGCTACATTGCTTTTGACATCTGAACCCTGACAGTAACCCTGCCTGATGATGCATTACACCATACTGACTTAGGCTGGCACTGGTCTGAGAGGTCTGTGTAGTGCTGCACTGTACAGCACAAACGCCCATAAAAATCTCTCCAGTCCCTGGAATCCTAATATGAAATACATCACAATCTAATTTTAGATCCTCACAATACATTAGTAAAGCAGCAAAGAATTTTTAAGTCCACAAATCTACTGAAACATGTATTGACCTTGGTATGCATAGTAACTGGATTTTACTGTTAAAATATAACAAACATGTGATGTCTCCAAGGACCCTTGTCAGACAGCTCTTCTCAATCTTCAAGAAAAGTGTCACTGCAGAGAAGAGTTAGACATGCACACACACACATCCATCTGTGCTTCCACAATAATATATCAATATACACACACAGATACCCATAATAGTGTGTATGTATGTGTAGGTAAGACATCACTGATGGACATCCATGCTGTTTTAAGGCTGTGGGTAAATGTAACATTCTTTCATGACAATTCACAGGCTACAAATCCCCCCCAAATGTATTTACATCAGTATTTCCAAACAACATTCCAGTGGGATTTTTTTTAGTGATACAGTAACTGCAGATGTTGTGTAAGAAGGGGATCTTTTGAAGCTTTTTGTGGAAAACTGCCTATATACTATTTATTATACCTTCTCAAACCATAGTTCTAGATAATCTTATGGCACACTTTTTATCAATTAAATTTTAAAGCCCTGCTGTTTGGAGAGATATAAATACTAGACTCTGAAAATAAGCTGGGTGGGAGCAAAATGTGTCAGTTTTTTACACTGCTATTTAAATACCATGTGAACAAAGGGGTAAGATATTAAAAAAGGGGCATATTTTTGTCTGTGAGGATGATGACTGTTTAAACTTAAATAAGTGGTGTCACTTACAAAAAAAAGAAGCTCCCAGAAATTGTTTAATGTCTAGACAATTACTGAAAAATTTAACTTACTTGTAGTTTAATACAATTAAGGTAAAAATTACTCCTAGCTATACTCATCTTCAGTCTGTGTGTGAATATCACTTGGTTTTGATTGTGTTGCTTACCTGATATTTATTTTTTTTATTTAATGTATGCAAGCCAGAAATCTCTAAATCTGCCATGATCTTAATCTGAATTTACAATAAATATAACTATTCCGCATACTTCATAGATTATAAAAATTTACCATGCAACTTTCACACTCCTGGTTTTCCATCATTTCTTTTAGATGTGTGTTTTCAGATTTGATAACTTGGTAATGGAATTCCAACAACTAGGAAAAGATTAAGATCTTAGTTAAATACAAGAATATTACTCTCAACTGAAATAACACTGAGTATGGATATATTTAAGCTTAATTTTACAAAATGTGCATTAGTAACTACAAAACTTACTATAATATTTTCAAATCTAACAATATCAAAGTAGGAAGAAGTATTAAACCATCTATAAAAGAATACAATACCTCTGAATTTATTTACCTTTTTGAAAGAAGTAATGACTTACCAAAACAAACTCACATGCAGTTACTACATAGAAAGAGGACAGATTTTACAGGCCACTGAAACTAGATGAAATCCTGTTCATGATATCTAGAAATTATATATATTCTTTTATTGATACAGAAATACCTGGTAAAGAGTGCCACACAACAGGAGATATCTCTCATTTTCCCCAAATACTAACTTTTCTATTGTCAAAAGTAAAGTATTACTTCAATCACAGTTTTCCACATGTAGTGACCCTCTCAGAAAACACAGAGATGCCCAGAAACCTCTAATACTGATGATTCTTTTGTTTTATAAACTAAGTAATGAAGCTGACAATTTTTTTTAAAACAAAAATTTTTCATTGAAATCCCCACTAGTATCTTACAGTTTCCAGCTATAAAATTACTAGAATTTTCTATGCAGATTTGTACCATTCTGCAAAAAGCTTTGGAAAACACTGAAAAACTAGAAACTTAAAGCATATGTAATAACAACAAACTGGAAGTTTTCAAGATCTTTTGCATGTTAAAATGACAACTAGATGTGATGGTCAGAATGAATTTCTATTTGGAGGTACAGTTAACATTTACTGGTGATTTCTTGTTCCAGCATCAATTTGGCTGCTTTTGTAATACTTCACAGATATTACAGCACCACTGATAAAAACTACAGCAAGAAATGGGATGTCTTTTTTTCCACAGATAATAAATGTCATTATCAATAGTGGAGTAAAATGATGTGGGCTGCTTTTGCCTACTTGCATACCTGCTGTTTTGTTAACAATTTGTGTTTTGTCTCTAATTCCATTTTTAACTGTCTTTCCAGAAGAGTAGCTTTCTCCATGATAGTTGCTATAGTGATCTCCTTCTGATGAAGCTCCTCTGTCAGGTCAGAGATTTCTGTCTTCATTCTTTCCTGCTCAGAGCAATGGGACTGCTCCTCTCGATAAACATGGTTTCTTATCTGTAGCAAATACATTTCAAAAAGAAAAAATGCTGTGCAGTAAATATGATTGCATCACTTGCTACTTATCAGTGACTTTTTCTGCTGTTGCTTCCAAGACACCAACTCTTCTAACTGAACAAGAGATTCTGAAATTGTAAAATAAAATGTCTTTGGAAGTCAGTGCACAGAGCTTTGTTTATTTTTACATATTTTCTCACTTCTCTTGTACATTAATTTGCTATTTAATATTAGAAATTAACAAAGCACAATACACTTCAGTTAACCTTTTAAAAGAAAGTAATAAAAATCATGTATAGAATTAGAATTCATGGTAAAGAATACCCAGGAAAATATCCATTCAATAAATTTAAGTACGATTTAGTTATAATGCACTTAAGTTTTGAAAAAGTTTGATGAAGCTTAAATTAACTTAGAAGCAACATAAATCAATCAATCTAGAGGTTCTTTAATAAGAAACTATGTTAGAAATAAAGGGGATATATGGAAAATCATTTTATGAGAATTTTTCCTGCCATTATACGTAAAAATTTAAGGTCAAACTGTCTTCAATACTTCCTGTGCAGAGTTCTGCAAAGTATCAACACAAAAATTGTTTTCCTAATCTTTCTACTATAACCAACAATTTAGTACTGACAGATTTTTTTATTGCATAAGAAACAGAAGAACAAAACCCAGCACAGCAACCTTTGAAGACATTTTACCAACTTTTTGCAGTACTATACACAATGAATAACAGATTGCATTCCGATTTTATTTATGCAAACAGCACAGAAATATTAGAATTAAAAAAAAATAGATAAAGATGCAAAAAACCTAAGAGCTAGATCATGACTGTCATGCCAAAACTGATGAACCCAAGTCGGATGCATCCAAACAGCGACATTCTAAACCCACTTGGTAAGCATTTCTGTAATTTGCTATAGGTGGCAGAGTGATTGGACCCTTCCAATCTAACAATTCTGTGATTTTGCTTACATTGCTACTTGGCAAAACCACAACATGCTTGTAGGATGAGTTCTGAGCATCCTCTACTTCCAAAGTATTTCAGCCTGCCAAGCCATACACTGTTCCACAGTGCCGTGCCACTGCTGCTCGCTCACAGCCCCTCTGAAATGTGCAGTGCAATGTGATGCACAGCTCCAAGGAGAGAGCTCTGCCCTACACCGTGCAGCAGGAACCTGGGTCTGCTCAGCCCTGTGTGAGCACCTGCCACACTGACTTGTATCACTTGATCTGTTTGCATATCCTACCTCTGAGACCACCTACAAACTACAGCTTAGCTCTACAGGTTACCAATTAATCAGAGATTTGGAGGCTTTCTTAGTTGCATGTTATTATCTGAACCACAATAATGTGTAGGCATGGTCTCTTCCATTATTTCAATGGAGTAGCTAGGCACAGAATCAGAATGTCAGTTTTACAGCTACACAACTAAATGCAACCATATATGAAATCTTTTTCATATCAAAAGCTTCAAGCTCTCCAGTACCAACAATGCATCCTCCTGCTCTCTACAGTACATGCACATACCCTAGCTCAGTACCCTCTCCTAAAAATTCTATAGTGCAGTTAAGATCTGGAAATTATATGAAATACCTTGTTCAGCTCTTCTTCTTGGCATCCTTGACTTTCTGCAAATAGCAATAACTCAGGGTTTTTATTTTCTAGTTGCTCAGTAAGCTGAACATGAGATGACTGATGCCTTTAAGTAAGAAATAAACAAAACATGAAACAACCAGAACATTCAATACTCTTCACCTTGTAGTATCCTCTCCACAGTGTAAAACTGTAGAACATCTGCTTGCTGATGAAAAAATACCCCCAAGGACAACCAACATTTGGCCTAAACCAGGCTGGATTTTGGGAGATGTCTAGGAATCAAGGACAATACAACTATGTGCAGAAAGACTCCTGAAAACTCCTATAGACTGGTATTTCATATAATTTGAAATGGCTACAGCAGATTAGATAAGCCATAAAACCATTATGATTTTATTAAAAGGAGATTAGGGAGATCTCAGCTGCATTGTTTCCAAGTGTTTTAATGCTGAGAAAACAAAAGGCTGTAAAGATATAGGTAGAAATATCTGAAATGCATTGATTTGTAAAAATCTAGGCATCATTAAATCTTTTTAACAGAGCCTGCATCTGCCTGAAATTGTCTGATATAATTGTCAATGAATTTCCATTGCCGAAATTGTCTGATGTAATTGTCAATGAAAACATCCAGTCTAAAATTCAGAAGCTGACATTTGAATACAAAGTATGTTATCAAACAGACTTAATTTAAAACAAATGTAAGAAAAAAGTCATTAGCTCAGAAATACTTGTTAATTTAAATAGGTCTTCACCATCCATACTTTATTTGAATTTCCTGTATATCTTTGTACTCCTTGATTTTCAATAGTTCTGTATACAACTTTTGGCATTCCAGTTGTATCCTTCTCCAGAGATCATCCCTTGACTGAAGCTCATTTCTCATGTCTGAGATATCTGCCTCCATGTTCTAAAGAAACAAGCAAACACACAAACAGTTAAATAAAATTAGACAGCTTAAAATGCTGGGTTTTTTTAACACATCATATTCAATACCTGTACGTAAATGATCTTAATTTCAGGAAAACATACTGCCTCCATGTCAGTTCCTCTCATCTAAAAATCAGATTCTGAATATTCTTTAGCCCTTGCAATGTTCCAATGAATCTGCTTCTGAAATTATCATAGGAAACATAATTCAGAAGTTCTTTATTGTACTAAATGCATCTAAAATATATAGCTTGGTTGTTTTAGCAGGTTCTGCCATCCTGGAACATGTTTCACATGCCAGAATTGGTGCTATAAGTGGCTTCCATTCTTCATTGCCAAATTTATAAACTTTAGAAACTAAAATGCTGCACAAATCTTAAAAACTAGCTCCATCTGCATGGAGTTAATTGCTTATTTAAATGAACATCACAAAATTTTCAAACAATCAAAAAAAAGATTTTTCTTAGGGACTTGACAAACCTTATTCTGTTTTATCTTTTATTTCTGATTGATAGTGTGTTAGACAACCTGAAGACACAAGCTACATTCGGCATGATAAAATATGAATTCCAAAAAATATCAGAATTTCACAAAAATATACTGAAAACATACTAAGTATAAGAAATTGGAAATATAACCCACAAATTACAAAAGTAATAATAACAATCAGGGCTTGCAATAGTAATATCCAGAGAATATGTATTGCTTCTTACCTAAGATCCTAATGCATGTTTCAGATTAAAAAAAAAAAATAAATTATTCTAAGGATACTGATCCTTTACCTCTCAAACTATTACACTAAAAACATTCACATTTTTCATAATTTCTTCATTTTATTTCAACATAGGTTCCATCTTTAAGAGCAAAAAAAAGCCTTAAAAATTTCAAAAGAGAAGTGGATTCCAGGAACTGCACTGCAAGGAGGAACTTCAAAGGTTTATTTCCCCTAGAGGCTCCTATGAGAATGACCCTCCTCCCAAGAAGTCAGTGGTCTTCCTCAGGCTGAAAGGGTTGCTGAAGATGGATATTGAAGTGCTTTTGTATTTTTTGGTTTTTTTTTTTTTTTGGGAGGGCTGCATATATGGACTCATTAATCTTATCCTTTGTTACATTAAGACCAAGAGAGCTTTTTGAAACACCAAAATGCAATTCTGGGTATATTCAAGTGAAATAAAGCTTAATAAACTGTTAAAGTTGTTGGTAAGACTTGCTTATTCTCTTCATGACTCCAACGTTCAAGAAATAGCCACAATTGCTTTATAACACATGAACTTGGGAGATGGTTACCCATCTGACTTCATTCTCGGGTGGATAAGGGAAATGAATTCCACACAATTGTGTGTCAGAAGTCATATTTTCTGTGATAGACTGCAGTCAGCACACATATTTACATAAATTTTATTTTCCTGTGAATTAAAATAGTAGCAGGAACAACAGTAGCCACAGGAGCAGCTGCAATAATAATTGAAACAGAATTTCAGGTCAAGAGTTTCACAGTTTCACACATCAGTTAAAAAAAATTAAAGATGCATCACTTGTTATTTTAGAAAATATCTACTGCATCTGGTTAAAATGAAAATTAATTTTGAAGTAGAAAACTTTAGTATTTGTCTAGAAAATATCTCATATAGTGACTCTATTTCAAGCTGAAAAAATAATTAAATCTTTTCTTTCCTTCTGTGAAAAGTTTTGCTTCTACTAGCTTGCCAATCAAAACAAAGTCCCAAAAATTTCCTGATCAGCTCTTGTTCTGATTGTACTCAAAGCTGTTTGTGGTGGGCTGACCCTGACTGATGCCAGGTACCCACCACAGCCACACTGTCTCTGCCTTTTCCAGCTGGACAGGGCAGAGAAGCAAGAGAAATGCTCTTTGTTGGTTTCTGGAGAGAATGACAGGGAGAGATGACTCACCAGTCACTGCCAAGGGAGAACAGACTCACCTCAGAGAAATTAATTTATTCCTAATCAAATTAAACCAGGTTAATGAGAAATAAAAACTAAACCTTAGAACACCTTCTCCTCATGCCTCCTTTCTTCCCAGGCTCACCTTCACTCCTCAGTTCTCAACCTCCTCCCCTCCAGTGCTCTGTCAGACATGGGGGAAGCTTCTAGTACCTTCTCACAGAGGCCATCCCTGGAGTGCCCCCATTACCAAAACCTTCCCAGCATAAACCCAATACACTATTCAACCTTTGAAATATAATTATATGGTGTATTTTTACAGAAATTAGTATCCAGAAGCTGACTTAATGCTGACTTTTCAAGAACCAAGACCCTTGTGCGATATTTTCAGGTTACCTCTCATGTTCTGCCTGCAGATAAGTTTGTCAGATAATTCACAGGGTAGAGAAACAGACTGCAGTCTCCACTTAGATCTTTTAAACTTTGCGTTTTCTGTAAAGTCAAAAAACTGCTCTTCCGTACATTTCACTTTATTATTTGCTAATTACTAGTATAAGTGAAACAATTAGAAGCACACTGAAATGATCATAGGCATAAAGGAATATATGAGGCTCAATGTTTCTTGCTTTCATTGCCATCAGAGTTCTCCACACCAATATTTCCATCTACTCCTTCCTCTGCTACCTATATCATATCCAACTATTGCCATCCTCCACCTAATTCTCCTTCACATAAACATGCTTACTTTTTCTGGCTGACAACAGGCCTTGTAATTTCTTCTTTCTCATACAGACATTCCTAAAAAAATATTTTCCCTGAGCTACTCCTTTTCATCAAACATTGACATCAGTGCTTCCCTTATGCAGCTATTTCCAAATGCATCTTTTCTAACTAACATAACAGCATTCCACACCACCAACACAGTTATTCTGCAACTTTCTGCCCTTCAGATGACACTGTTGTGTACATCCAGCTCCACTTCTACTTAAAGTGTCTTCAAGCTTCCTACAGCTCCTGAACTCTCTTGAATACATGATTCCAAAATTCTTCCTGCTTGAAGATTTTCTCCAAGGTGATGGCACAATCTCTCCACCATACAGCTTGTATCCACTTGCTCCGACTGCCATGATTTGTTCCACTGCATATTCTACTGCCACTGCTTTGATGGCAGCCTTTTTAACAGGCCCCAAAACAGAAGTTTTACTTGCACACTGATAAGTTGTGCACAGGCAAAAGACTCAATGAACTAATGTGCAAATGGCATGTATAAACTTGACTCTTCCGACAACACAATCTGAAATTAACCTCTGCCACATATATGCTAATTCCTATAAAGTGTGTTACACATGCTATTAGCACTCTGTGAGACTATCTGTAAACAGAAACAAATCTTTCTCCAAAAAGACTTGAAGTTACTATACACCATTCAGTGCATTACTGAACCTAGAAGTGCTTAAATAAATAAGCAAAAGCATAACTGATATATGTTACCAGAAAAAAAAAATGTAACAGGAATTTCATTCCTGATGTGTTTCAAACAGAGATAATAAAAAGGTTGTAAAGATCTTGTATTATCTCAATCTTGTCAAAACTCATATACCATGACCAAAAGAAGAGGAGTAAATGGCTGCCTTCATGGATCAGTGCTATGCTGAAAAACAATGAACTAGGGATAAAATCTGATGGTTATTTACAATAGCCAGAAATGTAATTTTTTTTAATTGACTGCATAATCTCATTTCAAAACAAACAAAATATACCATACATGTTTGTATATACTTATTTACTAGTTATGTGGCACAATGAACAACAAAGTGTAAATCAGATAAAGAGCTTTTACAGAAGTCATTTATATTCAAGGAACCAAACTAGGGGAAGTTCTAGTAGATGCCATGGACATAGGAGAGTTATAAAACCCTAGACACATAGACAAGAGAAAAAATATACTGCTACAATTCAAACTAATTTCTGTTTTACTAAAAAACTCCACCCATACTGCTCCCAGATTATTCTTTGCTCAAGCACAGAATACACCTAATGTATATTTATGTAGGCATCTCATCTTGATTTTCCAATATTAATTCCACAGTCATCATAAAAAAACATTACTACCTGGCACTGATTTTGGTAAATTTTTAGATCCTCATGGAGTTTCATGTTTTCCTCTACCAGTTTGTTCTTGTTTCTTGCTATTTCATTCACAATTGCCTTTAGCTTTTCAATAATCAAATCATCATTTTCACTTTTGGGCTGGGTATAGGTAATTAGCTCTTCTTGGTCTTCTTTCTTATTGCATATTTGGAGTTGATAATTCTGGCTCTCCCTCTATAAAACATGAAAATATTTTAAATTAAACTCAATAGTTGTATGTAAATTGCTCGGACCAAATCGTTACTGCTAAAATCGTAAGGCTATTCCTGTCTTCACCTGGATTCGCTTAGAAAAGATGATACAATTCAAAGAGTTTTAATTACTTGCCCTCAGTTAAAAAATAAGAAAAGTTTCAAAAACCTTCAAGGGCACGGGAGTTTTTCAAGGATTTTTTCCTCCTGTGCTGTGTATTTTCCTAATACTTAATGTTAATGAGCCTCAAATGTGAAAAAGGTGATTATGATGACCTACTCAAAGCAGTTACCTGTGAGAAATAATTTGAGAGAAATGTTCCTCTTTGATTCATTGAACTCAGTAGGAGCTGTGTGTGTGTGTGCCTCAGGATAGATATTAACCTTTGACTAGAGGGTACCATTACATAGGACATGTACAAACAGCTCAGTTACTACAGGAACTGCACTTCTTTGAGATCATTATCCTTAAACTTGGGAAAGAATCATTTGTACATTTGGCAGAGTCCTACACCCCATGCAGCTTCTTGTACCAATTAAAATCCTAAACACAAAACTTCAGAAAATTGGTATTGCCAGTATTTCTGAATCCACAGGCATTGTGAAGAAGCATAATTACTATGGCAACTGTTTTTGCTGTTTAAAAAATTATCCACATGAATCCCACTACTGGGAGATTAAAAAGCAGCACTAATCTTTCAGAAGACTGAGAATTACTTGAAAAATGACAACAAAATATGACCTGGAAATCATACATCATGTGCAGAGAACAAGTTGGGCAAGAAAATATAAAGTGAAAATAAATAGGGTTTAAAATACCATATTTCACTGACAAGGATTGCAAAAAGTCATACTTTAGACAGTTTTTGATGTTATTGACTATGTCCCCATAATTTGTGTTGGCTGAGAACCTAAGCAGAATGGACCACTGGCTGCATATCAAATAAAAAGCCAAAAAATATTTGCAGGTTAAGTTTCATTTCTATAGATAAAAAAAAATTAAGGTCTCTTTGACATCCAAGTTATGAATTCTGATGTATCCAAGTGTCAATATATCCTGTGAAAACCACACTGCAAGACTGCAACTGAAAATCAAAGATCTCATGAAAGACGAATTTCAGGCAAAGATGCAGGAACAATTAACACTTTTGAAACAGCTAAGGGTCCATCAGACTTGGATGTTAAAAAATAGTTGGTGTTATGTTACAGTTGTTAAGGAAATCGTCTTCAAAGAAAGTTCACTGATGGAATTGAAAGCTTCAACAGAAACATGTGAATCATCACCCTCACTACTCTATTATGACTTGTCTAAGTGTACAATCAACATGTCATCAGTCAATAGTTTTGTCTAGTCAAAGACTTGCTTTTTAAAGACATTTCCATGAAAGCTCAATTGCTGGAATATAATGCTCTCAGCAGCTAAACCCAAAACATAACTGTCATCCTTGGAAACTCTGGATATGTGTAAAGAGTCTCACAGGAATTGTTAAGAAAGTGTTTCACTAGATTAAGATCCAATGAGCTTAGTAACAGTGGAAAAGGGAATTACCAGTGAGCAACATAATTGCCTTCCCTTTACTTAATCTTCAAGCTGTCTTGTGGTGCAGTAAATTTGTAAGTTATTTTCTGGGTTTTTTAAGAGAAGGATAGGTCACCATGATAGCATTAAATAGCTTTTTTTTTTCTGGATTAGAAGGAATTAAAAAAAATAAAAATATGTAGTATCAATAGTCTATCTATAAAAAAAAGCAATAAGCAAATTGGCAAGTAAAAAATAATCATTAAGTCAAGCAAGGAACTGCATAGTAACCAAAAGGCTGAAAAATATGAAAAAAGGGGGCTAAGTGATCCAACGAACAACTCCAAGAGTGATTCTGGAGTAGCATATGAAAATTCATTTTTCTGCATAACTGATGCTACTGTATATTTATGATCTTCAAAAAAAGAAGGTTATCAGATTTGAAGGAACTTTATACTTGCGTCAATACCTCAATGGCATGCACTATTTACTTGGTAAGATACTTTTTAATAACTTGTCCAATTAATTGCATATTAGCAAATAACATGGAAAAGTGTATCTATAATATGCTTAAAAAGCAAAAAGGAACAGTCAGTGTTTTCTGTCATTATTTGTGGGGTTTTTTTAGAAATATTAACATTTCCATCATGATCTTTATTTGTTTTCTCACTTTCATGAGAAAAACTAAATTAAAATAAGTCCATGTATCATTAGATGTTCCAGTATGGTTCTGCCTTACCATATATTCACTACCAATACACACATGCATTGTAAGATTCACTGCAATCTTAGTTTTTAAAAATTAAGTTAAAGTAAGCTCTAGCTGAGCAAAGAGTTAATTTTCTTCCTCAAGCAGGAAGGTAGGAATTTTACCTGAAATAAATTACATTTCTCAGGCAATAATTTTTGTTGCATATTTCCATAAACAGGGTTATTCACACAGGTTGTCCCGTTCTTCTCCCATTCCTGTGATTTTGCCTTAAATCCCTGAAAGACAGCAAAACAAGCCTAGGAAACATAGAGGAAATATCTATTTTCCTCAATATAAAAAATTTTGCAAATTGTATTGTTCTAAGAAATACCTAGTTTTTAAATTAATACATAATCTTTCCACAATTTTGGAAATAAGTTTAAAAAGAACAATTCTATAAACCAGCCATCCAGTCACCCCCACCAGAGAAAGAGCAGTCTTAAGGGCTACTGATCAGAGAACAATGAGTGTAAACATAATAATTGAATAAAACCAATAAAATAGAGTTATTACTATGATACACAAATTGTATTGGATGGTAGTTCCTGTGAGTTTAAAGCTGTATCAGTGTTGAGCAGTGTAATCAGCAGGGAATCAAACCCTTAATATTCAGACACAAAGTGCTCACTTTTCACCTTGGTTTTTAATGGGACAGCAGCTACATTGAATAAATTTTACTTCTTGCTCTCTTTAAAATTGCTGCTTCAGGTTCTGAGTTCATCTGGTTTAAACAAAAAGCTGTTTAAGAAATTGTATTATATTAGATTTATCTAATACTGGTTTTGTATTTTCACTTACATTTATATTTATGGTGTATCTGAATATGTTTTAAACTCATGCCAAACCTTTTATGTTCATAAATATATTTTAAAGGCAGTACCCTAAAAATAAGCAAAATTTCAGTTACTAGAACCGTTGCTCTTTTAGTTTGAAAATTCAGCAAAATAACAGTACACGGATTTATATATTGAAAACTAATGGAAATGTTGTTTCAAAAAGACAGATGATATTTTTTAATTAAGCTAAACTGGCATATTCCCCAAATTTAAAACAATACGGAATTTTTTTGCTACTGAAGAAAACCTGACTATTTTTCAACACATATTAATGCAAATCTTCTTTCACAGCTTTCCTGATATCTGCTTTGGCATTTATAACAATAAACATCTCCCTATTTTATAAAACATGATTCAAATGGAGTTTCAGACTACTTAATAAAGACTGTAGGTTCAAAGCCTTACTAAAGCACTGCTGAGCTTAGTAGATTTTCACCACAGTAATTATTTCCTGAATACTCGAATTTGCTGAATATATTCCAAGCACCCATTTTTCATACTGCATAATTAATCAAATTATAGCATTGTCTTACATTATTTTCACATTTTAATCTTGAGTAAGGTTATTCTCAAATTAGCTGACAGCAGTGATATATCAATGATAGATGTACAACCCATTTATTATTCTTGCAGTAGCTGATCTTGGCAGCTGTGCTGCAGTCCAAAGCATCGCAGCTTTTCTGATGGTGAGAACTTCCATGTGGAGGAGACAGCCAACATCAGACGGCCAACATCAGCCACCATCAGATAGACACATCCCAACACAGATAGAGTTGGGATGTGTCTATGTGGATACAGGAACCTGGAGGTCACAGAAGTTAGTCCTGTATCTTACAGAATAACGTAAAAGGCAAGTCCAAAATACAGATCCTGAGACCCGCTTAATTTGGGTTAAAAGTAGGAGACTACTTAAAATCTACTAGTGCTGAATTTCTTGATTGCAAAGTCCTCAAAGTGTCCAAGTCACCTACATCATAAATCCACATCATAAACATGTAAGTCCTCCCCATGCTTAGAGCTGGGCAAGCAGCTCCCAAATCAACTGGTTCCACTCTTCTTGCTTTGCCTACAGCACCCAGCCCAGTAAGCACGTGGAGCACACACTACTTTATTATGCTCTTCACAAAGGATGGACAGAGAAAACATGGACTTTGTGATCATCCTATGCTTCATCAGATTACTGCTTAGACTGTTCTTCCCATAAGTGGAGAGCTCGGTGTAAAAATCTTTCAAGAGAGAACCTGAAGTATAATCTTCCCATGTTAGTTTTCTACCTAAGAGACAAATGTTATTTTTCAGCAGGCTCCAAAATTCTTCCTTTTGAAGCTGTTTCATTTAGCTCAGGATATCAGGAAATGTATCAGATAAAAAAGGCAGCAAAAATTAGCATACCTAGAGATGATATTGCTCAGTTAGAGAAAATAATACTGGATATCAGTTTCTGCCCCAGTGAATGCAGCCAGAGCCATTTGGAGAGAAGACACCACTTGTGGGCACACTCTTTACAAGCTCTCTATCTTGCCTAACTTTCCTGCTGGTCCAATAAATACCACAGATCATATTATTCCACATATTATTATCATATTATTCCACAGATCATAAAGTAACCTCTGAGAAGTCAAGATTGGGAATTATGAACAAAAATCAGTGTCTTCCTGTATTCAAGAATAAGTCCACTAAAATCCAACCCATGTCCAAAGGGATAGGGAGTATGACTGAATCCTGTCCTCAGCACCTATTATCTAGTCCCCCAGCCAGTATGCTGGATTCTGCAGAATGTTTTTTTAAGTGCCTCATCCTTCCTCATACATTGCCTAGGGAAATTAGGCACTGAGGTCAAGGTCATGGATTGCTACAGGCATATGGGTACTGACAGGATAGAGATTTAACAAGCAGTTTTCCAATCCAAAAAACTTTTTTCTATGTAGCCCAATATGCTCAAGGTTGTCCTGAGGTCTATAAAACTTGAATTAATGATAGGTATTATGTGACAGTGTCCAGTACATGTACAACCTCTCATGCCTCAAAGGAGACTGTGCTATCCAGTACACATCTATTCATCAGGAAAAAAAGTAAAATTTATTTATAGTTACATTTACAAAAATTTTGCTATTAAATAATATTAAAACTAAGAACCATTCTCACCAAAGCAAGACAATGACATAATTTCCTTTAACTATGAGCAAAATAAAGCTTACAATTTTAAATCAAAGATTAGTTCTAGAAGCCCATTAAAATTAAAATATAATGACAACTATTCTTACCTCCAGTTTCACATATAAATTCCTTGGGTTAGATGATGTCTCCAGATTTTCCTCACATTTTTCTCTGCTTTCGAGCTTTTTTTGTTTTAACTGGTAAGACTGTAGCTTTTCATAGCTATGTATCAACTTTGAAAACTAAAAACAAAAGTAGAGTTGAACATGCAGAATCTATCAAGGAGGATCACATGGCCAAAGTTTTCTTTAAACTAGAATCACCAACTGCATCTTTAGCATTCTAAATGTTTAATCAATGTAACAAAAAATCTATTAATGACGTTAAAATCAATTAATAAAATTATCACAGATGAACAAGACTATGCTCTCATATAAATGTTAACTAACTGTTCAAATGGGTTCATTTGACAGCTACTTAATTCTGCTGCAGCTCTCCATGGCATTGCTACTCTCAGAGTCATTTCCTCTTTGGTGTTCACATGGATTGTTCTACACTTGTTTACTGCCATCTTGTGTTGGCAATTTAAAGGGTGCTTCACTAGTCAGAATGAAAGATTATCATTAATGTACACTAAACTTGCATGTTCTTTCTTATGATGAAAATTGTTGAAATGTTATGTGTGTGATGATGGCACTCTTCTGGTACTACTGTGTGGGTCTCAGAATTAGACCTAAATTGACAACAGACACTGCCTACATGTCACCATGAAAGCCTGGCTTAGGAGTCAGAGGCACAGAAGAAAAGGTGCCAGGAGAAGGACCAGCCTCTCCAGAAAAACAGCCAGTTTTCACATCAGATTTTTCACATCACACTGCACAAAACAAAGGGTCTGTCTAGTGCCTGTTTACAGATTTGATACAGAAAAGTGATACTGTTTGCTAGGAATATGTACATTTGGTTTTGAAAAAAACAATGCAGACCCAAGGATATTGATAAAGGAAACCCTAAAAATACCATCGTGTGGAAAGCTGAGTGAAAGGACTTTGGGAAGAATATTATGCAGAAAAGAAGCTTCCAATAAATACTGATCATGTCTCTTGTTGTTTAGTTCCTTTACATTAAAATATATATGACTTTAAAAAAACTTGACTCTCACATAAAGTTCTTTGTATACCCGAACAAAATCCATAAAATCTCATATATTTGTTAACAGCTCAAAGTGAACTACTGTTTGGAAATGGAATGGAATCCTGTTGAGTCAACACTGAATGAGCAATTGAGGTCTGTTCAGATAACAAACATGGCAAAAAGAAGTCTAGAAAAGATACAGAACAGAAACAAATTAAAAAATAATCTGGAAACTTCCTAGACACATTTGAGATGAATCTGAGAATCATAATATGGGACAGCAAAAACTAATTGAAAAGATGACAAGAAGACAGATTGTCCTGGACTAGGAAGTTTCATGATATGAAGAGGCCCAGGCACAGATTTCACCAACTCAGAATGTCTGAATAGCAATTCTGTAACATGGGCATAACAGAGCTGAGTTATCACCTTTAAACCCAAATCAAAAGTCTTGCAGTGAAGCTGCCTATATTTGAAATTGACTTTGTCAGAGAACAGAGTTAAGATAAAATATTTAAAATGAGTCAGAGTATCCAGGCTCAAACAACATGGAACTCATTGACTTGGAAGAAAGATATCCTTTTTCAAATAAGAGTTTTGCTCTTGAATATGTTATGGCATATGAGAACTGCCTGGGAAGACTCAATTCAGATAAGACAGGTATCGGAATGCTTATGCTAAAAAGGCTAGGAAATATAGTATCCAAACAATTTGGTAAATCAGGCCAAAATGGAACAGAGTGGCCAAAATGAGAACATTTAGTTTGAATCTTAGATATTTAATGACAGTAGGATATTAAAGGCATATTGTTGTGTGGATGTTACAATGACTGGAAACCAGACTGAAAGACAAAATCCTTTCAATTTAAGGCCAGATATTTGCTTTAAAAGGTCCAAGTTGTTCTGCTTGCATGTTGTGCATGTTAAAAAAAAAGAGCATTTTAGTGAGTTCTGGGGTAGAATCCATCTTAGTTTAGATTTCTGAAAGTTACACATACAAGCCTGAGATACTCTGCATCAGAAAAATCTGCCTGTAAATGCTTAGTCATTTCAGCTATCTCAAATTCTTGTCATACACTGACACATATTGTATTCTGAGGGTGTCCATTTCTTTCTGGTGATTCTAAAGGGAGCTTGGGATAGCTCAGATGTAGGTTTTACATGTCTAAGTGAGGAAATTAGTTGCAAAGTTCTTAGAGCAAGAAAGGATCCTTGTTCTTTTGCTGAGAGATTTCCATCATTTTCAAAGTCAGAATATTTACTAGGCATTAATATAAAAAAATAAAAAAGAAAAAGAAGGATCAAAGTAATGCAGATGAACCTCAGAAAATTTTGCTATTTAGTTATGACAAAATGCTGCATGTTTGAACGAATACAACAGTGTAGTCTAGGAGTTTCAGGTTACATACTAGGAATTATTTCCCTATTACAAGAAAAATATAGGTTTTACTGCATTCAACAGGCACACAATCAATTCAGAGGGAATATTGTTCATTAAACAGAAAAGAAATTCATTCTGAATAGCCTAGCATTCTGACAGCTAGAAAAAGTCATCCTTACTATTTTTATCACGATTAGGAAGGAAGAAATCTTCAGTGGGTTTTTAAGAATACATCTGTAGAGAAGATACAATGCTACTGGTAAATAGTAACACACAATTTGTGCAAAACTAAATTGTAGCTTGTAAGATTGTAACATTTAGAAGGTGGTATAACTTCCAAGTGAGAATAAGAACTGAAAGAAGAGAATCAAAGGAGATAAGGCAAAAATTAATATTGCCACAGAAGGTCTATATTTTAGATAAGAGTTTGTGTAGCTCAGAATTTGGGACATTAACGTCATTCCATTGCAGAAAATGCAGCCCTGTAATTCAGGAAAGAAACTCAGTAAGGAGATGTGGCAAAAGCTAGAGGAGCAGAGCGGGACAGTCCTGTTGTCTAGCATAGGTGCTAGGAATTGTTCTGACAGGCAGACTTGTGTTTATCACATGGAGAATCAAGGCAGGCCCCTTAACAGAGGCATTTAACAGTTTTCTTTTTCAGTCAAGGTGAATGAGGTGGATATTTCATGAAGAAATATGGTTTGGTCAAAGGAGAGGAATGGGCACTGGAAAATAAAATGCAAACATCATCAGTGCTGGAACCTTTAGAAAAAGGAATAGGATGACTGAGAGAATGTAATGTTTGGAGACATGGACTGGGAAAGTGACCTATATTCTTAAGAGCTAGAAATCCAAAGTTCTATCAAGTTTATCTTGCATAAAGATAGAAGAAGAAGCAATCAAGAAACCCAAAGAAAGGTTAAATGGTCTGAGTGGTAACTAAAAAGGATAGTTTGGGGATGAAATATAACCAGATTTAAAGAGAAAAGCTTGTAGGTTAGAAAATGTCAGGTTCTTTAAAAAAATAAAAGAGAAAACAGGTTGTATTTGCCCGTGGAAAGGACTTGTAGGACAATTAAACACTCCAAAATAAAAATCTTTATGAAAAATTGCCTGGACTTTCAATTTCAGAAGGTTCAATTTCAGTGAAGATATTAGCAACAACATGTAACATAAAGCCAAGCATTTTTAGCACAGGATAAAAAAAATAATTAAGAAGTGAAAAATATAGCAGCAAATGTTATAAAGAAAAAAGAGCTTTACTATATTTCTGAGAATAGTTCTGCACTGCTAAAAGATACCCTACTACTTATGCATAAAATGTCACACTCCTTTTCACTATGTGATGTTTATCTTCTCAACAGTCATGCTAAGATGATGCTTTTCTGCAATTTGTGTAAATTATAAACCAGCTTTTATTTCTAGCTACTTTCCCAAATGATTAGAAGTGTTAATTACAAAACAGCCAAAGCATTCACTGCCTATTTAAAGAATTGTTTTCCAAATCCATTTTCAATTGTAAAAGAAAATATAAATTAAATACAACATAACATTAAAAATAAGTAATAGATTTATTCATTTGATGGACTCAGGTGTACTATCACTTCTAAATGAAAATAATGATACTCAGTTTATGCAATCTGACATCAGTATATACTAAGTGTGGTGACTGGAAATTCTGAATTATAACACTATATCTCTGGTAGAAGAATCCAGTGAAGGGAACAGAAAAGTAGCAGGAAAAACAATGCAGAGTTGTGTACCTTAGTTGTTAAAATCTCAGAAACAGAATCAACTCAAGTTTGCCACGAATTTATATTCATGATTGAAGTAGAAAATACTGAAGAACAAACAGACAGGTGCAGAGCAAACACAGCCAAACTGCATCATAAAACCTCAGAATGGTTTGGGTTGAAATGGACCTTTCAAAGACCATCTAGTCCAACTCCCCTGCCATAAACAGGGACACCTTGCCTTAGGCAGCTTGCTCTAAGCCCCATGTAGTCTGGCCTTGAACACTTCCAGGAATGGGGCATCCACAACTTCTCTGGGCAACGTTTTCCAACGTCCCATCACCCCCACTGAAAAAAATAATAAATTGTTCCTCAGATACAGTCTAAATCTGCACTCATTCAGTTTAAAACCCTTGTCCTTTCACTCAGCCTGTCTTCACTGGAGAGCTGGTCCAGACCCCTCAGATCTTTTTCATGGCCTCCTCTTGACTTGCTCCAACAGGTCCAAATCTTTCTCGTACTGGGCACCCCAGAGCGGGACACAGCACTGCAGGTGGGGCCTCACCACAGCAGAAAATGGAGAGAAAAACCTCCCTCCATCTGTTGGCCACATTTTTTTATGCAGCCCAGGATAGAACTGGCTTTCTAGGCTGCATGAACACTCTGAAATAAATAAAGTCAGAACAAATTCCCAACATCATTAATGTGGGTTACTCCAGTTTTGATACAAGGGAAATCTATACCTTATGGAAAGCTATCAGACCACTTTAACAGTTGTGTAAATCAGGGAAACTAAAACCAGAAAAAGATATAGCAAAGACATGATAAGCACAGTATAACTCTTAAAATCCCTAGCATGCATCAGACTCATATTAACATGAATCCAATTACCTGTTTTAGTAATTCACCAAGGCTTTAGTTTATTAGTCTGAAGTTAGGAAATCAAGTATTTGTCTTCATAACAGATGTCACATTCACATCAAAATCCATCCAAAGAGTTTTGACATGACAGTACATAAATTATAATGGAGCCTGGTAGGAAGCTGTAGCCATCATCATTTGTATGACACAATTCATCTTTCCCAAATCCATGATGGCACATCTATACAATTTGGCATGTGTAAGCTTTTTATACTGCAATCACAAAATAATGAAACTGACATTTTTCTTACTTGAGATTTCAGTGCTTGAAGCTGAGTTTCGTAACTCTGAGCCATTTCATTTTTAGTTTTCTGTAAGTTTTCCAATTCTTGTTGAAGTAGTCCCACCTAAAGTTAAAATAAGCATTCAAATGTACCTTTTATGACATTTTTCAAAATATGTAATTTTTGGGAAAGTAATTTGAAACTTTAAAAGAAGATCACTGCTTTAAGAAGAGATATTAAAAATAAGTATTAAATCAGTAGCTTGATAATAGAGCTGCATACCACAGACCTAGATTGTCAACATCAAACTAGGAATTTTACGGTAAAAAATCTCATTACATGTTGATGTTATGATTTAATCATAATATTGTACAAGTCTGTCATGAAAGACCATTCCTGAAAGCTTTTTAAACGCAAGTACACTGTTCCCCATTGTGAAAATTTTCTTTGCTTGGCTTATAAAATGATACAAATTACCTTCCGGTATTTATGTACAAATTACCAGAAGACACTGTGGAGTCATTTCAGCTCCCTAAGTGCAGTGCCATTTGTGATATCATAAATTATTACTGAGTTTCACAGAGACCTGAGAAACATGACAGAGAGCATACACAGCACCTGTGCTTTTCTGGAGGGGCACTTGGAAGCTTGGTAGAATATGCTGAAGTATTTCAGATAATGTCCCTATACAGCAAATAAATTGATGCTTTCAGGATGGGCTACTTGAATTCTTGTCTTGGTTCCTCTGACTGCAGGGACTAAGGGGAAGTTCCTAATTGCTCATTAGGGAAAGTCACTCCATTTTCAAAACTCCCACAGGCAATTTAGCCACCTAGCTCACACAAGGATTCCCTCATGCAAAATTCAGCTGGCTTGAACTAGAACTGAATGCTATGCAAGGATTTCTTGATGCTTCTGAATAATTATTCAGAAGAAAAGACTGTGAAATACAGTCAACACCAGGTACACTGGGGCTTTAAGTTTCATATGAAAGTTGAAGTAGTAATACATTTCAAGTCTTCACAATGAGTAAAATTATCATACAAAGACAGTATATCATGTAAAATGTTAAAAACCAGGAATAGACAGGAGTAACAAAGACCTGATTTTGGGAACCTTTTTGAACTGCATTCTTCCATTTAAACTTTCTGATGAAATGAGAAATGCTGGCATTTAGAAAAAACACCAAACTATCTTTTTACAGCTAACCCGAGAATATTTCATGTAGACTTTAGGGAAATAGAAGAAATATGAGATTTTCAATGACATTTTTACAATCACTTTTCAGAACAGAAGTACACTTTAAAACAAAACACTAAGGATAATTAGTGACCTTTAAGGGGTGTTTGGTATTTTTACATGATAGAACAAATGGTCTTATGGAGAATTTAAAGCATGCTAATAAGAAACTACAAGAATAAATACTTTCTTTATAGAAAGTGATATTCTTAAATACCTCTTGACCTTTTTGATCCAGTTTACTTTGGGCACTTGCTAATTCTTGATCCTGGATATCCATCTTTGCTTCCAAAGCTCTCATCTTTCTTTCCCATTCTACTTGCTTTCTGTTTACCATGATGTCAATTTGATGCACTAATTCCTGAAGTTCAGCTTCACATGGAGAAACTCTAAAAACATAAAAAAATTTATTTTTTCAAATAAAGAGTAAGGGAGAAAACAAATTTTTATTTACATTTATTTACAATTCTCTTTTAATTGTGACCAAACTAACCACTTTTCAACAACAGAAAGAAAAAAATGGGAAAGTTAAATGATGCCTTCAACTGTAGGTGGAACCTCACTCATCAATCTTGAGTTTGCCTGCATGCTCAACTTTTGACTGCACTAAACTTTTATTTATATATATCACAAATCTTTTATTTGGTGCCTAAATTGTGCACATCCCTTATTTTGATAATTATTACAGGAAATTTGAGTGAATTTGTTAGATTTATACCATCATAATTAAAATTTAGCATGATTTTTTGAAATTAAATTCTTTAGAACTTCTTTTATATCCACAAATCCTTGAAACTGTGATGGTATCAATGTTAAGTTTGGAAGGGCTTTTTAAATGCACACATAAATCTTAATGACTTTTTAATGTTAAAACTGTTGGTAATGCTGTTTTGAAATTTAATATGAATCACAGGATGACAATAGCCGAAATGCAAGCAAGTGATGTATATTGCTCAAAACAAAAACACCCCTCTCCTAAGTGCCTGGAACCCATCTCAAAAGTAGCATTAATGATGGGTAAACTTTGCTGCCTCTGGGTGGAATATAAAATGGGATTTTGAAAACAGAAGATGAAGTGATACTGCTTTATCAGGTCTACCTGTTACATCAGGAGTACTTTTTCCTTGACACTGCTGTAAAGACCTGTGCACTTCAGCCTCCTCTAATGGCAACACTTTGGTGAACCACCAGCAACGACTCAGCTGTACTATTTTAGCCTTCAGAAACAGGTGCTTGCTTTATCGTGTGTCATATGGATAATCTAAATATTGTTATGCAAGTAAGAATTCAACTTCTAGCCTAGATCATCAGATTACCCTTTCAGATCCATCATGGCTGACATCTTTCACTCCTAAATTTCACCTGCCTCTTTCAGATCTTCCTGCACATGGCAAATTCCACATTTGCTGCTAATAAAAAATTTCTCTTAATAGTTCTTCCATGCTTCTTGAATCTAGAGTCATGGTTATATAAAAAGGAACTGTTGAAAGAAAAACCCCTTCTGAAAGAGCTTCTCAGTCTGTCTTTACTTTCTTTAATTTCTTACCTGGATCCTCTAATCACATTTGCAGCTGCAAAAGGAAATCTATATGTGAAGTTGTAGATTACTGCTGCTGTTCTACTACCAAAACTACCCTGTGCCAAGGCTCTGGTATTGAAGACAGACCTGCAGTTATCCCCACTCACTAGCAGAGAGGTGCTACTTGGTGCAGTAACTATTGCTTTAGTCCACTAGTGTTTTGGAAAGAGTGCTCATTAGCTCCTTCAGAACATGGCCAAATTTTTGGCACCACAGTTGTGAGAATTTATTTTGATCATTAGATATAGAATGCAATGGTTTCTTTAGCAAGACGTGTAAGCAAACACACAAAGAACAAATTTTCTCATAAGCAAAGAAGTACGCATGGGTTTTTTCTACCCAT
This sequence comes from Melospiza georgiana, assembly GCF_028018845.1. Lineage (NCBI taxonomy): Eukaryota > Metazoa > Chordata > Aves > Passeriformes > Passerellidae > Melospiza > Melospiza georgiana. The sequence goes on from NC_080431.1 coordinate 70,763,579, forward strand.
TTGGATTCAGCATTACCAGTTTGCTGAATGCATACCTAGAATGGATTTGCCACACAGGGAAGTAATGACCTGTACTTCAGCAAGGGGCAGCTACTTTTTTTTTTTTTGGGTTCATTTACTTTGAAACAGCTCAAAACACTTAAAGTTATCTCATTTTAAAGTGACGTAGGCAAGCTCTTAATCTTCTTTTATTCTGTCTCCATATAAGTGAAAATAGAGATGAGTCATATTCTACTGTCATTAATAACTATTCATCTTCATGTAAAACAAAATGTTTCCAAATTTAGGCAAAAAACCAGATAAAAAGTTTCACCACCTCCAGGCCTTTTTCGTTATCACAAAGGATTTTTGCACTGGTTAGACCTTTCTAGCTCTATTTATCCATCTTTTGCTTTGCAGTTCTGCATAGGTCTGCATTTTTGTGATTGTTTCCTAACAGACAGAAAAATGAATGGTAGAAAGAATGGTATTGTCCATACACTCTAGAATAAAGTTGTTACTTAAAAACAGATGATTTAAGAAATGTTTGGTTCATACTGTCTGTCTTGAATTTATACCTTCTTCCCATATTATTTACATTTGCTCACAAATAGGCAAGTAAGTATGGCCATATTTATGCAAACAAAAGTAAAACATTCAATCTTACATAGTATATTCATTAGATTTGGATATTTACTACAGCTTCTACAGTCAATACTAATGAATTTAATTATTGCAAATTGTGCTCTAAAAATAGGAAATATACAAACCAGTTGTGGTAGAATATTCTACCCCAAAGTTCCATTATAAGAACTACAACCAACTCACTTAACAACTTTCAGTCATACAGAATCATACACATCTATGCACAGACAATTTGTGATTTATGAGTCCTTGCAGCTGGAATGTAATTGTCATGATTTTCACCACCATTACTCAGCCATTATCCCAAGTTTTAAAGGCACTGTATTATCCCTGGAATACTGTCAGCATAGACTGAAATTGTTTCCTTTCAGTGAAGATGTATCCTAAGCTACTCTTCCAGCATCTTCGTATAGTTTATGGAACTAACTAGCTAGCAAGAATTATGGTTTATGATGGGACAAATTCTTCTAGATGCATCTGCAAGTAGCCTGAAATTCCATATATTGATTAAAATAAAGGAAAGGCAGAATTCTGAATTTCTGAAATAGGCTTCTGACTTGTAGTCAAAGAATAGCAATACTTTTGGGTTTTTCTAATTCAAGTTTTTATATGGCTACTTTTACAAATCATGTAACCATGATGTGAAAAAAGAATTCCCTCAAAGAACACTTTTAAATCCCATTGAAAACTTTCTTGGGCCAGAATAAGGTATGACAGATCATGCCTCTTTTATTTTAAGAAATACTTTTACACTTAATATGTGTCATATCACGTTGTGTTGTTTCTTGGTAATGATGGCAGAATAACCTGGTTTACTTGAAAAGTAGTTAGTAAGTTTACTTACAAAATTATGATGGATAAATACTCTGTTTTAAGTAATTAAGTGGGGAACTACTTCTTATATTTGTTTGTTCCTTAAAATTGCTGAATGGGACGAGTTCCTACATCAAATCTTACTCATGTTCTCATTTCTTTAGAAAGACTGTGCTAGCATATTTTTTATATTAACTAAATACTAACATATTTTTCAGATTAACATTAAAAGAACTAAACTTGGATTATATAAAAATAAAAAATGATTATGTGCTCTTATGAAAAGTGCACTTAATACTTTGGGGGAACAGTTGTAGTTCTTTTCTGTGCAAAAAAGGCTAGGGCTTTAGCAATGAATCTTGTTTTCAGGATTCTTAATGTTTTAAGAGCTGTGATATGTAAGTTTATATTGCTGTAGCCTAGCAACTCCAAGTACTTTAAAAAAAAAAAGTTTGAAATAACGTTTCTTAACATCTTAATAAAACCCTACATAGCTTTGATCCTCCCCCCCCCCCCCCCACCCCTGGTTCAGGTATGAATATTTAAAACATTAAAATAATGAACAGAAACAGTGAGTCGACTACTAGCCAAAGCAGTAAGATGTCTTGTCTTAATTATCAGCACCTTCTCCAGTTCGCATGGAAAGCAGAAGAAATACAGAATCAAGTTTGCTTCCAAAATCATTAATATTTTGCGTTTCCAATGTTTAATAAACACACATAGTTCAATTCCATCATATATTCAACTCCCAAGAGAGTAAGACATTACGTACTTAGTCACAGCTTGTTCCTGGAACACTTCTAAGTCCTCCTCCATACCACTGATTGTCGTTTTAATCTGTTAAAACACCAAAAATCAAATAATTCAGATTCTTAAATGCATTCCTTTACATAGCCAAGTAGGGCAAACTGGATGGTTCTGTGCTTTCCTTTCATATTATGCTATTTTCTCATTAAAAACAACAAGGACAGCGGAGTGCAGCTCTAATCACAGGCTGGAATGGGCAAGACAAAAACTTCGGGAGTAAGTTCAGCTCTGACAGCAATTCCTGCACTTGCTGCAACACTGAGACACCAGAGGTGGCGCTGAATTTGAACCTTGCCCTGGGTCTCCACACGGAAATTTGTTTTGGACCATTCCCTGTTGAGTGATGTCAACGATTTGCGAAGACTCTGAAGCAGATGAACATTAATTTGCCATAGATCCATGGCTGCGCTCATCAAACATTTGTACCTTAGCACACCGTGATTAACCTGCACGCCGGCTGTAGCTGCTCTCAAACACAAATTCCTGTTGTCCGGTCGCTGCCTTTCCTGGCAGGTGCAGTCTGAGACACGCAGCCCTCAAATACCTCGGCAGGACCATCAGAACAAGGCTACTGCTGAGACCGCCCGGTTCTGCGGGTCCAGCAGGACTCAGGGGTGTGTGGGGGCATGCCAGCCTGCATGCAAGAACAGTATGGGTGACGGGGGAGCATGAAACAGCCCTAATTCCTAATTCCTGGTGGGGACAGCATGGGGCTCTCAAGGGCACGGTCCCAGCACCCACAGACGTGTGGGCTATGACAGACGGCACTGCAGCCTTGGATCCACAGGGAGCAGGCACCTGAGGTGACACGGCCAAAGGGGCGCTGCCTCCACAAGGGACCCGCACCGGAGGCGACACTGCCAGAGGAGCACTGGCTGAAAAAGGACCAGCCATAGGAGACCGGCACCTGAAGTGACACCGGCACACGGTGTGCCGGGCACCTGAGGAGATCGGGGCACGGACAGCACGCCCCGGGCTTCCCCGCCGCCCCCTCCCCTCCCGTTACCTGCCGTGCTCCCCCCTCCGCTCCTGCCGTGCCCGCTGTGGCCGCGGTACGGGCCCCGCAGCCCGGCCAGCCCCGAGCCCGTCCCGCCGCAGCGCCCGCCCGTCGCCGCGGTAACCGGGAGGGCGGCGGGCGAGGCGGGAAGGCAGGCGGGACTGGGCCGGGACACGGCCGGGGCAGGGCCGGGACAGGGCCAGGGCCGGGGCAGGGCCGGGACAGGGCCAGGGCTGGGCACCGGCCCCGACGGGCGCAGGGGAGGGGCGCGGGCGTCCCGGGGTCGCTGCCCCCATCCCTCCTTCGAGCCGAAGGAAGCTGGAGTGAATTTCACCACGGGAAAATTTCACCCGGGGTGAAGAACATGTACTTCTCCTTTAAGATAATTTCAGAAATCAGTAGGCAAGGTGTTTTTCTTCTTCTTCTTCTTCTTCTTCTTCTGGCCTTCAGTCTCTCTTACTGAACAACAAATTGCTTTTAGGAATCACAGCTATTTCAGCTCTTCGCAGTAATAATTTGAAGGACTTAAAATTTCTTCAAACACCAGTGAGGTTTTCTACCAGGATGGTACGGTTCACTTTGCGTGTATTGTCTTGAAATTTCACAGAGCAGTTTCAGGACCTGCTAGTCTATTTCTGTGCACCACATGTCCAGCTTTTTCTTTGTTCTTCTTAATATGTTTACTGAAACCAAGTGAACAGAAGCTTTAGTACAATTTCTAAGGAATAATCTATTTCATTGGGTTCCTACATACTGTGCTGTGTCAGATGGTTTTCGTGTAAGCAGAACTGCTGTTTCAAGCTGTAAAAATGATTTTTAATTTTTTTTTTTAAATAAGAGACTAAAATAAAATTATATGTGGAGTTTCAGGAAAGTTACAGAATGACAGAATTATTAGGACTGGAATGGACCTCTGGAGATCATCTCTCTGGAGATCATTTTGTCCAACTCCCTGGCCAAGGCAGGGTCACCTAGCACAGGTGACAGGAACTCCCTGATGAGGTTTGTCTATTCATTCTAGAAAAGAAGAGTTTTCCCTTGTAGCCAAGCCAGTCAGGATGACAGGAGAAAGCTGTAGGACCAGTAGCTGCACTCTGAGCCCTGAAAACATTTTCTTCATTACACTTTTAATACTTCATTACACTTTTCTTCATTATTTACATACTGTAATTGAGTTAATGTTTCAAATATAATTTCTTATAATTGAAATAGTTCTGAGATTTTTTTAAATAGTGAAATTTGGGTTTATTTATTTTAAATACAGAGCTTTGAGATGATCTGAAGTATTATGTACTAGAAGTAATTTCTAATGCAACTGCCAGCAAATTTCTATTTTTTCATCTGCTCAATTGAAATGAACTTTTCAGCCATATTCCCAGTGTATATATTTTAATTTCTTCCATGTCTTACCCTATCTCAGTGGTAATCAGTTATTCAGAAATTTAACTTCCATCTGTCATGCCTAAATGGAATTGGGAGGGGGGCAACTTAAAAAAATACAGAAGAAGAATTTTTAAATTACTTTTCTATATTTTCAAAGCTTTTTAGAAGGACAATTCCATGGCCACTAGCTGGAGTTGTATTTCTGACTCTCTTAGGTATATCCAAATACCTCCCCCACTATATTAAAAAACTCCCATGTCAAATTTCTGACCTTTTTTATTTGCTTTTGCTCATCCACATCATCTCTTGACTAGAGCTTGTCTTGTGAGACTCATAACTGTTATTTGTTGACTTTAAAGAACATGCTTTACAAATTGTGACAGCCAGTCAGCAAAAAAAAAAAAAAAAAAAAAAAAAAGCTAATTTCAAATCAGCTTTTAGATTAAAATTCATGGAAAGCTCTAAGTGCATTTCTGCAGAAAAAAAAGAAAGTAGATCAGGGCAGGTGCACAGCAGAGTGTGAACAAATGTCAAACAAGACAAGGTGCAACACTGATCTGTTTACAAAAATGCGGGGAACTAAGCATTACCTAGGAAGCTGCCTTGCAGAGGGATCTCAGATTGGGCAATGATTAATGGCATGGAATTTAACAAGTCAAAATGTTGGATTCTGTACCTAGCAGGTGAGAGTTTCTAATAATAAAGCAATAATACACAATTCAATATAGAATATTTTCAAAGCAGGATAAAAGTGGTGGTGTTAAAGGAGTAGCATAATTTAGATATAATTTCAGTGATAAATTATTATATAGCTACTAGTTATCCTTCCCAGGTATTTGTCACTTGAATTCTTCAATATGTGTTGGGTCTGTAGTGCAATATGTAATAACAGGTAAAACCTAAGTGCGTTTGTGTATTTAACTTCAAATGCAGATTGTATTTACAGGATATATTCACAACTTACTTTGCAAACTCAGATGACAGATTTGATTGAACATTTTGTTCCAGTAAGCTCAGTATAATTCTCATAAGAAACAGACTCATTTCTTTAGCATAGAAACCACATGATTTTAGTGATATTTATGTGATGGATTCATAGCAGCTCTATAAAAGTTTATTAATTGCATTCTGTGTGTTAGTTTGAATGCATGTGGACACCCCAGCTTGATTTACAGAAAAGAAAGGAATAGCTGAGTATAAGCCATCCATCAACAACTATGCAGGAGTCACTGAGAGACAATAAAATCTATGAAAAAGATCCTTAAGATGTAAGCAACAACAGAAGAATGACATTTTTAAAAAACACCTTTGCAAGACGGATTTCTGCTTGTGAGAATGAGACAGGCACATAAAATGTGCCTGAAGATTTTGAAAGTGCCTGACTAATTTACTGGCAGGAGCTGCTAAATCCTGACATAATACAGACATAGATGAAGAGTACTGTTTCTAAATATTTTGTTTCCAGTTTAAACTGAAAACTACTCTTTTCTTAAGCTGCTTATGAAATCACTGAAGGAAAGAACAGAAAGAGTTTGGATTTAGTAGGATTTGCCAGGTAAACCAATTGATATGTCACACTGTAGGCTGAAACCTTAGAGTGGAGAATTTTGAGAATTTATCCTGTAAGAGGAAACCTGAAAATTAAGGGTGGTGCTGTAGGAGGATGTAGACAGGAGAAAAAGGTGCCATTAGGCCTGTTTTTGTGACACAAATTAGTCTTTCTGTATCCCTAAGGATGATAAAAAATAATGGTAGAATCGTGTAGGCTGTAAAAGACCCTTTAAGATCATGGAGTCCAATCTCTACCCCAGCACTGCCAAGTCCATCACTAAACCCATAGACCCAAGCATCACATTTATGCATCTCATACATACCTCCAGGGATGGTGACCCCACCATTTCCCTGGGCATCCTGTTCCAGTGCTTGACAAGCCTTTCAGTGAGGAAATTTTCCCTAATGTAGGATGTAAACCTCATCTGGTGCAACTTTGAGGCCATTTCCTCCTGTCCTATCCTTTGTTATTTGGGCAAGGAGACTGAACCCTACCTGGCTACAGCCTCCTTTCAGATGGTTGTACAGAGCAAGAAAGTCCCTCCTGAGCCTCCTTTTCTCCAGGCTGAACACCCCCAGCTCCCTCAGCCACTTCTCACCAGACTTGTGCTCCAGAGCCTTCCCCAGCTCTGTTGCCCCTCTCTGGACACGTTCCAGCCCCTCAATGTCCTTCTTGCAGTGAGGGGCCCAGAACTGAGCACAGGATTGGAGCTGTGGCCTCAGCAGTGCTGGGTACAGGGGGACAATCCCTGCTCTGCTCCTGCTGGCCACACCAGTGCTGATCCAGGCCAGGATGCCATCGGCCTTCTTGGCCACCTGGGCACTGCTGGCTCATGTTCAGCCACTCATTGACCAGCACCCCCAGGTCCTTTTCCACTGGACAGCTTCCCAGTCGTCCTGACCCTAGCCTGGAGCATTGCGTGAGGTTGTTGTGACCTAAGATCTTTGTTGAATTTTATCTGTATAGTGCTAGATATTTTCCACACAAAAGAGCAATCACTTGTTTAAAGCTTGCTCCTAATATTTTTTTGGAAACTCATAATAGCATTTATCATTACTGCAACATCTTTCTGTATGGCATAGTCTTTCCTTTGTACTTATTCCTACTGAAGCAGAAAAATATAAAAATATTTTATGATTTGGCAGCATGTGGATGGTTTCTAGCTCTATAGACAAAAATACTTCTTGGTTAACTTGTTTTTACTTATCAAATGTTATCTGTGATCTTGTCTGCAGTTAAAAAAAAGACTGTTTAACTTGAGACTGTACATTTCATCTGTGGCTTTATATCCTGCCACAGTTGCCTCAGTTTCTATATTGTGCCATAGTGACATAAGAATTTATTAAAAATATTCCGGTTAAAATAGGCAAGTTATAGAAAAAAATAAACACTCTAGAAGCATAAATTTGAATTTTTATTGTCTGAGAGGATTACAGGAAAAAAACTGGTTTGTTTTCATCCTGAATGTAAATTATTTTGTGATAGTTTGACAGTTTTAGTTTTCAATGGCACAAATATGCTAACAATTGTACAAGCTACTTTTGGTCATATTGAAATTTAATGATGGAAGAGTGTGTAATTGGAAGTTTTGTAATGTTGCACAGATTTAAGTTTTTATTTTTTGAATCAAGCACATTAAGTGAATGTTCTGTTGAAATACCTTGTAGAGAAATAATTAACAGTGCTGACATTTAAGTTGTCATTTGGGGTTTCAGAGATAGCAATTGAGTAGATGTTATGGGAGTTCACATTGCTCACTTGCATAAGAATGTATTAATATAGAATACAGTGCTATATTGGTTATATTAAAATGATATTTTCAGGTTATGCTTGAGTGATCAGGTGTTGTGCCTTAACTAATTTTATTTCTTTTATGTTTGGAGTTCCTGTTTAGTTTTCTAATTAACTGAATGTCATGATTTTCAGATTTAGTATTGGGGTACAGTGGTAGAGCAATTAAAAAGTATTGTTGTGTTACGTTCTATAGAAGTGCATGATGAGGCCTGAGCTATTTGGCTTGCCTGGAAAAGTAAAGCCCCCATTTAACTTGACTGTAGAGATATTTGGCTGGGGATTCAGAGGCAGGCACATAGGATACTGGCTTTGTCATTATTTTGCTTTTCTCTAGAAACAGAAAAGAGCTTTTTATCAACCTAACATCTAAACTCACCCTTCTGACCTTGAGAGCCATAATTCTAATCAGAGTGCAAATAACAGTAGCACAGTATTTGCTCACTGTCTCTGCCTTCTGCAGACACTTGCTCTGAGCATTTACATGCTCAAGGCTGAGTCTGGGCTGAGCAAATACTGCATCTGCTTGAACATCCCGCTGTGCTTAGCAGTTGGCAGCTCACAGTGATGAGACTTGGGTTAGTGTGAGTGCTCCTTGCAGGACCAGCTGCATCCAAATGTATAACACCACCAGCAGCAATGGAAACTTCACCTTCCTGGTAAAAAAAGCAAAGGCAAGCAAAGCTTTCCTAGAAAATTCAAGCTAACAAAAATACTCTACATTTTCTACAAGCTGAAAATGAGGATTGTTCATCAGAGTAACCCAATTACTTCAATTACCCTTGACTTTCGCTCCCAACCTGAACACCACCATCTCGTAAGACTACATTGCAATTTTATTGCAGGCATAACTAATTATTATGTTATAAGCACTCTGCTATTATCCAAAAGGTTAACTGGCCAGACAGATATAAGCCGTGGTCATTTTTTTTTTTTTTTTTAATTTAGGGTAGCTAATCAAATTAGTGGGGAAAAACTGTGCAGGACCCATGGAGAAAAACACAGACACTTGGCTATACAAGCATGCACAAACACAGATGTCTGAATCTTATACTTGTGTTGAGTGTTTGACTGTCTAGAGCAAAAGATTCTTGGACAGGCATTCTTGAGGTATTCCATCTTCCAACACAGTACGTGTGGCAGGAAAAATGCTACAGTTGACTCGAGCCTTTGCCCCTTCATGGCTTGAGGGTTGCTTGGCCAAGTTTCTGATTGGCATTTCTGGGGCATAAGGCAGAGTTCTCCTCAGAGCAGCTGCCCGTGCTGACCTCCCTGCCCAGCTAGGCTGAACCAGCTGGGGTAGGGGCTGTGTTCTTCCTTACTAGTACTTTCAAACCTGCCACCTTCTGCTACTTGTTAGCTTCAGCCTGACCTCCATCAGGTCTTAATGCAAAGCAATGAAGATACCAACTGCAAAGTGTATATCCAGGGAATGGTTTCCTCAGGCTACTGGACATTTTCAAATTTTTTCTCATGAATAATATGCCAGGGTTTGAGCCTGTTTTTGGAACAAGGAAACAGGAAACATCACTGTTGAATGTCATGAACTTCAACCTCCGACAAGTTACCTTTTCCATTGCTCTTTCTAGGAAATAGCAATTAGATCAGGATTTTCTGTTATTTTTGTGTGTGTGTGTGCATACTTTAGACCTTTACACCTACTACCATTGCTGTAAAGTGGTAAACAAGAAAGTAGGATAGAAATCAGCCCTGGTTTTAATTGTGTCTCTGGCCTTTGGGCAATGATATTTATCTCCTGCTTGCTTCCTCCTATCTGAAACACAAGACTTGAAGATGAAGATGAAGATGGTCTTTTAGCAGTCCTTGCAGATATAAGTGTGGTGCATGAGAAACACCAGGATTAAGGGAGGAGCTGAGGGAGGCTGAGGAAGGATTAGGTAGATGAAAGACAAGGGAGGTGCAGAGCACATGAGGAAGGGTGTTGGACAACAGTAGTTCTTAAAGTAAGAGGAATGATATTCTGCCAGCAAGGACCCAAATCACCTTTGTGTATTGGGAGCTATTTGGGATGCTAGTTGCTAGCTGTACATACACTGATGCTGGGCAAAGGAGGATTAGAAGGAGAAATCATATCCATTAAATAATGTTTATGCTTTTTGGCACAATTTTACGATATACTTGTGTTACTTAATTGTCAAATCCATTGGGGGTATAAGCACACTGCTGTTCTTGGAGCACTGCCTTGCTACTGGAGCAGGAAAGGCTTACAGGTTATCTGAAGCAGAGAACTGAACAAATACTAAATGAAGAATCAATCCTCCTCTCAAACTTTTGGACCAGTTATGATGAAGAACATTTGAATGGGATTTCCAGAACTTCATTAGCTACTCTCATAATGGTGCATAAAATCAGAAGTGCTGTTTTTTCTGTTTTGCAGAACAATTGTCTGCAGAAAAGATTTTGGTTCATTAGGAACTTAATTTTTTTTCTAAATAACTAAATAACATGGTTATTACTAATAACTAGATTATTATGAGTTATTAATTACTATTTACTTCTTACCAACTACTAAATAACGTGGTTATTATCTTGTTGTTAAACAGCATGGTTATTAAGTAATGTTAGAGCCTCTACGGATTTGTTCTATAGTGATTTTTTCACAGTCTTGAATATTCTTCCTCTGCCTTAAAACAATTCCAGTTCCATCTCTGAAACTTTCCATGTCCTCCACAGTTATCTTGCACATCTTTGTACATGTTTAGGAACACTGAGCTAAAAATCCACTTTTGACTAGAAATGCTGTATTCTGCATCCTCTACATCCCAGGAAAGGCTCAATTTTTTTTCCCTTTCCGATGCTGCTTGCTTTTCAAATTTAATTGTTGAATAATTATTATCTTACAGGGTTGTCTAATCATGAGCTATAAGCAAAGGGATTTGTGTGAGATCAGTGCTCAAAATGTCCTTGTTTATTCTCGTATTTTTACTTGTTTTGTATTCCTGACTATTACCTGATTGCTGCAATCTATGATTGAGTGAATATACTTTTCTTTATGAATAGCTTGTTGATGTCCTAGGATCCTCTGGGACAAAGGCAGCTGCATACATATAAGGTGATATTAGTATTTTCCATCTTATCAGAGAAAGTTCACAGCTGGGGAGATATTAAAGCAATATTTTCAGCTCTCCACATTCCCAGTAGTTTAAATTGAGAACCCAAATATAAAATTGAGGACTAAAAATAGCGTCCCCCACTCAATTCACAGTATTATAAAGAACCTTCTACCTTACCTACTTCTCTCAAAGTCATAATGATCTTTAAAGGCCAGTTCTAATCATCTTTATATCCAGTCTAGATTCTACTGACTGAAACAGTAGGTTTCAGGAGGTTTTCTTCAACAAGCAGATAGACCTCAATGATGTGATTTTTCAGTAAATCACAGAATCACATAATCACTGGGTTGGAAGAGACCTTCAAGATCATCAAGTCCAGCCCATGCCCTAACACCTCAACTAAACCATGTGGCACCAAGTGCCATATCCAGTTCTTTTATTAAAAAACACAGAGATGGTGACTCCACCACCTTCCCAGGAAAACCATTCCAATACTTTGTCCTCTCATTCTGTCAGTTGCTGCCTGGAGAAAGAGACCAACCCCACCAGGCTACAGCCACCTTGCAGGGAGTTGTAGAGAGTGATAAGGTCACCCCTGAGTCTCCTTTTCTCCAGGCTAAACACCCCCAGCCGCCTCAGCCGTTCCTCACAGGGTTTGTGTTCCCAGCCCCTCTCCAGCCTCGTTGCCTCCTGTGGATGTGCTCGAGTGTCTCAGTGTCCTTCCCAAACTGAGGGCCCAGAGCTGGACACAGCACTCAAGGTGTGCCCTCACCAGTGCCGAGTACAGGGGAGAATGACCTCCCTGCTCCTGCTGGCCACACTGCTCCTGACACAGGCCAGGATGTCCTTGGCCTTCTTGGCCCCCAGGGCACACTGCTGGCTCATGTTCAGCGGGCTGTCACCAGTGCCCCCAGGTCCCTTTCTGCCTGGGCACTGTCCAGCTACACCGTCCCCAGCCTGTAGTGCTGCAGGGGACTGTTGTGGCCAAAATGCAGGACTTGGCACTTGGACTTAATAAACTTCATCCTGTTGGACTCTGCCCATCCATTCAGCCATTCCAGGTCTGCAGAGCCCTCCTACCTTCCAACAGATTGACACACGCTCCCAGCCTAGTGTTGTCTGCAAATTTACTGCTGAGAGACTCAATCCCCTCATCCATGTTACCAATAAAGACGTTGAACAGAGCAGGCCCCAGCACAGACCCCTGAGGGACACCACTGTTGACTGGGCCCAGCTGGAGGCATCATTGTTCACCACCACCCTCTGGGCCTGGCCATCCAGCCAGTTCCTAACCCAGCACAGAGTGCTCCTGTCCAAGCCATGGGCTGCCAGCTTTTCCAGGAGTGTGCTGTGGGAGACAGCGTCAAAGGCTTTGCTGAAATTCAAATAGACAACATCCACAGCCTCTCCTGCATCTACCAGGTGAGTGTCCTGGTCATAAAAGGACAGCAGGCTGGTCAAACATGACCTACCCGTCCTAAATCCATGCTGGTTGGGTCTGATACCCTGGCCACCCTGTTAGTGCTGTGTGAGGACACTTACTATGAACTGTTCCATCACCTTACCAGGTACTGAGGTCAGGCTAAATGACCTGCAGTTACCAGAATCCTCCTTCCCCCCTTTTTTTGCATATGGGTGTCACGTTGGACAGCATCCAGTCATCTGGAACCTCACCAGTGGTGATGTCCAAGATTTTCTTAGTTTCATTTCTCCAACCCCCAAATTCCTATTTCTACAGCATATATAGGCCAGTCAGATGGGGCTAGCCACACTTACATGGTAGCAATTTTTCTGAAACATTTCATGCTTCCTGCTGAAACCTTGCACTTATGTCAATGTAGCTACTCAGTATGATAACAGATCACCTGAAGTATCTGAGGATGCTTGAGAGCAATGGATTTTTGGCCATCTTACGTATGGTCACTGCAAAAAAAAGGAAACTATCTAGGCCAAATTTATGATCCTAACTTTAACAATTAAAGAAAAAAGGTGGTTCTTTGAACTTATGAATTCTGGACTCAACTCTGAAATTTGTCATAGGCTTCATACACTTTTCAGCAAACTATTTGGATTAGTTTCCATACACAGAAATTTGACATACTATTAATTATATTCTCATTTGTTCATCTATCCTTTATCTTCGGCTGTTGCAGCAGTGACCATTTCCTGTTTGTTGTGCATGGAATATGAAAGAAACAGTTTTGGCTTGGTTTACAAGTCATCTCATGCAATAATTCTCTTGTCTGGGATTCAATAACTCAGTGGCCATGGCATTAATTATTCATATACATTCTTCATTCCCAGATTGGTCTTCTTATTCACTTTAGCTAAAAGTAGTTTAACGCAATTTCATCTTGCCTTCTCTTGACAGAGAAAAATAAATCTAAGCAAACTAATGTTTCTGTTAATATCTTGTAATGAAAAGGTGTTTTGCATTTTCATCCTCTTTTCCAGTATGGTACAACATATGTCATTGATTATTTTACAAAATTACTATTAGACTTGCATTGAAATCAGAGGGGTTGCATTCAGATTTTCAGAATCAGTGGGATATTAGAATTTTTTATATGGCTTTCAAGCATTACCACGTCTGAAAATTAGATATTTAATACAATTTTTAATATATTTTTGAAATAATAGTTAATTTGTTTAGAAATATTGTAAATGTCTTTGTTGAAGTTTAGCATCTTTGTGCTAAAAATACACCAGTTCTGACCATTTAAAATTAAGCTGCTTTGATGGTTCTTGTTATAGAGTGCAAAGGATTTTTCCTACTGAGTTTTCTACTGAAAGGAATTCCATAGATCAAAGCACCAACTGACATGCTGATAAAATTTTTTTTATGTTCTTCTTGCATTTTTCCAAACCTTTGGGAAAAAATAAAGCATGTGTCCTTGTGAGGTGTTGAATTCTTTATCAGTGCAAAGAGAGTAACCATATTTGCAGCATTAGAGAGTGCTGTCTAAACAGATTCACAACATTGCTGTCCTTTCCTTGAGTTTTGGGAAGTGAATGTTACTTTTTTTTTTTTTTTTTTTCCTAAGAGCACTTCCAAGCCACATGGCCAGTCATCTGTTACTGCCACATGGAGCCAAACCTGAGAACGTTTCTGCTTCTGCCTTCTGTAATTTTTCAGGGTCCAATAGGTTATTTTTCTTAGTTATGAAACTTGACATGTTGTTATACAAATGGTGAATTTGGAAATGCCTTCTATAATTTTTAGTGTGCACTCAGGCTTATAATTCTGCATCCATCTCACTGTCTGGAAAGCTAGTTATTGTTGGTACATGTTTGTTATGTACATAGTTTAGGGAAGATGATGCCTCAGGTTTTAGTTTTTGTATTTCTCAGATTCTGTACTGCTTTAGTGTGTAGTTCTGAGCTTCATATTATGGGATAGTAAGTTCTCTTCATAGAGTAGGTAGACAAAATAATTCCTTCTCTAGCTGGCAACCAAGGACAAATGATCCAAATTTAGGCCCAAGAGAATAAACAACAGTGGCCTGAAGAGAGAAAAACGAGAAGGATGGGAATTCATACCATAAAGCCATAATTGGACAATTAGTGTGGATGGGATGACCCCATGACTGGTCATCCATTTTGTGACCATTTTGGGTTCATCTTGGGTGTAGCCCTGGCTGGGCTCTTGTGCTGCCCAAGGTGTATTCATTGAGTCCTTTTAATAAATACCTACTTTATTCTTTAACTCAGTCTAGTCTCTGTTCTAGGTCAGCCTTCACAAGGCATCAGTTTCTGGCGACCACAAAGGGACATGAACCCTCAGACCTGACAGGTCCCAGTGGCCCAATGGATAAGGCATTGGCTTCCTAAGCCAGGGATTGTGGATTCGTGTCCCACTTGGTGTGCCAGAAACAAAATGGGCAAGCTGTCACAGGATCTCACACTTTTATAAGTTCTGGTCCATTAGCATATTGTAGCTAATGAATCCAATTATGGCTTTAGGGTATGAAGTCCCATCCTTCTTGTTTTTCTCTCTTCAGTCCACTGTTGTTTATGCTCTTGGTCCTGAAATTTGGATAATTTGTCCTTGGTCCCCAGTTAGAAAAGGAATTGTTTTGTCTACCTGCTCTGTGAAGATGCCATTTAGGTATGCAACAAGTTCCTCAAAATCTGGTTATGAATCATGCTGCTTTTCTATGATTTTAGGTCAAATGAAGTTAAACTAAGTCTCAAGAGTGGAAAGATCTACATAGTTGTTGTCCATAGCTGAAATTTCTGACTTTCTGTCTGTGAACAGAAATAAGCATTCTAGGTCTAATTAGTCTCTTCCTCTGTTTATAACTAAAATGAGGTTGTTGAAAATTGCCTTCAAAGTCCTTATTTCTGTCCAGTGACTATAAAGGAGAGTTATGATGCCTAGTTTACATAGAAAACTGTATGTTATATGTCAAAAGCTAAGTGAACTGAATCTTAAACTCAGGGAACCCTTTTCACATCAATGTGATACTTTCCACCATCTAGAGAAATTAGTATAGAAGAAAATACACAGGTGGCTTGAATATGTAGTCCTATTACTTAATGTGACATTTCTTTCTTTAAAAATGCTGCTGCTAATGAAATGATATAGAGAAGCTTGTCAAAACAATGTCTCAGAAAGTGAAATATGTTATTTAATAGAATTTTGATTCCTTGACTTGCTGTTTTCTTTTTGAAAAGACTGCTTTTTGAATACAGTTTTGAATGTGGGGGAAGAGGAAGTGATATGTCCTTAACACCTGTTTGAAAAGCATGGCATTTTTCTAAGAGTAGTTATTCAAGTGTTGTTTATTTAGTTTACCAGTAGAAAACTTCAACCTCTCAGAGAACCCTGAAGCCAGATTATTGAAAGTGTATTTATGCGCATTTTATTTTGAGATCTAAGTGGGGTTTTATTAAACAGCAGTTAATGAAGGAGAGGGTTTCCTGCCTTGGAAGTTACTGGTTTTTTAGATGAGTTACACATAACTAATTTTGATTAACAAGATAGTATTGCAGTTAGGGTTGTGTGACTTTTTTGGTGTTCTGACATTCCCTTATTTTCATTCTATTTTCTGATGCTTTTAGGAATTATAGCTAGTTAGCTGTGAAGTGTTTGGCAAACTTGGCTGCTTTGGATTGTATAGATCATGCTCAGACATCACTGGTTCTAGAATAGCATTTATTCTCAGAGAACAGTGATTTCAGACTGGGAGAGGCATATTTCCTCTTCAAGTAAAAATAACTTTCAGCTTTTTTATTCATTATACTCTGCTTTGGAAGCGGAAGGTTTTATTCTTATTTTATAATTTTGGATGAAAGGAAGTATGGAAACAAACCCATATGAGAGTTCTACAGTTCATTGTAATGTATATGCCTTGACTTGTGAATTTTCAACAATAATTCTGCCAGTAGGATCGCAAACTCAGGCTTTTTGTGTTCTATTATTGGCAGATCTTTTGCCAAGGTTGCAGTCAAACCAATAATTAGTGGCTTAAATAATTCTGTCCTAATCCATAGGGTTTTTTCCCAGACTCCATAGATTCCATGTGAGAATTTTTCTAACATCTTGAGCAGTCATTATCTTGTGCACTACTATGGATTAGCTTTTAGTTCGGGCACAAAGTTAATGTGAGTGTATGCTGCTTTCTCAGATGATTATTTCTCTGTGACTGCATACTAAAATCTAGGGAGCTTTGTATTATCTTTTGAAGGTCTGTAACTGTGAATAATGCAATGATATGTGCCCCTAAATGATTTCTTTCTCATCTGGATGGGCTTCTGCACTCCCTGAATATTTTCTTTTATATTTCATACATACTAGTATTTTAGTTACCTTACAGTGTCTACTATAGTACCAGACATCAGCCAAACCCTGTCTTCTTCTACCTGACCTCATAACCAACATATTTTTTTCTCTTTTGGAAATGAGAGAAAAAGATAATTTTGGCCTTCTGATTCATGGCTTTGGGGATTCATAGTCTAGCCAGATTTTCCAGCATGCTATGACTCTACTGAAGCTCAGGCAACAACCTTCCATTCATTTTCCAATCAGAAACAGAGACTATGTTTTAAATTAATTTGTTTTATTTTCTATCTCTTTTTCACCTTGTGCCCTCCGTGCTATTTATTTGCATTGTGGTGACTCCTAAGAATGTACACAGGATCTCAAGCCTCATTTATCAGACATTATACAGGGATGCCTGTACTAAAACTTACATCAAGAAACAGAGAAAACAGAATCAGAAGGCATGGACTATATTCCCGGTTCAAAATTCAGAATTTTTTCTCTTTGCTTAAATAGGATAAACATCATGGGAGGTATGATATATTAAAAATATATTCTTTTTTTCCTCTTTGCTTAAATGGGATAAACGTCATGGGAGGTATGATATATTAAAAATATATTCTTTTTTTACCAGATTGTTCAACCTGACCATCTTAATTTGGCAGTTACCATTAGATATCTGGTGCTTCAATAATAGTAAGTTCTGAAAGCTTTGAATTTTCTTAAGGCTTTCTTAATGAGAAAAGCAGGGCTTTTAAAAGAGAGCAGAATTTGTATTTCCTTTGATTTAGAACTCTGCTATCTTTCCTCACAATAATGTATTCTAATATAATTCAAAATGACTGATATTCATAATTCTACAGAGGATTTTGGTTTCCAGAGCTACATAGTGTTTCTGTAGAAACACTGTGCTTTTCTTTCAGTCATTTGCAAGACTAGGTTTTCTGTAAGACCAAATTATTATTTTATTTCCTGAGAATGAGGCATTCAGAGTGTTTTACTGTGTCTTGATTTATGAACAGCATCACTTTAGGATAAATTAGTTGATTTTTCATTGCTGTTTTGTCACAGAATCACAGAATTGTTTAGTTTGGAAAGAATCTCCTTAGATCAAGTCAAATCCCACTGTTCAAAAGCAAATGGAAGTTCATGTTTTTTAATTTGTGCCCATTACCTCTTGTCTTATCAGTGGGCACAAGTGTGCAAATTCTGACTGCCTCTTCTTCATTCCCTTTCACCAGGCATTTATATTTATTTATTGATGAGATTTCCCTGAGGCATCTCTTCTCCAGGCTGAACAGTCCATCTTTCTCAGCCTTTCCTGTTATGAAACAAGTTCCATTCCCTTAATCAATTTTGTGGCCCTGCTCTGGCTCACTCTGGTAAGTTCATATCTGTCCTGTACTGGGAAGCACTGGACTCCTTACTCCAGATCTGGCCTCACCAGCCCTGAGTGGACCTCCACCTGCTGGCAGCACTTTTCCTAATGCAGCCCTAGAAGCTGCTGACTTTTTGCCACAACACATTTCCTGCCTCATGGTCAGCACTGTTGTCTGCTGCGACCCCAGGTCCTTATCTGCCTTGGGGAATTGGTCCACTGCCTTATTCCTCCCCAGGGTAAGGACTTTGCTCTTCCCTCTTCTGAACTTCAGGAGGTCACTCTCATCCAATGTCTCCAGTCTGTTCTCACAGCACACCAATCTGGACTATCAGTCAGTTATCCCAGTTTTGTATTATATTTGGACTCTTTGAAGGTGCACTCTGTCCCACCACCCAGGTCATTAAAGAAGCATAGGCCCCTGTATTCACTTCTGGAGCACACCACTAGTGACTTGCTTCCAACTGGACTTCTTGCAGCTGATCACAACCCTCTGGACCTGGCTGTTCAACCAGTTTTTAATCTGTCTTTCTGTCTGTTTGTCTAGTCTGTACTTTGTCAAGTTGTTGATGAGGATATTAAAAGAGACAGTCAGTGTCAACAGCCATATGAAAATTGAACTAAACAACATTCACTTCTCTTGCCTCATCCATCCATAGGTTACTATCAGGTTGGCTAAACATGACTTCCCCTTTGTAAATCCATGCTGACTAGTCCCAGTCACTTTCTTGTCCTTCATGAGTTTGGAAATGTTTTTCAGGATTATTTCCTCCATCATCTTATTAGGGTTTCAGGCCAGCCTGACTGGCCTGTAGTTCTCCGAACCCCTCTCAGTACTCTTCGTGAAAATAAGTGTCATTTATTCTCTTCCTGTCTTTAGGAACCTTTTCCAGCTGCCCTAACCTTTCAGAGATAATCAAGGGTGGCCTTGCAGTGACATCCGCTGGCCCCTTCAGTACTTGTGGGGACAGCCCATTGGCCCCATGGACTTCTGTAGGTCCAGTTTGTTCAATGGTTCCCTCATCTGATGCTCCTCTTCTGAAGGCATGTCTTCCCTCAGGTCTCAGACTTTTCATCTGGCCTGGGATGCCTGGCATTCCTAAAGACTGAGCTCACCAGTAGGGAATGAGGCAGAGGCATTGAGAACTTCATCCTTTCTCACGTAATTTGTCATCAGTTCCTCTGCCTCATCCAGCAGCGGGGCCATGTTTTTCCTAGTTTTTCTTGTGCTGCAAATGGACTTGTGGAAACCTTTCTTGTTGCCCTGCATATCCCTCACCAGATTCAACTCTGGTTTGGCCTTGGCATCCTAACCCACCCCTGCTTCCACCTCTTGTACACTTCTTTTTATGTCTGAGTTCACTCAGGAGTTCCTTTCTAGGTACTGGCCACCTGCCACCTTTGCTTGGTTGCTAAATTGTTGGGGTGGGTCTTCCCTGAGCATGGAGGAAGTGATCCTTGAATAACAACCAGCTTTGCTGCACCGCTCTTCCTCTCCCATTGTCTCACATTGTATTCAATGGCTGCTACATTTTTAGTACATTTTGAAGCTTTTGATTCAGTTTGTTGTCTCCTCTTTCTGATGAACAAATTCTATGTACAAAATAGTGACTGTTATAATGACTAAGGATTTTAGAAGTAGTTAGAAATTATGACAGTTTACATAAAGTTATTATTGTTTTCCTGTGTTCATTGCCAGAAGTATTAACATGAAAATTCTCTTACACTGTCCTTTTACACCACATTGACAGTGTTCTTTCCATATCACATTGAAGGGTCCCACTGGAGAAAGCAATAGGAAACACAAGATGCAGAGCTATATTTGAATGGTAAACTGGCTTTACCAGAGTTTATCTTTTTTATGTCTGATTTCTGTGTCTTTCAGAAATCAGAAGGCCAAATGTTGGACTTTGCCGCTAATGCTGTAAGACATTTCTTGCATCATAACCTTGAGATTAGAAAACTTTAGAAAAAAATAGTTGTGGTAAACTGACCCCCTCCAAAATCTGGAGGGTCTCTGTTAGGGTGTACTTTCTATCACTTTTGTTGGAGATAAATCAAGCTACTGTGTGTACAAGAATTCAAAACCAGAGGGAAAACTAATGAGAGATGAATTCTACAGACTGGTAGGAAGAGGACATGCTTTGATGACAGGAAAAGAATCTTGTATCCTGGTCCTTGTTGCCTCATAGACTTAAAGACTAAATGATTTTCAAAAACATTGTTATAATTGGTTTACAGAGCCCACAATGTAAGTATACCCATGAAAAGAAAAGGCAGTCTAATGATAAAGTGCAATCTAAATAGCTGAGGTAAACAAAAGCTTGAAAGAAAATCACAGCTAATTAGTATCACAATTATCTGGTACCCACTGCTTTTAACTCCTGTTTTATCCAAAAAGACTGTCTGAATTTCTTCATGTTACTTCAGGAAGGTGTACAAATGGTAGGTAAATGTGTTTGAATGTGTGGGGAATATTTTTTCATTCGAAGTCATTAGTCTTTCTAGTCTATATTGCCACCCAGCTGTGATCAAAGAAACTAGGATGTTACAGGGCTTGAATATATTGCTTTTACTTCTGCTCAAGAAACAGATTACAGGGTATGCTTTATTTGCAGGAGAAAGTATGAACAGATTGCAACAGGAAGGATGAAAACAGGGCATTTGTAGCATTAATAGGCACAGTCTGAAATTGTGAAGAGAGAGAATTTCCTCAAACGACCCAGGGGCAGTGGCAATTCTTATCTTATGGGACATTGTACTTTAACACAACAGCTGTCTTGCTGCCTAAGATATGTAAATACTTTAGTATGCATTTATATTTTCGCTTCACTGAGACGAAAATGATCAAAATATATGAGTGCTCTGTTTACTGGTTTGTAGTGGACCCAACTGTCTATCAGTATACGAGATTCTTCAGCACTGAAGTAGGACTGGAAGGAAAAAATGAACAAATACTTATGATTAAATGCATACTAATCACTGTAAAAATAAGGGGATTGTAAAACTTGTATCCAGTTTGCAATTTTATGAACATACAGACTTAAAAGGGAATAGAGAAAAAATCCATTACCCCTATTTGATAAATAAGGTAAAGTATTTATAAGATAAGATATAAAATAAAAACAATTATGCATTATTTACAATCTTTCTCTCAGTTTTTTAGTTTTGTTGAAGCTGCAAAGAAAATAAAAAAGTATTTGCTGTAGATTTTACCACAGCTGCAGAGCAGAATTTGTCTCGCTACACAGGTTTGTAAGATGCAGTTCCTATATAAAGGCAGCCAAATTATAGTAGTGCATTTGCTGCCTTGCTAGCTGCATTATTTTTCTATGTGCTAAACCAACTATTTTCTATTATGATTAACTTAAACAATAATGATGTCCTTCTGACATCAAATTCTATGAATACAGCTCCAGTGTTAGTGGCTCATTTTTGTACACCTTGCTGATCACCTGCCCTTGTTGATCAAGTGCTATTTTCTGTGGGTCTTTCAGACACTTCAGAGTTTATCTACACCTCCTATTAAGTTTGTTGCATGGCAAACTGATTTCCTATTCCAAATGAACTGTATATTGACTCTGAGATTAGGAGCTCTTGTGTTGTGATATGTCAAGATCTCCAGCACAGGCAAATGAGTCACACTCGTTCAGACTGTGTCCAATGCAATATAAAGAGTCATTCTTCAAGGAATTGTGAGGTTTGAAAGTGCATGAAAATGGAAACCATGAGCAGAGTTTTCCCAGATGAACACAGATTCTTTCTATTTACATTTGTGGTGATTTCACCTGAAAATTCAGTTAAATGTTGCAGGAAATAGGTGGAGGTAGATTTAGATCACACAGTTCTGAGTGTTCCTCAAACTTAATTTCTTTACAACAGAATATAAGTTTATAATTGAGAAAGGATTGAAGCTAACCTTTATGTTTCTGGTGATCTGCTTTTCCATGTAGATATTAGGGCAGGGTATCCTCAGCAGGCTGAATGCATCTGTGTCAAGGACTGCTCTGAAAAATACAGTGAAAGTCAGAAAAGTGGGCAAAATAGAGTAGTTACAGTTGTGTGAATTCAGAAACACAACACATAGGAACCATGCTGAGTGTTTCATAGCACTTTCTAGACAAGTAAATTGATAAAGTTCTTTGACATACTTTGCAAGTGCTGCACAGCAAGAGGCATTGCATTCCTTCACTGCCATTGATAAATGAGTTGAATTATTAGGACTGAAGAAAGAAAGAAACAGAAAGAACTTGGCATGATTATCAAATCAATCTGTAGCAAGTTTTAGGACAAATAACAACGTGGTCTTTCAAATATGCCAGAGTAAATAGCTCGCATTAGAGGCACCAAGAAGAAATTGAAAGCTGCATCCACACAGTGCCATTTGAGGTTTCTTTTCTGAATTTTGTTTTTCAGAATATTACTGCCCTTTGAACACTATGACCATACTCACTGTTTTCAGGATGTGAATGCACCAGAGGGCAGGTGATATTAGATATGAAAAAAATGAGAACTCCTTAAAAGAAGTAATGTCAGTGAAGTTCTGTTTCAATGGGGACTTTTAAGTATTGAAGGGTCTGTTTATCCCCTTAGGGAGATTACAGTATCAAAATACCAAACTGGTTATGAAGAGCTGGGAGAGCATGGACATCATGTAATTAAAATCACAATATAGGATGGAAGGAATTTATAAATGTTGCAGGTTCTGTGTCTGCTTTGCTATAAGCCTTCCTGCCTGGAGAAGAAAAAACGGTATTCTCCCTTTGCTCCAGGATGCACTACCTTTTCCAGACTGGCATGTTCATATTTTGGAGAAGACAGCATTTTTTTGTAATTACATATAATGAGTAGCTTGCCTACCTGTCACCAAAATTACGTTCATTGTTTCTGTTTTCCCCTCTGTAATCAATTTGGTATAAAATATTTCCCATTATTAGTTTGCATTTCCTCTTGTGTATTAGTCACATCCATTGTTTCTTTTTTTTTTTTTTTCATGAGAATAGGTTCAGTTATTTGCTATATGTTGCTGGAGTGCCTTAACAAGATGAACTGAGGTGCTGCAGTGTTCCTGCAGTACAACTAATGAGTAATAATTGTGCTGCTAGTAATAGAAGGACTGATTTGTTTAATAAATCTAGAAGGGAACTGGTTTGGCTGACTTAAAGTGAGTGAATGCTGCCTGACATTTTCCAGGGAGATATTAATCATGCTGTCTTCCTAGAAAAAGTAAGCAAAATAAGAGAAAAAGAGAACTGTAGACTTGTTAGTGCCCTTGGGGCAGTGAGAATATATAGATCCTACTGTGAAAAGATATGGGAGACTGGAGTGCACAGAGGTGTTAAAGGGCTATTAGATATTAGAGTCTGTCACAACAATGAACTGTTATGGACACCTCAATATCGAAAAGTCATTGTGAAGAGCTCAGAAATAAAATAACAAACATCTTTTTGTTCCTAAAGATATAGTTTTATTTGAAAAATATCATAAGACTAACTCACTTCTTTCGTTTGATTTGTTGTATTTTTTTCGCAAAGGAATTTATGGATCCAGTTTTATAATAATGGTTTGCTGTTGAAAGCTTTTCACTGAAGGAAGTTTAAGACATTTGAGAATTATTTGCTTAACCATCTTAAGTGGGCCTCTGAGAAGTAGTGCAGAGATGGCTAAGTGAACCCTCAATGAAGATCACTGGACTATTAATAAAACACTCTACAACTACTTTGCACAGTAATTCAGAAGAAGCAAAGCAGAGCTGGACCAAGCCTACTGCATGTATTCTGCTAGGTGGACAAAACCCATTCATTTGAAGAACCAGAATCTGTTCCCATCTGCTGTAGATCTGTTCCTATCTGCAAGAATCTGAATGGCTTAATAGGGTGAAGCATAAATGTTCAAGTGTCTGCAAGACACATAGGGGCACATGGGGGACAGGGAGGAACCTGAGGCCTTCTACAATGGAGTGAGTGTATCAGTGACAAGGGAAGAGCTGCTGGTGTAATCTACCTGGACTTCTGCTAAAGCTTTGGCGTGGCCACCCACAACGTTCTATTACCGCACCTGAGTGGGCGCAGCTGGTGATAGAGAGACGGTGAATCTTGTTTCTTGAATCAGAAGGCTTGATTTATTAAGATATTATATATAATACATTATGACTATACTAAATAGAATATAGAGAGAGGTTTGCAGAGCAGCTAGGCTAGGCTAAGAATAGATTGAAAGAATCTACAACAAAGTTGTGTTCAAGGACTCAGTCCCCTAGCTTGCACTGATGATTGGCCCTTAATTATAAACATAGGAAATGAGCCAATCAAGGTGTCCCTGTTGCATTCCACAGCAGCTGATAATAATTGTTTACCTTGTCTTCTGAAGCCTCTGGCCTCCAGAAGATGCAGAAATCCGAAAGAAAGGATTTCTGTGGAGAAATGTCTGCGACAACATTCTTCTGTCAAAATTAGAGAGATATGGACTTAATGGGTGGACTATTCAGGGGGTAAGGAATTGGTTGGATGGTTGCATCCAGAGGGTAAGTGGAGAATGTCTCAGTGTCTGGATGGATATTGGTGGTGAGCGGTGTCTCTCAGTGGTCTGTATCAGGAGCAGTGCAATTTAATGCCTTCATTGATGACATAGTGGGATTTTGTGCACCCTCAGGAATTTTGCAGACATCAAGCTGAGTGGTACAGCTGACACACCCTGAGAGGTGTGTCAGAGGGACCTGGACAAGCTCAAGAAGTGTGTCCACAGGAATCTCATGAGAGGCCAAGTACAAGGTGCTGCAGCTGGTTTGAGGCAAGCCCTAGTATCAGCACAGGCTGGGGAATGACCAGCTCAAGAGCAGCCCTGTAGAGAAGGACTTGGGGCTACTGGTGAATGAAAAGCAGGACATGACCTGGCAATGTGTGCTTGGATCCCAGAAAGGCAAGTGAATCCAGGGCTCCATCAGAAGCAGCATGGCCAGCAGGCTGAGGAAGATGACTCTGCCCCTCTGCTCCACTCTGATGAGACTCCACCTGCAGTGTTGTATCCAGCTCTGAGGTCCTCAGTACGGGAAAGACACAGACCTGTTGGAGCAGGTGCATGGAGGGACATGAGGCTGAACAGAGGGTGAAGCACCTCTCATGTGAAGATGGGGTGAGAGAGCGTGGGGTTGGTCAGCCTGGAGAAGAGATGGCTCATTGAGGCCTTTGAGTACTTAAAAGGAGAAAGATGGACAGATATTTTTATTAGGACCTGTAGAATGTGATAGGACAAGGGGTAATGTTTTTAAACTGCAAGAGGTCAGGTCAGAGTAGGTAAAGGAAAGCAATTTTTTATAAGAGTTGTGAAACATTGGAACAGGTTGCCCAGATTGGAGATGATGCCCCATCCCTGGAAACATTCAAGGTGAGATTAGACAGGACTTTGAGGAATCTGGTGTAGTTGAAGATGTCATGAGTTGGTATACACTCATTGCTACAGTAACTTGGAACTGGAGTTCTCGAAGCATTCAGAAACATCCAAGAATCACTCCAGAATGACAAGAAAAAAATAGAGTTATTGAATATTTATTAGAAGTTATTAGAAATTTTTAGTTTCTATGCTGTTATGGGTATGGATGAAGCCTAGAAACGGTAATTCAGGAACTTAATATACTTTTAAAACTCTTCAAGAGACAAAAATATATTGAAGACAACTAAACGTAAACTTATCAAAGAGTGATTCCCTGGATTCACGAAAATAAATCTTGATTAAGTGCACCCTCAGTCAGTTCACAGACAGTGGCGGCATCGATCTGCTGGAGGGCTAGAGGGCTCTGCAGAGGGATGTGGACAGGCTGGATTATGTGCTGAGGCCAATTGTATGAGGTTCAACAAGGCCAGGTGCTGGGTCCTGCACTTGGGTCACAACAACCACAGGCAGTGCTCCAGTCTTGGATGAGAATGGCTGGAAAACTGCCCGGTGTAAAAGGACCTGGGGTACTGGTCAAGAGTGGCTCAACATGAGCCAGTGCTTGTTGTCTAGGAGGCCAAGAAGACCAGTGGCATTCTGACCTGTATCAGTGATAGTGTGGCCAGCAGGACCAGGGCAGGGATTGTCCCTCTGTACAGGGCCCTGGGGAGGCCACACCTTGAGCGCTGTGTTCAGTTCTGGCCCCCTCATTACAAGAAGAACATTGAGGGGCTGGAGCGTGTCCAGGGAAGGGCAGCGGAGCTGGGGAAGGGTCTGGAGCAAAAGTTCAATGAGGAGTAGGGGCCGTTTAACCTGGAGAAAAGAAGGCTCGGGGGGGAACTTTATTACTCCCTACAACTGTCTGAAAGGAGGTTGTAGAGAGGTTGGGGTCAGTCTCTTCTCCCCGGTGACAAACAACAAGAGGACAAGAAATGGCCTGGTAATAAGGGACTTTTAGATTAAATGCTAGGAAAAATGCCTTCACTGAAAGGGTTGTCAAGCACTGGAACAAACTGCCCAGGGAAGTTGTAGAATCACCATTGCTGGAGGTATGTAAAATAGGCAGATGGGGAGTTTAGGGACATGGTTAGTGGTGAACTTACAGTGTTGGGTTAATGGGTGGACTTGATGTTTTCCAACCTAAATGAAGCTGTAAGGCAAATGAAATAATTACATTATTGAAAGACAGTGTTATCACAATGAGGTTTCTGCATTGCTACTTTTGTCTAATGGACAGGTATTCTATTATGGTGCTGCACAAGTAATACAATTTCCACATGCAGTTTAAAAAGCAGAATACCTTGCAACTGACCTTTAATCACTTGCACTGAGTCTGTTCTCCCTAGTGAAGTATTCCACTTTCAGCTTCAGTGAATTAGATGTTCTGGAAGCTCAATCTGTTCAGATGCTGTTATGGAACACCAAATTTGTATACTACAATTGAGGGAAAGACCAAATGACAGTAGAAGTAGAAATGCCACACCTGATGGACCAGATTCTCATTTTATTTTCATCAGTTATTGCAATGTAGTGGAATTACTTCTGCATGATTCTGCCATAAATAAGCAATCGTGACATTATCATTGTTAGAGAGGAAGCACTATCTAGTAAATAGAAAAGAAGAATTATTTAACATGCTCTAATGATAGTCACTTAATTTCTGCATGATCTGAGGAAAATGACTTAGGCTTTTTCATTCAATTTTCTTATGAATTAAGTAGGTCACACTAAAACTTTGCTATCTTGTTGGATTGTTGTGAGGATAATTAAAATTTCTCAAGTATTTTGCTATCTCCAGGTAAAAAGAGTAAATATATGTAACTACATAATTTTTCTAGTGGATTAAAAAAGAAGTTGCAATTAACAGAAGTTAATTTATAATTTCAGTGGTTGGCGTAATGAGCCCTTTACGTCAAACTCTTGCTATATGTGATTGAGTGAATATAATAGATCTTAATGTCTTAAAAGGGACAGGATTAGTGTGGTTCAAGAAAATAATGATTAATTTTTGTTAATTGGATGGGAATGATGGGACAATTCTTCTAGTGTATGGAGAATCCTGCATTATTATAATTATAATTATTAATTCATTATGATAAAATGTACTCTTGAAGGGTACAGAAAAAGCATCTGTAAGTCACCTCTGAATTTCTACTCTTCAGCCTTCTTGGTCTTTTTTCTTTCCATAGTTTAAAGAACCTAGGAAGCTACTCATATTTAAAATTGAATTATGTATTTTTTTCTGTTACCAGTAATATAAGGAATATCCTCTCTATGTCAGCTTTTTCCCTAACACATGTTCAGTGATAGGGTTTGTGAGGGACACGTTAAAGGACTATTGTAAAACCATGGCAAATTACATTTACTAAATATCTAACCTAAGCGAGCCTTCTTGCAGCTTAATCCTGTGACTCATGCTGTCCATCAGAGGAATGCAGAATGACTTAGTCTTTTCTGCTTTTTGGCAATATTTTATATAAGAGCACACAAACATGATGTCCTTTCTTTCATTTAGTCTAAACAATACCGATTCTTTCAACTTCCCCCAGCAGGTCATATTTTCTGAACCCAAGTATTAACACTTGCTGCTGCTCTCTCTTTGACTGATTCTGCTCAAATTACTCCTTTGGGGGCACTGCCAGGGATTCCAGTCTTCTTTTCAGACAAGTATACATGTCAGGAGAAAAATAAAGGGATGGCCAGTAACATAAGAAAAATTGGCTCACCAACAAAATCCTACACCCAGCCCCAAATTACATTGATTAACAAAGCCTGAATGAGGATATAATCACATAATGAGAATGTAACACCCCAAATTATGCAAGATTAGAATTTTTTTTGTACTCTTAACAGTAGTTCCTAACAGCTGCTAAATCCTAGTAGTTCTAAAAAGTATGATTTGGGATAAAGCCCCCCTGTGGATTTAATTGATCCTTTTGTTAGTTATTTGGTTTTTTGCCTTGGCATGCTGCTTTCTCTTTAGCTCTAGGGATTTGAAACTTCATTTAGCTTCTCATGAAGCCCAGAATTACTATATTATTACAGTATTCAAAGAATCTAGAACTATTAGAATAGCACTAAATATAAAAAAAATTATGAAAATTTAGAAAATTTGTGACATTAGTAATTTCCTTCAAGAATATAAATCTGACAGCCATTGATTTCTTAAATGAGTCCATTTGTATATAATTGTTGGTAATCTACAGAAACATTTTAAACTCAACAAAGCTTTCTCTCAGAATTTCTGACATACAATTTCTTTGCCTTTTCTATTTTATTCAGCATTTTTACCAACTATACACCTTTCTTCAGGCTGCTGAGTTTCAGGTTGAAATAAACTAGGTATACAATGCAGAAAACAAAAGATAAAACATGAAGAATGTTTATTTCTGTGCGCAGGTTTCTCTGCACATGTAATTTCATAAATCAGAAATATGTTTACAACTTCTATAGGTAGTTCCATTCTATAGATAGTTTTCCAACAGCAGGCATTCTAAAATAATGAACAATCATTGAGATTGCTTTCTGTAGTATTTTCTATTTACTATTAATCTGTTTATGATTCTGTAAGGCTTTTTCCAAAGTCTATTAAAATACATGGCAGGCTTCCACAGGTTTTGGATCCATCCTTAAATAACTAATAACATTGAGAATGTATTTTCACTTGAAAGCATAAGGTTGGCATAGTATTTTGTTTCTCATATGGGTAAAGCTGTTGACTGAGAATTGTGGTTTGTCTGTGCCAGCTCAATTTTAATAGAAAAATTAACTTATATCTCCTCCAAGACTGGTACTTTTCCATTGCTCAGTACTGGTGAAAATCTGTCTTGATTTGCAATCTATTCATTGTCAGGAAAACACAGAGAATTTACTGTGTTTCTGTCAAGGCAGAATTTGTCTGGTTGTCCTAAAGTTTATTTATGTTATATTAAAGACCAGTTTCCATTCAGAAATAGAAATCCATACATGCAATTTTTATAAAACAGTGCTAATTTGCTCACAGTTTGACAATAATTTTGTGTTTTGAATACCTTCTGGGCTCTAAAGCCCAATGGTAGAACATCAGTAATTCTTGTAATATAGAGAGAAATTTCTACTTTGCAGAACATGGTCTCCTGTTGCAGAGTATTTGCCACAGAGGCAATAATGATAACTTCAGAAATATTTGTTTTCATTACACAGAATGCAAAAGCACGTTTGAAATCAGTGGAATGAGATGTCTATAGGCCGTTCTGTAAAGCCTTCAAAGTACTCTAGCTGAAAATTTGCATATGTAAAAACCTTGAAAATCTTGCAGCATGGCATCAAACAAATATGAAAACTCTAGTGAGCTGTGAGATGTCTACTGAGATGTTCAGTAACATCTGTTAGTGCATGGTGTCTAGTTCATAGCTTGCTGAAAAAGCAAAGTCTGCATCTTAAAAATTAGTTTTGAGAACAGGGATGAGTAATTAATACTCCAGAACTTTTCATGGAGTCAAAATTCCTTACTATTTACCTGAAGGGATAATATTTACTCCAGGGATCTAGAGGTCTCCTGTTCCAAAATATTCTGCCTGGTGGCCTGTAGAAGAGTCTGGGAGTTTTGCAGTTGGAGCTCTAAGAGGGTTTTTTGTTTGGGACACTATGAAGCTCTTAAGAACCAAAATGTAGAGGTAACTAATCAAGTGCTCTTTCAATAGTCAGCCAATAATTTTCTGAAGAATCAATGAATTTAGCTATTGTGTTTAATCCTCTGTAGTCACAGAGGTCAAAAGCTGAGGAACCTGAAATTTTTCTAAGTCCCTTGGTAGCTGCTGAGAAAGCAAGCAAGTTGGCATGGAACCAGGCAAGCAATCATTAAAAAAGTAGTGTGAATGGTTATGTGCTTCTCATATAATCATTTGTTACAGAAAATTTACAGACCAGCTCAGCTGTAATTTACAGATTCTTGAAATGAATGAAAAGCGCAATCAAAAATAATCTGCCTAATGTGTAACATTAGAAATATGTGGCATTAGAAATTCATCTTAGGCACATCCTAAGCTGCACCAAAAGTTTTTTACAGAAAGAGTGATTAAGTGCTGGAATTGTCTGCCTAGGGAGGTGGTGGAGTCACCATCCCTGGACGTGTTTAATAAAGGACTGGATGTGGCACTTGGTGCCATGGTTTAGTTGAGGTGCTAGGGCATGGGTTGGACTTGATGATCTTGAACATCTCTTCCAGCCTAGTGATTCCGTGATTCTCTGAAATTCAGCTGCTCCAATTTGGTCATTAAAGAGAAGAATGACTATATAGAAATGTGTTTCTGATCCTCCTCACCTTGTTGTCTAAGGTATTATGCTTATGTGATAATGGAGAAAACCATGTTCTGCTGCTCTCCAGACATACAATGGGATAATTATGAAAGCTGAAATAATAAAGTAAAAACAACAAGACTCTTCAAAGTAAATGTCTTCAAGATGTTTGGAAATACTTCAAGCTACATGAATTATTTTCATGGTGTTCCAACAGTCTGTAATCGAAAATATAAACAGCTATATTTAAATACCTTGAAAAAAGCAGACATCAGCAAGAGATTCTTGATAATATATGATTATTCGATCAACTGGTAGATGAAAGCTAGGGCAAGCACCTTGTGAAAAAAATTAGGGCAAGCAGATGAATTAGGAATTTAAACTGAGCAAGTCACGCTATGTCCTAACCTTAATATATTCCTAACCTTAATGTTTAGAAACATCTTGGGGTTGATCTTCTTTCTAGTGATGAAATTTTGGCATACAATTTTAAAAAAAGTATTCTGCTTTTACTTGAAAAGTAGTTCTCTTAGGCATGTAATATTAACCTGAGTGGAACTACCCTCCATTGTCCATAGGGCCACAAGACACACACGTTTTATTAGATTTTTAAGGATAGGTGTAATTAATTCTATCTTTAAGAAAGGGCAACCTAAAAATAAGATTGCTGTTGTTTATATTGGCCAAGCTATGAATATTTTTCATTGCTGTTTTTTGAATAAGTAGGAGGTCTGTTTTCTCTAAGGTGTACATACACACACACACACACATGTGCTCAATTCCACCAAAATCACCTTTAAATTGAGTTGCAAACACCAAATAATTAGAGAGTTTTTTTTCTTGTTTGTACTTCAAAGCTATGTACTGATCTTCATTTCTCCAGTGTGGACAAATATTTTTAAGTGAACTTCATGTCAAAAATAATGAGTTAAACCAGATATTAAGCACATTTCCAGTTACCAAATAATCATGGAAATGTTGGTGAGTAACCAGTTTCTAGGTGTGTTTCCCAAAAGAAAAGAGCACTTTGATATTATCAGGAAATGTCTGAAGTTTATGACCCTGCTGCACTTCCATCCATCCCCAAACTGATGGTGGCACGTGCATCCATCCATCTGCCACTTCATAACACCCTGAAGCTGAGAACCATAAATCATCCTATTGCTGCAGGAGTGACAGGTGCAGGATAACAGATGCAGTCTCCAATATATTAAGAGAATGCCATGATTTATTTGAATTAAGGCAGTCTGGGGTTACCAATCTGCTTGAAACTAGATAACCATATGGTGCATGGCTGCTAGATGAGAATATTCGCTGGTAATAATGCACTGTATTAAAATGCAAGCTCCAATATTTAGCCTTGGAAATTGTCTCTTGACACCTGTGTCAGCTCCTTGAGATGCCTGAAGACTGCATTATGTGAGCTAAAGTGCAGAATGTCACTAATCTTGTGACAGCAACCTTGGCAACTGGGTGCAGGTTTCTAGTAGATTGAAGTGTTTAAACATTCAAATTTTCTCAATGGCTTCTAAGTTTGGCATTTACCTAACAAGCTGACTGAGGGAGGGTCTACACAAAGTTTTCTGATGAAGCATTAACTGTTGTTGTTTACTAACAACTTCTCACTTGTTAGTAAAGATAGATGATCATGCTCAACATATGGGCAAAGGCAGGATAGCTCTGTGATTAAGAATGTAGAAGTAAAAATTACCAGAACTGAGGCACATGCAAAAATCTCAGTGAAATTGGTGAGTTCGGGTCAGGGACAGAGTGTGATCTTTACAGATTCCTCTACAAAGAAACCTGAGAATACACAAAGCTGTTGGTCTAATAGCAGTGCATCCACACAGACCTCCTGTCAGGGAAAGCATGAAAACCCAGTGATGTTATTTAGGAATGGTTCTTTGTGTAGCTCAGGCCCATTATTCTGATCCCAAAGGAATGAGAAGTTTAAGAAAATACTGTCAGGGAACAAGCAGGGCTGGCAGCTTCGGAGGAGCTGGCAGGGGTGGGTGGAGGCCTCAGGCAAGGCTGATCAGGCAATTAACTACTATGAGTGCCCTCAGGGCCCTGACACATATTTCCATGGAAAAAGGAGCCAAAGACAATGAAAAAATGGAGAATGAGATAAATTGCAGCTTGAGTTTACTGAATGTGAATCGCATTTGAATAGCCTGACATCCTTCTTTGCCAACTTATTTTCTAGACAAAAGAAATGGCATCAATGTCATCTGTCTGGCCTACCAGCCGTATGGGAAATTGGAAAAGATGCAAATTAGTGGAAGAAATTTCAGGTGAATAGGAATTAGATGGAGGAGAGACAGCAATAAGTCCCCTTTGAAGGGGAATGCACTATGCAGAGGAAAGTCAGGAGTGGAGTTCCTTAAGGAGTAGTCCAGAGACGTCTTAGCTATTTTCACTCTTTTAGGATTAAATGAAAACATGCTGACAAAAATTGCTTATGACACTGTGTTATGGGACATGATTAATAAAGAAGAATTTCAGGCTATCACACAAACAATAAATAGATGATTTTCAGTTTCAAAGTACTTGAAATGGGAAAAAAATCCACATATGTGGAAAAAAATGTCAAATCATGGATTTAATTAATAGTAAAAAGAATTTCTGGAGTCACTGAACAAGACATGTCTTGAAAAACAAACTGAGAAGGGAGATTTCAGCAGACTGCTTTTTCACAAAAAGATTATGGGCAACCAAAGAAATGCAAAACTACAAAACTATACAAATAATGCCAGGGCATTGCAGTTACAGTAGGTTTATTAGAAAAACAGATGCCAGATTATGATGGCATTGTGGAGGGTAGTATCCTCACAGCTGGATGGACTGCTTATCCAGGAGTGTCTCCCTCTCAACTGTAGCAGAAAATTAGATGTCTGAATCAGATTCCTACTTTCTGTATGGATAAATCAGGTGAAATAAGTCACACTTCTAATAATTAGCTGTGAATGAGGGATTTTTCATTTGAACAGATTGTATAAAAGAACAGAAGAGGAACCTCACCAGGCACCTCTCCATGCATTTTCCAGGAGCTTCCTTTCTCCTTTTTCACCAAGTTCCTAGATTTGGTGAAATGAAATAAGCTCCTCACAATGGTCTAATTTTACAACCTATTTGTTCATAAAGATTAAATTGCCAACAATCTCAACCTAGCAAAAACACCCATACTTATCTAAGTCCCTTCTCATTTTTAGAGTCAAGGTACTTTGCAGATAACTGTCAGAACCTTGCATCAATACTCTGTTTACCACAGATAATGAATCTAAGGCCCAAAGGTGGCATAGCTTGCCAAGAAACACAGAAAAGGGAGTCATGCACAGGAGCAGACCCAGCAGACTGAGTCTCTGTATACTGCCTTGTCTACTGCCTGTCTACTGTGCCTGCTGCCTCCCACAAATGAGTAACAAAACAGTGTTCAGAGATGACCTGCAGTACTCCTGAGACAGTAACTATCCAGCAGGAATTCTTCCAGGCTGTTAGAGGAAAGCGAGAGAGGCAGAGAGCGCAGTTCTTTGAAAGAAGTGTTTGGCTGAGAGACAAAGATACAGAACTTTGTCAACAAGAGTTTTTATACGCAGAAAGAACAGACAAGAAGAATCAAGATCTTTTAGGCTTGTTAGCTATTAATTTGCATTAATTCATAGGAAATCATTACAAAATTTCTAAATGGAAACCCTATGCACCCCAGGCAGCAGCAATAAATCACTGAAGTGATTCATTACCCAGCTGTTTAATCCAAAAACATCCACATAGATGTTTTACAGAGAGTGTGTTTGTACTTGACTGATGATATAAAAAAGCTGAGGGACATCAGCTCTGGCAGGAATGGCCATTTTCAAGGAAAGATTAAAAGATCCACAAAATTACGAAAGCGAAAAGGAAATGGGAAAGAAAAAAAAAGAAAGGAGCAATGGAATATGAGAAAGAAAAAAGGGCATGGGATACAGAAAAGGGAATCTTCCATGGCAGCTAGCTGGGAGGTGAAATGATAGTTGTGGTACTGGTGGTAGTGCTGGGCACTCCCTGTGAGTTGTCTCTGGTGCTCTGTCTGGTTTTCTCTCCCAGATATTCCTTCTACAGTAACTACATGGTTTCACCCTGATGCACTCCACCTCTATCAATAATTCTTATTTCTTGTGCTAATCATACTGCTCAGAACATGGTTTGATTACACACACATTGCCCATGCCAATGGTCTCCTCAGTTTTTCTGAATGTATCACTGGATAATACTGGTTGGCTACCTAAATCACTGCTATCTCCTATTGGCAGCTACTAGGCAATTCATGTTCCCTAACATAATGTTATACATCAAAAGCTACAAAACAAGGGGTGAAGAGGAAGAGATGGACAAAAAGAGTGTTTCACACAGTGGCAGCAATCGCTTCTCATAAGAAATCCAATGCAACGGCCATGGCTGTGGTCCAGAGTACGGAGTGCAAAGCTGGGGGGATGACAGCATGTTGGTTAGAGGGGTACAAAACTCTGCCCCAGCACCCCTGAGGTATGAGGGTGCACAGTTGGACAGGAAGGTGACTGTCAGATTGCGCTGGAAAAAATGAGGGAAAAGCAGCAGAGGTGAAAACAGAAAACTCATGGCATTTCACAAGGTGCAGACTGACTCCTCTGATTGGGCTGTGGCACAGGGTGACAAAATCTCCCCTGATCTTCCAGGGAAGCAGCTGATTGCTGCAGCCAGGGAGAGACATGCAGTGCTTTCCATAAAACCAAAGCTTGAGCACCAAGAGAGGATTCTCAAGAGAGGATTACCCGCTCTGCCTGTCAACCATCCCGATCCATCTGACTTTTGGAAAAACATTCATTCTCCCTAAGTCTCCCTAAGTCCCTAAGAGGCACTTTTATTTTCTTCCCTGGATCATGGAAGATCTTTTCAAAACTTTATGGCTCAAGAATTGTTCCACTCAAAGATGCCCTTATCTCCTTCTGTGTCTTGTAGTGGGATTAAACCAGGGGTCACAATCTGAAGTCACTGTTGCCATTTATGTCCTGGCAATGTTGTGAGAGCTATGAGATTTATGGGAAATCCATAGTTTGGAATGAAGAATTTGGTAAAAATAAAAGAACCAGAGACTAGTCATATTCTCACTTTTATCACGTGCTGGTGGCAGCACAGCTGTGATTCTGTGCAGGTATCCCAAGTTCACAGCTTCCAAGCAGGTCGCACAGAGGACACCAACAAGTCAGTCTCTGGTATATGATTACAAACTCTTTTAAGATGTGCAATCAGGCAGACAGAGAAGAAGAACATTGTCCTTTTAATACTTGAGGAAACAAAGCCGATCATGGTGTGAATGATAAGCAGTTGGCTTTGCACAGGTGTCATCTGATATTCATAAATTCATGGAATTTCAGGCCAGAAAGAAGTCTTAAATCATTTTTATTGACTCACTGCCTTTTAGAGGTTAATACATTTCACCCAGTGAAGTGAGCAATTTCTTCTTTCAGGCTACAATGAATGCCATTGAAATTCCTCTGCCCACTGTAGTTTCAGGTGCTGCTGTAGCTATTTTTCTTGCTTAAGTTTCTCAAAGATCCTTCTGTTTATAATTCCTGCAGGAAACTACAAACAATGGTGAAATGTGTTTGACCTTTTGATCCTTCAGCCAGCTGGGCTTTTTTTTCAGCTCTCACAAGTGTTCCATCTTCTCATGTTAGAACAAGGTTTTACACTAACACAGTGTTCATTACCTTTCTGTAATTGTTTTGAATTAGACCACAGAAATATGGCTCTTCACATACCATGGGATTCTATATAACATTTGAATCTCAGTGGCATCCCATTAGCCATCAACATT
Organism: Melospiza georgiana; assembly: GCF_028018845.1. NCBI lineage: Eukaryota > Metazoa > Chordata > Aves > Passeriformes > Passerellidae > Melospiza > Melospiza georgiana. The sequence goes on from NC_080431.1 coordinate 70,800,300, forward strand.
TTGGCTCAGCTTAATTGTGGTCAGCTTCGGAGACAGAATATAAAAGTGATCATCAAATGTTCTCCTGTCTTCAGTCAAGCTGAGTAATGAGGCACTCCTTTGCTGTCCATTCATTTTACAGTTACTGCTGACCCCAAATGGCTCTTTCATTGTTGCACAGCAATGCACAAAGTGCCTGACTTTGGAGAGAGTCCAGTTTCCCCGAAATAATGACAAGCAGCAGAGAATTAGCATTCAGTGCCTTTTTCCTAAGGCATCTTCTTTTTTTCAACGTCTCTACTGATGATTGTTGTCTTCTCCTGTTCCTGCAGCATGTGAACCTGGATTTTTGTCTGTCTTGCAGCATTTTCACAATCATTGCATTAATAAGACTGCTTAGTGTTATTGTAAGGATGTTTATTAGGATGCAACTTCCTTTGTCTCCCAGGAGAACACAAATTCCTTTATGCCCCTTATCAATGCTCATACCACCAGGGGATGTGGACAGGACAAAAAAAAAAGCATTATTCAAGTTAGGACACTGTGAGCTGCAGGGGGGTAAAACAAAATCAGAAAACCTGATGGCATGATTTGGCTTAAAGGGTCACATTTAATGGGTCACACTCTACCTTGGAGGCCATTAACACCTGGGACACTGCATGGGCCTGTCCTGGGACCTGTCCCATTTAGCATCTTTACCAACAGACTGGAGAATGTGCCCTTTTGTCAGATTTGCAGAGGCCACCAAACCAGGAGGAAATGGCAAACATTGGAGAACATTTTTGAACAAAAATACAGGGCAGGAGAACAAAACTGAGGTTGTTTTGAAACTCTAAAATGCCCTCAGTGAGACTCAGACAAAGGGATAGTTACAATGAGAGAGGCAGGGGTATGCATGTGTGTGTCTATTTGTAGATGTATGACTGCATATCAGAAAAGTTTATATGGATTCATCAACCCTACCACTGTGTCTGTGAGCAAGCTTATGCACAAAGCTACAATGAAGCAAATAGTAATTTCAATTCCTTATGTGTTTTCTGAGATTCTAATCTCTGAAGTATTTGATAGCACCTTAGAAAAAAGATACTTTCAAAAAAGCACATCTTACTACATGCAAAGACCTACTGGATATTTTAGAGCAATTAAGGAGTGAATGCTCTGTCATTTGGTGGTCTGAGATATCTCTGATGTGATGTGCTACCCAGTCAGGAGTAAATAAATGTTATTAAAATTGCAAGGTTAGCACTGCACAATTCTACGTCAGACTTCTTGTCCAGCTGCATTATTGCATGGTTTTTAATTATCACATGCATTATCAAATACTTTTTCTTATCTGCAGGCTGTCTTTTACTATCAACTTTTCCCTCATTCAGTGAATGACCAATATTCTTTATTGCTTTAAAACTTTAAAGCCTACTCTGAAAACAAAGAGATATTAATTTCCTTTTGCAACTTTCCGTGGGTTTTTTTTTATAACCAGAATATCCAGGCATCTAACAAAATCCTTTAGGGTGGAGGGGAGATAATCTCATTTTACAGAATGAGAATTGAGAAACAGAAATGAACCTTTCCCTGGGGAAATAAGGAACCCAGGTGGGACTTCCTGAACACCCACCTAGCAGCCAGTGCTGCATCAGTACAACACCCCGCTTCAGAGAAAACCCTCAGGATCAGCTTCCCAGTTGCAAGTCCAACAGCTGAGTTAGTTTAGAACTTTTCTTCAGGCTGAGAGCAAGTCCCAGCTTCACTGGGAGATGTCCAGTCTGAGTGGCTGGCACTGCATTGGGAGCACTGGGGAAGAGGCAAGGGTAGACTACTGCAGTGCAGGGCTTCCTTCATCCTGAGCCCACCGTTTCTCTTGGCACCTTCCCTAATAACACTGGCCTCCTCTCCTTTCTCCACACCTACCTGCCTCTCATTATTCCTCTTTCAGCAGCATCTCTCGGTGGTACAAATGCTTATGGATGCACTGTTTTTCTCCACCCTCATTTTTCTTCCTCATATTCTTTCCCTTTGTGCAATTGCATGGAGAACTTGAAGAGCTGTGTCCAAGTACTTCAGCAGTGTTTTGTGTCTCACTGGGCACTCACTTATTTCCAACTGTTTGTACCTGTAACTGGGGTCACAAATTGAAGTGAGCTCTCAATGTGACACTTCAGGTCCTGACTAATATTTAATTAACACAGTCCTTAAGCAGTGAGTCATTGCATAATGTTTCTTTTGCAACCTTACCCTGATTTTTGGTGTGTGATTCATGTAGCCCTTTGTGACATTTGTCACCCCCTTCACCATCATGAATAATAAACTCCCAGTTTCAGAATTACACTATTCCAGTAATGGAATCAGGAGCTATTGACAGACAAAATACTATTTTGACAATATTGAGTATTTGAGTTTTTTAATGCAGCTGTGAATCAGAAGATACTTGACTGAATTTTTTAAATGTGTACAAACTTCTAACATGTGATCCATGAAAGATAGCTTTGAGAACTTATTTAACTTTTAAACATAATGTGGCATTACCATCTTTTTCTTTGAGAAGACACTTCCTATGTCTCAAAAAGTGGCAAAAACTCTTTTGAGTTGTAATTAATGGAAAAACTCTTGCAGGTTGTACAGAACCAGGAATTTCCTCTCTGTAGACTGACTCTTCTTGCAGTGAACCACACATTGGCTCTTCAACTCCACTGACAGTGATTCCAACATGCTGTTTATGAATCACAGAGCAGATTTTCAAGTAGTTTTTCAAGGCTACATATTCAAGTGAGACCAACAGCTGTCACCGTGATGCTTAAGAATGCAGTTAATGGACTGAGGCTTCAAAAAAAATTTAATCAGTTTAATTTTCTTGCTGCTCATTTCAGAAGAGAAAGCAGAGTAATGCTGCCCTTTCTTTAAAGGATGGAATGAAATCAGCATTGAGTGGAGAGAGCTGGGTTTGAGGAGCTGCTTCCCCCCGCTGTGCTGTGCTAAATGTTTATGCAAAGTGAAGGGAACTATAAAGTATTGGTGTTTGATGGGCTTAAAGCTATTGAGTAAATGTCTAAATTAAATTATGTTGGTTTCCCCACTCTCCTTTTCTTGGCAGAAGACATTAGCAGATGCCTTCTGCTTATTTATTGACACTGCTGTTTTCAATATATCTGAATCTCTTCATAAGACAAAAAGAAATAAAGTAGACTGGTATGGCGCAGTAAACAGTTTGATAGGTCAAGCTATCATAAGCTTACCAATAGGGAAATAAAACAGATAATATCCGGGTTGTTAAAGCTTCCCAGATGGGCAGCTGCTCACTTTTCAGTAGGAACTCAGAAGAGCATTGCAGACATCAAATGTGACATTTTTAATAAGGTTTGTACCATTGAAACACAGCTGTGCTCAACGGGCAGAGCAGCCGAGCTTGGTACTTTCATTAATTCTGTTCCTTTGCGTTATTTGCACGAAAGCACTTCAGCCCAGATGAGTGGGTCAGATCAAGGGTTTGTCTAGCTCAGTATCCTTCCTCAGAAAATGTCCAGAGGTACATCCACAGGGAACAGAGGAGGCATGCAACAATCATTTGCCAAAATGTTATTCCAGCCTTCAACAGTTTGCAGCTTGGCTTCTTTCTGAGCCTCAGGTGATGTATGTGTTTTCAGCCATCCTCTTAAGCTTTCTTTTCCATAAATTCATCCCTCTCCTCCATGTAAACTTCTTAGTCTTCGTAATATTTTGTATGAAGGAACTCTGTGGTAAAAATACTTTTTTTTTTTTTTTTTTAACCTGCCATCTGCCACTACATTTGGTGTTTCTTAGTTTTTCTATTCGGAGAAGCAGATAATAACTGAAACCTGCTCACCCTCTACATTTCACCTGTCATTTTGATGATATGACCATAAACCACATTTTTTGAGAGGATGAAGAGTAAGATGAGGCAGATCCAGTAGGTAGATAGGGATCATTTTCTGTTCTGAGGATCATTAACTTTGCCAAAAATTGACATTTTATTAAAGCAAACTGTGAGGTCATATAAAATCTGATAAATAGTTAAGACTGCAGAAGAGGAGGATAAATTGGGGAAATGTCAAAATATTTCATTTTAACATTTTCAGAATGAAATATTTGGTATTGCTAAATTGTTTGTTTTGACATTATGTACCTGAAGCCTACGGAGTTCTTTTCTAAAACAGAAAGTGGAGTGCAAGGCCTACAAAAAGACCAAATAATTAAAAAGACAACTAAATGAAACACTTAATTTAGGACTGAATAAGAGACTTCCATGTAAACCAAAACTATCTGTCTCAGTTTTCTTTGTAGAACATTTGAATATAAATGCTTTTATATTTCCATTCAGACTAAATCCCTGCTGTGGTTTCTCAATATGGCTGTAGAATAGACATCTACCACATTCTCACCCCTTTTTACAGGGCTTTGAGTGGCCTACCCCTTTCTCCAGTATTTTTGGTTCTTACTTATAATTGCCATTCCTTTACTTGGTCATACACATTTCTGCAATGGAAGGTAAGTACAAGCCTATTTGATATTACTAATGCAGAAGAATCTGGCAAGACTTCAGCTTGTTTATCCTTCCAAATCAAAGTTATCAAGTAATACTGCTGCTCCATATAAGTATATCAGGATTGACATGTCAGGGAAAGGAGAAAATATTCACTGAGTGAAGACGATTTAAAATGTAACATTGGTGAAAATGCTCGAACAACCTCATGAATGAATTAAGTTAGGAAAATTTTTAACTCCCTGGAAAGCAAATTTAAGGAGACTAAAGTGAATAGAAGAGCATGTTTAGGATGGAATCTGATTAGTTTATAAAAATATAAGAAGTATATAGAAGTTCTCTCATTAGCTACAAATCCAGCATTAAATGTGTCAAGGGATCACAGCATTGCTGCCCCATACACCACATAAATACTTACATGGATGAATATTTTGCTAAAAATTTCTGTATGATTAACTGAATTCTTGAATTCTTGAATCCTGAGTAAACATGAACCGGAAAAACTAAACTGAAAACAAACTACCTCTCAGTGGGCAACATTGATTCGAAACATTTGCAATTGTAGTTTGGTCTGCAGATATGGTTAAGTTGGCTTAGGGAAAGTGTCTTTGGCTCCAAGGTGAAACCTGCTGTCAGAGACAGGTTATCCTCAGAAATTATAATTGTGAGAGATAACAGCTGAACATAGATGTAACATTTTAGGGTGCTTGGATGGCTACTGTGGTTGGTGATGTGATTTGTGCTGGAGAGTTGTCCACCTTGCACCTGATGCTGGAAGAGAAATGGGGCTGCTCCTGTGTGAAGAATTAAATGCTTGCTGTTTGCTGCTCTCCTCGCACTCTTCACTCACTGATGCCTAGAAAAGATTTCTGCACCATTTGCAGTATGCAATGCATGCTAGCACAAAACCCTACAAGGCAGAAATTATTATGCTATTTTCTTTTTTAGCATATTTCCTTACATCTGTGGGTTGAATATGACTCTAAATGATGTTGTAGCACATAGAAGCCAGCCAGGTAAGTCTGCAGGCGCTGTCAGTGGCACAAACAGAGAAGTCACTCTCTGCACCAAGAGGGTGATTGTGAGGTATATGTATGCCCAGAGGGAGGGGAAGCAAAGGGGATTGTGGTGCTGGTCCAAATGCTTATGCTGCAAAGTGATAGGAAGGTGTCACTGGGACCAGCCCATATTTGTGCTGTTTGCTCAGGCTGGGGGCAGACTTGACAGACTGAGACCTGCCTGTCACCACTGGCTGGGCTACAGCTGACTCCAGTCCCTGTCCCTTTACCTACTGTGCTTTTCTGACTGGGTGCTGTGAGACATGAGAAGTTGTGGATGTCCCATCCCTGGAAGTCTTCAAGGCCAGGCTGGGCACCCTGGTCTAGTGGAAGGCATCCCTGTCCTCAGCAGGGTTTTGGAATGAGGTGATCTTTAAGGTCCATTCCAACCCAAACCATTCTGTGGTTCTATGATTCTGTGGTCAGGAATGGCACTGCCCTTGCCCTCACTCTCACTCTGAGACCCCATCTCTCCTGCCCTTGCTGCACCCCTGCCTGACACTCTGAGGGACATCTCAGTCTTTGCAAGACTTTGGGTATAGGTCTGTACATTAGAAATTGCCCTGCTGACTCAAACACTTCAATGAGGATGAGGAGGTGCTCCTTTGTCACAGAGCAGACTTGCATGACTACTCACTGGTTACCCTATGGCACAGTCTCCAGCAGAATATTTTGGAAGAGCCAAATTTGCTATCAGCCACCAGCTGTGGGTTATCCATCCATCCATCCATCCATCCATCCATCCATCCATCCATCCATCCATCCATCCATCCATCCATCCATCCATCCATCCATCCATCCATCCATCCATCCATCCATCCATCCCTGCAGCCTCAGGGTGACTCCTGAGGCATTCATTCACCAGCATCCCCGGTTTTTGAGGTGAGGCCCCTTAGAGTTCATGCTGGTTTCCACTTGATGGCAGCAGAGCCCACAGCAACGGCAGCGGGCAGGTCTGAGAGCAGGTCTGGTTATTACTGATGCCGAATGGCAGGCAATGAGCCCTCACAGCAAAAAGGTGGCTCCTGAAAAGAATATATAGCATATTTGGATAATATGGATTTGGATAATTTGGACATATAGATAATAACATGGATTGCGAACGTAGAGTGGCAGTGAGACCAGCTCTGACAAGAACTGGTGTCCTCCTGCCTATTTCCCAAGCTGGGAGGCACAAATACACAAATACAGGTCTTTGGCAAGAGGTGAAATCTCCCCCTCTGTAACTATGTATGAGACCAGGTGTCATCAAAATTTCTTAGAAAATTCAGTGAAAATATTTCATACAGGTCAGTTTTGTCTGCTTTCAGTAGAAAAGGTTTGTTCTGAATTTTGGTGTGCTGTGCAATTAGAAGGCAGCCAGAAGTTTATCATTTATGAGGCTGAGGCATTTTTTGGCATTGAATTTACACTTCTTTTCAGGGAAGTGTCCACAGAAGAAACAAAATGAGCAGAATTTCAGAGAATAAAAAGAGAAGTGCAACAAGGACACAGATTTACAGATAAAGCATTTTTTGCAAGGTAGTCAGCTGCTCTGTAGGCAAGTCAGGGTTTTAATTAGGTCTACATTTGCAGGTGTTTCCTAAGAGCCTAATCATCTTTGGAGGAAAACATCATTTGGAGTAAACTAGAGGAGCTTGAACTTTTCTGAGCCCTATCTCCCACATGTCACCTGACAGCTGCATAATTTACTGTGGTTTAAAACTCTGTTGGCCTACTGCAAGGTCTGAAACAGAGGCTGCTTTTTTCATTTTTGTCTTTGTTCCAAGGTTACATTAACAGAAACAGGATATGTATTTTTCAAATCACATCAGATGCCAGTATAAAAATGAATTAAATATTATTCTCATAATCTTGGAAATGTTTGCCGTTGCTATTTAATGGCTCTCCATTTTCCTGCAAGGATAAATAATAGTTTTTAAAAGACGTAGTTTCTCATTATAAAGCTATACACTCTGTAAACTGAAGGAAAGAGCCAAAATGTCAACTCCATTGGACATCTCTTTTCTTGGATTCTGGTGGAAATGAAAGTGCCATATTATTTCTGCTGCTTGGAAAGCGGGGCAGAAAAACCTAATGGAGAAAATCAGAACTTCCCAGAAAGCCCATCTACAGCTTTCCCTGAAAAGTCCATTCCTGACAATGTTTGCTCTTTTTGAAACTAAATACAATATACCACCCCACCACCTTGTGTCCCTTCAAAAGAACACAAACCCTAAAAAACCAAAGCCATGATACAAAGCACTTTGTTGCAAAAAGCAAAGAGGTGAACAGGTGGATTTATAATCCCTTGTCTCATCTTACATCTATTTATCTTTCAACTGGAATTCTGGTGTTTCACATACTGCAGGCACCATAGAAGGAGTTAAGAGGAATAGCATTGGTATTCAAGACTAAATTACTTTCAAGTTCTTCCTCTGCTTATCATGAGGAAGGCTCAGGGAAATGAAGTAAGACCTTATAGTGTGGACATGTCAATCCAGCTTCTGCTTTCATTTTTTTCCCCTGCTTCAAGTACCCCACAGGACTAACTTTACAGAGACTGTGAGAGGTTATGGCATGTGAGGTGGGATGATGATCAAGGGAGTTGCCAGAGACAACAGAGACACAGAGAATGATGCTCCCTTTCTTATTCTGAACCTTTTAAAAATTTTTTTTTTACTGCTTCCAGATGTGTTTCCCTATTTTATTATTTTTAATTTAATAAAGCATATGTTTGTGGTTTAGTAACTTCTGTACATTACAGGTATCTGTCACACTAGTAGATGTTGACTCTGATTTGCCAGTTCACTACTTTGAGACAGGACTGTGTGAGAAAACGTGTTCATCATCTACATTGATATGCACTGGTTTTTGACCAAAATTAATCTGTGGCTGCAGTACACAACACATTTTTAAAATTCCAAGAATCATGATTTATTATCATCTTTTGGGAATGTGGGAAAAATGTTACAAGCCTCTGACATAACCATCACTGCCAGGAATGTCAACATTTTAAACTGGTTCAGGTCTTTAGATTCTGTTCCTCGAAGGTTTATTAAAGAATTAATACATTATTAACCTTTGCAAATATTCTACAGTTGTAAATCAAGCACAAGCACATCAAAAGAGTTTCTAACCTGTGGTCATGGATAAGCATTCACCTGCTGGAGTCACAACAGAATGCTTCTTGGTGACAATTCCTGTGAAATTTCCCCTGAAGCAATCTCCACTAGACCCCAGGATGGAGTGGTCACCCAGAAGCAGCTGCCCTGCTTCTACAGCAGCTGAGCTTTTGAGCAAACACTCCACACTATTGCCAGTGAAACAGGGTCAGATCAAGGGGAAAGCTGGTGACAGATTCCAAACAGTAGCAACTGGAAAAGACTTTTTTTCTTCTTTGCTCTACTGACAGATTAATTTGTTACCTATAAATAATTGCTTAATGTTTTTGGCTATATCTGGCTACATTCCCTCCTGAATAGTTACTGCTTCTTGGTGAATATCAAGCTATTGTTATGCATTTAACTATTCATTAAGGCATTCAGCATTTTCATAGGTACCATTTGATCCCCGTTTAAATCAAAAGAATGATATAATAAAAATTTCCTTTTCCATGTAGTATAATCTGCTTTAAATGTAATTATTGCTCCTTTTATAGCATCATAATACTTAATTTAATTAGACCTACATGTTCATGGATGCATCTATTTGATCTTTGATATTATTTAGAAGGTAACAGTTAGTGGTATGAACAGATTTCAATTGCTTTTATTCACAAAGTTTGAAATTGTGACATGAATTGGAAAGTGATTTGCAAAGGCATTTAGGTTAGATGTCACTTTTTAAATAGATATGGAAATCTAATAATAAAAATTAAAACAAACAGCTTCTTTTCCACAAATGTTCAGGTCTTTTGAACCCTTTATAGTTCTTCATGTTTTTGATATTTGTGAAAATTTGTCAAGAAATTTGGAGAGTTTTCTTTAAAATGCAGCACAGAAATAGAGGTTCGGGAACTGTGAAAAGATTTGCTGGATCAGTGGGTTCAGGTTCTCATGGTACAGAAGGCCATCATGCATCATCCTCATTTTTAACCAGAAAATTGAAAAGTAGTTTTAATTCAGGCAGAGTTCAAAGACATTCCTCCAATTAGAAGATTAAAACTTATTCACAACCTGTTATAGCTACGTGTTCTTGCTCTACCTTGCATATATTTTCTGCTCACTCTTTATCTTCTTAGCCAGCCATGTCTCAGCTCCTGTTTTGTTAGACTGAACAAGCCCATCTCTTAGCCTTCCCCTCAGACTTTCTCCTCCTCTGATTGAAATGACCATCTTTCAAAGCACCTGTTTCTGCTGAATTTATCCTTCTTGGCCTGCAGTACACAGGGGTTTAGGTGACAGTTCACTGTGATTTCTGCTGTGCCATTACCACTTTTCCTTCCTTGCTGCCTGATTCACCTAATACTCAAGCTGAATGATGCTGGAGAACAAAACCTGCCACGCTGCATTTGCCTGTGACAATCAAAGGCAAGGAATCTTGACAGGAGCTTCTTAATGAATCCACGTGAGATGGGTGTGGGTGCCTCCACTGGAGAGAAGACTAATTCTGCTCACAGAGACCCTTCCTACTGTTAAGTCATCTTTTGGAGATAGATTTTTTTCACCTTGTTTTCTGAAGCAAATATTACTGAATGCCATGATTGAGACATTTTACCTGGGAAATGAGTTTCAGATACTAATGGGCAGCTTATTTTGAGGTGTGCTATGGAGACTGGGCCACCTGCATTTTGCTTTAACTCTCTTTTGGTAGGAGATGTTCCAGGTACTCCTCAGAGAATGACACAGCCTTGGCTGTGGAGAAGGGTGAGGCTGAGTGGAAGTGGGAAATAAAAGTACTTTGACACAACTTCTCTGCATCTTTTCCTGTCTCCTTGTGCCACATGCAGAAATTAAGACTTTCTGGGTACTTGTTGCTAAGTAAGCAGAGTGGCTCTTACAACTCCGTGCTACCACTCCTACAAACCATGGTATACCCTGATGTTTATTGCTCCACACACTACCTAACATCTGTATGAAACAGAATAAAAATGTGTAATCTAGGGCTTGGTGTGGTTTGGTCATTTAATTACAAAGGGTCTGGAAGGTGCTGTGCATGGGGAGTTAGAAGTACTTAATAGGGGATGAAAAGGTGTGGTCTTTGATATCAGTCAGACGTGGGCTCTGAGCTCTGCTGCTGGAACAGCTCTTGAATAAAATGCCAGTAGACTTTCTACCTCCTTGGCTGCTCAGTGTGACCTGGTAAAGACAGTAATAGAAACACCACTGCTTAATGCATAATGGTTTCCAGACTCTGGATCCCTGGTATCTCAGGGGGTGACTGCTGCCGTAGAACAAGGCAAATTGAGGGTTATTCTGAAAAATGGCAACTGCTAGTTCTTACCCAGGGCTTTGTTAGGTTATTTTCTCAGAGATGGGCAGGATCTGGGTCCTGCTGTCTTACAAAATTACATATTTCATACCTTTCAAAACATTACACTTGACAATCAGCCATTCGGATCCACCCAGAAAGGCAAGCCCTATATTTGGAAGCTTTTCTTTGCCAAGTATGTAATTTTCCTGTCAGACTAGAATCTTCCTCATACACATGCATGCAGACATACACACATAGAAATCCCTTCTTGTAAAGTTTTTCTTTCTGGAAAGAATTACTTTTATTTTCTTTTTAGGAATAGCCTAAATAGCCTAAGCATTTATTTTGTCATTTACTTACTCCTATGTGGGAGGTATTAATTATCACTGATTCCAGTTTTTAGGGGTCAAACGTTTTTGAAGTTGCTGTATAGTGACAGATATATGAGAAACAGCTAGAAAGTTTTTGAGAATAAAGTTCTTTATTCAGCCATTAATGGACTTTTATGTCCAACACTTTCAATCATTTCTGTGTAGATTAGGTAAGAAAGTTTCAATTAAACAAAACTTATGCTCATGCAAAGTTCTGAATAGAGCAACAGGAGGAATAAAAATTATAGAAGTTATTCTGGTCAGACTGAAAAAAATACTGCAAAGGATCTCTGTATCAGCCTAATTTCCTATGGATTCAGCTGGATTCCTTCAACTGCAGGTGGGTTATCTCTCCTCATTTAGACATCTATTGATCTCAGCAATTAAACAAAAAACGCTTGTTCTTTCAACTTTTAGAAATAAAATGTGTTAGAAGTTTTCATAGTTTTGATAATATTTTATTTCTCCTCTTTTGACATTACATGCAATAGAATGAACAATCCTAACAGTTTTCAGTTTTATTTTTTGCATTTTTAAAATTGAAAAATAACAAAGCAGCTTGACAAGGGAAATGAAACTCCTCTGAATACAGAATTGATAAAGTTAGAGAAGACAAAAAGAAAAAAGGTAGAAAAATGATAAAAACTTCCTATGAAACTTTATTCCACTGAAGGTTTTAGTCAACAAACCAGAAATATGCTCTTTTCTCCCATTCCCATAGAGAACACCGCTAGATGTAAAAGCTGCAAGTCTCAATGTGCATCTCTCAGTCTCCTTTCTACCTGCTTCTTGTTTGTAATGCAGGAGTGATTTAGAGTGCCTCCAACCAATGTGCAACAAACATAACTGAGAAGGAACTTTTTTTACTTTTAGTTAGAGAACAAGAATCCCTCTACTGGTCTCTTCCACTTTCAAGGCTGGAATATCTGTCTGACCTTCAGCTGTACTTGAGTAGAGCAAGACACCTATAGGATAAGATCATTTACCATTAGAATAATAGACCTACACATGTCTAAAGATGCTCTGACAAAATTGTTCTCATGTAATTCCAATCATCTATATTTTTAGACTATTATTAGCTTTTAAGTCTTAATTGATGCCAGATGTGTCCATCATGTTACCTGTTACATCATCTGGCTGACAATTTAAAAGTAATATAATGGGACATAAAAGTTTAAATTAAAGACTGCTTAATTGTACTTAATGTATAGATCTAAAAATAGGAAATCTCGAGGAAAAATTAATACCAGTTGGACTAACTCATAAAAGACCCATACCATCAACCCTGGATACGTCTAAAGAATTGATGTACTTTTACAAAGAAACCAAAGCAGCAGCTGGTGTAAGTCAGTACAGGTCTGATTACTTCAGCAGAACGAATGTAGCATTGGTGCAGAAACTTATCCTTTAAACAAGGTGTCAAAGGTGCTGCTAGAAATGGTTTATATTATGTAGTTCTACTTCTGGGCTTACAGCCTGGTAGTGTAGTTGTTTTCCAAACAACTAAAACAGCTGTCTTTGCTTCACCATCTAAATGAGGAATAAATTTGTAAATAACAGTAGTTAAACAGTACAAAACTCCAAAGCTGAAGATGCAACCTTAACTTAGCAGTTTTGTCATGCTTTCTGATTCAACTGCAGGTGGTCTACAAGTTTTGGCAGTAATTGAAAGTACACTTAAATGTGTCCTCAGGCCGTGAAGAGGTCTGCATTTCTGAGAGCTACAGCTCATGAGCATCCAGACTGTGTGCTGAGGGCACAGTCTCACAATTCAATGAGTGTGGCTCTTGGCACCCTTGGCCAAGTCCACCCAGCAGAAGGCAAGTTGTCCATCAGCATCCACACTGCCTTAGACTGGGACATGGGTCTCCTGTGGATGATGTTTGGTGCCCCTGTAGCCCTGCAAAGCGGTTACTCTTCTGCATATTCACATTTTGGGGTGTCTGTAATGGAATAAGAGCTGATTCTGAGCCAACTGGTGCGGTGTCTTCAGCACTTGAAAGCGCAGTTACACGTTGCCAGCTGGACACATGGCTTGAGGGGACTCGGGAGCTGTCAGCTTTTCTCCCCTGAAGGAACAAGGCAAAAACTGGTGCAGTCTCACCCACTCTGTGTTTTGGGAGCTGTGCTGGGGGATCTTTCTCAGATCCACATGAGAATTGCCTGGCAGAGAGCTAGCTGGGATTTTTCCAAATGTCTTTGGCAGACCAGAATCAGTGCCATAATCAGAACCACACTCTTGCACACTTTAGGCTTCAGGAAAGCTGTGAAAATAAAGCTCCAAAACTGCCTCAGTACTTGAAATAGACCAAAAAATACTTGACTGTGTATTTTTTGGACCTATATGGAAGCTAAGCTATTTTGGAGGTCTGGTCTTGGGTAAGATGACATGCAAGTACAAATCTTCAAGAACATCAGTTGAGTGTATGTACCCAGTGTCACCACTGTGAAAACCTTACACATGCTTTATGGGAATTATGAACCTCCAGTCCTCAAATCACATCTATTGACTTCCTTTACATTTTTTTATTCCAGACAAAAGTTACTGAAAAACAAAAGTTATTGATCCAGTGAGAGTCGAGTCCCACCATATTTTAAAGGAAAAATTTAAAATTACCATTAATTATGTTAACTTCCTTTAAGATTGAAATTGATATTTCTAATTCTATGGGTTCCAGACTCAGAATGAAGTTCTTTCAACAGTTTCTTAGGACAATAAATGAGGAAAAGAGAACTGTGATAATTTAAAAAGACACAATCACTGTATATCAGATAAGTCTCACCAAGTTAAGCACTAACTAGATAAGATGTTTTCATCTGGAAATACTGCAGCTATCTTTGTTCCATTTATCTTCAACTAATTACTTAGGATAGTGAGTTAAGTCTGGTTCAGGCAAATTTGCACAGAAAAATATTATTTCATCTGTTTCCTTTCACATTGCCAATTCCACAGCTAATCAGATGGGCAATGCCTTTCCCACATATGTGGAAAGTTTTGTTTCAGAACTAGTATCAGAAGATTTTTAACAGAAATGGAAATATAAACCCCAGACTATTTGCCAGGTTAATTAGGAGAATAAACTGCCTCAACAATTTTAAAGTAAAAATATTTAAAGAATAAAACCTTTCTCCAGTACTGAAGCTCTTCACATTTTAAAACTTGGATGGATAATGTCAGCTTAACTTGTGAATACTCTTTGTTGTTTGTCTTATGCAAACACTGCAAGATTTCAAACTAAGCTGTCAAAATCCAGTGGCTGAGTGAGAAATGTCCTCTCATTAAGCACAGTCAAATCATTCCTGTCAGCTTCTGCCTCTCGACTCCTGGGTGATCTGGTGCTGAAGCAGCAGCAGAAGACTCATCTAGCCTAGTCCCAGTCAAAAAATAAACAATTTCAAAATTTCCTTCACTTTTTATGCCAAGCAGAGCTTCGCAGTTCCAGGTTCAAACAAGCTTCACTTGTTACAAAGCTCAAATCTAAAACCATATTTTAAAAGATTCTTACAGGCCTGAAAAGATAAATAACTATTTGGATCTTCATTTGCTCTTAGATGCCTCATATCTTTTTATTGCCATGATAATTTCAATCAGCAAGCTAAGATACATAGATAAAAGGTACACAGTACATATTACAAGCTCTATAGCATATATTATATATAATACAGCTGAAGTCCAGTCATGGCAACCAAGAAATGAAAATGTGAGTTGACTAATATCCTGGGTGCACAATCTGGCCAGCCCAGAAACACCTTCAGGGAGTGGCTACTGCAAAATTGAAAATCTCTACATAGAAAAAATGCCTGCAAATGGTGTGAACCCTTCCTACAGAGGGGGAATTGGTCACATAGGACCATCCTCTGTTGTCAGTTAGGATAGGGAGGGGATGTTTCCTGTGCAGTGTCAGGAGTGATGGATTTTGTGTGTGCTGTGGTGGTGGTGCAGCAGCACAGGCCAGCTGCATGTGTGAACATTATACATCTTTTACAGTTTGCTTTAAGGCCACTTTTACAGTCCTTTTCTGTGATCAGTTGGTAATTTCCTTTTAGTGGCCATATTACTCTTTCAGAAATTTATACCCCCAAAGCTTCCCCCACAGTAGCAAACTAGTACACATGCATAAATAGAACTTGGACAAACAATTTAGCTTGTGCTTGAAGACACTTTTTGGGCAGCTCACAAGGGATGCTGATTGCTGGCCAGGCTTCTCCAGCCTTTTTCCATTGACCTATGCACATTGCTGTCCCTTCTCACTGCTGTCCCACACTTTCTTTGACTGCTGCAGGCTCAAATAGGCTGTTAAGCAATTTTTGGTGCCTCAGCTCCCTTGTTCAGAACTGGCTCAGGCGCCTCTTATGCTGCTGAATTATGTTTTTGAGATCAAACCAGTGAACTCCATGGGACAGGTTTGAGCAATTTTACCTGGCTGTATGTTACTGTTAGGTTGGACATGATATACACACTCGTGATCAGAGTCTAAGCAGAAAAAAAGTTTTTATTCTGTGTGCTTTCCAGCAATTAGCATTAATATAATTGGGAAGCGTTTTACAGAAATTTAAAAGGGCATGTATATTTCATTCTAGTACATCCCCTCTAGAGAAGGGCTGCCCTCTTGCATCTGTCTCATACTCTCTAAAATGAGGACAAAGAAAGTGACAAAAGAACATGTAAGGGTAAAAAGGTATCTCTGGAAGGCAGAGAGCAAGCAGCTCTTCTTTTTGCTATGCAAAAGCACTTCTCAGTCATCATTGGACTTCTCCTGAAAAGCTCCTCAAATTAAGATCTGACCACCAGGAATCTTCAGAAGGGAACAGTATAACCTGCTACACACTTCTCTGTGTCACAGAGTTATCAGTTCATGCATCTTTTGCTGGCAATCAAATCCTTGACTTGGGTGGGTTACTTGAACTGTAGTTAAGGGTTGTGTAACAAAGCAGTAGGAAGGATGACAACAGATGATTCTTATGAGCATTGCATACTTGATGTACAGTGAAGCAGGCTGGAGCCCTTCCCTCGCTCCCTTTTGTGGAACACAAAAGACCCATTCACCAATATTCCCTGCCTGGCTCTTTTCACTTTGATTCTAACTCGAGGTATTACTCCCCAGGCTGTGGGCCATGTGGTATGCTCTGGCAAGGAGCACATGCTAACACTACAGATTAACTCCTGGAGGCCTCCAGCAGCCCTGCTCTCACAGATGCAGAACTCATCACTGGGGCTCTCTTCCTGGCTTTGGCTCTACCAGCTCATGCCATATGAAAGCAGCTGTGCCTTCTGGGCATCAGACTTCTCAGCGGTGTTAATTAAACCCTACAGGCTAACCTATGTCAATATCATTTCATTCTGTCCCATTCTAAACATGGTCAATAAATAGTGGGGCAGGAAAGGATTTTTTTTTTTTTTTCTGAAAGGGGTCAATGAGACAAATAATTTGAGCATTGCCCCAAGAACAGCTGAGAAGGAAATGACATTGCCATTATTGGCAGATTTCCACCATTCATCCATATTAGCCATGTGTTGGCTTTTGTCAATAAGATTTTATTTTTGTCCAGTTTTTCCTTATAAATATTGGAATTCTTTACAGCCTGCTAGGCTACTGTGAGACATATTTAGAAACACAATTAGTGATCCTAAGGCTCCAGTCCTCTGTCCCCAAGGGAACTTCATTGAAAATGTTTCAGGTTTAGGACTGTGCAGCAAAATAACACGGCTTATCACATGGGGGGAAACATTTTGTGCAAATAAACAGAAATTAAAAAGTAGTCAGTGAAAACTGCATTGTCCCCGGGCACAAAGAGATACATGATTCTGTGGCCAATGTTGTAAGAAATGTGCTTCCAGAAAGGAAGCTAGAACCAAACAGAACTAAAATGCAAAAGCTGTATAAGAACTTAATTTTCATTCCATGTTAGCCTGGAAGACTGTATTTTAAAAATTATTTCTGTCCAAATAGCTTCTCACCTATTTTTTAATGGATATTTGGACTATATCTAACTTACAAGGAGTTTTAGAACATAATACAGAGGACTGAATGGCATGGCCACAGCATGACTCCTCTGTCATCAGTGCTCTGCAGCTTGTCCTCTCCGTGCCCTTCAGCTCCAGTCTGTCACAGTAAAGGGGCAAGAGCCCAGGCTGTTGTGACCTATCTACTGCAGACCTTCTGTTGGTGAAAGACCAGTTCACAAAGCATTAAATAACATAATCTGTTGTAAATCCAGGATTGAATTGGCCCACTTAATTTGTAATGACATTTCTCACTGTTTAGAGTAGAACTGGACATTTTGTCATTCATCTCTAGGAAGGGTGTGGTAGATACACCAGGGAAATATTTCTCCATGTTTCAAACTGCATACTAAACACAGTCTTTGTATTTGTAGAGGACCTGTTTTAATTTAAAAGTAGATTCCTCAACCTTTTTTTGTTGTTTATACTCCCCCATTTTTTCTTAATGAAAAACAAGGCATTTTTTCAGCACGCTTGATTGTGAAATTGAAGTGGTGCTGTTCTGTTACTGTGGATAATGTTACTTTGTCTATTTCCACTGGTTTTATTGATTTAAGGGATCAGTTTCTTTCATTGATTACGAGATCATATTTTTGAAAAGATTACTTAAGAGATATGATCCTTGGAAAAAGAGGGGGATCCTCTTCAATTCCCAAAGGAGTAGAGGACGCTTTCATTGTTGTACAATGCTCCCATGCCCTCCCATGGAGAAAGATTATCTTGGTTGATGAAGTTTTTTAAAGCACTTTCTTAAAAATAAGAAGCATGTGTGAATGACCTGAATTGCTGAATGTTACCTACCTGCCTGCTTCTTCCTGAGTTCTGTGTTTCAGGAATGGCCATGCTGACTTACCTGCACTCTGAGTTCAGGAGAATGCTGACCAAAGAAATACAGACTTGCATGTAGATGTAACTCTTCTCATTCAGCAGACTGGGACAATCCTCCAGGAGGAGGCAGCAGGGGAAGAAATCTCACTAGATTATGACTGAGCTCAATAAGTTTGCAAATGGCATTAAATGACAAGTCCATCTCACGACTGTAGGTGGCCCAAATGGCTGGCTGATCCCTTGTCCTTGTAAAAAAAAAATAAAAGAATAAAGGGAAGAAAAAAACCCAACGTTGTTTATTGACTTGGGAACAGTTTTGTTCACCTGCACCACATTAGTACTTTGAGATAAACTTCCCTTGATGCTTACGATCCCATTGTAATTACACCAGATCACTGATGACAGAGTAGGGCCCTCACTGCTGTCACCAAATGGCACCACAGAGCAATATTGTTACCAGCTGTTTTCTTCCACATTAGACATTTGCCATTTTGATGTAATTTTCAGAGTTTAATTACTATAATGGGAGCCATGCCAGTATTTCATTAAGACTGTTCCTTAACCAGGAACCAGGAACTCCACAAGGAACACAACCTTAATAAGCAGCCATAGCAGCTAAGAGTGAAGAGTCCCATTTATTGTTTAGTTTGTCTTCATCCAGTAGGGATTAAACTCATTGAAACATTATCAAAGAAACTGGCCTAGCTATGGCTGAACATAATTACAAGCAATTGAAAACAAAAAAAAACCCCACTCTTTAAATAAAGGCAAACATTTATCTAAGCAAATATCACTTATGCAAATGCCATTGGAACTCTAACTAGTTTTCTTCCAGAAAAGTATCCAAATACATGCTTTGGAAGTACTATTGGCTTACATTAAAACATGTTCTGCTACCATCCTGTCCTGCTGTATCTGAATAGCATTTAGACATGTGCTCTCTGTCTAGGAATATTCAGGTTTTTTTCTCCTTGCTTAGAAATTCTACTCTCTTATGAGACCAACTGGAATAGATAAAGACACTTGTGTTGATTATGAAATGATAAACCAACCAAGTCTTACAAGCCCAAGAATGGATACAGCTATTGGCATATTTATTATTGACAACTCATTGCTGAATGGAAACTAATTTCAAGATCACGCAAGGCCTGAAAATTTTATTTTTTTCAGGATTGCTTAAAATTATCAGGATGGTTATGTGTGGGTGTTGCAAAGGGATCTTTTTGATGGTGTAGAATACTTAGAAGGGTTACACTGACTAGTGCTGTTACTTGCCGAGTCATTTCTCCTGCTTCAACTGTCCTGAGTAGGAAAAGGAGCAGCTCAAGACTTAGAGATGTATAGTTCCTGTACAGAGACATTCTTTGCAGAATCTGTGCATACCAGAAGTACTTATTAACTTTTTCAACCAGAAGAAAGGCATGGAGAAGGGCATGTACACAGCTCTTCACGCACTCCTCATTAACCCTATGTTGGCCACAACACAACTGCAAGCAGCACAGATGAGAACTGTGTTTTGATACTACCAAATAACAGCCCATCTCTAACGTCTGCTTCCCAAACTACCCTCTGTGGACCTATGAGCATCTCGCTGTTTGCACCAGAAAAATAAAATGGTCTCCTGTGTCAACATGTCCAGGTTTAGAGCAACTTAGGGGAAGAATCCCCCAAAGGAGCTCCAGTGGGAAAAGCAGATCCAATCGGCCCCTCCCCCCAATTGGTCTGGGAGGGAAAAAAATACCTCCTTGGAGAAAGGTGGAAAAAACCTGTTTATTAAACAATAAAACCAAAACAATATCAAAACAATGAGACCCCTTGCCACTCTAAAAGAGATGACAAACTGATAAAACCCCGGGTTGAAGCTCAGCTCACTCAGTCTCTGATCAGTCTCTCCAGTGCTGGAGTTGTCGCAGGCCAGGCCCGGCCCGGTGGGCCACAGCTGCAGCTGCCGGTGCTCCCCTGGGTGTTCAGTCCAGAGCAGTTTCAAGAGGTCCAAAGAAAAAGGGAACAAAACCAGTCCAGGGAACCTCTTTGCCTCAGCTAGCTAAAAACTAACTAAAAAGCAAAAGAAGAGCTCTGTCCTGCCATCTGTCCGCAGACAACACAGTCCAGGAGCAGGAATGTGGAGGAGTGAGTGCAGTGTCTGAAAACAAACTGTGCGCTTCTTCTCTCTCCCCCTTCACTCTCTGAAACACTCTTAAAAGTACAAAACTTATTATTATTCAACATAAACAGAATGAGACGACCGGGGATAAAAGCATCATATAGTCAACTAAGGACACAACACCACCAGTGATTCCCAAGAGTGTGAAGTGAATTAATTAATTATGCAACCAAGACAAAGACTAAGGTTATAATATCTTCATAGTGATAAAAGGAGTTAAAAAGACAATTGTTTAGAGGCAGCTATAAAGGTTTTTAGAATGTAATATAGTGATATATTCCTCTCCTCCGTGGAATTAGCATTGCTTATCTATATTTGCACTACTGTACACATTAACACAAAGCCATGATCATCACTAGAAAGATGGGTACCATTTAGACAGGCCTTAAAATGTAGCGAGTTATGTTTTGGATACAAACTCAATGGGCTTGACATGTGCAAAATAGCTTGATAACTGTATGCT
This sequence comes from Melospiza georgiana, assembly GCF_028018845.1. Classification (NCBI taxonomy): domain Eukaryota; kingdom Metazoa; phylum Chordata; class Aves; order Passeriformes; family Passerellidae; genus Melospiza; species Melospiza georgiana. Next base: position 70,821,056 of record NC_080431.1, read on the forward strand.
ATCTGTGCAGACATCACACTAAAGACCTTCATTGGCTGAAGTCTGCAAGTATCTCTTATTTTGCAATTGATCTCAAAACAAAACTACTACCTGAGAAAAGACACAGCTGGGACTTTGTTGCCTGGGAGATTTCAAACTCTATCTCAGGCACAGCACCAGTCACACCACAGCCATCACTGTAGTACGATGTCTAGAAGAATGCTGTTTCTAGAAAAACAGCTTATTTCAGTGGAAAAAGGAAATTATATTATGATGATTTTTAGCATACTTTTATTTTTTTTTTAAGTAACATCTTCTGTGACCTAGCTGTGGCCCTTGCCTACTACAGATTTACAGATTTATGCATCTATCATTCAGCAGTGGAAACAAGGTTCAAGAACCTTTGGGTTTTAAGGGTTTTTTGCTTGGGGACTCTGCCTGAAGCATCATTTATTAAACAAATATGGTCAGCATTTATGATCATAGTGTGTTATTTCCCTAATCTTGCTTGATTACGCTTCTGCCTTGGATCATCTATGATAATATTTATTCCAGTGGGATATCATTAGTTTCAATGCAAGAAATCATTGCTAAATTAACTGGCTCAAAGTATTATTTCTGCATGTATTTACAAAAATGGGTGTGTTTAAATAAAGATAGGATTCTTTATTAATTGATACATCCATCCATATTAGTAATTCAGGCTTTGAGATCTGCCACTATATAGGGCCTCACACTAAAATTATTTAAGTTATGGGAAGGTTACCATTATCTTTGTCTGACTTTGGATAAGACTGCCTATGGTGAAGCTCCTTTATATGATATTGGATGTAGAAGAGAATAAGGGCTGTAAAAGAGACTGAGAATCAGTCCAATCCATTTGCAAAGCTGCTATTTAACTTGTAAAGCAGAAATAGCTCAAGTGAGATTTCAAAAGTGAAAAAAAGGCTGATTTTTGGAATTAAATTTAATTAGGTAATTCCTTGGGGAGTTTTAGAAATTTTAGCACATCATTTTCAGGCAGTACTTTTGTTTCTTTCAGGTTGCTTGTACTTCAGATAGTACTTTTAAAATCAGGGTACCTGGTGCATTTAAGGGCCAGTAGTTAGACAACTCTGCAAATTTCCAACCTTTTATGCATTCACTTATAATCACTCAATATTAATTCTTTACATACCAATGGCACACTGGTAACTCCTATAATTTTCTTGGTAAAACACATTTTTTTTTCTTTCTACATGGACCTCATGATGTATACAGCCTAATAAGGACTGGTTAAAAATGCTGGACACATTCTCAGAGTTATTAGTTAGAGCTCTTTGGAACTGAAATTAACTAAATTTAGCTTATTAGTTAATATCTGTTAAGTTAATATTTGCTTAAAAATTGTACAAATTAGTTAATTAACTACTTAACTATTTGATTTAATTAATGGCCAGGCTGGATTGGGCTCTGAGCAACCTGGTCTATTGATTGGAAGGTGACCCTGACCATGAGAGGGGGATTTGAACTGCGTGATCTTTAAGGTCCCATTCAACCCAAATAATTCTGTGATTCTATAATTTGTTGACTTTATTGAGGAAATGCTTCCCTATCCCTCTATTTCATAAAAATCCAGAGCACAATTCTTTACTCAAGAATAGACACCACCAGGGAATATTTGTCTTTTATTTAAAGAACAGCAAGATAAGTAAGAAATTAATTCTACATTTAAATTTCAGTATTTCCTTGCATTCTTAGGAGAGCGGAGGATTTTTATAAGCAACTGCTCCAAATACTGGTAGATCTTTTGAACTCTGCAAGCTTCTTCCTGAAAAAAAGAAAAGGAAGGAAGGAAGGAAGGAAGGAAGGAAGGAAGGAAGGAAGGAAGGAAGGAAGGAAGGAAGGAAGGAAGGAAGGAAGGAAGGAAGGAAGGAAGGAAGGAAGGAAGGAAGGAAGGAAGGAAGGAAGGAAGGAAGGGAGGGAGGGAGGGAGGGAGGGAGGGAGAAAGGGAGAGAGGGAGAAAGAAAGAAAGAAAGAAAGAAAGAAAGAAAGAAAGAAAGAAAGAAAGAAAGAAAGAAAGAAAGAAAGAAAGAAAGAAAGAAAGAAAGAAAGAAAGAAAGAAAGAAAGAAAGAAAGAAAGAAAGAAAGAAAGAAAGAAAGAAAGAAAGAAAGAAAGAAAGAAAGAAAGAAAGAAAGAAAGAAAAAGAAAGAGAGACAAAAAACCATCATGCAGCCCATGACGAGGGGAAGCTGTTTATAGAAGCTCCTGAAACTCTAGCGCTTACATATTTAGGGGAACATTGTTTAAACTTTTAGTCTGCTGCTTTTATTTCCTAGCAGCATGGATGCAGCCAAAGGCAATGCCTCTAGCACCATATTAAATTACTTCTTTTGCACAGTGCCCAACTTTCAAGCCCTTTTCCCCTTCAAAATAGGGAGACAATTTAATTGAGAACGATGCATGGCATATGCCAAATCCTAAATTATGCCTGGGAGTTGTTTAGGAAACTTTGAGCATAAAAATACCCCAGGCTCTATCCTAACAATTAAACAGTTTAAACAATCACTTGCTGTGTCTAAAGACTGCCCAGGCTTTGTTTAATTTACTGTTACTGCTAGTAGAAGTACATGCTGGTAATATAAAGTATGTCAGACTTTATCAATTCTGAGCTGTGCTTAGATGCTGAATACAATCCAGAAACAGATAGGCTCTATATTGAAATAAACTCAAAAGGAGAGTTTATTTCCCACTGAAGTACTCCGAATACCTATTGACTAGCAATACATGCCAGCATATTCTCACTCCGTATCTCATGCCAGGATAATTCCCTGCTTTGTATTCTGCCTGCTACATTCACCAAAAAGATGGATGATTAATATTTATAGATGTCCTATAAAAGTAACAATCCCAAGTGGATGAGTTCATTATTTGCTGTCAGCTGCACCAAGGCTGGTCCTGCCCCCTAGCACCCTCTCTGCTTTTCCCTCCCTTCCCCTCACACAGTACTCTGTGCACTACAGATGCTGAGTGGCATTTTTAGCTGCTGCCTTCCTTGAGGACACACATTTGCTTTTTGGGAGCAGTGAGGAGCCAAGCTCTGCTGTTTGCATCTTTCGTGCCACCTCCTTGCTGCAGCTTCAGGGACTTCAGCTCTGTTCAGCTACAGACTCTGCCTCCTCTGGACATGGCTTGTGCAAAACAGGAGGGGTTTGGCTCATGGTCGGAGGGAGGGAATTCCTTGTTCACCAGAGGTTTTCAAGACATGACTGGACAGGGTCCTAATCTCATGGAGGCTCAATGTCCCATGAAAGGCTGGACCAGATGATCTTTGAAAGACGCTTCCAAATTCTGTGGTTGTTGCAGGATGCAAAAGTCAAGAGTCTGTGCTCACTTTTGGGATTTTCTTCTTCTTTCAGTCCCCTCGTTTTTTTTCCTTACAGGCTGCTGCTCTGTAGTTTTCCACACCAGATTTTAACTGTGCTGTTGGAGATGAGAAGTAAGTTTTCTGTTTTAACATAGGCAGTCAAAGGTTTGTGAGCACAGCTTCCTTACAGGGATCAAATTCATGGAGGTAATAGAAGAATTCCATGTTCAGATTTATTTTTTCAATCTCAGCTCTGAAGATCCTGTAGTGACTTTGAAGAAACCAACCATATTTGAGTAGCTGAGTTTACTGAAGTTACTCTGAAAAGTTATGCAAAGTTACTCAGAAAAATTCTGAGAATGTGGGTTAATTTCTTACATTATTCTACTGCAGACAGGATTCTTACTTGTTCAGTACCTTAATAAAAAAAAAAAATCTGAATAAACTGTTTGGTGCACGGATGCAGCCACTAGATGGGAGGCAAGAGCTGGTTAGGAACTGGGAGCATCAGCTGGGGCTGCACTTAGGGAGCTCCTATCAGCTGCCACTGCCGGCTGTGACATGCCACCCTGGAGCTGCACACTAACACATCTGGGACCACTTCGACCACTGTACACAGGGACATTATGCACTGAACTGTAATTTTTTAAATTAATTGATAGCGGTGGTGATGAACTGTTGAGGAGTGGGATATTTTAAAAATAACTGTATTAATTCTTTGCCTCTAAATGGCTTTGCCATAGGAAATTCTCCTCTTTAATCTGCAGTGCTGATGGAAATGAACACTGTCCACATTAACTGACCTACATGAGGTCTGTTACAAATAAAACTGCCAAAGGCTTTTATGGGGCAGGAGTGGTATTAACCTATTTGTTAGGAAGATGGAATTCAAGTCCTTCCAATGTTGCAGAATTTCTGTGTAGCTTTAGGCAAGCTGATTTTTTTTCTCTGTATTTCAGTTCTTCCTCAGCTTCTCTTTTTTTCCCCATTGAAATGGGATATAATGGAATTTCATGTCTTTCCCAGTGGAGATTAATACTGTGTTAATAGTAAGACTCTGACATCATTATACTACACAATACAGAAATGTCTTCAAGCAATTTGTAGATACATTTTTTAATAAGAAAAAGTCAAAATTTTTCAAAGCTTTGTTTGGTTTCTTATATTTAACTTAGCCAGGATAACAGGAATCTGATCCGGCCAGTTACCTAAAACTATTTGTAGAAGCTAAAATATTTTGACAAAGTAAAATATTAAGAAATTTAATAATTTGAAACAAAGAGACATACTAATATTAGCCAAAAAGAGGGTGGTTTGAGTAACCAGAGGACTAGGCTCGTAAGGTAAGAAATTAAGAGCTCAGATGAAGAAAGTAGGAAAAAACTCAGTTTAACCCTAGACCCTTTGCTGAAGCTTTTAATATAGTGACAGAAACAGTAAAATTTGGACCTGTGACAAATGATTTCTGTAACATCCTGGTAGGATGTGGAGTGCAATCCAGTATGAGTGCACTGGCACATCCTATCTTGGGAGTTACTTTCCTGAGACAGACAGAGGGAACCAAAAGATGCCTCATCTCCACCTTTACCAGCTTTGGCGGTGTCTTAATGTTAGATCTGGAGCTCCTTTTGCCTCTTCCTCCCTCTCTTGTACCTTTTTTGTATCTTTTATTATTTTCTTACTTTTTTTCCTCCTTTAGCCAAAAAAGTGTGTTTAGTAATGCTGCTGACAGAGCTGGCCTGTGCACAGAGCAGCTGACTGAATCATACTAGCATTCTTCAAAGGAAGAACAAATAAGAACACCAAAATCAGAACTATACACCAAGTCCTTGTTGGAGTCTGGCTGCCTGTGCTCAAGGGCAGCTCTGACGTGGCCTCATCATGCTCAGGGCCTTGCCCTTGGCTTTTTGTGGATCCTGCCCTGCTGACTTGCTGGCCCTGCTCAGCTCTTCTAGCTGGGTGCTGGGAGATGGGGCCATGTCAGGGGGACACTGTCCTGTCCCTCAGTGTCACCTGTACCTTATGTCTCACCTGCTCTTGCTGCTCCCTGACACTGTATTTTCCATCCTTGCTGCTTCCCTTGCTACTTCTTTTTTCTTTTGAAAATTTCTTGCTTTATCCTCAAGAAAACAGGACAGCAACACTAACAACTTCAGACCATCTCCCAGTGAAATAGTCTTTCATCTTCTCCCTACAAAGGATGATCTAAATGTTGGCCAAATATGGAAAGTTTCCATTAAAAAAATCCCTCTCTTTTGCAAACAAGAAAGACATTAACTCATGTTGTTAAAATTAAAACTTAGTCAATATTGTCACTATTTCTCCTTGAAGAAGTTTTAATAATGTTTACCATGAGATGAAGCAAGTCTAAATCTCAAATCTTGACTCAGCTCTTCCTACCATTTAATATTCTAATATTAGCCTCAGGCTGAGTCTTACCATTGCTTTTAACTTCTGTGCCAATTTGGTCCACCAAAAATACCATAAAACTGATTATTTATCAAAAAAAAGCCCCAAGCACTAAGCACTTTTCCCTGTCTGAGGAGGTACTTTAACTTTTTCACACTGAAAAGATTGGTAATAGATCTTGCATACCTGTTGCTGAAATTGTGCTTTAAATATGCTCCATGGAGCAGGTGGATTTTGCTTTGGAGAAGTAGGAGCATATTCTGGCATACATAAACTTGAGCTTCCAAAGTTTAATCCCCTGACATGTACAGTGTAGTCCTCCACTCCAGATATTTTAACAGTTGCCCAGGTGCAGTCCAGTATTAAGAGTAAGGGTTGGCATCCCTGAGATCACCCCTGCAACCCTGCTGTTCAGTGCCATTCGTTATTTGCTGCTGCCCAAATTCAGACAGGTGTGTCTGCATCCCCAAAAGGAGTAATTGCCTTGTCTGACCCTGGAGCTCCAAATTCAAATAATGCTGTAGAGGTGAGAGCCTGATTATGGATATATGGAGATGTCCCAAAGGAGCTGCTGTCCCCTGTTGTACCTGTAGGAAGGATGAGGCAGACACTTCTGTTACATGACCCACTGTGCTGCTAACACAGGAGCATCAGCCTGTGTTAAAAACCCTTCTGTGTCCTCAACACAGAGTTCTTAAATCTTCATGGAGGAGTAAATAGCATTTAAAGCCCATGTACCCTTTGATTAAGCATTCAGATATCCTTCCTCTCTCCTTCCAGATTCTTAAACCTGCTTTATTATACAGTGAAGAGAGGATTTGTCCAGGATAGTTTCCTATCCCAGCAATATCTGGTCTCCTCCTCTGCTTCTGTCTCCTCTTTCCTACATTAACAGCCTTTCATTAGCAAAATGTTAGAATCATAGAGTGGTTTGGGCTGAAAGAGACTTTAAAGATCATCCAGTTTCAATCCTACTTCTGGCTAAAATCTGACAAACTACCACATAACATGAATAGACATTGCTCATTTGCTTCTCTCCCCTCTGCTCTGCAAAAAGTGATAGTCTTTCTCCATGGAGTCTCAGGATGTTCCTTGGCCTGGATTATCCCATAAGAGGAGAAGTGTTGTGCTGAATAGAGGAACAATTTACACAACACTTTAATTTGTGAAATGCAATTGAACTGCTACTAATTATAGTGCTGTAGTGTACAGAGGGGAAGTTGACTCAGACTGAATGAACTGAGCAGAAATCATATCCAAACTTTCCTTCAAGCATCCCACTGCAGTGCCACCAGAACCAGCTGGTAAATGTCAGCAGTTAATATTTCTGTTTTCATACTGTCTTAATTTGTCTGAATAAGCCAAGGAAAAAATAACTATTTCCCATTTTCATTACTGGGTCTGGTGCTCTGGAGCAAGCTGTGACTGAAAAAGGACATTGCAGGCATTTTTACTCAGAGTGGAAGAGAGAACGGGACTCAGAAGATTCTGGCATTCATTTCTGTGCCCATTGACTACACCAGACATGGTTGATTCACAACATTGCTTTACACAGGAAAGAAGCGCCTTGCACAGCAAACATCTGCTCTCTCTCTCCCCCTTGCCCATGCTCTGCCCTTGTTCCAGCTACAGACAAGGGAGATTCTGCAACTTCTTGGCTCCATCAGGAACCACGTGCTTGTTGACCCCCTCTTCAATGCATCTATACCAGAGAATAAATTCTGTACTTTTAACCAAAACAGGATCCTTTTTTTTTTTGGGCATGAGGTAGGATCCCATATACTTAAGGTTTACCCCCCTCCAAAATGAGATTGCCCCATCCAACCTTGTTGGGAATAGTACGTGTGCCAGTTGTGCCTGGGAAAGTGCAAGCTCAGCTCTGAATCATACCAGGTTTTGGATTATAATTTAATATAGATTACCACAGAACACTGATTTTACTCACCATCTAACAAGCTTACTGGTATAGTCAGTCTACATGCCTATTTTTTGGGATATGCAGCTTACTCGCAAACCAGGACTGGCACACATGCACCAGGATATCACCTATTGAATTTTGAAGTCATGCTTGCCCTTTACTAATCAATAGCAGTCTCCACCAAAATTTTCCTATTTAGAATATGATGTGAATTGGTGGATTTCCAAATATATATATATATATATATGTATATGAAGCAGCTCTTTGTCCTCTCAGTCCCTCTTTGTAGTCACACCTTTATTCAACTGTTAAATGCTTTGCTATTTTTGCTGCTGACATCATGCTTATCTCAGAGTTTTCAGCTGAGAAAGGAAGAAAAAGGAATAATGAAAAGGGTTTGCAAAAAGGAAAACAGGGACAAAGTTAATGGCGTAATTTCTTTTTATGCTACATACAGAACTGTAGCTGTAAATGGGTACCAGTACCCATTCTATTGTTAGAAGTCCACAACCAAGTATAATACTCAATATTAAATTAATATGAATTATTATTTACCTCAATATAAATGTGCAGCACTTGTAAAAGATGGACATGCTGGTTATTTTGAAAATGTCTTTGTGAAATAAAGAGCAGAATGAACTTCTGTATAGAAGGGGAGGTGTTCACTGTATTGATAAATACCATTCAAAGTAGTACTCCAGAAAAAGACAACATTGTCAGTGAATCCTTTCATTTTGGTAAGTGCTTTATTTATGACGTTTGGGATGAAGTTTTATGCAACTGACAATTCAAAAGCAAACATGGCATTCAACAAAGAGTTAGATCTTTAAGGAGAAAAATGGTTTTTGTCAGGTTGTATTACAATTAGCTTCTAATTACAGCGTAGCAGAACTTCTCCATGAATGGAAGACACCATTCATTGTGTTTAAACAGAAAGATGAAACAATGGCTGATAATTTGTGACACTGACACTCCATGAATGGAAGCAAGCGAACTTTTTACTTCTCTCCTTTACCCTTATCCTGGGAGTTGAGTGCAGGAAGAAAGGAAGGCTGGGAGAGAGGTGGATTTAGATTTTTTTTTTTCTTATTTCTCATTATTCTGCTCTGTTTCATTTGCATAAATAAAATTAATTTCCCCAAGTTGAGTCTCTTTAATATGTGATGGCATAAGTGATCTATTCCCATCCTTATCTCAACTCACAGACCTTTCATCATATTTTCCCTCCCCTGTCCAGGTGAGGAGGGTAGTGATAAAGTGGCTTTGGTGGGCCTCTGGTGGACAGCAAAGGTCAACCACCCACAGTGGGCAGAGCATTACGTGCAACACATGAAGCAGAGCAGCTCAGAAGAGGGGCAGAAGCTGCAACCATGCTTATGCAGCTCCAGTGGGCAGGAGGCTGCACGCAGGGGGGGAATGGTGCTGTTCTCAAGCAGCCCAAGGGCAGCTGTCCAGACAGACGATTGCTCACTTGCACATTGAATACATTATACAGACAGAAACAGCCCATCAGTTATTTTCTAAACTACTCACATTGGGTCTGGCTATAAAGAGAGTGTGTGTCATTGATTTTATGCTGCTCTACAGTGTGGCTCTTGTGGATGAAAGGACAGCTTCTAAATGCTTCCTGAATACGAGTGGCTGACCTGAGTTTCTAAGATAAATGCCAAATGGTACATTTTTGTTTTCACAGACATTAAATAAAGCTCAGAGCAGATGAGAAAGAGCTTGATTACCATGTTTACTGAATAAATTATTACCAATGTAGGTACTTGTATGTATACAGCAGTTGCAAATTTCAGAGTAAGAAACTGATCCTAGGAAAACTCTACAGATGTCCTTACTCCTGTGCTCAATTGTCTGAATGATCATAGATTTTCTAACATCTTGTGCTTTCTAACCCTTTCCAGGAGGCTTCTTTTTTTTTATTGAATGTGATTCATCCTCTGAAGTAAATTGAAATTACCTAGGCAGCTATTTTTAAATTCCTATAGTTAATATTACCTGCAGCTATAAAAAGTACTTGCAGTATCACCTTTTAATCACAAACTGGCTATGGTTTTATGGTGTTCTACAACTTCTTTTACCTCAGGAAGCTCAAGCAGGCAGATGATCATCCTCCTCTTCACACTCCTCTTTGAACACTGCTTCATTGGAATACAAGGGCTGTACAAGCATGCTGCAATGTGGATTTTCAGTGCTCTGAGCTGTAGTTCTCTGGAGGTTTCTCCTGAACTAGAGCAGACTTGGGAGTAATGCTTTGTGCCATGGGCTGTACTAGTTTCCAAAGCAGATGTGAATCATAGGAGTGGGAGGGTGGCTGCCAGCTACCTTAGGGCTCTGCTGGTGGGCCATGACTTTTTGTGATATTACAGCTATGGGCACCAAGAGACCTATGCCAATGGATTATATCCAGCTGTGAAAAACTATGAATGGTAGAATTTTTAAAACAGGAATGGTTTGTCTTACACCATCAAAGTTCTTCTCCCCTCTTCTGTCATTTGTTTTCAGTTCTTGGGGTATACTAAATGCCCTAGAAATGTTACATGAGGATACATGAGCTGTTTGAAGGTGTAAAGCCTGCTGGAATACTGTGGGGGGACTGTGGAAATGGAGGAAGACAGATTTTATACATTCTTGTCCACAGTGCTTTTTGGGAGCTGATTGAAGAGGCCTGTTCCCTGACAGTCCTGGGACATAGTCTTGGAGAAATCTGATAAGAAGTCCAGAACAGGGCCATGACTAAGATCTCCCTGATCCTTTCATTTGTGAATACTCCAGGACAAGACACAGCTGACCATAAGCTGGAGTGAGATGTCAAGATTTGACAGCGTCTCTGGTCATGAGCAGAACTACAGACATCTACCTAATTTCACAAGCATCAGGGTAGGTCTATGCAGATGCTTAAGAGCATATGGAAGTTGTATTTCTTGGACACCCTCAGAATTCAAGCACTAGTTTTCAGATTGTAGGACTCGTGAAGTTAGGAGGACAATATGGCAAAGTGTTGTGAATCTGAGGCACTGCCCAAAATTATCATATGATCTCCTTTAGTGCAACTTGGTATGTTTACCATGCAGTACATCTGTTTTTTTATTTAAAGATAAATAAGAGCTGACAAAAATTCACAAATATCTGAACATTTGTGACATTTTCCCAAGTGACCTACTTATTGAGGGGATGCTGTACTTTGACTTTGAAGTGTACTGTAAGAAAGTTGACACTGGCAGCCCACCAAATTAAACAACAAAAGCAAACCTTGATGTTGGCAATGCTTGAATGATAAGTCCCAGTACATGCAGATCTATATGCAAATAAAGATATTTTATTTTCATTAAGTGACAGATAAAATATTTTACTTTACTGACATGATGATGATTCATGTTGGGAAAAATCCTGGCGGCTTTCTCAAATGTTTCTGGTATTTTAAATGTGCTGATAATTTCTATTTGAAGTATGAACCACCACTAGCACTTTTGACAGCTGCCGTATCTTTTATAATCATATTTATTCTCCATCAAAGCTTAGGGAGAGTCAACACACCCCAAGCTTTTAACATTTTGTTACTAAACAGCTATGTTTTATGGATTCCAGTGGGGGCCATCCAACATTTCTGTGTTACAGCTGTAGCAATCAAACTTCTGAGCGGCAGTTTTGGAGTTTGAAGCATATTTTTTGAACACAAGGGGCCTTTTGTGATCTGTGTTCTTAACTGGTGACATTGACAACATGCCTGCCATCTTCAGCCCCACACCTCCTGAACAACTACAGGCACCAAGGGATGCTGGGGGCCCCCCAGCTGGAAAGCAGCTTGGCAAGAGAGGAGTGGGGACCCAGGTGGACACCAGGCTGAATTGGAGCCAGCAGGGAATTCTCGATGCAAAGGAGGCCAGTGGCATCCTGGGCTGTACTGGCAAAGTACTGACACCATGGCAAGGGGGGTGACCAGTCTTTCCCTCTGCTCAGCACCAGTGTGGCCTCACCTGCAGTGCTGTGTTCAGTGCT